>NC_133563.1:24605000-25230000 GCF_048773025.1 Camelus bactrianus
GAGTATGTGAAAACTAATTCACAAACTTCTGTTCAGATCATTTGGGTTGATAATTTTATATTCCCAAGCACAAAAAAAGTTTCCTTAGGAATCTTTTCTGTTCAGTGTTTGTGTTTCATAAAATTTATTAGACTTGTGCAATGTTTTTAATTCCCTCTATGCTCCCACCACTTCCCGCACAGAGCATTTTCACATGCGGATTTGCTTCTGACTCATGACATCTCAGGGAGGTGGGTAGGACAACCATATTCATCTGCATTTGATAAGCCATAAGCTTCTCCAGAGTGGGAAGTACTTAAACTCCTATAGCCAAAGAAATTTCCATATTTGGCCTGTGGAGAATCTGTCTTTCCAGTTGGAAATATCTGTATCTGCTCACATTTGAACTCTTTAAAATCATGTTTTTTAGCAAAATTACTTCAAACGTTAGAGATCTGGAATTTTAGCAAAACATGCTTATTACATGCAGATGCATTGGAAGTACACTGGAAGAGATGTTAGAGAAAGGGGGCAACTATAAATTCACACAGCAGCCACATAATTTATGAGTAGGATTATGTATTTCTTCTCTATAGGAAACAGAGACATTATAGATACTTTAAAATTTCCTCTAAGATCTCACTTTATTAAAACTAACTGGACTTTTAAATTTATAAATATTTTTCTTTCATACAACAATTAAAAGCTGCTGATACTTCAGAAAGAAAGAACGAAAAAAGGAAAGAAGAAAGAACGAAAAAAGGAAAGAAGAAAGAAGGAAAGAAAGAAAGAAAAAGAAAGAAAGAAAAGAGAAGAAGAGAAGAAAAAGAAGAGAAGAGAAAATAAAATTTGAGAGAAATTTTCCCTTTATTTAGGTATATTTTTGGTGTACTTTTCATTCTGAGCTTTTATAATGATCACCATAAGTAAAGTCATTTTCTGATTATTTTTCTCCATAGTCTTAATTTTATTCTCTTTATCTAGTTAATTATTAGTTATGATTTTCATTGTCTTTTATACAAATAAGAGGAAGAAATTTTGAGATCCTAAAATGAGTCCAAAGAAACTTCTACTGAATGTCTTTTTCTTATAAATTAATGTTTAAACAAATTGATTCACATAGTTTTAAAAATCTCAAGATTTGTTTTGAAATGTTTACTGCATGTTTTAAGGCCTAAGAACGAAGTACCAGACACAGAAAACTAAATCACACATTTTGCAGTCTAAAAATCTTTACCTCAGAAAAAATAATTGATTCCTTGTCCTCGGTTACCACATAGTTGGTGTATGTGTGTGTGCGTGTTTTAATATAGAGCCCCGTTGTGAAATAATATTTGTTTTCTTTTGTATTCTCCCAACTGGCTGAGAAAGAGCCAGATGAATAATCTGGCGCCCGTTCTCTGGTCCTGTCTCTGAAGCCTGGCATTAACAGCTGAACTGCTCATTTACCTCTCTCCTTCACTCCAGCTGCAAGCACACAGTGCAGAACTGTACCTTAGCACCAAGTCCTATCTAGTTGCCTAAAAGAAAAACTCTTTTGCCCAGAAAACCTCCATTTGTCAGCGAATACACTTAAATAACATCATTTCTGATACAAGGGCCAACTGGAATATTGTGTAACTTTTCTGGCAGCAGTTACCCCCTGCTTCTAGACAAATGTACTGTCGTGTTGCATTCTGGATGCAGATGCCCAGAGAACGCGAAGCATGCCAAAGTCCTAAGTATCACGTGGCCTGGCCAATTCATGAAATAAAGCCTTTTTGAATTATATAGAACTGTATGTTATTTCAAAGGACATTCACAGTTGTTATATTATTTTCACAATAACTCTGTAGGATAAGGGTAAAGCAGATAGTATTAAATCCATTTCGTAGATGGAGAGACGAATGTGAAGATCCCCATCTCAGTGTTCTTTTTTTTTTTTCTAATATCACCAATATACTCTCAAAGAATCTTGATATTTTCTTGGAAATTCATCTATTCATTATTTTTCAACAAAATCCACTGAGCTATTAGTAGGGTTCATCCTTACCCCATCCCCCATTTCTGGAGTTAACATTCTAGACCACAAATTCTTCTCACATGCCTAGATTAGTTCTATAACTTTCCAGATGTTTTCCCAAGCTATGTTCTCTTCTCCTTTTAGGTGGTGTCCAGAAGTTAGACAGTCATAGATTAGCTAAATAAAAAATTTAAAAGTTCCAGAGAAATGGAATGCCAGCTCAGCATGCCTTTGAGAAACCGTGAGACATTTATTACCACTGGAGATTGGAGTAGAAGGTAAGGACTTAGATGAGGCTGGAGAAGAAAGTAGGAACAGATCATATAGACATTTGTAATCCATATCAAGGAAAGTTTATCTTGAAAGCAAGGACGTTTTAAGAGCTCTACATATAAAAATTACATAATCAAATATGGATGATTGCAAATTCAACCACACCCACGTTATAAAATGAGAAAAATATATGGATGTGTAAGGAGGACAGTATAGTACAAAGGATGTAAGATAACTGAAAGACTGTATCAGTAATCTAGCCAAGTGGTTATGGTATTCTGTTTTAAATTACCGGCAATGGGGTGAATAAAGGTGGATTGCTTTAAAAATATACAGGAAATACATTTAAAATACATAGTTAACAAATGGATTAGAAGTAACTATTGAAAAAATCGAGAATAATTCATAAACTCTCAGTTGAGAACTAGTTTATATTGATGCTTTTCTCTGAGTAGTTAACACAGGAGTTAAATTCCAATATTGAAATGCTGAGTTCGAGATGATTTGGTATGCACAAATGGAGATGTCTTATGGACAGTCTAATGCATATGACTGAGGTTTAGGAAAGATACAAACTTAGGTGTCACCTGCATAAATGGAGCAGCTGTTGAATGAATACACATATGGCTATAATAGGATCTCGTTCATGCACGATGCTAAAAAGAATGCTGTTTACCTCATCTGTCTTCCCTACTTTGGACACCAGTTTGAGGTGAAATATATAAAATAATTCTTTATCCATAGTGGGTAACATTGATTTTATTAAAACAATGAAAAGTGTAGTATAAAATATTAAAAATGAATATACATGGCCGTGTACTTACTATACAAGGCATTATTTTAAACCACTTGCTCTTTGAGTCACTTAATCTACTTAGAAACTCAGTAAGGTCCTCATTGTACAGTAGCTCAAAGATACAAAATAAAGAACCCTCAGTTAATTAGAAATCAAAAGATGCAGCCAAATTACATATCAAGTCTTCTAAAACTTTTCTCTTCATCTTCACCACACTTGTTATTTCTTGTCTTTTTTATAATATCCATTCTAACAGGGTGAGATGATAACTCATTGTGGTTTTAGTTTACATTTCCCTAATGATTAATGATGTTGAATATCTTTTCATTTTCCTGTTGGACATCTGTATATCTTCTTCAGAAAAATGTCTATTTACATATTCTGCCCATTTTAATTAGGTTTTTTTTTGGCTATTGTGTTGTATGAGTTCTTTGTATATTTTGGATATTAACTCTTTATCAGATATATGATTTGGACTTATTTTCTTCCATTTAGAAGGCCGACTTTTCATTTTGTTGATGGTTTCCTTTCCTATGAAGAAGCTTTTTAGTTTGATGTGTCCCACTTGGTCTTTTTTTTGCTTTTGTTGCATTTGCTTTTGCTGTCAGATTCAAAAATTATTGCCAAGACCTATGTCAAGGAATTTACTGCTTATCTTTGGATGTTGAATTTTGTCAAATGTTTTTCTACATCTATTGAGATGATCATATGATTTTTATTCTTTATTTTGTAATGTGAAATATCACATTAAGTTATTTACAGATGTTGAACTATCCTTGCATCCCTGAAATAAATCCCACTTGATCATGGTGTATGATCTTTTTAATGTATTGTTGAATTCAGTTTCCTAATATTTTGTTGAAGATTTTTGCATTTATGTTCATCAGGAATATTGGTCTGTAATCTTCTCTCTCTCTCTTTCTCTGGTGACATCCTTTTCTGGCTTTGGTAATAGTGTAATGGCCTTATAAATTGTGTTTGGAAGAGTTCCCTTTTCTTCTAATTTTTAGAAGATTTAAAGGTTAAAGGCAAAAATAGTGAAAAACACTATGATTATAATAATTAGTTAAATAATACACAAGATAAAAAGATGTAAAATATGACATTCAATACATAAAGCAAGCTGGAAGAAAATAAACATATTGAGCTTTAGAGTAGGGTCAAAGTTAATTTGTTATCAACTTGAAATAGACTGTTACAGATATATTTTATATATATATGTAAATACATATATAGCTCAACAGATGTAAGTTGTTTTATGTAAGTCTCATGGTAACCACAAAACAAAAACCTACAGCAAATACACAAAAGATAAAGAGAAAGGAAATAAGCATACCACCAAATGAAGCCATCAAATCACAAAGGAAAAAGAGCAAGAGAAGAAATGTTCAGATAGGAAGTACAAAAATAGCTAGAAAACAATGAACAAAATAGCAATAAGCACATACCTATCAATAATTATTTTAAATGTAAATGGATTGAATTCTCCAATCAAAAGACATAGAGTGGCTGAATGGATTAAAAAAAAACAAGATCCAGCTGTATACTGCCTGTAACAGACACACTTTAGATGTAAGGACACACACACCTGAAAGTGAAGGGCTAGAAAGAGATATGCCATGCAAATGGAAACCAAAAGAAACCTGGAGTAGCTATACTTATATCAGACTAATGAACTTTAAAATACTGTAATAAAAGACAAAGAAGCGTGTGACATAGTGATAAAGAATTCAATCCAACCAGAAGTTATAACATTTGTAAATATTTTTTGCCAAAGACAGAAACAACTAAATATATAAAGCAAATATTAACAGACCTAAAGGGAGAAATAGACAGTAATACAATAATCATAGGGGACTTGAGTAACCCACTTTTACCAATGGATATGTCATCCATAAATAAAATCAGTAAGGAAACATCAGCCTTAAGTGACATGTTAGAAAAGATGGATTTAACAGATATTTACAGGACATTCCAACCAAAAGCAACAGAACACACATTCTTCTCAAGTACACATGGAACATTTTCCAAGATAGACCACGTGTTAGGTCACAAGACAAGTCTTAATAAATTTAAGAGGGTTGAAATTATATCACGCATCTTTTCCAACCACAATGGTATGAAACTGGAAATTAATTACATGAAAAAAACTGGAAAACTCACAAATACGTGGAAGTTAAACAGCATGCTACTGTGTAACCAGTGGGTTAAAGAAGAAATCAAAAGGTAAATCAAAAAAACATCTTGAGACAAACAAAAGTGGAAATGTAATATACCTAAATTTATGGGATGCCGCAAATTCTAAAAGGTAAGTTCATACTGATCAATACCTACCTCAAGAAACAAGAAAAGTCTCAAATAAACAACCTAACTTTGTACCTTAAGATGTATATATAGATACAGATATAGATATAGATATATAAAGAACAAAGTCCAATGTTAGTAGAAGGAAGGAAATAACAGATTAGAGCAGAAATAAATGACAATAAATTTTTTTAAGATAATAGAAAAGATAAATGAAAGTAAGAGATATCACAATATGCTTTTATAAATTGAACACATAAATTTTAGAAGCTGATTCTCCCCTGCTTTGAAGTTTTTTAGACCCTAACTATAAATGTTACTGGTGGAGGAATGGAAAATACTGTATTATTCCCTAGGAAGTATTATGAGGACCCACCTTTTAATAGTGTGTTTTACAACAACGTATTTATCAAGTCCATTAATAGATGGCCCATGATCTAATACTTATCCTTGGAACACAGGTAAGATTCCAGTACATTCAACAGCTATATATGTTTATATATTTTTTATTTTGAGTATTTGAAGGCAGGTATGGTATCCTATTCAATTTTGTCTTTTAAAGCTTGAAGTCTCACCACACTGCACCAGTGGTACCCTGTCCCCCAGAACACATAACAATGCCAGGAGTATAGTTGATATTTAATAAATGTTTACTGTATGAATTAATAATTTAATAAAATAGTAGATTCATGCAACTGCCCTGAAAAGCAAGGGAATGAAGCAGCCAGCAGTACTTCCAGGAAGCAACTGAGAAACACCCTTTGGCAACCACCACTTAATCCTCTTAACATCAGTCTTGTAGCTTAAGAAATAAAATTTAGGGCCAAGTAAGCATAGCCCAAGCCAACTACTTTTTCGTTCCCGACGCCGCTGATTGCCTCACTAAATATCTCACTTTGCTGAATATGTGCAAGCAATTATTATTATAGGATGCAAGAAAGAAAAACTTTTTGGAAAGTTGTTTTGATTATTAATAAAAGATTATAATGTCAAGCCATGAATTACCACCATAAAAAGCTGCATTTTGGCATTACTTGAATTTAACAGACCATACACAGAGTATAGATAGAAGTACATTTGACAAATAATACCTGTAATCGTGTCTCTCATATCTCTCCATTGCGAACTATCTCCACACCTGAACCAATTTAATGTTCTCAATAGTTGCTTTTTTTTTTTTTTTTTTTTTTAATAGGGCAAGTCTGTCAGGTTCTATGAAAATATCTGCCTCTGGGTGCCCACGGACCCTGAGTGACTCTCTCTACAGCTAACCTCCTATTCACCTTTGTAAACTTCATGGCCATTTTATTTCTCTGATTACTGTCCAGCTTCTTGTCCCCTCATTCCAGTCCTTCAGACCAGGACACTTTGATGCTCTATTCAGACTATCAGTTCTGGACTATGTGCCAGTCTTGGATACTGCCTGGAAGATTGTCTTTGTGATTTGATTTCCAACTTGAGAGTTACGTTAACTCAACTTTTAGTGTTGTGCCCATCTCTGGCCCTTAAAATTTCAAACCTCATTCAGCAAATACCCAGGGCCCCCCCTTTACTTCCCTAGGAGGAAAGTTCAAACAAGTATATGAATTATCTCATTCTTCTGTAAACAGTGATCCGTGTGCTTTTCCTCACACTCATTCCCCACTGAAAACCTCTCTCATTTTTCACACAAGGGAGTCTTTGTGGATTACTTCAATCCCTAGACGTCTTTCCTCCTCTGAAGTCTCTCTGCACTTATTAACACGTCACCTCTTCTACTAATCAGGGTTTTGAAGGATAATTTTTACATATAGTAAAATTGCCCTTTTGAGTGCGCCACTGGTGAACTTTGTTAAAGACAGACTACATTTAACCAATGCTGTCAAGATATAGAACGTTTCCATTACCACAGAAAGGTTCCTCATGATTGTTGGTGGTCAGTTCTATCCTCCAACTCCAATGCCTGGTGACCACTAACCTATTGTCTATCTTCATAATTTTGCCGTTTTCAGAATTTCATTTAAGTGGAATCATACAATATGTGTTTTCTGGTATAATGCCTTTAAGATCCACCCATGTTGTTTCATATATCAATAGTTCATTCATTTTAATGGCTAAGTAGCCTTCCATTACAAGCATATACTGCATTTTGTTAATATATTAACTGATTGATCTTTGGCTTGATTCCAATATTGACTATTATGAATAAGTTTACGTAAATATTCACATACAGAACTTTGAGTGGGAAATGTTTCCTTTTTCTTGAGCAATAACACTGAGTAGTACTGCTGGATTATAAGGAAAAATATTTAACATTACGTGAAACTGCCAGCTCATTTTTTTTTAATGCCTGTACCATTTTGCATTATGGCAAACAATATGAGCACATTTCAGTTGAATCACATACTAATCAAGCTTGGTATTGTCAGTATTTTTTTTTAAATTTAGATACCTAGTGGATATATAATGATATGTCATTGTGGTCTTAGTTTGAGTTTTCTAATAACTAATGACGTCGAGAACTGCCATTTATATATCCTCTTGGTAGAGTGCCTGTTCAAATCTTTTGCCCATTTCAAAAATTGGGTTATCTTCTTATTTTTAATTCCTAAGAGTATTTATTTATTACCTAAATATGTCTTTCCTACACAAGTGTTTGGGCCATATTTTCTACTAGTCTGTAGCTTGTCTTTTCATTCTCTAACAGTGTCTTTGTGGGGCAGAAGTTTTAAATTTTGATGAAGTTCAGTTCATTTTGTTTTTTTCTTTTCTGGGTTATACTGTTTGTGTCTTGTTTAGGAAATCTTTGCCTAACCACAAGTCAGAAAGTTTCCTCCTGTCATTTCTTCTGGAAGTTTTAGAGTTTTAGCTTTTATATTTTTAAGTCTATGATACATTTAGAGTTATTTCTTATATAAGGTATGAGGTAAGGGCTGAGATTTATATTTTGCATGGAGATGCATAATTATTTTAGCACTATTTGCTGAAAAGACTATATTTATTCCTTTGAATTACTTTGGCAACTTGTCTGTAAATCAACAGAATATATATATTTACCTTTTGGATTTGGGAAAAGATCATGATTTTGGAGTCATACTAAGACTTAAACCTGTTTCTATCATTCTCTGTGTTTTCTAAGGCTGTTTATTATGAGTTTCCTAATCTAGAAAAAAAAAGTGATTACAATATGTAATTTTTGTAATCAAAAGTGATTACAACACGTAATTTTTATAACATGTAAATGTTATGGCTTCTTTAAGAACTCTGTCAGACAAGCAAGATATATAAAAATTTTAGTGTTATCTTTCATTTATTTGTTTTGAACAATTTTTTAATCTTCCCTTCCTAGTTAGATTAGTGCCCTTTTAGAGCCAGGGACTGTTCTTTTTCTACTTTGACAGTAAGAACCACACAATCTCTAGCATAGAGTTTGTGTTCTATGGTGGACAAGATGCTGGGGGAGGTTTGAATCCTCAGAGAAGGTAGTGAGGAGTATGGTCATTGGCTGTGTAAGCAAATTCTAAAACTAATCCAGGTCCAGAGAAGATCAACAGTGTTGGGATATGGCTTCTCCCCTTAATAATATGCATGATACTTAGCATTACCTTCTCCTTTCCTTCTCTTTCTCCTTTCCAAGAAATCAAATATGAATTTAGTGGTTTAGAGCAAGGATTAATAGCATTTTATTCTCCATAAATCACTTTATTATTTTGCAGGGTCTTTTATATCCATTCCTATCCCCTGAAATTAACTATTTATTTAAAATTGCCAAAATTTCAATCCATAAGTCAAACAAAACTGTTGATTGCTTCAACAAGGGTTTTACGAAGTTCAAAGGAAACAGAAGTACATTGCTTTCAAGGAACTTATCATTTAAACTGGATGCAGCTATGTTTGGAGGATAGATTGTTGAATTGAGAGTCAAATTAATTTGGTTAAAATTCCACTTTTGCCTCTGAAGAGAAAGCAAGTTGTTGAACTGCCTTAACTGTCAACGTTAGTATTCATAAATTGGAGCTAATTCACCTCAAAGGACTTTGCATGCATGAATGAGATAATAAATGTGAAAACACTTTGTAATCACTAACATCCTATACAAATACAAGTCATTGTTATTACTAAGACTCAAAGCCAGCTTTAGAAAGGAATATGTTATTTGTTGATCAGTGAAAATGATGCCTGGAGACCTCTTCCCCCAAATCAACCCACACTCTACTAAGATGTAATACTACCTGGCATTTTACTAGGGGTAATGTAGTGCTTTGTGTTAAGCAAGCCTTCTCAGCTTTCCATGTAGCAATAGGGCTCAAAAACCTTATGTTAAACACCTGGCACCTAGGCAAAATTCACATATGTCTTTCCCTCCACTCTTTCTG
This sequence comes from Camelus bactrianus, assembly GCF_048773025.1. Lineage (NCBI taxonomy): Eukaryota > Metazoa > Chordata > Mammalia > Artiodactyla > Camelidae > Camelus > Camelus bactrianus. The sequence continues at coordinate 24,614,710 of NC_133563.1, forward strand.
ACTAAGGCAGTATAATTTAAAACCATGAGTCCTAGGAGACTTAAAAGAGTAGAAAAATGTTAATCCAAAACAGTAAAACAGCTAGTTATTTTACTAGCAAAATGAGTTCATTTTAGAGCAACAAAAAAGTTGCAGTTGGGGACATGCATCTATGGCAAACCACGTGCAAGTCCCCATAAAGCAAAAGAGATAAAACTTTTTTACAGAGGAGAAGGGAAGTTTGGAGGGGTTTTTATAAACAAAAACTCCATTGGAGGAAACTGGGAGTTCAAAAGATGGTAGCTTTTCATTGGCTGAGTTGTCACAGTCTCTCATTGGCTGAGCTGTTGCCGGACAAGGAGAACTCTTTCTTCCTTCTACTGGCAGTGGCAAAGTAGTGTCACTTCCTGCCAGAGATGCAAAGTATGTCTCTTCCTGTGAAATCTGTATTGCCCTTGAGTGGTAAGTGCATGAGAGCTCCCCTTCTGGCCTCCCTACTCCATTTTAGTGAGTTTCTCTTTAATTTTCCCACCTAGAAGCAAGAGAATATATTGGAGAGAAGTTTAAAAAAAAAAAAAAAAAAAAAAGAGAGAGTCTATTTTCCAATTATTCAGGGTGAGCTCTCTAAACAGAAGATATTAGAACGATATTACACTAATGATTATAATCACAGTCTGTATTTTACCAGTTTTATTGAGGTATAACTGACATGCAAAATTGCATGTATTTAAGGGTACAGCTTGATGAATTTTCACATATAGACTTCCACGAAACCATCACTGTAATCAAGAAAATGAAGAAATCCATCACCCTTCCAATAGATTTTATCCCTGTTTCTCCTCCCTCTCCCCTCTTCTTAAGCAACAATTGATCAACTTTCTGTGACTCTTTATTTTTGAATTTTCTAGAAATGTATGTAAATGGAATTATATAGTAAGTATCTTTTTAAAAAATTAATTCCTTTCACCTTATGTGATATTATGATTTACAATAAGATATATATATATATTTGGTCTTTGGTCCTCATTCCTGGTACAAATTCCCTAAAACTCTTGGAATTTTCTGTGTTGAAAGTGATAATGGTGACCTTCATTATGTTGATGCAGAAATTTTTGGAAAGCCCTTTGTTAACCTTAAGGATGAGGTCTCGTTGCCAGGGAAACCAATCATGTGATTAGAGGGTTGGAACTCACAGTCCCACCCCAACCCTACCTCCGGGGAGTGGAAAGGGGCTGAAGTTTGAATCAATCGTCAGTGGCCAATGATTTAACCAATTCTGCCTCTGTGATGAAGCCTCCATAGAAGCCCAAAAGGACGGGGTTTAGAGAGCTGCCAGGTTGGTGAACATGTGGAGGTACAGGAGAACAGTGCACCTGGAAAGGGCATGGAAGCTCTGCACCCCTTCCCCGTATCTTGCCCTGTGCATCTCTTCCATTTGGCTATTTCTGAGTTATATTCTTTTTAACTAATTGGGAATCTAGTAAATAAAATGTTTCTCTGAGTTCTGTGATCCACTCTAGCAAATCAGTCAAACCCAGGAGGTTTTGGGAACCTCTGATTTATAGCCAGTTGGTCAGAAGCACAGGTAACAGACTGGACTTGCAAATAGTATCTGAAATTTGGGGCACAGAAGGGTGCTTTTGACTGATTAGGAGAGAAAAGTAATTGAGTAAAGTGTATATTCTGGTTTTAGGTATTCTAAATCCTTTTTCTAAGTTCTTTAAAAACTGAAGCCATATTATCTTATTTATATCTGTTTTCTTAGCACTTAGCATAGTGCATGGGACAAGATAGATTTTTTTTATTTTAACAGTTATTATTAGGACTGAGATTTGGTGAGAGGAAAAAACAAAGGCAGAGAGAATTAAGCGTTTGTTCCTGGAGTTAAATGGAAAAAAAATGCATTTTTTTTTTCTTTAGCACATTTTGAGCAAAATTAACTCCTAACCACTCTAGGTCCAAGTCTCTTATCCAAGCATATAGGTTGGAATATAGACATTGAAAATTATTGAATTTAACAAATAACTATTAAACGAATAGGAAGTTATGGTCCTATACATGTGCTAAGATGATACAGCTGAATGATACAGCTGTCTTTGTGCTCGTCCAGAAGTTCTTTTGAGGGGCTCTCAGTTACTCGGCACACAGGCCTTTTGAGTAGTCAACTTTCCTCTGCCTTGGCTGACTTCTTCTGCAATTTAATAGCATAGTTCCCACTCTACTGGAGAGAAATACAACTCAATAACAATCCTGTAACCAAAGGGAACATCATGGTGCCTATCCAAGTTCCCAAGTGAGAGTGATATGTACCAGCATGTCACCATGCAAAGGTTTAGGGACAGTTGCACAATGTATTTCATAACAACCAACAGACCAGTCAACTGCCAAGATAATTTAATTGTTAAAGCAGTGAAAACCCATCAGCTTGAACTTTATACCCATTCAAATAATGTCATCTCTTCCAACAGCCCACGTGGCAAAAAGACAATGTCCTAAGTTATTATAAGCTATACAGAAGCCAAGGTGTACAAAATTATTTCATTTGTCCTGATAATCTTCTGATTCTGTACTGCATTATGTTAAATGCGTGAATCCTTCAAGTAACTAACACTTTACTTTTCTATTTTTTATATGGTTTGCAATGTTTCTTAAAAAGTTATTATTATTCATTGCCTCTGATTGTATAGGAAAAGGAGGCTGAGGAATGATAAATTTGGCCTCCGGCTAAGGTGGAATAATAAGAAATGGATTTATCCTGTTACCTGAAACAAGCAAACATTCTAAACAAATATAAGAAAAAAATTTTGGAAGACATTTGAAATCAAGTAACAAAAGATGGTGATCCCTGAGAGATGAGAACCAGATGAGATTACTCAATGATTGCCCCAGGTTACTGCCTTGAGATAATTGCCAGGTTTCAGTGCAGGGAGTAGGAACCCAGTCATAACCCAGAGCACTTCCTGAGATGGGGAGATGGTGCTAAACCTAGGAAGATCCAAGTGCTAGAATTCGCAGAGCAAAGTATCAGAGGGGATGATAGCTGCACAGAGAGCTTCGGAGAGAAAGCAGCATTGGTGGTAAAGATAAACAAACTAATGAAACAGAAGAGAGAATGTAGAAACAGGCTTGAACATTTGAACAACTGATTCTGAAAAAAAATACAAAGACTTCATTAAGAAATAAGATCTTTTTTTGACAAATGTTGCTGAGATGACTAGGTAACCATATGCAAAAATAATAACTTTGATTCATACCTTGCAACATATATAATAACTAACTCAAAAAACTATAGCACTAAATTAAAAACTTAAAACGACAAGACATCTAGAAAAACACATAGGGGAGATATTTTATGACCTTAGGTTAAGTAAAGATTTTATAGATATAACCCCAAAAGTATTGTCCCTAAAAAAAAATGGATAAATTGGGAATTCATTAAAATTAAAAGTTCCTGCACTTCAAAAGATGCTGTTTAAAGAATGAAGAAACTAACCACAGACAAGGAGAAAATATGTGAAAATAAGCACAAGTAAAATATATGATAAATGACTTGTATCAAGATACTGAGTATGTGAATCTTAATATAAGAAAGAGGCATAGGTGGAAATATATACTTGGAAGCTATAGCAGATAGATAATTACTTAAAGACATACAATTTGATGAAATTGTCAAGAAAGTGGGTGAAGAGGGAGAAGCTAAGAAGTGTAAGGAAATGTCTTGGGACACTCAGCTGTTAAACATCTTAAGAGATAAGAAGGGAAAAGCTCAGGAAACTGAGAATGAGGGGCCAATACTGTAGGAAGAAAACAAGGAGACTGTGATGTCCTAGACTCCATGAAAGGAGCTATAGGGAGGAGGAAGTAGTTAACTGCGTTAAATGATTTTGGTAGGTCAAATAAGTTGAAGAGTGAGAATTGATCACTGAGTTTAGCAATGTGGAGGCCACTGGTGACATTGACAAGGGTCCCGTTTTATGGTGCAGTGATAAAGGCAAAATTCTGTTTGGAGTGGTGGATTTAGGAGAAAATAGGAGGTGAGGAACTAGAGACAGCCAGTCCAGACAATTCTTTTGAGGAAATTTGCTTTAAGAGGACCAGAGAGTCGGGATGATATCAGGAGGAGGGCAGTGAAACCAAAAGAAGTCCATTCCTCTGTACCAAAATGAAAGAAATAAGTGTGTGCTGGTAGAATTGATTCAGGAGATAGAAAAAAATGATGATATAAAGAAGAGAGGACATTTAATAGAGCGGCATTCTTGAGTAAGTAAAAGGGAATAGGATGTAGAGAGGAAGGGGGTTAGCCTCAAAGAGGGGTATGGACAGCTCACTGACTACAAAATAGGAGAAAGCAGAGTTTGCAGACATTAATACAGCAAAGTGGGAAGATATGAGACTAGGAGTTTATAGAAGTTCTATTCTGAATGATTCTGTGGGAGACAGTGGTATTTTATGGATGCTTTTGCCCTACAAAGGCAGCGTTAAAAGACTGTGACACATACCATATGTCCCACAAAGACTTTACACTACGGTCCTTTTCAGATAAAAAGCTTGCCAAAGAGATTGGAGCTTCTGAAATCCAGCTTAGTCATGTATTCAACAAAATTTTAAAAAATGTCTACTATATGTCACGTTCTTCGCAAGGTAGTGGAATAGAAACAGCTACTGAAATTGGTATTATCTCCCATTCTCTCCTCCCCTGCTCATGATGTTCAATTACTTTTCCCAACGCACCATAGAAGCAGCTCCTGCAAGTTATCATAACTTAAAAGCCAGATACACTAGGCAGTCTCCATCTTATCTGTACTCTTGGCCAGTTTTGAACATATTAACACATATATAGTCTGGATGGACCCATGTTCTCAAGACCATAGTGTCATTCTTTTATCCTCTTGATGAGAAAAGTTTCAGCTCATCTTTCAAAAAAACAGGGATAATCACAGACGACTTACCAATTAATGTCTTGGGAGTTTGGAAGACATTCACCAAGATGAGATAATGGGAGAGACTTTGGGTCCATAGGAAGAAGTTAAAAATAGTAATTTGGACTAGAAAGAAATGTAATTTTAAGAATCATTAGCATATAGATGATTGCTGAACCTATGGGAGTAGGAAAAAAATGAGAAGCCTATGGGTTATTCAGGGGAGTTAAAAGTAACCAGAAGACAACAGTGTAGTACAAGTCAATGCAACTCAACTAACTGATTCTTCCCTCAGTGCTCACTACTTGCCAGGATAGGTGTAGAATTTGAGCAAGTAATAGTCAAAAATGAAAGAATAAGATGGAAAACAACACGAACTGTCTAGATTACTTGGGAAAAAAAAGGTTTAAGGTGGTACTTCATTGAATGCATTTACAAAATGTATTGCATTTAACTGTATTTTGAGTATAAATTATTTAATACATTGTCATTAGTTTCACACAGCCAAACCACCCAAGAACTATTTTTATTTAGACTTTTACACAATGTTTTTCTCAATTTTTACACAGTTTACTCAGAATATCACATTCCTTATCTGAGTATCCACTATTATCGGAGGCTACTCAAAAGTGGAATCTTTGTTTCCTAGAGGCCACTTTTCATATTTCACACCTGACTCAGCACATGTCCAAAGTGGCCATATTTGTTGAATAACGGCTTGAACGTTTTTTAAGTTTACAACTTTCCTACTTACTTTTTCGCCTTAAAATACTGTTCTCCATGATAGTAGAATTAAAGCAATGTTGCCCTGTGATAATCTTCCCATCTTCTTGTTTCAATCTATAATGAACAATAAAACTGTCAACTTCTTAATTCTTCCTCTGCCTACTTCTCTCTTTGTGACCTTGAAGTTCACTTATAATGGGGGAAGTTGTTAGGTGCATTGTTGGTGTGCTAAGTTCTCAGAGGTATACAGTTTCACAGAGAAAGCAAACTTTGGGTGTTTCTTTTTAAATTTTTAAAAATTCCTTCTTTAAATAAAGACAAAAGAAGCATGTGGCTGATCTGATTAGAAAATTAGAAATCACAATGCACTGATTTTTTTTTAATTGTGTAAAATAATTTTTAACTAAAAAAGTATTTTTTACTAAACATATTTTTAAGCAAAGCATTTTCTGATATACAAGTACTTTTATAATTCATTATTTTGGCCTTAGTCTCTCAGTGACAGTATGGGAGGACAAACAGCTGTTTTACAAAATGCCATCCCTTTCTAAAATGGTACTAATCTAGCTTAGCATTTCTCAGTCTTGGCACTATTGACATTTTGGCTGAGAAAATATTTGCGAGAGGCTACCCTGTGTAAAATAGGGTGTTTACCAGCATCCCTGGCCACTGCCCACTAGCTACTAGTAGTATTCCTCAAATTGTGACAATCAAAAAATATTTCCAGACATTGTCAAATGTCCTGGGTGGTGGGCGGAAGGGAACAAGGATGAGAAAAACTAAGGCAAATTTAACAAAATCAATTTTATTTAATGATAATTACGGAAGAAAAATGTAATGAGGAGGTTTTGGAGTTTTGGCTTATTTTACTTTCCTTCCTTCCCTCCTTCTTTCCTTCCTTCCATCCTTCCTTCCTTCCTTATTTCCTCATTTCCTCAGTCCCTCGGCTCCTCTTTTCCTTCTTTGTTTTAATGGATACATCCTTATTCAACAAAACTTTGTGTGGAAGTTCAATGTGTAAAAATTTACATAAAATTCCGATATGTAGAAGTTTAACATATAAGCTGCACTCTTAACTGGCTTTCAAGACAATATCTCCTTGCTCTCTGTTCTAGGAATCAGGCCATCAGAGATCACCCCTTTGGCCCAGAGTGTTCTGGAATTATTCAAACTAGCCAGTCCTCAACCATAGCCCTTACCCTGCCTCGCCTTTCCCCTGAAATCTCCAATAAAGGCTCTGGCCTAGACTTTCTGCTTGCTCCCATCTTCTGCCACTAGACCAAAACCTGGCACTTCCCCTGTGGCCCTGTGTGGCACATAGTGACCTTGCTCTCTGGCGCATAATAAGAACTTTCTCCAAGCCTCATGCTCATTTCCCCCTGTGGCCACATCGATTTTACCATACGCCATGCCATACCACACTAGAAGTAATAAACATCCATTTCTTTTACACAGAAGTCCAATGTGCAAAATTTTACATAGAAAGCTAATGTATAAAAGTCTCACGGATGGCGTGCTCTCCTTAAAATGGTGTGGTCCCGAGACTCACTGTAACAATCATGTTTTTATTTCTGTATTCTGTGATGTTTGTGAGTTGTAACCAATATTTACATTCTTAACACACCTACCCTCTTGGCTCTGCCATATCTTCCAACTCTCCAATCCAATGACCACTGAACAGGTGCTGACTATACCCTGACTTCTTTAATCCTCATAAATGAATTAAGGTAGGTATTGTCACCTCAAAATTACAGAAGGTTAGATGTTAAGTAATTGTCCAAATTTAATTGTAATTTTTTCCATTGCATGATACTTTCTTAAATTGAATCTTAAATATAGGTGAGCCACTATGTTAGGCTTATGCTGTATGTGGTATGTACATCAATATTAAAGATTAAATGTTACCTTTATTTTAGGGATTAGAGTCAACCTTATCCAGCGAAATTCTCTTTGCCATCAGTTTGCTCTCCCACAACTGACTGCATTCAAACTAAAAGGCAAATATAAATGTGCCACTTTTTCTCAAAACCCCATGATGACTTCTCATCATTTACCATATGAGTTAAGCTCCTTAAGGTAGCATATGGGGTTCTCCACAGTGTAGCCTCTGCCTACCTCGCCATGTTCATAACTCACCTCAATATCACCCTACTGCTCATAGCTTTCCCTGTGTCCACCTCCACCTCCACGTTTCTGGGTTTCTGACATACATGCTTATACATTGCTGCTTGGAAGAGTCCATTCTTGTTACCTACTTCCTTTTCATCCTTTACAACTCGACTCATGGATCATCAACCTTGGTAAAATCTTTCCTAATAACTCTACTCTTAACTCTGGGCAGTACACCCTTCTATTCTAAATATCTTTGTAATAACGTATTACCTCTCTATCATTACTCTTAGAACATGGCGATATAATTATCTATGTTGCAATTTGTCTCCTCTACTATCTGATACTCTTTTTGAGAAAACGACTGTAGAATTAATTTTATAATCAGTGCCTCGAATAGAGCTATAAATATGGGAATTATTGTATAAACCTTTGCTGGCTACACGAATTAATTTCATCTAGGTATCCTCAATGTGCAATTAGGTTGAATTTTTATAATGATGCTAAAAAATGATCTTTTGAAAATAGGACAGTCTCCTTAGTTTGCCTAGAAAGTTCTGTTGAGTACAAATCTCAAGAAGAAAAAGTATGAGCTACAGAAACTAATCACCTTTTTTGAAAAATAATAGGACATTTTTTTTTCTTACTGATTGCCACAGGTAGGCTCATGTTTGAGGATAAAAGATGGCCCATGATACTTCAGGGAATTTTAACAATAAACAGAAATAGAACATGACTCATTGAGCCTTTAAGAGGAAGGAAGAATTATTTCAGTTTGCAGTTTTCAATTTAGATAAACATATAAGCCACCTAGAAGGCATATGTGTTTTAAACTCTGAAATTAAAGTAAGTAAGTGGGGGGTGAGGAGGGAAGGCAGGAGTGAGAGAGTCAGTGGTTTGTATAAAGTATAGATTTATGTCATCTTGTTGAAGTAAACTGTATTCTTTTAAGACATAAAATGATTAATTAAGCTCATAGTATATAAAAGCTTAGGTAATCCTTAACTGAAGCCAATGGTTAGAAAAAAAAAAAGGGTTGTTATTAGGTAGGCAAGTTTCAAGATGGTGTTTGTTTGTTAACGTATAATTGTCCTGGTCCAGCTGCCTTTCCTTTATGAATTCTCAGTGATTCTTCTCACCTACACTCTCATTTCCTACAACTCCTGTTACTCTCTCTTTCTTTTCTAGTATGATGAGAAGTCTGGACTGGAAGCTCAAAGGGAAATCATGCCCTACCTTAACCAAGTAAACTTCTTTATTAGACCCTGGAAATGAATTATAAACTCTCACTGGACTATACCTGTAAATTAAGGCTGACATATCATTAATCAGGGATAAATGCCAACTAATCTATTCTCGGAAAGCACCACTAGGCTAAAACCACTAAATCCCTGCATGGACACGTTATCCAACAGTGATGTAATGTGTGAACAATTATAAAATGAGTCACTGTGATTCTCTACCTTTGCAAAAGCATTTCTTTTTGAAAAATGTGTTTTTGAAAATTACCTTTTCCTTCCTCTGCTCAGTAGCCTCCAGGGCTCAGCATTCTACTGCCAATCTTTGAGGTAAAAGTAAGTGCCTGAACTTTCCCAGATGGTCATGTTTGAACTTAATTGAAGACACACCTCTGCTACAATTATGGGGGAAAGTTTGAACTAGCATTTCTTTTATATATATATGTATTTTTTTAAAGAAGTTGTGGTATAGTTATACAATGGAATACTACTCAGCCATAAAAAATAATACAGAATGTCATTTGCAGCAACATGAACTGGCATTTCTTAAAAGCCTATCAAAATGTTTGTCATTGCATCATCATTATAATACTGTGAGGTAGGAATATTATACCCACTTTACAGATGATAGGAACAAGTATAGTACAGTACTGCAATTGCCTTCCCCTACTTCTTAGAATTGCCTACATAAGTAGCTAAAGGAAAGAAACATTTCAAGGTCAGAGTGCAGTTAGACCTTGCAGTTCGAGGTACTCAGCAAGAGCTGGCAGGGATGTCCAGTGCCCATGGGAGACTCTCCATAAACTCAAAGAATTCATTCACAACCCCAGGGTCATACAGTTGGTAACAAACAGAAGAACCCTTTAAATCTAGGCTCGTTTGACCATAACGTCTCGCTCTTTCTTCTCCATCAAACTGAACTCATCCCAGGCTCTCCAAGTGCCCTGGTACTTGCTTCTTTTGATCCTCACTGCGGAGATTTATGGTCCATTGTTTACACTCTGTCTTTCTAAATCTTTCTATTTTCCTTTGATTCCTATTACATTTAACATGCTGACTACGTGTTTTATCGTGTCCTCCAATGTCTGCTTTGCTACTTACATGAAAGTAGAGTCACTATCTCAGCCTTCTGCTCTAAAATCATTTTTTCGTAAAACACGCTATTAAAGGAAATGAAACTGTTCATACCTTCAAGGTTTTTGAAATCTCATTGAAGAGGCAGAACATCAATATCTAACAGGATAAGGAAAGGTTATTTCATAGATACACGCACACAGATTGATAGTGTGGATTATGAAACTTCACTGGGAACCAGAGTAAATTTGATGGTGCTCTGGGGCTGAGATTAAACTAGGAAACTTAAAGAGAAGTGATGCCTTACCAGCTATGTCTTGAAAAAATATGAATTTTTATTTAGCAGACTGGATGAAAAGTCTTGTGAGGAGCTCCTGCAGTATCAGAGTGGGAAATGGCTGGACACTTTGTGGCTCAGTGAGATTAATGAGATATGGTTAAGACAAAGTTAGGAGTCCAAATGTTTTCCAAATTGTACACCGCTAGTTCTGAGGTCTTCTTGGATTTCTAGACTTATGTACATATATATATATATATATATATATATATATATATATATATATATATATATATATCTCCAACTCCCTACTAGATGTGTATATTTCATTTTCTTAAAGGAAATTAAAACATATCTAGGACTAAACACCTCGTCCTCCTTTCCACACCATGAACCTCCCTCTCTCCCAGGGTTCCTTGTGTTAGTGAAGGTACAGCCCTGACTCTAGTCGAACCAGCCAAAAAGCCAGGAGTGAAAGTTAGTATTTTTCTCTCCCTCATTCTCTACACACAACCCAACAGAATGTGAAGATTTCTGTGGTACTCCTAATTCTTTCTCCTATTCATCTCCCATTCATATATTTCTTAATTCAAGCTACAACCTTTTGATTGTTCTTCCTATTTTAATGCTTTTCTCTAATATGTAAAACAGTGGGACAACAGTTCGTATTTTTTTTTTTTAAGGTTAACAAATTTAACTCTGAAATATCTCTGCTGAAAATACTTCAATGGCTTCCCAGAGGAAATCTTGACATGCCTATGAAGTCACAAAGCCTAGTTAAGACTCCATTTCCAGACTCAACTCACATCCCTGCTTTTTTGCTTTTAGGGGCTTCACCTTCTCTGGCCTTGTTCATTTCCTCAAAGGAGATGAGTCATGCTCCGTCCCACAGGAAGGACACTGCTTGGTGGAGGCTTTCTCCTCGTAATTTTCGGTGATCTTGTACTTTTTTTTTTTTTAATATCTTACTATACTCATTGCTTCTTTTGGTCTATCATCACATCTTAAGAAAACCCTCCCCAACTCCCAGATTAAATCAAGTTATTTCTAGAATGAATTAGAATACATAACAGCAGCAACAACACAACCAGAAGCAGGTGGTTAGGAAAACTGTGGGCTGAAGATTCCAGGGCTTACACTTGATTTTAATTATTTGGGGATCATAGAAAAGTTCAAAGAAACCTATAAACCTCCACATACACAAAAGTTTGCATAAGATTTTATAAACTCCTTCCTGAAGATTATATACTTTGCAGCCTCAAATTAAAAAGTTTGATGATTCTTCAGATTTTATGATCAAAATGCACTTTCTCAATCTCTACCACAGAAACTTAAAGAGAACTAGAGTATACTTCAGGAATCGCCACTTTTTTGTTTTTATTTTTTAAACATCTACACGTTCCCGATATGGATAACCTTCATACTACATTTTATGAAATGCTATGCTAGAGAAAGTATCTGATGGTTGAAATATAAATGATGTATTCTTTGAAAATATTCCAGTTGTGAGATAAATAAGTCCTGGGGTATACCGTGCACCGTGATGACTAGAGCTAACAATACTGTTTGCATATTTGAAAATTGCTGAAAGAGTAGATCTTAGAAATTCTCATCACAAGGAAACAAAATGTGTAGTGCTGCTTGCTCACTAAAACTATTGTGGTGATCATTCTGCAATATAAACTTTTATCAAACATTATGTCGTACACCTTAAACTTACACAGCATTATACGTCAATTATATTTCAATTAAACTGCGAAAAAGGAAGAAAAAATACTCTGGGTTGGGAAGAGCTGAGATCCACACATGTAAAATGTCGTTCATTTGCCACTCCGCATGAATTTGTGTGAGGGTCTTGCAGACCAGCCTGTGCGCAGCATAAAATTTTGCTTTGTAATACTTGAGTATTGCTGGACTTCTCCCTACGCACATCTTCACCGTTAACCATCATGGGTTTGCTCCGATTTACATGTAAGCTCAAGTGGGTGCTCTGGGTTCTACAGACCTTCAAAATCTAATGAGTAATCTGTCTTCTTTCTGTTCTGGTTTGTGTTATTTAAACTCCAAAAAGGGCACTGTTTGCAAGTAATTAGAATCTGCTACTTGGACTCTTACGAAATATGAATTTCAAAACAATGCTATCTGCCAGACATTGTTATGTCAGCTTCAAGTTTCTGACTGAGACATTTAAATTGAAATGAGGAGGCAAATTTATAGATCCTGTAAAACTGTACTGGCTGCACCTCAGGTCTACATTTTTGAGGCACTGTCTTACATAATCATTGCCTTTATGTGTAACTACTATCATCACCACATCAGTGCTGGTAACTTTTGAGGGCAAGTCATGCCCAGGTTTCAGACTTAGAACATTTAGTGCATTTCAGCCGCTTAGAGCAGACCTGGCACAGAGTAGCTGTTTCACTACATTAAATGAACAAGTGTGGGCATACATTGAACACACAATGAAAGAATCCAGAAAATGAAGACTGGTTTTCCTTTCTGCCTTCTACCCGTGCTCTCTCATTTAGGCATCTGAAAAATGCATGTGGCTTGAGGGCAATCCACTAATATCTGATCACAGTCTGGCTGGTTGATCTTGGCATATCATTTTCAGTTGTCTGCGATTTGACTTACTGTACAATTTCCATCAAGGAAATCTAATTGGCAATGTCCATTTTGTAAATACTTCAGAGAAAGTGGTTGTTCCTGTTATCCATTGAACCCATCAGGGGAGAATGGCAATGCAAAAATCAGACAAATATATTTGAAAATAATCCTGAACGGTCTACCCAGACTCCTATACATCTTTAATTCAGTTTCTTATGGCTTTAAATCCAGTGGCTGCAGGCCTGTCTGAAGAGCTTTGAGTTCAATGTGTGACCCATCCTGCCACTTTTGGGGTACAACAGAGGCTCACTTTCAGTCGCCAGACTCTGCCAACTAAGGGTAGAAAGTGGATGGTATGTTTTCATAAGAGTAGAAAAAATAAGTTCTCAGTAGCCCATTACCTCCATTTATTAGGTCCACCAGGTATGAATTCGTTTTTTCTTTTGTTTTCTATGATTTGATACATATTTGTATTCACACTGATGGTTCGCTGTCTTGTTTATCCTCTTTAGAGGAGTTTGCACTTCTCTGCCATGAGTCAGCTTTGACTCTCACATACTGCCTCTTTTTCTCTTCTGTACCCAATGTTATCTTCTCCTCTCTTGCCTTGATTACGGTCCCACTCTACTTTGAAACATGCACACATTCTTACTACGCTTCATAAATGACATCAACCTCAAAACAAAGTTACTGCTCTGCTGCTCTTCTAAGGAATGGCTCAAGTTTTTGCCTTTTTCCCCCCACTGTCATTATACACAACTCTTGTGCCTGTTCTCATCTTTTTTACTTAGTCATACTTTTCTGTTCTTTTAAATTTTGCACTCTTAATATTTTGAAGCAGAATAGCATAGTGATTAAAAGCAACAAAATTGGGTGCCAGATTGCTGGATTGCCAATTACATCCTCCATTCTTTATCACTGTGTGATACTGGGCCCTGAATATGAAATCTTGATGCCTCTGTTTTTGCAAGCGTAAAACAGGGATATAATACCCATACTTCAAGGAGTAACTGTGGGATGAACTGAATTAAAACAGACCATTAGAAGAGTGCTTGTCACACAGTAAGCACTCGGTAAGTGTTAATATCACCATTATCATCATCATCACCACCAACATCATTTCATCCATTCTCACCATGCTCCCACAGCTGTTTGATCAATAACATTTAGGTAACTCTTAATTTTTAAAAAGGAATGGATATATGTCACTCTTTGTTATTTTTGATTCACGTTTGCCACACGTGGTCCTTCTGACCACTGCATTAATAAGGGTCCAGCACGGAAACAAACCACTCTATGTATTTCAAGCAGTATGGTATAAATATTGGGAATGAGTTTCTTACAAAATTGCTTGATGGACTGGCGGGCTGGAAGCTAGAAAGTGCACCACTATACTACTGAATCCAAGAGCACATCATCACCGATGTGACTCAGAGGTCAGGATGCTGCTCCCGCCCCTGCCATTTCCACCACGACCAATCCCACTCCTACCCATGAAGCTAGGCTCAAGCTACCAGAGAATCGAATCCAATAACTAAACTGCTTCTAAACAGTCACACTTCCTACAATTGCTTGTTAACAGAAACTACAGTAGAACAGAGATCTCTATCTCACATCATCCTTGGCAAAGGAGTTTTGAAAGTGTAGTTTTTAGCTTCTTTTTTTTCTTTTTCTTTTGTCCTGAAAGTTCTGTCCTGATAACTTCAACTATTGCCTCCATATAACTAACCAATCCCTATTCACAGCTCTGACCTGCTTTCTCTAATTTCAAATATGTTAACTCCAAGAAATATTGGAAATTTCCACATGTATATCATACCTTAGCCTCAAACTCAATATACTTATAGTATAACCAAACAAATACAAAATTCCACCAAACTGTGTCACTGTAAGTATGATTTTAATTAATGACACATTTTCTCAAAAGTCTTCAGGTGCAAATATTTGTTTATCACAACCTCAAATTTCTCCTACTCTTGTTTGGTACACAGTTAAACGGTAGAAGATCTACAAGAGTAAATAGACTGCATGGTCTTCAAATGATCTTCCAAAAATATCCAGTTTTTTATTTCAGTTTTTTCCTAGAAATGGTCAGTAACAGCTTGAATCTATATCCCCTATCACAGCATGATATTACAGTAAATTTTTTTAGCTCTGAATTATAGTGGATTTTTACATTTAATCATATACTATTGGGAATACTGACATCCTACTATGGAAATTGAAGAGTCTAGCAGAGAGACTCCGGATGAAGAAGTTGTTACAACATACGATACAAAATTACTGCCAAGGAATTAGGTAAAATCAGCAGATCAGATTTTATGTCTGACAATAGATGTGTGACCTTGGGGAAACTACTTAAAATCTCTAACCCCAGGTTTACTTAGCTGTAAAATAGAGGTAAAAATGGTACATTGATGCCACCCTCCTTCTTTCTGAATATGTTTTAGAGTAATGCTGCAGTTTGTATAATTTGATAGTCATTATTATACTTTGTAGATTTACGGCTAAAAAACTGATTTGAAAACTTTAGGGACCTGTGGTGTGATTCTATATAGAATCCTAACGTTCACATGGGTAACATATGTCCTATGTTGAGTAGATTGGAAGATGACAAAAAAAATTAGTAGATCTAGCTTTAGTCCCCACAATCAATTTATAAATATTGGTATTTAATGCAATTCAACTTATAAATATTTAAATAACTAATGTATAAATATTGTCATTTAATGTAATTCAGTTGATAAAAATTGGTATTTAATATGATTTTCTTTTGTGTGTTGGGGAAAGGTTTAGGTGCCAAACAGAATTTGAAACCCATCGCTCTGAATCATCAGTAAAAAACTGTCCTCTTCTACTAAACATAATAGTAGTAGATTATTCCGATATTTATTAGCAAAATGAGCATTTTTTTAAATTCAGCTACACACTACAACTATGTTAAACTGAACAACATAAGAAAAGTCTTAACAATACTAGAGAACATGTTGAGCTCTCACACCTTTATTTCTCAGTTTCAATAATGACTTTAATTGTTGAAATAGGACTGAAATAGCCCCCTAGAATAATTGATCATCCATCACCAGGGATTGTCTTGCAAAGATATTGCAACTGATAAGATAGGGAGTTCCCTGTAACCCTATGCATGGAGTTGGCTCAGTAAAAATCCCTTAAATAAGTGAAGGAATTAATTTATTAGCTAATGACAATTAATTTGAACTTAACTTGTCATTATATTTTTCTCCAGTTTCAATTCTGAAAAAAAAACTTCATTTTTACATTAAATTTCCAATAACTGGATTTTGTCAAATGTGGACAAGTTTCTTCTTTGTCTAAATCAGCAGCTTTTAGATTTTTTTTTTTTTTAATCAGCCACTGCTAGATGTACCCACTGCATATAACTGCCAAGCAAATTTGGGAGGCCACAGAAGAATAGGGTTGAAGAAATGAGAACATCATGGGAGGAGGAAGCCGTCACCAAGGCGCGAGCACATGTTGTTCCTCACCACACTGAGCGCGCCAGTCCACAGAGCACACCCTGGGACATCCCACCATGGATATACTTCTGGCATCATCTGGGAGAAGCAACAAGTTAGGAGTCTCTGCTTCCTCATGGCAGCAAGAGACTTGCTGAAAACTGATATCATTTGGGCTTGTCTCCCTGCAAGATATGAAGCATAACATCCAAAGGAGTGAAGCACGTTCTCCCCACTATGTTGGGGGGTAGGGTGGGGAAAGCTCTGCCTGCTTGGCACAGCCGACTCTTTAACGGGAAGGCAGCAGAGTTTTGCAAGGCAAGGGAGCTGGGGGAATGCTCTGAAAACCACACCTCTGCCTTTTGGCACTGGACGTCAACCGAAAATCATTCTTTGGGGACTGGTTTTTGGAAGACTTTTATGCTCGTAATGAAAGCACAAGTTCTAACAGAAGATATGTTGCAGGCCTGGAGCTTAGAAAGTAAACTGAAGGAGGACATTCTTCATGAAAAGCCAGTGCTCTCAGGAGACAGCAGCCCTCTTGGAACAGATGATAGAAGTTCCATTAGAAATACAGACACTGCCATTACAGAGTTTGCAGCAGAACAGAGAGGTAAAATGCACAGAAATAGAACTTTGGTAGGAAGTAATACATTACTGAAAGGTACAGATAAATTTCTGATGGGATCAAAGAATGGAAGAACAATTACTCCCATTTGAGAGAAATTACCAGAAGCTTTGTAGAAGAGATGCAACATATAAAAAGTACTCAGCAAAGCATAAAGATGATGTACTTAAAAAAAAAAAAAAACTAGAAGAATAAGTTTGAAGCCTTTCCATCTCAGGGAAACAATTGTGTGTCATGTTATTTTATCTTTATTGAATTAAAAGTAATTAGAATCCATTCAGCTAAAGCATCCTATTGGAATTTTAAATGGGATTATATTACATTTATAAATTAAATTGGAGAGAATGGATATCTTAAAAATATTTAGTCTTAGTCTACAGGCTTATCTCCCTGAATTAACCTGATTTTCTCTAATCTGACCGAGAGGAGCGTATTGCACTTTTGCTTTCTCATATAATATCCATTTTCCATTGTTCCATCATGCAGTTTGTTTTGTCTTAGTAAGTGTTTGGATTTCTTGTCATTAATATATTATTGAGATCTGAGTATGAGATAAGATCGTACAATGACCCTGTCCAAAAATAATGCCTGCCTCTGTGCCGAGTGTAATAAAGACGATGTTGCTTCAAGACAGAAAATGTATTTTCCAGTGAGATTCACTGTTGTTGTGTGTTTTCCTAACCTCTGCCACAGTCATCTTTCCACACACTCTATGCTTTCTAAAGTCTGAAAACAGAAAGCTAAGACTCCCTGATTTAGAGTGGATTAAAGGGATAAATTCATGGTGAGAAATGTATTCCCCCGTGAGAGAACACGTCTCTACCCACCTCACGGGGGCACAACCTCTGAGGCCAACCATTACAATAAATTTTTGAATTTCAGCAAAAATATGCTTAAGAGAAAATAGTTTTTCTCTGAATCAATAAACTACGTCTAAATTTAGGAACCAACACCAAAGCATTATGGTGTCAAAAGAGTTAGTGGGTCATCTCCATGTTGCTGAAGTATTCAATTAACACAAAATATTTTTATAGAAGATTATTAACTGTTTCATAAACACTTAAGAAAAATGCACAGATATATGTGGTTTTGCATTCAATTTGAGGGGGTTTTACTGAGACCTTGATGTCTGTTCTTGGACCAAGGGACAGTGGATGCCAGGTCAGGAAGCTATGATCCATCTTGTTGAAGATGACCTTTAAAAGTGTAAGCTGCAGGTACAAATGGTGAGGTTGAGCCCAACCCTAGCATGAGATGATCATAGATTTTGATGAAAACTGGAGAGGGTCTGGAAATGAACAGGATCCATGATTAAGGACTCAGAGATAACATTCCCCCAAATGTCCCCCGGAAAAGAAAGAAAAAAACAAAAGTATTTAAACTAGTTATTTAAGTCTTATTGATATGTTTTAAAAATGAACGTGTATAAAACAATGAGAAATTCTGTCAAGCCAGCTATTTTGTATCATGTGTTCAAAACCTGGAAAATCAAAGGCCAATGCTAATTGTAACTGAAACTAATATTTTACAAATTCAGTAATATTCTTCATTATATTCATCATCATATCTTGCTCAAGAACAGGAAGCTGGTCCCAATGTATATAGCTGCTTTAAAAGAATCTGATGTGAATTATTATTAATTTTGGTAACATATAAAAAATTCATTTATTTTATTTAGAGATTTCAAATCAGCTTTCATCATTACTGTTACAGTCAATGCTTCACCTTTAAGCGAAAATGACTACATGTCCCATTGATAAATGACAGGGGGAACTGTTGGCTCAGAAAATAAATCTTCCAAGAGAAAACAGGGTTGGAAGAGAGATTTGGCTGAAAACTATGGCTTCTTAGATAGGGTAAGATGAGTGCTCAGAGAATCACTTTAAAGTCTTGCTCTCACACTCCTAAGGTCAGAGGAAAGTTACTGGAAACACTTCTTTGTTGTGTGGGCCAATTTTCTTCACATTCATATCAACTTGCTACAGCATGGCTGAAAACCTAGAAATCTTGATAACGAGGAAGACTGGCATTTCTGTCCTGAAAAATAATGGAAGTCCTGGGGGAATAGCCATCCAAACCCAATGAAAGAAACTAAGATTTCACCCAAAACTTTGATCAAATTACAGGAAAAATCAATGGAGTAAAATTAATGCTGGCTCTCACTGAGAGCCAATGCCCAATTTGCACTGAACATAGGGCCAAAATGAAAAAACCCCAAAGCAATGAATAGCACCAGAGGCAGATCCAGGTTTTGTAAGGCCTGAAACTTACATAAATTTTGAGTCTTTCTTTTAGAAAACTAATTTTAAAAACCTTACTTTGAAAAATTTACAGATACAACCAAGCACAAAGTGCTATCTACAAGAATCTTAGAAAGAGCCCATGTAAGTTACAGGCTTAAAGCTCAAGCATTTTCTTGGCTTTCATCTCTAAGATACTTACATAATGGAAAAAGAAATATATGAGCTTAATATCTACCTCATGCGACTGTTACTGAAATTGTATATGATACACCACCAAGAGTATGATTAGCACACATTTCAATAAATTTTTCATCTTTTTCCACTCTTCCTTTGATATTTTATATAGATATCAACAGTTGATTTCAAAAGATAACAAAATGTTAAGAGAATTCTTTGAGATAATTTTATAGAGGAAAGTCCCATAACTTATATACATAGGTTTTTTTTTTGAAATAGTAGATATTTTGATAGTGTTATCTCAAAGCAAGGAATCTCTAGCAGGCTGGAGATTTTTAACATGTTTTTTAAAAGCACTTAAATATAACTCAGTAATGACTACCACTGCAGATCTGGTTCCTGGGGAAGTGGACTCTGAGATGGAGATTAATGTGCAGGAAGTTTATTAGGGAGTGTTCACAGGACTGAATCTAGGAAAATGAAGGGAGCATAACTGGGTGGAGGGAGAAGCTGGGCAATGATCCCATTGTCAGGTGCTCATTATCTCTCCTTTTTGTTGTAAAATGGATTCCACGGTTTATTACAAAAGTATGTGGGATCTGACACTGGTGGTTCAAATACTCTGCAGGCCCTGAAATAACGTCTGCTGAGGCACTGAGGATAGCAAAATAAACTAAGGGAGGTAAAGACAATCTTGTACCTATTCCAGTCAATGGAGTGAGTCATTGCTCCTTCCGTAGTGGAAGAAACCCAATGTAGTTAACTTGCCCTCAAATTGGGGGTTGGTCTCTTGAAGGAATGATGCACTCTTGGAGGCTCTGCATTGGTTTCTGCTGCTGACAGGTTGGGTACTTGTCAGGGACAATAGCTAGATCAACCTTTTGTGAATGGGAGCTCATGTTTGGGGCCACATGCATAACCTCTACCTATGTCCAAATAGCTCCTCCTTTCATATGCCTGTTGCACCAGCACAAGGGTGGCCGATGACAGAGGATGGCAGCTTTAGTCATCAGCAGGTTCCATCAGTGTATCTACATGGTTGTCTCTGTACAATTGTACTTGCTCACTGGTGGCATTAACTTGTGATACAAGTCACACACGTGACTACTTCCACGGGTAACATCCAATGCCTCTACTCCAGGCCTCCTTTTCCCTGATCTTCCACTTTTTCTCCTAGGCCCTCTGACAACTGGCCAAGACATCTGCCACTGCCCGTGCATTTATGTCTATATACTAATTCTGGGTTTCTTTTCTGTAAACCTAGTTTTCTCTTTTTCATATCCTCCAATGAACTAGGACATCCTGTAGCTCCTAAATTTGTATGTTTTCCACCAAAGCCATACTGTTTATGGAGACTAATTAAAACGTATGTGTACATTCTATATTCCTAAGGCAGAATCTAATTAATTTAATTCATCTGGAGGACACTCCGAGCTAAAATCTTTTTGACCCAGCCTTCCCAAGTTACCCACAACCATTAATGGCTCTCCTTGTGCACGATCCTCGGACTACTGCCTAAATTACCCGTTGATCAGCATACATTCTTAACAATGTCATAGGTAAGACTTTTTAATATTTAGCATGGATAGGAGGCAGTTGTTAAGGACACAGGTATGCTAAGTTTGTCCTCTGGGAAGCTGTATGCAGCAGAAAGTGCTGCGTATCGATGGCCCTGCACGTGCTCAGAAATGGTTTCTCTCTCCTAACTAGAACAAGATTGAAAATGTTCCCCATGAAACCCACATGCTGCCAAGATAAACTTCAACACT
The DNA here is from genome assembly GCF_048773025.1 of Camelus bactrianus. Classification (NCBI taxonomy): domain Eukaryota; kingdom Metazoa; phylum Chordata; class Mammalia; order Artiodactyla; family Camelidae; genus Camelus; species Camelus bactrianus. The sequence continues at coordinate 24,635,932 of NC_133563.1, forward strand.
TTCCCTTCTGTTAGTCTGCGTCAGCTATTGATAGCAGGGGGAATTCTGGAGCTTCCCTATGGCTAAGGAATACCCTTTAACGTACAAAGCATGAAGTCTGACTATAGACCTTTGGCCATCACTTAGATACTCCGCTTAGATTACATGTCCATACCTAGTCCAATTAACAAGGGCCAGAGGGACAACATCATTGATTGTAGACAACAACCCTCCTGGATGGCTGTGCTTCTGTGAGTAAAGGAAGAGTCAGTTCTCAGAAAAGTGGGGCATGGGTTTGGGAGACAACCAAAACTGTGTGTCTGCTACAAATACAAAATTTACACTGCTGTAAGTATTAGACAAAATCTTAGCTATTTCATGTATTTGGGGAAAAAAATCCTAGCAGAAATGTTAAGCTGTTAAAGTCAACAGCATATAAAATATTGGATCCAAATAGCAACTGACCTCTGCTAAACTCAGTATGTCTGCCAGAGAGCTCCAAAGAGTTGGCTCAAAAAGATGTAACTTTCCAGAGTACTGAAATCCTTTAAGCTTACTAAATTCATATTAAAAAAATCCACAGAAGTAATTTATTTCAGATTGAAGTGTTTTACGTTTCAATCACATGTATCATTAAATTGTTCACATGGTACAATACACATTTATGAGTATCCACTGAATTCCAGCTTCTGTGCTGGGAAGGAGGGGATATACCAGTAAAGTATCATTTCCTAACATCCAAAGGGCAAAAATTAAGATGCTGGCTGCCACCACGCATTGGCAAGGGATTTGGGAAGACAAGTAATCCCTGGCACTGCTGGTAGCAATATAAATTTTAGCAATAAAATTGATAATCTCACAAAATTTAGTGTAAATCAATATTCATAAGCCCTCAAGTCCAGTATCAAACTCCTAAATCAGAGATACAAATCTTTGACAGGAAATGAACAAACATGGTCACCATAGCATTAGCTCAATTGTGAGGACCTGGAGGTAGACTGGGATTGTACTAACTGGCAAATGTGCAGTGGTTGGAGATATCATACGTACATACAGGAATAAATCTAAAAAGTATAGTGAAAAATAAGTGAACAATATATATCACAATACTATTTATGCATATCAAAAGCTATACAGATACAAAGTACTGAAATTACTACATATGTATATACACACACACATATATGTTATAATATATTATGTTTATAATTTGAGTAGTTATATGAAGAAAATGGGACTAAAGATTAGGGACAAAGAAGGAAAACCAAAAACAGAGTGTCCTTGTACAGACCGAAAACACAAGAACAGGAAAGGGTCTTGGATAAACTTGTTACTCATTGCCCCAGGAGCAGATGGATTGACATACTTGGGAGTAACCTAGTTTATCTGGTTTTATGACAAGACAAAGCAGATTTTATTGAGAAACAAATATAAACTAGAACTATTTTGTGGATGGTTAATATGCATAAGATGGACATAGAAGATGTGTCCCTGAGGTAAGGTGACAAAATTGTCTCAGGCACTCTCTCCTTTGTGCCCTCAAACTCTAAATATCCTCCACCATATTGTACTGCAGTGATTGGCAGAGAGCACTCCTAATGCTTGCAGATGTCTTCACATCTGGTGAAAACGGCCCACGTTTTAGTTTCAGGTGCTGACGCATCTGAAGGGGCTTCCCATGAATTCCACGTGTCTTCATGCTTCTTTCACTTCAGTGTTTTGCCACCAGTGCTTTCTGTCTTGGTTGAGTTTCAAGTCATAAGACACACAAACAGAACCCCATTCACCACTGTCCATCAGGAATTATTCTTGCCTTTTCACTAGTACAGCAACTCAACAGAGAATTTCAGGATTAACAGGGCAAGATCATAGTGATAGCCCTTCAACATTCTGCTGACCCTCAATTTACACTTTTCCAAAATCCAAGCTCCTGAGATATAACTTTCACATTTTACGTTCAACCACCTAAAAATCTCACCCCTTCATTCAAATCACTTCTGACATACAGCTGACAATACTGTCAATAGAACAATAAGTCTAATGATTTATTAACATGTTGATCTTTTCATTCTGCTGGGCACACCATGGGAGCAGAGATATTTGCATATTCATCTTCATAACCCCAAATCAAAATAAGATACTCATAAACGGTTTGTTGTATTCATAAATTAATTAATGAACAAGAGTGCCAAAATCAAAAGGAAATTGAGAGCAGTTAAACATCTTCAACATGAGGTATTATAGCAACAGACTTTTGAAACATTTCTGAATTGAAAACGGTATTATAAATGAAAAGGAAAAGAGAAGCGTTTCTGTAATCTGTAAAAAGCAGTTTAATAAAGTGCCGTGGACACTGCAGTGGGTGGCTTCTGAACATGATCACCAGTAAACCACCCCTACTGTATTTATACCCTAGTGCAGTCTCTTTCTTTTCCGTCTGGACTGGCCCCTTGATTCTCTTTTGACAAATAGATTGTAGTACAATTTCTGAAATGATGTTCTATGATACCTTGCAATTTACACATTAATCTCCTGGAACCCTTGTTCTGGGGAAGCTATTTTTATGTAAGAAGTCTGACTACCCTGAGACCACCATGCTCTGAAGAAACAAAAGTTAGCCATACCCAGAGGCCATACCCCGATTTTCTGATCAGAAACCTCATTGTGCAAGACTTTTGCTTCAGAAGAAGGCTGTCATCTGGATTTGCGAGGCAAATTTCATTGTGATTAAATAATTCCTTGACAGCCTATTTTGTAGCACACATACACATTTTTTCCCTCCTAAAATTAAGTACATTATTAAAAAAAAAGAGTTTCTATTGTTTCAGGAGTTTGGTTATTTCAGCAAAAATCACTACAATAGGATAAGGCTTGTTGGCCAAATTTACTGCAATCAAATCTGAAGACAACAACAAAGAACACGCAGCCATTTGTACAGTCCCTGCTTATAATACAATTTGCTTAAAACAGAATTGACCCGTATCATATACTGTATGTTTTCTTTTGTTCATGGTTTCCAAAGCAACCAATTCTGCTGGATACATTCGTCCTCTGTACTTTAGTTCTGGCTCTATCCCCTAATATTTGGCATCATTGAATTTATTTTTCTGAGTCACCTTCTCGTAAGTGCAGTATTAAAAAATAGTGTTCTGCCCACTTACATCTGTCCTATATGCTTTCTTTGTATGGCACTCAGTTTGGAAAGCAGTAAGAGTTTTATTTTTTATAGTGTTTTACAGAATATAACACTGATATCTGCTACCTCATTTCTGTTTTTCTCACGGGCTGGGGTTTAGTCTAACTGCCTCATCTAAGCTTTCAGAGCCAGTCAATAGTATAATGGGAACTTTCCTTCAAAGTATCATGTAGAATCCTCTTTCTTTAAAAAAAGGAAATCTATTCGGGTATATTTTATAACATTGCAAAGGTTTAAGATGTACAATGTGCTGCTTCGAAATGTTCACATATTATAATATAATGTATAATATATGATATCTAATGCCCACTGTCATATTAGCTAACACCTCTGTCACACCACAAATATAATCACCATTTCTTTTTTGTGGTGATTCTAGTCAACAATGCTACATTATAAACTTTGAAGTAAAAACCTCCTCTAGCCACAATTTCCCTAGAGTAGGATTCCCGAACATCTCTTCACTAAGAAATTTGCATTTCATAGACCATAGAGTGAAAAGTTCAAGAACATTTTCTTCTTTTTGACCTTGCTAGGGGGTGTGTGTGGGTGTGTGTGTGTGTGTATGTGTGTAGGTGCATAATTCAAAATTTTCATTATAATAATATAATATAAAAAATACACCATTTACTACTCTCTTCCTTTCTACTTTTCCATTTGCTTTTTATTTTCCACGTTACTCTTTAGTTCCATTCATACACTTTGTTCCATGCTTATCTGGAACCACAGCACCTCTCTTGTTCCTGAGGTGTTTTTTTCCAATCGGAAGGCGAGCTCATGCTGCTTCCTGGACACTGAAAATAGGGCCCTATCTACCCTGAACGCTTCATCAGTTCCTCCATTTGCCACATTTCTTCCTATGAGTCCTTGGGAAAGGAGGGCAACTTCTTTGTCATCACAAGAGTTAAAACAGACCCAAAATGATACATGAGCAAGCTCTCACTCTGTGACACCTAGTTAATTATTCCTCCCTTGGGTTTTTTGGAGTACTTTCTACTTAACATATATTGTATTTATCACATTGCATCCAAATGCATTTTGTCCACTTATTAAGCATATATTTACTCTGGGTTTTACTACGTACCGAGACTAAAACAGAAAATGATCCCTGTTCTCAAACAGCTTCTAATCAAACAGGAAGAAAGAAACAGTGAACAAGATAAAGCCTGGAAGGGGTCACACATGCTACATGTTACTTGTTTTTGATTAAAACAACATTAAGAATCATGGTCCTTTCTAAAAAGCAAGCTTCAGGCTCATACGGGGGTCAGGAGCACAAATAAGAGAACTCAGATGAAGCCACAGTCACAAGCTAACAGAGATTCTTTCACTTATTCCTTAGAACAATCCTGTTAGAAGTTTTTTTTCATATATTCGCGTGTCACTTATTCAGGTAAGAGGCTCAGAAAGGTAGACACATATGGTGAACTTGAAAATCATTTTGAAAATCAAATCCCAAACAAATCCCTGAACAACAGAATTTTAAAGCATCCATCCCCCCCCCAAAAAATTAGAAATTGGTCTGTACTATGTTACCTTAGATACGGGTGGTCCAGCAGGATGGCTGATTTTCACTTCACGTGGGATGTAGAGCCACATTCTTCTTAACACCTTCCTAAGAAATAGGAACGTCAACTCAAGTTTTCTCTTTTCCTCGCACAAGCAGCCCAGCTCGCTCCCACCTCTCACAACTCCACAAATCCAGAGGAAAAAGCGGAGACCACCTAAACATTAACATCTTCACCAGGCCGGGTTTCTTATGTTGGGCTAAAACAAAGGGTTGTGAATGGGTCTGAAACCAAATACTTCCAAGTAAATTCCACCCTCCTTTTCCACCACACACAACACCTGTTGGTCCCACAAAGGAATAAAAAGGCAGCATTGAGCCAAACAGGAGCCAGGTGCTTGAGTTAAACACAGTGGGAACCCTTCCCTGGGAGGGAATCAGACAGTTTGCTAGACTTTCTATCAGGGCATTCTTGTGGCTCCAAGTGGGTAATGAGGTTTAGACAACACAGATCTGTTCATGGGAGCAACGGGTAATACTTCTCAGGCTCTACAGCCTTCTGCTATAAAACTCACTCTGGAGGAAGAGTCCTGGCTCATAGCACACTGCTTGTAGCTGGCGGGATATCCAACACGCAAGGTCCCAAGGAGTCATTGTCAGATGGTGTATGAGAGACCAAATACAGCCTATGAGAGAGGGGCATTAAAGATTGAGGTCAGTGTTTTGAGATCAATTGCAGATCTTGTAAAAAGCAGACTTTTTAAACTTGAGGAATATGGGTTCCATCCTCAAGTCCTAGTTCACTCACGTATCTCATTGATACAACCGTTTTAAACAAACTGTCACCACCAGTATCACTGCAGGGCCCCAGGGTGCAATCCGTATTCCTGCCTTACTCTTGCCTGTCACCCAGGACAGTGATTTCCCTTCCATGCTGCCTTTCCATCTCACAGCCTTGACTGGGAAAATCACCATCAAGCAAAATCGATCATCAATGTACAACATTTTTTTCTTATTATAAGATTACACATGATCAGTAGAGAAAATTTAAGCAAAAAAACCAAACAACAACAACAACAAAAATCCAGAAGAAGAAGAGGAAATGAGAACCGCTGATAATAAAATCACCTATATTATCAATTAGAAATACCAGGTATAAATATTTCGGTTGACAATGAAAGTGTTTCTGATGTCCATCATGGAATTATGGAGGAGTTTCTGATTAACATCTAATCCATTTTGAATACTGTTTTCCTTTCTGTCTCTGGACCAAATATACACAGAATTCTGATGATGGTCTAATGATCTTTTATTGAGGGTTCAAATAAGAGCGCCAGAAGGATAGGGGAAGAAATTAAGCCTCGGGCCCAATTATCTTATTACCTTATACCCACAAAGTAAAAAGGCTCGTTGTCTCAATCTTAGAGGAGGGTCAGGTGGGTGCTTTGTTGATTCCTAACTCTTGCCCCTTACTCATCACGACCCACAGCCTTCTAGTATTGTCTCCCATTTGTTATCTTTCTACAATACACCCCCCTCTGGAATATGCCACATTTTCTTCCAGAAAAATAATTCTCCCGTTTCCTCCTTACTATCCATTTTTCAGATTTTCAATCTCAAGACCTACTGGAATTCTCTGAACGTAAACAACTTCTTCTGCCCATTTTCTGCTGATTTGCTGGCAGGAATGAGGTAAAGTTATGTCCCATGTCACCCAGTGTCCACGTGGGGACAGTCAGTTGGAAATTCCCAATCTGGGAAGTGTTTCACATTTTCTTGAGGTTTCTGAATTCATATACCTTATAATCATTAAGGATTCATTGCCCTGTACCTATCTAGTTAACATGATGAAGAAATTCATTCCGTCCACTTAACATAATCCAACCCTGTTTGTCCTGCAAAGTAATGGCTCTGACACAAGGCAACATTTTCACCATCCCCCGTCTCCACACACACACACAATTCATGGTGAATTCACAAAGCTTTCTCATTTTAACTGAAATCACTTTTTCATAATTCCTAGGCTTCTCCTTGGCCACCGAAAAGCTCCTGGTTCACTTGCTTTCCTCCTTCATAAATATTTGTCGTAATCATTATCATTGTTTTGTATACCACTGTGTAACTTAAACCGATCTTGAAATTCTCAACATGTCGATAGTTCCTCTGTCTCTCTTGCTCTATTCCAGACAACGCTGTGATCATTTTCTTACTAGCTGAATCTTCTAAGCTATCTTCAGTTTTGGTCTTTGAATGATGCTCTTGAAGTGGAATTACTATATCAAAGATGATGAACTTCACAGGAATATTAATGTGTATGGACGAATTTGCTTGCCAGTGGATTGCATCACTTTTCACCCCTAACAGTTGTGTTTCAGAGTATGTATTTTGTGGACAACACTGGACATTCTGACTTGTTAAACTCATTGGTAAGCAAAAATAGCATCTAATTCCTTCAATTCTAAATAAAAGAAAAGAATGAGAATGGGTTTGGGAGGGAAGAGAATTAAAATAGGAATCAAGTAATGAATGTGATTCATATTGTGTACCCACTGTAACCAGAAGAACGTCTTCTAAGATTGACAATTTTTTAAAAAAATTCAGAGTCTAGAGCTTATTTTTTTCTCAAGAACCCTGTTTTTCTCAAATCTGCTGGCTTAATCTATAGAAACATACTGGTTTTGTTGTTTTAGAAATTCTGGTTGGCAAAACTACACTTTATATTCCTATACTTTGGTACATTACAAAGCATGTTCCAACTCTGCCACATTGGTTTGATGAGCGATTTTGCTCTAACTTTAAAATGACGAGGAGGATATCAGGGCCCTCAAAAGTTCAGTGACTTCACCACAGTCACATCCTAGTAAGGGCCAGATCCAAGGCTGTGTAGGAAAAGAAAAGAATCAGTGCTTCTTTTTGCTCTACCTCCTGGGAAATTCCCACATTAACACTGGCTCAGGGAATAATGAATAGATTCTTTCAGAAATAGAGTGGTCACAGTCTGATCTAAGTTAGCAAGCTTTCATTTGGTGTAGACAAAGAAAACAAAATGTCAGGCTGGCTCCTCAGCCCGAGGGCCTCGGCGCAAAGGAAGCTGTCCAGAGCGGGGATCCTTTCAGCTACAGTGAGCATGAATTAGCCACGAGGAAGTACACACTCTGCATGAATCTGAGCACATCCGGATTGCTAGTTACCTTCACTGGAGGGCAGGTAACCCGATGCCGCCACCGACTCCGCGGGCTTTCACAGGCAGAGGAGAGGAATGTGGATTTGGATCTTATATTTGTATAGCATCTTTCAGGCGAGACGATCCCAAAAAACTTTGGGAGCCAATAGTCAAAATTATGATGAAGCTGTGAAACACTAGCTGTCCATCGGTAAACATGCAGGAGACCCTGGACAACAGAAGCCCCCTCTATCCTCTGCAGCTGAAGACGAAACCTCGTGAAGCGAGGCTTATAAATAACTACCCATACTTGCCTGGGGGGATAAGAGGTCCTGGAAATTGTGTTTACACACCTGAGGCTGTAACTTAAAGTTTTCTGAGATCTATTTGAGGAAATACATCTCCAACGTGGTTGAGTCCCAGCCCCTCTTCTCAGTATTTTATACAAACATGATCACATCTGATTTATGCTGAACACAACAGGGTAAGTCCTACTGTCCCTACTTTATAGGTGAGGGATAGGAGCTTAGTACAATTGAAAAAGATTTGTCAAACAATTCTTACTTTCTAGTGGAGGTGGCTCCTGGTAAAAGGGAGGACGTTTTGTTCTAGTGTGCGCTGTGATGGGTTTGGACGTAAGGAGGAAAATGCAGTTGTGCTTTCCAGGGACTGGGGGTTGGGAGAAAAGGGAAGTTTCTATTCAAAGGTGTAAAGTCCCAGTTACGCAAGAGGAATATATTCTGAAGATCATGTACAATATGAGTCCACAGTTAACAATACAGTATTGTGCACCTCAAAATTTGTTAAGAGGGAAGCTCTCATGTTAAGTATTCTTACTGCACCCCCCTCCAAAAAAAAAAAAAAACACAAATCAAATCAAGACACACAAGAAAACTTTGGGAGGTTTGGATTTGTCTAATCTATTTCTCTTTTTGTTGACGGCAGTGGATGTTGACATATGTGTAACTTCATCACCTTGTTCACATTAAGTATGTGCAGTTCTTTGTATATCAATTATACTTCAACAGAGCTTTTGAGAAGAGAACAGAAAAATAAAAAATAATAACAAAAAAAGAAAGAATTTTGGAAACCATCTGTGAAAATTTTTTTCTGATGGGTTGGTTGAAGGTAATTTTAAACATAACATGCAAGTAATATTTATTTGTGGTTTTTTGTTGCTGTGATGTGAATTCATCTTTAGAAAACTCAAGAAATTCTTTGAGACATTGTTTTAGCCCTTGTAAATAAAAAGCAGGGTAACCAAGTGAACAACTCTTTTCCCCTCATGAAATTCATAGATCTTTAAGTCAGATTTAGGTTTTACAATGTTTTGAACCAGTTGTTCAGAACACTACTCTCTGTATCTCCAAAGACAAGAAGACCCTAGAAAACAACCAGGCCACAATGAGTAAAACAGAGTGCATGTATCATAGGATGTGTGAAGAAAAAGAGTGGGCTGTTCCTCATCTGTTCCCATGCCTCAAAATCTAGGATTCTCATTTGGAGAGACGGTAGAGAACAGGATTTTATATATATAAAGATGTGTGTGTGTGTGTGTGTGTGTGTGTGTACATGTCTCCTAATATACAAAGCCTAATCATCCTGATAAATAGAGTAATTAACACAATGGTGATGGGTCTAATATCAATACACAGAAATCAATTATAAACCCAACTGACAACCCCATTCACTCACTGCCTATCACCAACTGATTCAGATTTTACATTTTAAGATGATCTCTTTTATTAGTCCCAACATCTGAATTATGGTCTATTCCCATCTTCCCAAATTCCTGGTATTAGGGGTTTAAAGAAGACATTTTTGTTGCAGGAATGCCAGAAGATAATCTCATCTCCATTCAAGCAGAAGCTACAGACTCAAAGTAACCTCCAGCCAAGTCTTGCTGAAAATGATGTTGTATGGTTAATAACCACTGGATTCTGAGGGCTGGAGTGTTTATATACACTAATTTAAAGTAAATTTTGCTGAGTTTTGAACTCACAGATTTTGGGGGACATAAAATGTCTTCCATCAAAGACATATACTTCATCAAAATTGAAACCATTTTTCTTTTTTTTTTTTCCATTTTTCTTTATTACAATTCATAGTAAGAAATTTTCTAGTACAGAACTGTGCTTACACTTAGGAAGATATTACATAAAATGTTGATAACCTTAATAAAGCCATATAAACAAGAGACTTTGTGTCATAGGGCAATGCTCTGTAATTTGAGAAAAGGCTAGAATGTATTGGTAAGATTATAATACCCCTCTTTAGCACACCACCTTAAATTTGGCAAAATGAGTAAAATGTTAGATCTGTGTCCTTTCCCAAATTTTAGAAATGCTTTTCTTTGCAAGAACATGTATTATACTTATTAAATTAGAGATAGAAGAGAATCTGAGCTATGGTTTATCAGGAGTAATATATTTATTCAATAAGTACTTACTGAGTGCCTACAGTGCATCAGGTACCACGATAAATACTGACAAGGAAAGCAAAATTAGTAGTTAACAGGGGAGAAGAAACATGTACCTACTTCACTGCAATGAAAAGTGTAAACGTGGTAAGTGTTAAGGTGAGGAACATATTAATTGCTGCAGGACATTGGACTGGGAAATTTTGTAGGGACGTCTGCTAGGCCACACTGACTTGATTAATGCATGTTTCTGTCCTTTGGAACCAAATAAGGTTGGGCCATGAGTGACTCTTGGTGGCAAACAACAGAAATAAAACTTCTTATTCAAAGTATATTCTAGAGAAATTTAAAATTAAAAAAAAAATTCTTACTTTCAATTCAATTCCCCAATTTGTAAAAACTCCCCAAGTTTAAAGAGCATAAAGAAGTCTAGTACCTTCTCTAAGAAACTTAGTTTGTATTTGAAATGGGCTACTAGAGAGGTACAAAAATGAAATATTTACTCATTCATTCAAAAGCTAGGACAAATAAAAGAAATAATCATTATAATAGAAAATATTATATATTCTTAAATGCCCTGGGAGAGTTTATACACTAGCTATAATATTTTAGGGAGAATCATTCAAGGGCAAATAATATACCAAGGAGGTTCAGTATAGAATGAAGTAAGTGTTCCATTTAGTGCTTGAGAAGCATTAGGGCATCTGGTCATAGGTCATCTGATTAAGTTCTTTAAAAAGAATATTTACATAAAAAGGGAAGCAAGTGGAGGTAGGGACATAGTGTAAGTAGCAGCATGAAAGACTCGACACCACCTTGATTCCAGCAGGCTCTACAATCTAAAATTATTATTTCTAACTTTTCATATTTCATTTCAGTTCATTTCATTTATTAAATGAAGTGATATTTGGGGCTCCATGTTATGTACCTTCAATGTATCTGCACCCAGTCATTTCTGTTTATAAAGCATCTGTCCATTCAGATATTGATTGAGAAACTACCCTGTGTTTCAAATTTTATTAGGGGGATACAGCGGTGATTAAGATATACATGATATTCAGCTTTTCTAGTAAGGTCTCCTAAAGGAGCATCTAATAAGATTGGTGTTGTGGGTGTGATAAATGCTTTTTTTGTAGGAAGTTATGTCTGAACAGAGCTGGTGAGTAGTGAGTAAAGTAGGATTGATGGAAGTTATTTCTTGGTGGACCAGTCAGATATTTCTTGAGTCTCAGTAAAGCTAGATCTAGATCTGCCAACCAATATTAAAGACAGTGAAGTGTGTCTTGCTATTGGTTTTAGATGGTATGTTTTAAAGGATCTGGATTAATGCTAGAGTTTTTTCTATGCAATGGAACATTTTTTATTAGAATTTTGTAAGTGGTAGTGATGACAATGAAGGAAAAATAGAGGAAGAAGAAGAAAAGGAAGGAGGAAAAGGATGAGCAAGAGGACAAGAAGAAGAAATCACTGCATTTTATCATGGAGAATTTTGGCTTTTGCAGCCATGACTTAAGATTGTCATCTCTGTCTTAACTCCCCCAACAATACGGTATCATCAAAGAGAATTGGCTGTCAAATTACTTCACAAATTAAACTGCAGCATAACATATCTCTCTGGGAACTAAAGAAATGAGAGACCTAATTTTTTATGACATTAGAGATTATTTCATCCAAATTTCTCATTTTACTATAATGAAACTAGGGCTGAGAGGGTTTAGATGTCAGCTGCCAAATTCCACAGTGGATTTGCAGCAAAGTCTTATTGAAAAATAATAGCAGTATTCTATGGAGATACAGTGATAAAATACAATACAAATGAACTCTTAGAAACAGAAAATTTGCAAGTATGTCTGTTTTCATTCTCTAATATTTTCCCACAAACCACAATGTCTTTAAATGGTCATATATTTGCATAATGCTTTTCCTTTTCACCCTTTTTTCTCTTTGTTGCCCAAAGTAGTTTCGAATACAATTTTCATTCTACACCCTTTCATATCTCTCACATCTTTGGTCAATGAACCTCAGTCACCCGTAAAATTTAGGTAACCTGCTTTACCAAACATAATGTGCAGCCTATTGGATCTGTAAATCACTGAATGTCAGTTGAAATGAAGGGCATGGAAAACTCAGCTTGTTGGTTCAATTTCTTGTATGTAGTGCCACAGTGACTGGAAAAAAAGTAATTAAAATCATAAAAGTAACGTTTTAGTGCTGAAGCATTTGTAAAAACTTTTCTCTCTTAAGTTGGTTACAGCCTGAGATAATACCTGACCACTAAACTTAATTGCATGAAGCCAAAAAAAAAAAAAAAAAAAAATGCGCTAAGATTTTTCCACACAGACTAGGTCAGCATGCTCATTTAAGTTACCCTAAAATTATTTTTAAAAGATCATGTTTACTGAAGAAAATAATGACGTCCAGGTACTGAGGTTTCATTTGTTTGTTTGTTTCAAATAACCCAAGACTGCTAAGATTTTTACACGTCTTGTATTATTTAATTCTTACATTGATTTGGGGGAAGTATTTTTATTTTAAACATGTGGAAATTGAGGTTCACAGACAGAATCACCTTGCATTAAGTCACACAGGTACGTTTTGCATTTAAAAATTAAAGTCTTTACCTTGGCTATTGCAGCCTACACAATTCTAAGTAAATCTGGGATAACCTAAGTCTCCCTGTGCCCTGCTGTTCTATGTTTCATTCCCACTGGCTTTCCAGGTTTCAGTGTCCCCACTTCACGGCCCCTGTGTCTGTCCTCTCCCTTCGACTCCTCCTATGGCAGACTCCATCTCTTGCTCAGGTTGTGGCTTTCACATCATCCTTTCGTAAGGCCTTCTATGAACCTCTCAACTAAAACCGGTTGGAAAAGTTTTGACCATCTCAGCAACCTGTTCCTTAATACTTACCACAACATATAATTACACATTTATCCTTTTATTTCATAATCTCTATGAGGGCATGGATCTTAGAATGGTGTCTAGAACAAACAAGGTGCACAGAAAATGTGAAGAAATGAACACACTTAAAACTGGGGAAAATTGGTAAGAGGAACTGACATGAGGTGAGTTTCACAATGCCCGCACTTCCCCCACCCCTCACCCTGTTTTATGTGTGATATGCCGTTGCCCAGCTTAGCTGCACCTATATTTGAGCTCACCAGCCTACCTCCTTTTTCTGAACTCTGTATTCTGGAATACATTATGAATTAATCCGTCTTGTTGGTCAATAATTCATGGGTTTATGGGTTATCTTCCCATCTTGATTGTAACCTACATAAGCCATAGTTTGTGTCCATCATAGTAGGGCTGGATGATTTCTCACTACTGCCACCCTCATATTTCATTGGCCAGAACTGGACACAGGAACCAATGCAGCTCTCTAAGAGCCAGGAAGTGAAACCTACCAGGTCTCCAGAAAGGAGCAGAAATGGCAATATTTGTGGATACAGGTAAAGACTCCATGGGAAGAATGAAGGGAGAAAAAAGAAGAGAGGGAAGAAAGGAAAACAAAAGAAAGAAAAGAGTTAGAAGACAATGGTGAAAATAATCGTTGAGGTTTACAATTGTGACAGCTTTCTGGATGTGTCAGCCTTGTTGAGCTAAAGTTTCCAGTTGTTTAATCAAACGCTAATATAGGTGTTGCTGAGAAGCGACTTTACAGACATAATTAAAGCCCTTCATCAGTTGACTTTAAGTGAGTGAGATCATCCTGGATAATTCAGATGAGTCTGACTAAATCAATGGAAAGTTTAAATGCAGGGCTAAGGCTTCCCCTAATAGACTTTAAGAAAACTGCTTCAGTTATAACCTGTTGGATAAAATAAACTGCCTATTTTCCACGAGGGAGGCACTTTGAACATTTAACAACTGTGGAAATGCACACATTCAGTTAAAATCAATGAGTGATTCTAACTGCAAAAAGGTTGATGTTTTGCATCTTGGATCACTGTATTTTATGCAATTGGCCAAATGCAAAACTATAAATAAAAAACCCCACAAACTAGAAAGGAAGGTGTGAGAACCAATTAAGGGAAGCTGAGAAAATATTTCTCCCCATTCTCTTAAAAAACAAGAGCAAAGCAAAAGCAAAAACAAAAGCAAACCGAAAGCAACTTTTCCCCAGGGTTGTTCAGTAAAGCACGAAAGATAAATAACCAGAGTTCTCATTTCCCACTGTCTTCCTTATAGAGATTTGGCTTTGGGGGACTTTGAACCAGGAGCTGCCAATTTTTGATTCATTCATCTTGGCAAGTGCAATAGAGACAGGCTTGTAAGGATAGCAAACCCTACTATTTTCGCATAAAATAGATTGTTGTGTTTAAAGGAGACACCTGAGCCCATTGGTGTCCCTATCCCTGGGACATTATTAAGATGGGGTCTCAAATGTCCCAGACTTTCTGAAATTCCACTGCATTTCACTATCATAAAGCCACTGCATTTCATAATGTCATGAAGAGAACAAAACGAGTAAGCATTTAGCGGAAGAGAAAAGATGAAGGGTCAAGTCAGAAAGAACCAGAAAGTAAAAAACATCAGAGCGTGGGAAATTCTCCTTTCTGCGAGTGTTGCATTTGGGAAACATGGCCAAATTACCCTGGAGCCCCCACGCTTCCTGCTTCTGAACAGAAAGTTCTGCAGCATGCCTTGCTCAGGAACAGCAGCTGAACTTACCTTCTGAAGTCTTGGCACCCATGCTCACTCAGCATCCGTCCAAAAACCACATGCTGTCTGGGGCCTGAGTTGTATGTAGAAGGAAGCTGGATATACGTGAGTCAAGGAAGTACAGAGGAGAGAGGAAACAGATCTGACTTCAAGAGACAGTCAGCTTCTCACGGGCCATGTTAATGCTACTTTGTCACCAACTCCTTATTAGAACAAGAGCCTGGATTCCCCTGGTGATGGAGAGAAACGATGTGGGAGGAATTTGAAGCAGATAGTTTCCAAGCAATCGAAGGCCAGTTTGAACCTGACTTGCGTTAAAGGAAGGAGCTGTAAGAGCATGGATTGAGTCTTTGGCAGGGTTTTGCAGAATGTTGGCTGTTATGTACCATCTACTTTTTGCTGGACATTTGTCAAAATAAGAAATCAGCAAGTTATGGTCCATGGAGCAAATCTGACCCATAACCTGTTATTTTAAATAATGTTTATTGGAACACAGACACACTTGTTTATGTGTATGTTATCTACGGTTGTTTTCTTTTTTTTAATTCTTTTTGTTTTGTTTTATATATATATATATTTTTTTCTTTAAGTATAATCAGTTTACAATGTTGTGTAAATTTCTGGTATACAACACTTCAGTTATATAGGAAATACATATATTCGTTTTCATATTCTTTTTTCTTTTCTCTACACAACAGCAGAGTTGTGTCTGCAAATCCTAAATACAGAAAATATTTCCTGACCCTGGTCCTAAACGTTAAGGCTATGCAAAGAAACGAAACATAGCCTTTTCTTTGTCCACAATGATACAGTGTTTTTGAAGTAGGTTATTTTAAAATAACCTGATACATGTTAAGAAAAATGACCTCATCATAATATGAGAACAAAGAAGATAAATATTTCAGTCAGCCAGAGTAATCAAGAAACCCTAGAGGAGATGGCTCCTGATCTCAATTGGAAGGAGAAATAAGTTACTGGACCATGAATAGTAGAGTAAAAGACACGCAGTAAGTTACGTTAGGAGGAAAATAGATATTATTATTCTAGCACAGTAACACTGCTGCAGTATTAACAACACTGTCAATAATACAGTAGTGTAAATTTGTAAAGGCTAAAAGCAGATTGGGGGGAAGGCATGGGACAGATCAGGGAGAGTATGTGTTAAGAAGTTTAGGTTGCATTTTGTAAGATGTGGAGCCATTAAAAAAAAAATCCAAAAGTGTGGTTATAGAGTTAGCATGATTAGATTTGTTCTCCTCTACCTAAAGTTGGTTTAAGAGGGAAAAATAAACAGAATCAAGGAGAAAGTAACACTACCACAGTCTAGGCAAAAGAGAACTGAGTTTAGATGATGTAGTTAGGAAAGAGAGGAGGGGAGAGACTACAAAAATATTAAACTTTTTCCTCAATGTGATTATCATAAAGGAGCATCTTCTTTTAATTTTAACATGCATTTCTCTAAGTGTAAATGTGGTTAAGTTGCTTTTCACGTGCCTATTAAATGATCTGGCTTTTCTCTTCTGGAATTGCCCACACATCTACATTCCTTATTTTTTTTTTTTTTTGTCTTTTAATTATTGATTTGTAGGAATTCTCTGTACTCATTATAGACTATTTGTCAGTTTTTGAAAAGGAGAGAGAGAGAGACAGAGACAAAGACAGAGGTGACTTAAGCTCCACAAAAAAACTGTATTTTCCTTCTATTTATTCACTGATGCACCTAGAACACCTAGAAAAGGGTCCGGTATGAAGTAAGTGCTTGGCAAACATCCTCTGAGTTATGAAATATTTTCACCCAATTTGTGGCTTAACTTTTACATTTTTAAGATTTCTTCAGCTGAAGAAATTTATTAACTTTGTGTTAAGGAAACACTAACATAGGTGTTTCCTCTCTGCCGGGGCTACCTTCATGTGTTGATTCAGGAATTCAGACTTCCTTTTATCCTTGGCTCCTCCATTCAACTCACACACAGAAAAAGTGGAAGTAGACAGGCTCATCTAAGTCACAAAATCCCCGGCCTGGAGACATCTCTACACATGTATGGACTTCGAAGCTGGCCTTTCAAAGGAGGGGTCAAGGATAGTGTTTACAATCAACGCAGCTGAAACAACTGGTAACGCATACAGCAAAAAATAATATTAGACCTCCACCACACCTTATACAAAAGAACAGACCTGTATATGTGAAAGACAGAAGAGCAAATCATTTATAAAAATGTAGAAGGCTATCTTCATGACCTTGAGGGAGGGCAATATTTGGGGAAGACACTAACAATACGAGCCATCAAGGATAATATTGCTAAACTTGATTACATCAAATTTAAGAATGATTGTTTCTCTAATCTCTCATGCGAAAAATGAAATATATTTCTCATGTACCATTTTTGTTTATTCAATTATAAACATAAATTTTAGTAAAAATTTTCAAGAGTTTATTGGAAGTGCCTGTTATTTTCCCTTGTTCGCTCTTTTGCTTTGGGATTATTTGATTTATTTTAAATCTACTGACTTTCTCTTTTCTTTTTGGTCTACAAATGGTACAAACGATGTGGTATGATATATACAAATATTGATGACACAATGATATATAATACAAAATGTAATTCATAATTCCATGGAGCTTACAGTCTAAAGGTGATAACACGTCCTCATTTGGGAAATTACCAAAACCATATACTTGTTATAGTTTCCTCAATTTGTCTTTTGATGTTGTTTATGTCTTTCCTTCCTTTGCTCCCCCTCACCCTTCCTGTCTCCTTCCCATCTTCCTTCCTTCTTTCCTCTCTTCCTTCTTCCTTTTTTCTTGTCCATCATTTTTTTCTCCCTCTCTTTTTCAACTCTTTCCTTCCCTCTACTTGTTTATTCACTTTCTAACCTTCTCCAACTCTTTCTAGCTCCTCTCACTCTCACTTTAGCCCCGTATCATTTTTTTCCTTTTGGCCTTTCAACCATTTGTTTTATATATAAATGGAATTTATCAATATTTTTCTCTACGAATTCTGGATTTTAAATTATGCTTAGACAAATGTCACACTCTATGGCAAAATACTAATGATTAAGTATTAATGTTTTATCTTAGTCATTGTTGTTAACAATGGGAACATTGTTGTTGACCAGGAAAAACACAAACAAAAACAAAGTAAATGCTTATTCTCAGAAGATGTGAAGGTATGTAGGTCTGTGGATAGTAGAAGAAATAGAGAAGAAAACTTTTCCCTGAGGTTTCTTACCCACATGCCTGATCTCATGCCTCTTGTAAAGAGAGAAACCCCATTCATCCTTCACAACCTAAAAATACAGCTAGCAGATCACTTAGATTAAAGGGGTCCCAGAGAGTAAGAATAATAAAAATAAAGATACCTTTAAAGAGATTTGTCAAAAAGCAGGCAAACATGAAAAACAAATTGTTACTAGGTAAGAATGAGACAGGTGATTTTGCGACAGTAAAAAGAGAAACCTTAACAAAGTGGAAAAAATATCTACAATATGAGACAAGAAAACAGCTCTCCATTAGGACACATCACGAGAGGAAATTAAGAATTCAGACTTATCAAAGCTGTAAAAGTTTACTAAACTGGAGTACTAACTCAAGAAAAATCAAGCTATTAAACAAAACAACAAAAACAATCATAAATATAATGACAATAATATTTAATTTTTGGACTTGCAGTTTGTAAGATGGAACTTAATCACTCAACTGTGATAGTATTGAACTCAGGAGAAAATACAACCCTCATTAAAGTATTCTAATATTTTTGTATTGTTTAGGAGAATAAAACAACTTTTAGTAAACTATATATAAATTTTGTTAAGCTTAATACTAATTTAAATACATTTTTATTTTTCCCACCTATGGGTACCTATGTCAATAGAATGTGTTAGCTTTCAAGGTAATAAAGAGAAAAAATAATGACATAAAAAAATACTACATTTAAAGAAAATGTGCAAAAATTAGAGGACAATGAAACATCTTTTTCTCAAATGTTCAGTTGGGCTCCCTTCCTGGCAGAAAGACTGCCTCGTACTTTGCTCTATTTCCTTTTGTCTTTTCAGTCTAAATTAGAGTCTACAAGGCAGAGCCTGCCAAACCCCATTCCTGGAGCCAGTTTTCTCATGAGTTTGTTTCCTACCAGCCCTCTGTCCTGCTCTTGAGTGAAGCTTAAATCACTAATGTTGAAATCAGTTGGCTTGGATGTCACTAAGTATAAGATATAGGCAAGCCCTGCAAATGTAAAACCCTTTTATCTCTGTTTTTGAAACACACAGACCCAAGTATGCATCTTACTGTAAAACCTTGGATAAACTTGCACACAGGGAAATGATGCCTGGATTTATCAGGTGAGTAAATCAATATCAAAGTGACAATAGCACCACCAGGAGAAGAGCAAATCTTCAGGTTAGGACCATTTGGCAAGGACCAACTGTGCCTGGATGTGATGATAAGCTATGTCTTTACGGCAAAATTCAGTATCCTGCTGGGTTGCATGAAGTTTTGAATCTTCCATAAGCAAGAAGAAAAACAAGATCTATGGAAACTCACTAAAACTCAAGCCTAGATTCCCATTTGTTTATTTTCTTATTCCTGCTGACCTTTACTATAACACAGTTATCCAAGAATTTTTGCACCGAATTATCTTCGCTTTCACTATTCTCTATCTAGATTTCTGACCACGTGGCTTCTCCAAGAACAGGTTCTGACAGCTAATCTTTACTTCCTTGACTATCTACCTTGTTTTAGCCCTACTGTTTAGCTTTGGCCTTTCAAACCTGGCAGTGTTGGTGGTAACAGGAAAGTGGTAAAGGATTCTGAAGATAGAGCCAAACTGCTTGGGTTTAGATGTGACCTTTGCAATGTACGAACTGTGTGTATAATGTTAGGGCAAACACTAAATCTCTTAAATGTCTACTTTCTCATCAGAACAATAGACAAAAAGGATCCAAATCAGAGGATAGAAAAAGTTTATAAAGTTCTCAAAAGAAAAACTTCAAATGCTCAATTATTTAGGGGCTCAGTTATTTAAGTCAATGCTTTCCACACTTTCACTGATCTGAACGTTTCACAAACTAAATGAAGACTGACACAGGGGTGCCAAAATTTATTATGCCAAATTAAACCATTAAGAAGGCATCAAACAATCATGTAATTTCACCATCAATTTCTTCAAGAAAATATTTACACTAAAGAGTAAAAACAAATGCTTATCTCAGAATAAAGAAAAAATATATAAACTGAAAAAATGACTCTCAGAAAAAAATGACAACTTTATACTAGTTTTTTCTGTCCTCATGGCATAATTTTGAAAATTTTGTCATAGATCTATATAGCTTGCCATTTATGAAATACTGACTTAGATATTTTCTTTTTATTTGTGACACAAATAAAAGAAAGATTTATGCAACTGAAGAAAAGGTAAGCTGAAAGCACACCTCAGCTAGGATAGAAATGTAAGCAAAGTTTAATTGAGAAGGTAAGTTTTACTCTTAGAAGCAACAGTTGTCTTGCTAATAATCCATGCCAGTAATTCTCAACTCAAGTTGTTCACTGGAATTACTTAGACAGTTTCAAAAGAAATATGAAACAATGATCTTATCTCTAGGGATTCTGACTCAATTGGTTTGGTGTGGAGTCCAAGCTTAGGTATTTTTTAAGAATTCTTCACTTATATGTGGAATCTAAAAAACCAAACGAGCGAACAAAACAGAAACAGACTCACAGATACAAAGAACAAACTGGTAGTTGCCAGAGCAGAGGTTGGGTCAGGGGACAGATGAAAAAGGTGAAGGAGATTAAAGGTCCAAACTTCTAGCTATAAAACAAACAGGTCACAGGGATGTAATGTACACATAGAGATTACAGTCAGTAATATTGGAACAACTCTGTGTCAACAGATGGTACCTGGACTTACTGTGGAGATCATTTTATACTGTATAAAATTATTGAATTACTATGTTGAACACCTGAAACTAATACAATATTGTATGTTCATCATAACTCAATAAAAATAAAGAATTCCTCATGTGATTTTAATGGGCAGCCAGAGCTGAGACTCATTGGCAAACTTTTTTTAAATAATGAGACATAGACATTAAATAAAGTGAATTGTAAGTATTTACTTTGAGAAATATGTTTTAAAAACAAACAAAATAAACAGAAAGCAATAAAGATGTGAGTTTTTCAGAAATGATACTCAAATATCTCATTTTACCCTAGTAAATTAGGCGTCAGATAATTTAAGTGACTTACTCAGAGCTGCAACAGTGATATCAATGCAAAATATATACATAAATTTTCCCTTGCCTTTGTAGATAGTATTTCTTATAAATATTATTATTATTATGGTAATTATAATTATTACATAATTAAATATATGTAAAGGTAATTATTATGAAACTATATTATGTTTATAGTTTCCTGAAATTAATGAGGTGATCTCACATACTGATTTTAAGGTGAAAAAGTAAGAGTTACCTTTTAAAAAATAGTACTTACTCCTCATGGGAGAGATGTATTAATACAGGTCAGGGGTATATTTCCTGAATGGATAGAATCTTGGCACAAGTCTAAGACCTGGTGAAAACAAAGTGCAGTTGGGAACTGATTCTCTCTCTGAAAAAAATACTTTAAATAATTTTGGGGGCAGTGTTTCTCAAAGCATGATACTGCAAATTACACCTATAGTAGTATAATATAATAGTCAAAAATGCAGATTCATTGTCTGGGGCAGGATGGAGAGCCAAAATTTAAGAACAATTGCTCTAGTCTGAATCAGGTGGTCTCAGGAACAGACTGTGAAAAACATAGCTCTGTTTATGATACAGTGTTTTTTTTTTTACTTTATAAATAACTAGCCTACTGTGCTCACATAGGAACTGAGTGAAATATTCAGCACAGGGCACCATTTCTGAGCATGGTTTTAGCTAAGCCTCCGCAATGTGATTCCTATTCAGAAGTGGTGCCTTGGAAATCTCAGTGCCAGTTCATAAGATAGCTGGTGCTTACTGAGCAGGGAGATTAACAGAAGAAAACACCATCTTTTAATCTCTCCTAGACTTTCAGACTCCTACCACCCAGAATTCCTCTTCTCCTGCCAAAATAAAGATAAAGAAGCTTAACTGATGCCCAGTTCTATTTCTAATCTCCCTGTGGCTTTTAAAATTCATTTTGGGACTTGGTCCTTGAGTACCTGTTCTCTAATCTCTGTAGCTGCTATATTTCTACATGGATAATGAGGAGTTTCTAAAGTTGCAAGACTATTGAAGAAATATCTATATAAAGAGTAGGGAAATATCACTCCAAGAAAGCATAGTTAAACAGAAAAGTCAAGCCCGATTTGATTGCAATCTTGCTTAGCAATTGTGGAATACCTTTATATCTGCAATCACTGTTTTTATAGTGATTCTACAAAATGAATCATACAAGGGTTCATAAGAAATCAATTTAACTTCTGTTTTTTTCATACTCAAAGCAACTGTCTATTCCACTCTAGAGTCCAAATTAAATAATCTTTAGATTGTAGAATAGAGCCCCTATTTCTTAACATCTTATCATAATCTTCACCCAATTAAGCCATAATCTTTTCATTCCTTTGTAACTCCATTCACCTTCCATAATATATAATTTCAAGCTGGTCATGCATCCCTCATTTGCCTTTTTTCACCTTCGTCTAAGATCTCACTGAATTTACGCTTTATGGAACTCATCCAACTATAGATTTATCATATCTTTATTTATTTGTTTTTTTTTCTCTTACTATAGAATACAGCAGGGCAGGACTGTGACTTTTAAAATTTCAAATACTATTCCATTATCACTTCCTGACACATTTAGAACTTGGTCTACATGGTACATTTAGTACATAGTCCTGTTTTCCACATAGGAATGATTATACTTAAACAGCCTGTGAAAAATTACCCAAGCAAGTATTAGAAAGAATAATTAAACTCCTTACCCACAGAAAGTGAGATAATATATGTTTTTTTTTAAAGAGTAATTAAAATGTTTTCAATTTTATTTTTTTCATTTGGGTCATTTCTAATGCTTACCCGGACCATTTGTTTCTTTCGGATGCTAGAGAAATAACTAATATTTCATTTCATGACTCAAATACAGACTTGGTGACTTAAGAAAATGTCATCAAGTGACAACTTGGATCTATTTGCACACATGTATCCAATATGAGCTTTTATGGGACTAATGACAGTTTTGCCTTTTGCCAAATTTAGGCATTTGCGCTGATCTCAATTGCCATTGGAAGCAAGATTGCTGGGAAAAAATCATGTCTCTGATGAGACTCAGAAATAAAATGTATTGAATAATTTGTGGTTTTAGTTTAGGTCCTACCGTTTATTCTTTGTTACAAAATGACCACATACAATTTGACGTATTTGTGCACCATAATTAATAGCACCTGCCCCAGGAAGTGTCGTACAGCAGAGCCCTCCAAGGATCCCATCATTGGCCACACATGACATGAACTCAAACTATTGAATGTCCTCATGGAAAAAGCAGACGGAAACTGACAGTACATTTGGAGCGTAATTCCCCTCTGGAGTTCATAGTGAGTCAGCAGAACAGTCATCAGAGGAATGACTATACCTTGAAATCACTCAGGAGGTGGGGGATACTCATCCTTAAGTAAATTATTGTTATAAGAAAACAACCTATAGATTATATATTTTGGAAATCTTCTTTGAGGAAAGTACAGAGAGGCACCTATAGAAACGAGGAGAATACAAATATTCAAAATCCAGGTGAGAAGCGGTCTCTGAAGCCCATGGGCATTTCAGTCTATGGGTGACTCAATGCCTACTATCTTCACTCCCTCACTTCCCATTTATTCTTTAGTATCTGCTATCCAGGTTTGGCCCTTATGTGATGATACACATTGCTTCTTGCCTACTTTAATGGCTATTCTGCCCCCTTCCTCAATATTACTAAGACTATCATTTTTATCTGACTTGCCATCCAGGTAAAATAAAAAGACTATATCCTTAGGAGTGTTTGGGGACAAAAACCATTAAACATCCTTTACAAGTAATATACATTTTCCTTCAAAAGTGGCTAGCCAACTGGTAGGTAAGGTAGGTGATGGACTTTGTGACTTGTTATGAACGACACCTCTGAAATGGCTCTTACTTAAAACTCCCTTTGGGCTTTCCAGACATTCTGCTAAAGTGACTAAAATGTCACCATTATTGATACATTCCATTGACTATAAAATAAAATATGTATGCATTGTCCGAATTCACATAAATATGGGTTTATTATTTTAACTTACCAGCAATAACATTCAATATCTTATCAACAGAATGGAAAAAATCCAAATCTTATTAGTAGAATGGAAGAAAATTAAAGGTACTCTGAATGTCCCTAACTCCACTGAACAAGATCGATGTTTAACAAAATAAGATTAAAATAGTTTATAACTGTCTTCCTGAACTAGTAATATAAGGTCTTGGTCAAGCACTAAGGAAAATGTTTAAAATTGCAATTAAATACTATTCCATCTAAAAATTAAGAAAAAAAAAACCTTCCTTTGTATGTGCTTTGGGAAATGGAGGTATTAACAGCAATGATATCCAGAGGGATCTCAAAAGAAACAATAAACAACATCTTAGCCTGAGAACCCAGAATCCTAGGAAGGAAGGAATGGCTACTGAGAAATCTAGTTTCAGTAAAGTCTTTTGCAACAAGAGGATAAACCCTCTGTCAAAGTGGTAGAATGAAAGTCCTTCCTATTTCAGAGGTAGGATATCTTTTTATCGCTTATCTACTTAAAGAAAGAATTAGCAAAGATGTATTATACTGATAATTTGAGAGGGGCTAAAGAATATATTCATGAATTTAATAATATCCATTGAAATGAAGGTAAGACTTACCCTTGAAAGCATGAGTAATTAAGTCAAAAATGATAATCATTATGAACTAAACAGACTGCTTCCGGGCACACACAAGCTTGAATCAAGCCAACCACCCGTCCCCACAAATTTTAGACTTAACTCAGGATATATGCTTTTTTCCATTTAATTCATCTCTTTCATGCTCTTTCAGAGTTTCCAGCAGGCATATCAAAGCGTTAGTGTTCTTCACTAAGACATACTTCACCCTCAATAATATCAACATTTGTATTTTTCTCTGAAAGAAAATGGTCATTCGCAAATCACAGAATCTAGGGTGGGAACAAGCCTTAGAGCACACTTGTGTTTCTGAATTGAAGTCTGTAAAAACAATTAACATGAATTCCTTTGGAAACTGTGGGCCTTCTTGTTCTAAAAAATACATGTATCTGTATGCACATAAGCACGCACGTGCATGCGCGCGCGCGCGCACACACACACACACACACACACAGATACACACCCGTTTGATACAACTGCTTTGTTCACAAATTGCCTGAAACTCTTCTACAAACCCCTTGGATTAACAGATTCTCAGGGAACAATTCTAATCATAGGGAGGTTACAGCCTCTCAAGTCTTCCTCTACTATTTGATACCTGAATAGTCTCAATCAAGCTCTTCTCCTTTA
Organism: Camelus bactrianus; assembly: GCF_048773025.1. Classification (NCBI taxonomy): domain Eukaryota; kingdom Metazoa; phylum Chordata; class Mammalia; order Artiodactyla; family Camelidae; genus Camelus; species Camelus bactrianus. The sequence continues at coordinate 24,661,385 of NC_133563.1, forward strand.
TTTCTGCAATTTGAATCTTACATGATTAAAATCCAAAATTGTCCTGTGGATTAATTTGCCTCTGCCTTTTGAAAATCTAGTTTTCTGTCTCAAAAAATTTTTTAGACTTTATTTTGGATTTGGTAGCTATGGTATAGTAATAACTGTTATAATGGATAATTGTTTGGAATACATTAATTTTAGAGAAGAATTAAATGTTAAATTAGAGAAAAAATGAATTAGAAAATGAGGATCAATTCATAATTTCTGGAGTTCGGTAATTGAACGAAGCTATATGTTACAAACGAATGATCACAGGACAGAAAATCAGGAAATCAAATCCTTATTCTCGATTATACTGTCACACATTAGCCAAGTATGTCTCAGAAATCCTGAATTTGAAATATTTTTTCTCCTTTCTTCTTTTTCTTCTCCCTTCCTTCCTTCCTCTCTTCCTTCCTTTCTTTCTTTCCCTCTCTCTTCCTTTGTCCAGTCTATGATAGCAGCCTTTAACATAATGTTATACAGAAGCCCGAAATATGAGGTGAAAATGACATTTTATTAGTATAACTATTCTGCATGTAGTGAATCAGTCACTATCTTAGAAGACTGATTTCATGAACATAAATATTTGAAATATTGAATTATGGAATATATACTATTTTTATTCACTCTTACAAGCAACACACTTTGAGTAAAAGGTTCAGCAGATTCTTTAAAGCACTTGGTGGGCCCATAAAGAGGAGTGTTTACTCTGTCAAACTTCTTGTGTTATAATAAGGTGACCATTAAATCAGACAGATCTGAATATCAAATGTGGCCCTGACATTTGTAAGCCATGTGACCTTGAACAAGTTCTTTAAATTTCCTAATTCTTTATTTTGTGTCTTTCAAGTGAAAAAAATAATAACACTACCTTTCTAGGATGATGTTAATGTTAAACAAATGTTAAAAGTAATCAGGTCAACTTTTAACACATAATAGAAAAGCAAAAATTAACATCTCCTTTTCTCTCTGAAACACTTACATTCCCTCAGTTTAAATTTCACAATACGTGCAATGAGTGTGCTATACCAGACTAATTCAACCTCACAAGCTCAGAATTCTCCAGCTAGTTGCCTCAACAGGTAAGTAGGACTTTTGCACCTGGGCTGCATCACTCATGTACGTGCTACTCCCCTTGGCATCCCAATATCGCTTAGAGACATGGAACAAATCAAGTTCCCATGCATTTTATCATTGTCTGTAAGTGGCAGGAAGAACTGCAGAAACTGATACTAAAAACTGGACAAAGCTTAGGTTTCTTTAAATATCTCTCTGAAGGAAGAGGTCATGGCAGAATCAGCATACAGCACTTTCCACAAATTTCCATCTCTCCATCATTATTTCAACAACATTCCAGTAACGTATAGCATCGCCTACTACCAGGACTCAGTTTCCTTTGGTTGGAATGGGTTCCTGGGCTAATTTTTTAATGGTGAAAATTAGTTTTGAGCTTCAACCTCGTCAACCATGATTCAGATATCAGCCTGCCCTTTAGAGATTCTACAAAGACTAGCAGTTGCCCAACACTGGAAACCAGAGAGGAGATCATTCAGCTCTGCCTAAGATGTGGTAGAAATTCCTGTGGTTTCAGACCTTCGTGGTCTGAAAACTGAGGCTTTTGTGTGACCTTAGCATTCCCTTTGACTGCTGATTCTTTTGGGAACTCTATATGACTCACTGCCCTGATAGGACATTTCAAGCACTTACCAATGAGTTGGTACATAATGATAAAATGAATTTAAGTAGCATTATTGTTCCTTACCTCTGCTCGATTTCAAGATGAGGAACATTTCATGGGAATTCAGCATGAAATGGGAGAGGAGCAGCTTTCAACAGTCAAAACTTCATTGGAATAGAGCACACTTTGAACCCAGAACCAGTCTGTGATTAGCAGAATTGCTCTGGATTTTAGGCTAAGTATGGAAGATGAGAAAATATGTACCACCCAAATGAGGCCTAAGAAAACCCTAGATGAAATAGAGGTAGAGCAGAGAGAGATGAAGGGGGGAAAATTAACAGTGAAACATAGCATTTGCATGGCCTTAGGAAAGTCACCCTCTTGAAATAACTAATATTTATTGATTTATTTATATAGTGTAAGTAAATTTGACACGTAACTTGTGAGTTTTGTTTCTGTTTTCACGTGCTGCTCAACTTCACCTTATTTTGAGGGTCTCCTGTGGTGATTATTTATGAATTGTTTCTTTATTTTATCTAAAAATTGTCTTCTTTTATGTTTTGTGGCTGTGAGGAGCAACACGGACAATGCATTATACTAGAAAAGGGAGGTAGAATTATAATCAGGAGATATTATTGTCTCTCCCCTGGGTTGGCCATTAGCATACACATCATGTAGCGCAGTGGATTCTAGTTTTTCCATGAGAAAAAAAGGCCAACCTTCCAAAAGTTAATTCCTCAAAGCATCATTTTGTTGAAAATCTAACTTGACAAAATTATTAATCCACATTCATACATAAAATCTATTTGATGATGATTCATATCCTCATATATGTAAAACCTTATTATTATAAGAATGTTCTTGAATATATTTAATCAATATCAGCTTGTAAAAAACATTTTTAAAGGGCTGTTCAATTTGTCATACCCGAAGATTACTGGGTGACTTAGCTCTTCTCTTCAATTTTATTTTCTTATGACTGTAACTAAAATTTCATTTCACGTGTGATGTCATTTTATATTGCTTTCTTTTAAATCTTTTTTTAAAGTTGTTTGCAATTTTTCTAACACTTCAGCATTTTTTTAGTCTTCCCAAATTCTGATTAAAACTTTTTCATATTTTTATATTTCCTCACAAAAAATTTTGTTCATTTTAGCTCTTTATAAAACTTGCCGTGTTTAATGTTAATCTGGATGGTTTCAACGGTGTTTGAAGATTTCTGCAAAGAGTCATTAGGCTGGTTTTTATTTTGCTGTCAAAACACCTAATTAAGAAATCTTCACCAGTCTTTGCTCAGCTCCCTGCTGCTGGATCTTGAAAAAGGTGCAGAGCGAGGGGCCCCTCTGCTGGCAGAAACATAGACAGGAGATCGATGCAAAACACCATCTGGCTTGTCAATCTCAGAGAAGTTTTCGTATGAAGAAAGAAGGATGGCTAGTGGCAGGAGGAGGATTTGAAGACATATATGTCCTCGGATAAGAGACCCACACCTCTCACCTTAGCCTTGCCAATCTATCTCACCTCAATTGCTATGGACTTTAGAAGCAAACTACAGTATACATTTGAGTAAACCTGAATTAAATGAACTGGTTGTTTGGCCAAGTGATCCTTTGGGCAATGGACCTCTCAGCAAATCAAGGTCTCAGAATATTAATTTTGGTCATAAAATTAAAAGCTGTCTAATATTAAAACATTTTTATGGCTGAAATCAGTATCCCTCCAAGAATACATTTCACATAGGCTAAAACGGTAATTTCATGGCCTTTTCTCATTAATGTACTTCTGCATTCAGCAAATATTTCCTGAGTACCTGTCCTGTGCCAGGTGTTTATTTCAGGTGCTGAATGCACTTTGTTAAGAAATTTTCAAAAGCATTTTAATATTGTAGGTAACATGTCAGAAATCAGCATAAAGTACAGAAAAGAGGAAAAAAGACGGTACTGCTCAATTCTACCGTCTCAGTAGAAGTGGGAAGTGTGGGAGGTGGGATGGTGTCTGGAAAATGTTTCACGGAGGCAACTTTTGACATGATTTTTGCCAGTTGAAGTTGGAGAAGTGGATTCAAGAAGAAAGAGCACCAATGATAAGGCATACACAGCACGTAGTTGGTGTGATTAGCGGCAGAGTGCAGGCATGATGTGATGAGGAAACCGACTACAGAGGAAGGCGGTAGCCCAATTAGGAAGAAGCATGAGCAGCTGTGTAAGGGTTGAGGCGAGAGAAAACTAATAAACAGTTTTGACTGCAGGAATGCAATATTTTCAGAACTGTGGTAGATGACTGGAGTGGGCTAGGGTAAGATTTTTGGCAGGGACCAATAAAAACCCTATTGCATTAGGTCATCATGACCTAATGGGGTCACCCCTGACGACCCCAAGGATGAACTTGATGGTCATCAGGGATGAACTAACGCAATAGCTTTCATGTCACCATGTGCAGGCTGATGAGAGAAATATTTAGATGTTCAAAGTTGACACTTGGTTTATAACATGGTTCAACATCACAAAGAGGAAAATAAAAACAGGAGCAAATTTTATGGGGAAGAAACTAATTTGGTTATGTTGATTATAAAGTTCTGGGATATACTGACAAAGTCGGTGGACTTTCCACTGCGTACTCACCTAGCTGTGGAACTGCCTCAGACTAAAAGGGTTCAGCTGTGGTCATTGAACGTGATCCCATTCTTTGAAGATAGAGACTTTCTGGTAAGTGTATGCATTACATACTTGCTTCTTACTGCTTATTTTTATTCCTGGCTCTCATCTACTCTTCATGAGAAGGAAAAGAGAGGTAGATCCTAGCTAGAAGATAAATCCCTCTCAATGTTAGAAATCTGGAGGACATTTCTTATATTATGCTAACAGAGGGGAAGACGATTAGGAGCTCAACTCAGTGGCCTGTGAACCCCCGAGGCTAAGAGAGTATGTTACTTCTGGTCAAAAGAGAATCTTCAGTTCCAAGCAGATCCCAAGATACTCCAATAGCTCACAACACATGAAACCAGTGAGTTGAGCAGGGTTAATCTTTTTCTGAAGAACACTATATTCATGGCTTTTGTCAGTCACCACTAGGTATGTCTAGCTGAATCTCTCTCCATCCCATTCTAAACACCGTTACTTCTACACACATTCCTGTCACTAAAACCAGTCATTTTACTACTACAGAGTTCTACTGATTTAGGCAGTAGTCTAGTGACCTTCTACAGGGAGATTAATAAACTAGTGAGAGCAAAGTGTATTAGTTAGTGTGCAGAATATGATGCTATAAAACAAAAAGACACTGCAGTAATTACTCACACAAAATTGAAGTTTTATTTATCACTCATGTAACAAACAGTTCAGAATCAGCAGGGATCCATGGTGGGCCAGCAGCTCTGCCCTACAAGGTTGTCCAGGGTTCCAAGTTAATTCTATGTTACTCCATCACTCCTTTGGATTTTGGCCTTGTCTGCATAATTGAAGCCACCAATTTATCTGCCCCATGTTAATGTTCCAGTACCATGGAATATAAAAGAAAGCCAATAGCCAGTCATTTAAAGAGATGACCAGGAAGTTGAAAATAGCACTTCTGCTCATATCCCCTGGTTCAAATGTATTCATTTGCCACATCTAGCTGCAAAGAATCCTGAAAACTATTTTCATCTGACCAGTGATACACCCAGCTGAAATCAAGGAATTACGCTATTAAAAATCAGAAAGGAAGAGAAGACACCAGAGGAAATTAACAAGGATATTTCTGAGAATATGTAAGTAGAACTATCCAGTGGACAGTACTTCACAACATTAAAAACGATCCGTATCTGACATCTTTGTGATGTTACTTCAATTTCAAGATAAACAAGTTATTATATAAAAACTTGAAAAGTGAATATAAGATGATTTGTTTTGACCAAGCACATACAAGGGAAGCTGGGGATTAAATGAAGTCAAAAATGAAAGAACTGAATTAAATATACCAAGATCTGGTGGCTTTATATTTGATTTGCAGCATATAGAACCTCACTAGGTTTTACGGTATTCTCAAATAGACTTATTCTGATGGGGTTAAATTTTATATTGGAGAGAAGATTTGGAGAAGGTTTCTGGTAAACTTGGTTCTTCCCTTATACATAATTGAGTTAGAAATGATTTTGTCATTAAAAAAAAAAAAAAGACCATATTTCTTTGTTTTTTCCTGTATAAAATGGGAGAAAAGGGGATATACTCCTTGGTGTAAGGAAATGGGGGGCAGGAGAAGGATAAGCCTCAAAAGGAGGGGCGGGAAGGGAATGTCGTTAAGGCAGCAAAACATTCTTGGTAAAAAGTTGGAGGAGAAGTCTCCACAGCCTCAGACATGAAGGCAGAGGTCGCCTTCTCAGTGCGGGGCTCTCCACTCAAGTGTTCAAAGGGAAATGTCGGCTTCTCTTCTTGGTTCTGTTGCAACCATTTCTGTGCTCACTCTGGGTTACCTTCTGCCTTATGTAGATAAGAGTGCTGCAGGGCTCGGAAGGCAGAGATTCGCTTGTGTGGGTTGAAAGTTAGCATCTCCAGCAGCAGCTGTGCTGCAGACTCCTCCATCCCAGGAACCACTGACTGCACTGGGCGCCGTCCTCTGGGGGTAAAGGCTCAGGGCAGAGATACATCTCAGGGCCAGTCATCCTCTGGGGGCAGCCCAATCAGGTCAAAGATTTTGCCTAACTCGTCAACTTCAGAGTTTCCACAGAACAGAGGCTTTCAACGAAACATCTCTGCAAAGATACAGCCAACGCTCCACATGTCCACAGGTGTTGCATACACAGACTGTAGAAGAACTTGCGGAGCACGGTACCAGAGTGTAACCACCACAGGTGTAAGTGCCATCTGGTAGCTGTAGATTCTGGCCAGGCCAAAGTCAGCCAGCTCGACTGTCCCACCACTTGTCACCAGAATGTATTCTGGCTTCAGGTCTTGGTGAACAATGCAGTTGGCATGAAGGAAATCTAGGCCTCTTAGAAACTGGCGCATCAGATCCTTGATGGTCTCCACTGGCAAGCCTGGTGGGGGTGCCTTGTCCAGATATGTCTTTAGGTCTTGATCCACGTGCTCAAATACCAGGGTCACTTTGGTCTCCCGGTCAGTTCAGGCTGTGGCACAGATGACCATCAGCCGTACAACACTGGGATGCTCAAAGGCCTCCAGGCGCCGCGGTAAGGCCGCTTCATGAACTGTGCTGATGGGCAGGCCCCCTCCAGCTCCTCCTCCACTGGGAACTCTCACGCTCTTGAGGGCCACAAAGTGGCCTCTGTGGGGATCACGGGCCTTGTACACTGTCCCACAGGCACCAACACCAATCTCAGCCACTGGCTCATATCGAGGGGTAGCCATTCTCACACCAGAGGAGACCCTCGTCCCGTTCCGGGAGCTGCAGGGGTGACCTGATATTGGGGCCCTGAAGCCACTTCCTGTGGCGCCACTCACTCGAGCTCTGTCTGAGGCAGCTGGATGCTACGGGCCCGACCACAGACACAAAATGATTTTGTCATTAAATATGCCCCGGTCATTCTGCCTTTTTGGATCATGGCTATCCTGTAAAGAGTGAGTTAAAACAGTTAATATAGGGTAAATTTTTACAAGGTCTAACTTGAAAGTCAAGGATAGAGATAATATAACAGAAGGAGAGAGGCATAAAGTTTCAAGAAAGATTTTTTTAATGATTGTTACTTTAGAACGAGGTGTTTCTTCCCTAGAAGAAAAGAACCAGTAGAGGGGAAATTGAAAACACAGAAAAGAGAGAAATGAAGTGAGAGAAGAAAGGGGTGGGGGAGAGAGAAGAGAGAAGAGGGGAAAAGGGAGAGAGAACACGGGGAAACTCAATGTTCAGAAGAGAATTCTCGGAGTATTGAGCTAAATAGAATAGATGAGGGGAAAGGTTTGACAGTTTAAAAAAAAAAAAAAGGAAGAAATCTTTCTCTAAAATGAGGCAGATTTCCACTTAAGAAAATTCCACCATTCCTCTCAACACCTTCCTTCCCAGGTGAGAGCTGACACCCAGGTAGGTCTAGCACCCAGTAAATACCTGAAATCAATCCTTTTAGGCTTTCTGAGTGGTTTACATGTTTTTAATAATTTTGTCATTTTTCTTTCCGGGTCCTCCTTGCCCTATTTAAACTTTTATGTTCTGAGTCAGTCATGCGTCTCTAACAGAACTAACTGAATGAGGTGCTATGTGACTGTCAGAGGCACTGTGCTCCTTTTAGCATATCTCCTGATTGCTTTTTTTTTTGCTTTATTAATTATGTTCTCTCATAACTCATTACATTTGTAAATTGGACATGACCTATCTCGAAACCTCCAAATCCTTCCCTGTGCCAGACGATACTTAGTGCTCAGGCTGCAAACTACTGCAGCATCCGAGCTAAACACACCATGTCTTGTCATTTTAATAAAAGCAGTAAAGACAAGAAAGTGTTCTCTACATGATCAAATCAAATCTTTATTACTCTCAAGTACAATGAAAGATTATTTCTCCTTCTTCAAAAAAAAAAAAAGAAAAAGAAAAAGAAAATCTCGGCTCATTGTGTTGAGCCCCATCCCAGTGACTCAGTCTTTTATAGTCTTGCTCATCAGTGCTGTTGTTCCCCGTTCACTGACAACTGAAACACTCACTATTTACTCCACCCCCAGAGACTTCTTGGGAAATATCAGGCAGCAGCAGATGGGAGCTATTGGAACCCAACCCAGATGCTGCTTTTCCAGACCACTGCCTGTAAAACCGTGAGTGTCACAAAGAGAGTGGAGCTCTGCTATGTTTTTCTTAATGGAGAAAGATAAAACAATCATCAAAGGAAAAAATATTGACCACAAAATATACTTTTCTAGCCAGAATTGTGTATACTATCCAAAGCCACTAAAGTGTCACCAACAGAAAAGTTACAACTGCTTTCCATCACCATCTAGCACCTTTATAATGCTTAGCTTTCAACTCTCAGCCATGGGGTCAGGTTAATTTCACATGCAATCAGTTCCACTGTTATTCCTGGGGACTCTAGGCATGACTTCTATAACATGCAATTTTTATCTGAGGGAGGCTCAATAAGAACATCAACAAATGGCCCAGAGAAATACACAGTCTTTTCTGCCATTTCTCAGCATCCCTGGGGGTACGTCAATACAGAGCACCCTGTTGTGCCTTTGTCAGAGAATGGTCCTGGGTGAACTAGACTCAGCCACCGATTCCTGCTTTCTGAGTGTCTGGATTTTTTTTTATTGTTTATCTTACTGACTTTTACTGATTCTAAATTAAAAAAAAAAAAAACAGAAAGCAATAAAGAAGAAAATTAAAATTACCCAAAACCCAACTACCCAGAAATAATTATTTTAAAAATTTAGTGTATTTCTCTTCTCTCCCTGTCTTTCTCTTTTACTTGAAATAAGAGAGAATATGGTAAATCACAAGAAATGTACGTAGTTCAGGGTGGTTAGATAGGAATTTCAGGGTATTGGCAGGAATCATATATGTTTAAAATCTTTTCTTTCTCCAAGACATAACAAAAAAACCTCATTAAAAAAGGGATATCATTTACTTATTAATAAAGCTTACAAATCAAAATGAAAAATGTTTTAAAGGTCTTGAGCCAGTGGCAAATTGCTTGCAATAATATCGAGAATGTGTTGAGAAAATTTTAATGCCAAAAAAATAAAACTGATAAAGAGCACAAATAGTGTGCACACACAAACACACACACACATACAAATTATACAGATACATACACAAATATATATATACATATACTTGTGTATATATATATACAGTATACATTTGTTACATATTCTATACATATGTAACATAATATTGGGGTTTATTTGCACTTTGTTGATTGATCATGAATGGACATCTGTGTAAAATGCTTCTTAGCAAATTTTTTGTGAGTTTGTGTGTTACCTATTGATGCTCTTTACCACTTTTACTTTTGGCATAAAAACATTTACATACTTTGATTCAGTAAATTGATGCTCAGGAACCTGTTCCGAGGGAACACTTAAAGATGTGCTGAAATATACATTTAAGCATATGCATGAACGCTTTATTTACAGTGGTGAAAAATGCAAAGCAGTCAAGTAAATGAAAATAGGAAATAAGTGATTTAAAAAACAAAATTCATCCAACATGATATGTTAAAATTTTTGCTTCTTCAACCTTTCTCTTTCACGCACTTATTGCTCTACGGGCCCCAAATTACACAGTCTATGAATTAGTTCCTTCCTCCAAGTTTTATTAGCATTTTAATTTCGCTGTAACTCAGATTAAGGACTATCATTGGGAAAGGAAGAAGCCCAACTTCAAATGTCAATCCTTGTTTATTGATGAAGCATCTCTCGTGTTAATCAGAGAAAGGGCCAGTCTCTGCCTTTTTCATTAGAAGACACCACTTACAGAGATAGAAAGACATAGAACTTTGTATGTAAAATAGCAGAAACAAGTGAAGTTTCTTTTTCTGTCTTCCTATCCTTTGTTTGTGCCACCCTCCTTTCCACTCTCCTACTCTACCTCCCCTTACAACTTCTGCAAAGGAATTTTCAGCCTGCTTGTTGACTCACTGACTCGGCACACAGGGTCCCTTCTAAAACACTATGATTCAGACCACTTTTTCTTCAAATTTGTTTTATACACTATCTGTGTCTGAATCACCTACTATGGGTTGGCGTTATGCCAGTCCTTAGAAGGAAGCAGAGCAAGAGAAAGTTCACGGTATTATTTTCATCTTGAATCCAACCGGCCCCAAAAGTTTCTCTACTCCTGAACATCAAAGATAAAAAAGCTAATAAATTATCTTATTTTAGCTAGCTTGAGTTAGATTCCTATTGACTTTCAAATCAAATAATTAACAAAATGTACAGAAATTGAGACCAGGACTTTATAGTTGAGAGTAACATACTCCAAAACAAGGAATGAACTGAGATCAGACAAATTGGAGACCCTTCGAGGGGAGAAGTAAGAGGGAGCTCCACTGGTAACACATTAGGAAAAGAGATGGTTAAACGTGTACCTGGATTTTAGTTCATGTGCACACCAAATCTAGAAGGGTAAAGAGCTTGGTAGAAAAGTGTTAGGACATTGGGATATGTTAGCTGTTTCTCGTGGTCTTCGATCCTACTAGAAAAGAACCAACTTCCATCTGATGTACGATGTCTGACATTGGAAAGAGTATTACATGCAGGTCTTTCTTTTTTTAAGAGAGGCCGTTTCCTATCTGATGTCGACCATCCTAGAGTATAGAGGATCATATATAAGCATTGGTCTCCTGGAGTTTAACAACAACAACAACAAAAAAAAACATTTTTCGCTAAGGTGATGTGCAAACAGACACTTAGGCAACAAATGCAGTGAGATAAATTTTTGGATCACGAATTTTCATAAAAACGTGTTATGTTGATTTTTTTACTCCACTCCTCCACTATCTCCTGCTCTTGACTCTACAAGGAAGAGGTAATAACACATTTTTTGTTTCCATTTTATGGGATGCACCCCTGTGATAGGAAAATGTTGAGCTGTGCCTTGATCACCTCTGCCTATTATTTTATTGTCACCAGGTCCAACAAGAATGGTTGTCATTACTCTGAGGGCTATAGGAAAAGATAGAAAGGATGGAAGACTATTGCTCAGAAAAAGAAACAAGCACGTGATTTATATTCAGCAATTATGGATTTATAACATTTTTGTAAGTAGTTTCTAATTCATAGTGTTTATTACCATCAAATTGAATAGTTGTCTAGTAGGGTGCTACATTTATATCTGAGAAACTCCAAATAGTTTTATGCAACAGGGTAAGGTTTTTTTTTTTTTTTTTAACTGTAAAGCAGTTCCTAGGACTAAATAATCTAGACAATTGAAATAGATGGTTTCCTGCACCCTATTATGTTCACTTAAAATGCCCTGGGTTATGTCATTGAATGGTCAGAGATAAATACACTTACCCCGGGTGGGGTGGGGCGTAACTACATGCTGCCAGATTGTGCAGCCAGGGAACTCAAAACGTTATCAGAGGACAGACAGCTGCCTACCTTAAGGAGGTAGCATGTGATGTCTTCTATACACCCAAACTCACTATTTTCTTTGCCCATCCTTGAAGTTTTAATGGTGTTCTCCCTGGATCTCTGCATTTTGAAAGGTTTTTCAGTGGCTCTATGTTTTACTTAACTGTAGGATGCAGGATGACCAGGAGCTACATTTGGCCTAACTGAGAAGCATGAAAATCACTTCAAAATCCTCTACTTAAAGCTGGAGTTGGTTACTAAATGTGGTTCTAAATTGTTCCCCTTGCGGAGGGGATAACTACCGTGTGTGTGTGTGTGTGTGTGTGTGTGTAAATGATTGTACTATATGACTGTAAATTTTATGTGTCAACTTGGATAGGCTATGGTGCCCAGCTGTTTGGTCCAACATGAGTCTAAGGTGTTACTTTGAAGGTATTTTCAGATGTGATTAACATTTACAACCAGTTGACTTTAAACAAAGGCAGTTACTTTCAACAATGTGTATGGGCTTTATCCAATCCATTGAAGATCTTAAGAGCAAAGACCTGTGGTTTCCTGAAGAAGGAACTCTATCTCAAAATGGCAATATAGAAAATGTTGCTTAAGTTTTCAGGCTGCTCACCTGACCTACAGATTTCAGACTTGCCAGCCCCTGCAATAGCATGAGCCAATTCCTTAAAATCTCTCTCACTCTGTCTGTAGAAAAATATATGTACTCATAAGTATATATATGAGTACAAACTTGGATATATATAAACTTGCATATTTATAAGGATATGTTTTTATAAGTAAGTAAACTTATAAAAGTTACATATTTATATAAACATGCAAGTTTATATAAGTATACAAATATATATATACGTATGTGTATATATACAGATATATATATAAAATATATATATAAAACAAACACTTTGTAAAACAACTTAGTAGTTTCTTAAATGTCAAATGTGAATCTACCATATGCTCCAATCATCCCACTCTTAATATTTACTCAAGCAAAAGGAGAGATGTACAGAGAAAAACTGGTACTTAAGTATTTATAGTAGCTCTACCTGTATTATCCAGAACCTAAATGTCCTTCAACAGGTGAATCATTAAGCATATTGTGGTAAAAAATCATACAATAGAATATACCCCAGAAATAAAAAATAGGAAGAATTATTGATACGTGATACTAATGGATGGATCTCAAAAATAATTATTCTAAGTGGAAGATGCCAGTCAAAAAGGCAGACATCCTATGCGATGTCCTTCACATACAAGCCCAGTGTATGCGTGAATTTGCATTTCCTAGACTTGTATATAAAGGGTATCGCAGAGTATTTATTTTTCAATAATAATTATTGGTTTATAAATGTGTTCCTCAAGACTATACTTTCAGGGATTATTTTTATAGTTCGTTATAAATGTGTTTCTCATTATTCTGCTTAACTCTGAGTTGCTTAAGAGCAGTGAAAAAGAAATTCATATTTATGTGCCCTGTTTTTACTTTACCAGATATGCAGTAGGCTTTTAATAAATGTTGGCTACATTATTCAACTTCTGAAAGATGGCATTTTCCAGATTCTTATAGGTAAATGATTTACCTACTTTTTAAAAAAATTCAAATTCTGGTTCATTAAACTGTAAAAACTATTCTAATTATATCTCAAATTCAAGGACATAACACAAACTCTGCTACTAGGAAATGAAAGGGCCTTACGGGCAAACTGGGAATGAGAGTTGGTCTCACTGAAACTTCTTTCTATTCATTTCTCAATTCATTCAAGTGTTGAAATCAAAACGTATGGATTTTCCCTCCTTTTTCAGAAACAACCAGATGACAATGTTGGCTGGCTTCATTAGTGCCCACAGTGACCCTCCGAGATTCCCAGACTCAACTCATGCAGGCTTCCGATGCAAACGCCAAGTACTGCTAGGAAGACAAGGGTAGGACTGTGGATGCCACAAACCCTTCTGTGGCTTTAGAATGACTGTTGTTTTAAGAAACAGCCTTCTCTGTGACCTGCCTGGTATTTCAGAGAGATGGTATGTCAGCCATCGTCAAGCAGACTTGGCATTAACATAAAGAGGAAATAGCTGAAGCAGTGAGTGCATTACTGGAAACGAGAAATCACTGTAGTAAAGGGTCCCCCACGCAAGTAAAAATGAGCCTTCAAAAGAGACTGTGCAATTTGCAGATCTTGGTTGAGAATGTGTCCTTTGAGATTCTCTTCCAGAGCTGAATTTCATAAACTGCTGAAAACAGAACCCTAAATGATACTTGTGATCATAAGAGTTTTTTTCCCTAACTGGGCACAAACCAAGTTCTACAAATCCACTCATCTCTCAAAATGCCTTTGGTTTGTCATTTTTGACATAGTTACCCTCGGTTGCTTCTTGTTCCATTCTCTGGTATTTGTGTTGGTGTTTGGAACACTTAAAAAATATTTTAAAGTTAATCAAGTTAATTGTAGCAAGACTGAGTTGGGAGCCCTGTATTGATAAAGATCATTTTGTTTTTCAACAGTGTCTTTCCTTTGAGGAAACAAAAGCTTAAATGATGGAACTTTTTAATCATGAAGATAAGTATCTTTTAAAAGGAAAGAAGGAAGAATATTGGGCATGCCATCTTTCTGGAAAACATTCCAATACTCACACATTCGCTTACTAACAATTTATAAGCAACTATGTGCCAGGCACTGAGATACCAGCGTGTATAAGAGGGAGGTTTAACATAGCTAAGAGAGATGGTCAGGTAAACATACAGTTGCTATAGAATGTTAATAGCGCCATCACTATGGAGAATTTCATAGGCGGAGGATCTTAACTGCTTTCTGTCCCTAACACACAAGAAGGATGATGCGGTTCCATCAGTAATAGTTGCTCCTGAGGACAAAAATGGAGAGAGATAGGAATGAAGAGAACAGTGTATGCAAACATAACAGGAAATACAGAAGCAACTAAATCTCACTCACATGGCTAGGACACAGAAGGCAGCAGATAGCGAAGTGGGTGTTTGTTAATTGTGTGGAGAACCAGTGGGATACAAATTCTGAAGCATCCTGTATGTCATAGTAAAAACTCTGTGCTTGACCAAGGTAAATGAGAACCACAGAAGGATTTTTACATAAAGATAACATGATATTTCTGTTTGGAAATTTCTTTCAGGTGGCAGTGTAGAGAAAAATCTGAAGAAGGGCAGCTCAAGGTGAGACATGAATAAAGCTGCACTGTAGTTTCAAAGGCTTGACATCAGTACAAGTTTGACGCTGCTTTTACTTCCAAAGACAACAGCCGTGAGGTGAAGCCCAACTGTGTTCTCAGTCATGACCAAAATCTTCTTTGAAGTTAAGCTAGGGAAATTGGGGGACTTTTCTATTAGTTATTTTGATACAGAAAACTCTGACAATTTTTTCTTGTATTTCCAGGGTACCTAAAAGTAAAATTGTGAATTATCCACCCTCGCCCTGTGTGACAAGGATGGAGAGTTCAATTGCTCTCACATTTTTAAGAGGTGCAGAGAGTGAGGAAACACTAGCATTTGTTTCCAGGAGCCCCTCAGACATGACACTTTGCTTCCCAGTGTAAGATGTGAATGAACTCTGTCAAAAGGAACCCACCATATCTGGCTGTTCTCTATTTGAAAAATGGGATAATAACTCTTACTTTGTAAGACCATTGTAAGAATTATAGACAATACATTCAGAGTGCACAGAATAATGCCCATTTTATAGTGGGTCTTTAATAAATCATAATTAGTTATTTGTATAAATTATTCTTTAAATTCTGTAAATTATTCTTATAAAAAGACGCTATGCCCCACAGGAACACCTGGGATAAGGACGTATGGAAATCTAAAGAGAAAACGGATGTGAGCAAGGAGGATTCAATTATGTTATTCACAATATTTCATAAAATCTGACAGCACTTCCTGATGCTCTGGAACATATGGTTTTTCAAAACGTGCAGTAGCAAAAGATACGATGGTGGAAGGAGCTGAGACAGATAAGTCTGTGTGGAGGCTGTGGTGTCCGACAGGACGGGAACTATCAGACGGGATTAGCAAACATGTAATAGCAGGAAGATAGCAGGGGTTGAAAGCACCAACAGAGGGAAGATAAATGTCGAAGAACTTAGAAATGAAGGGTAAAAATCCAATGTTATCTTATCACTGGAGTTGCTGAAAGACAACCACAGTGCTCCTATAAAGAAGCTTCCGGAACTGAAGCAGTCAAAGGAGGAAGCCAGGGAAATCCTGTGCGGTGACAGCTGAAGAAACCCACTTCAGGAATCCCCCCAGCAGACGGACTGAATGACCGCCTCTGCAAGGCAGACCACATGCTTGCTGGTTGCAGCCAGATGGTCAGCCCCAAGCCTCCAAGCCGGGCATGAGAAACTCGAAGCTCACCTGTGCTTCAAACGCAGACTTCCTCCCTTTTCAGACCTCTGAGATTTTCTACACAAAGTCAATCTTTTCCAGCACGACTGGGTCAATATCTTTTTATAGAGAATAAACATCTGCTGCTTTCTAGGAAACTCAGTCTGCTTAAATTCAGGAAGAACAGTCACTCAAGTCCCTCATTCCCACAGCCAGTGGGCTAGGCTCTGTGATGGTTTCTGGGGATAACACGATGAAAAAGACAAGTTACAGTGTCTATCCTTACAGGACACTGCATTCTAGTAAAGGAGACTAATATCAAACAATTGATCACACAATTAATTATTTAATGGTCAGTAAGGTCAAAAGTGGGGATACTAGGAGACTGTATACCATGGTGCTCACTATTGCTATTAGCAATAGAAAGCCATTGCATAATTAAAGACAGGGCCTGCCATGATTATATTTGCTTTTATTAAAGGGTGTCCTGGATGACCTCTTCAGAGCTGTTTCCAAATACTTACTGATCAAAACTCACTTCAGGCTGGCAGCCTGCCTTAGTCCTTTATGAGAACACCATTCACCTGGAAGCCACAGGTGTTCCTGCTGCTACACTGGAACCAACAGTTCGAAGCTATTGCCACCTCCCCTCTCAACACCCCTATCTTCTGTGCTCCAGAGATGCATGTGGGGTTGTGGTGGAATGAGGAAGAATGGCCCTCTCACCAACTGTGACTCACTTCGACTTGTGATTTGAATCTCATAAACCCTCCTCTTCCTCTAGAAACTCAAAACCTGTCCAGAAGACAAGGACAGGATAGACGGGCACTCCACACCTCCTTTCTTCCTTCATCTCTCTGATCTCTATACAGACCCAGCAGACTACTGTTGTGTGAAAACACGAACTTTCTCCATCTGCATGTACATTTAAAAAAAACCTTCATGCATATAAGTTCATACAAATGATTAGATTTTTTTATTTTTGTGTCTTACTCCATTCCTTGTAAAATAAACTCTAAGAAGCATCCATAAACATAGACTTAAATATAGGTATTTAATATATTTACCTAAAGTCATTGCCAAAAATGTGAAACACTATGAAGAAGATGGTTTAGACAAGTGGACACATCCTTTCAACCATAAAGATTTTCTCTTTTCTCTTTTAGAAATTATGATCTAATTTAAGAGTACATTTACTAGTTCCATTCTAGGAAATGTATTGATTACACAGGTCCTTTGATGATAGGAACTTAATATACCAATGAATAAGGGCACAGCATCTTTCCTTACTTGCATCTAGAGCCTGTCACCATTCTTATATAAGTAACAGATAAAAAGGTGCTTTCTGCAGGCTCACAGACATGGAATACAAACTTGTGGTTGCCAGGGGCGGGGGGTGGGAAGGGACAGACTGGGAGTTTAAGCTTTATAGATACTGACAGGTATATATAGAATAGATTTATACTGTTTATACTGTATAGCACAGGGAAATATATTCAAGATCTTGCAGTAGCTTATGGTGAAAAAGTATGAAAATGAAAATATGCATATTCAGGTATGACTGAAAAATTGTACTGTATGCCAGAAATTGACACAACATTGTAAACTGACTATAACCCAATTTTTAAAAATGGTGCTTTCTGAAATTAGCATTAGTCATCATAGAATCAGATATTTACATGATTATTTTTCTCCATGTCACTTATTGCTATCTGAAATTATACACACATGCACACACATATTATCTATCTACCTATCATCTATCTTCTATCTATTAACCTGTCTCCATTTAGACTGTCAGTTCCATGAAGTTTTCAGTACCTGCAAGAGTTCTGGACAAACAATGAACAGTCATAGATGGCATCCTTTGATCCATGAACATAGTATATTTCTCCATTTATTGGGGTCTTTTATAAATTTTATCACCAATATTTTGTAGTTTTCATAGCTCAGGTAATTCCATTTATTTAGTGACATTTAAATGTAAGTATTCATAATTTTGATGCTTTTGTGGTTTTTTAAATTGCAAGTTTCAACTATTTACTGACAGTATATAGAAAACCAATTTATTTTTGGCACTTATTCTCCATTTGGGCACTGATTTTAATCGCATTTTTTCTGATTCTTTGGGATATACTTGTTTTTTTTTTTCCTAGTTTCTTAAAATGGAAATTTAAATCATGAATTTGATAAATTTAAAGCTGTAAGCTTCCCCAAAACACCACTTTCGTGTTATTCCATAAATTTTATGTGCTGCATTTCAATTGTCCTTTAATTCAAAATACTTTTGTATCCTTCTGTGTTTAGCCATTTGATCCATGGTTTATTTTAAAATGTAGAGTGTAAATCCGAGGTATTTGGCCATTTTCCACATATCTTTTTGTTCATGATTTCTAGTTTACTTTCACTCTAGTCAGAGAACATACTTTGTATTATTTCAACCCTCTTTAATTTATTAAGACATTTGCATGGCCTAAGATACTACATACTTTGTTGCTTCTACTATGAATGGTTAAAATTAGTGTGTTTGTATATATAAAAAATATATATATACCACTGTGATTCTTTTTAAAAAATTGTACTGTTCTTGTCTAGTATATCTTTTTCAATTCTTTTATTTTATTTAGTTTTTTGAGTAAAGGTAGATTTACTCAGAGAGATACATACTCCACAGACAGAGTGCAGGCTGTTACAGAAGGCAAGAGAAAGGCCATGAGGTGTGGGGGTTGGAAGCTGAGTAGATACACACTCCATAAACAGAGTGTGGTCCATCTCACTCAGAAGGGAGAGTGGTCATGGGGTGCGGGAGTTGTTAGTTTTTATGGGCTGGGTAACTTTATATGCTAACAAATGGGATGATGACTCCAACTACTTTTGGGGAAGGGGTGGGGATTCTCAATGATTTTATCTTGAACCTAGATATATTTGCATATTGAAAGTGACTTTCCTGTGCACTGCATGAAGTTGGCTCTTGCCTTTTAAATTTAAATTAATAATCCCCTCAGTTTTTTTTTTTCATTGATATGCTTAGAACAGAGGTGGGTATACATTTCTGTAAAAGATCAGATTATAAATATTTTCATATTTCCAGGACATTAGGTCTCTGTCATAACTATTCAATTCTGTCAATGTAGTGTAAAAGCAGCCATAATCAATATGCAGACAAATGGGCATGGCTGGATTTGGCCCTTGGGCCATAATTTGCTAACCCATGGTTTAGATCATTGAGATTTAATGTGATTTTTGATATGGTTGAATCAAAATCTTCCCAGCTGTTTTCTATTCATTTCATCTGTTCTTTGTTTCTTTTACTTTTTTGCTTCTTTTGGATTGAGTATCCTTTTATTGTTTCATTTCATATTTATGATTAGCTTATTAGTTAGAACTCTTTTATAATTAATATGTTCCCTTGATAGATGCTCTTGAATTTACAATGTATGTATTTAATTAATTGTGGCCTATATTCAAACAACATTATGCCAATTATGCTGTAATTTAAGGATCTCAATGTACTCCCAATTCATTCCTCCTATTCATTGTACTAATTTTGTATTACATTTTACTTTTATATATACTACAAACAGACAAATGTTGCTATTTTTTAGACAGTCACATTTAAGAGCAATACAATATTGCTCTTAGGAAAAATTATTTTATATTCTCTATGCCATTCCCAACATTCTTCATTTCTTTGTGTTTATCTGCTATTCTTTGTTACTTGATACATGCTGGCTGAGGCAGTGGGGCAAGAAAGAGGCATTCTATGTTTCTTCGGTTCAACGTCAATTTTAGTTAGGTACTCGCCTTTTCTTTCTTTACTGAAGTATAGTCAGTTACAACATGTCAATTTCTGATGAAGCATGATGTTTTAGTCATACATACACATACATATATTCATTTTCATATTCTTTTTCATTATAGGTTACTACAAGGTATTGAATATAGCTCCCTCGCTACAGAAAAAAATATTTTATCTATTTTATATATAATAGTTAATATTAGCAATTCTAAAACCCCCAATTTATTCCTTTTCACCCCCTTTCCCCACAGTTATTATAGGTCAGTTATTATAGGTCTGTTTACTATGTCTGTGAGTCTTTCTATTTTGTAGATCAGTTCATTAGTGTCGTTTCCTTTTTTGTTTGTTTCTTTTAGATCCGACATATGAGAGATATCATATGGTATGGTACTTGTCTTTTGAATGCATTAGTCAGGTCCAGGCAGTAGACAGAGACCTCATGAAATTAACATGAAACAGGAATTTTTAATATAAGGAATGATTAACTGTGAATAAAGGAATTAAATATTATTGAGAGAGAAAGAGACCTTAAAAGAATATTCTTGGGTTGATTGGAGTATTCAAGAGTAAAACAAAACATTAATTTATGCATGCTTCCCAAGGCAGGAATCTTGTCACTGTTTTTTTTTTGTTTTGTTTGTTTTTGTTTTCAAATTGATTGATTGATTGATTGATTTTAGTTGAAGTACAGTCAGTTTACAATGCTGTGTCAATTTCTGGTAAATAGCATAGTGTTTCAGTCATACATGAAGAGGGCATGACTGAAGCCCACTGAAGAGTGGAGAGGTCTCTTGAGTTACTCCCAGGCAAGTGATTTTCCACATTTAGCACTGGCATGCTTGTGGGGTGAGGTTTGTGGGCAAGGAAGTATGAGCTGGGAATGGCATGTAGGAAATTCCCCACTAGAGCACCAGAAGGTTACACTTGGTGAGCAGGAAATCCCTCTCTAGGGAGCTGAAGAAATCTGCTGTTAAGCTGTTTGTGGGGGTGCTATTGAAGATGCTGGAAAGCTACATAGAGCACAAGCTGTATTCAACAGAAAGCCACTGGGAAGTAGTGAGCTGAGGAGGAAGGAGGGTTTAGTAAACACTCTGGGAAGCTGGCTAGGGAGCTTGCAGAATCAGGAAACTGATCATGTTGTGAGAACACTACCCAACATAGTGAAGACTGCTAGACCATCCATGGAATTCAGTGGACTCTGTCTACATGGGTTGCTGCTAAACGTGCCACGTGCCAGGAAATTGGATGGAGATCGTGTGGAACTTGCCCAGATACTGCTCTTGGGGACAGCCACTGGACTTGTGTCAGGGAAGTCAGGGGGGCATCTTTGGAACTCTCCATTGTGTGGAACAAGAGGAAGCCTGATGGGGCTGCAGATCATGTTGGGAAGCTACCCAGTAGTGGTGCTGCTGACCCACCAAGAAAAGTAACTGGGCTGTAAAATCAACTGGGAGAGTGCTGCTGAAATTCACTAAGAGTTTGCTCTCCTTGGTGTCAGGCATACAAGCCCAACTTCTCAGCAGCAGAAAGAAATAAAACACTTCAGAACCAGGATGTAAAGCCTCATTCTCCTAGAGTGTCCCTCCAGTGCCCTCTGCTGTTAAAACTTTTCTTTTTTAATGTTCCAGTATCACAATCAGGGCATGATTTTGGAGCTGAGAGATAAAACATAAATAAATGGTTCAGTCGATCCCTTGGGCTCAGTCCCAAAAGCAAGATCAAATTAATCCCAAATCTCGTCTCTGTGAATCTATCTCTTGGGACCACTTACAGTACCAATTCTGCATCAAAGTCCAGTGAGGAGACGGAAACCATACAATAATAAGAAAGAATATGAACTATTTTCAAGGAATTGACTACTAAGAGGGAATAAAAGAAAACTCTAAAGAATCATCTACTGCTGAGAGAGAACACACCAGAAGACACAGACGCTAAATGGTGTAATTCTCCCCAAGCCTGGGATTCAGATTTTGTTGGAGAATATGGGGTTCCAGCATAAACATTTGTTGAATTGTGCTTGGTCAGAGCTGATCCACAGTTGGTAGGCTGAAGGCAGGTAGGCTGAAAGCTACAAACTTGACTGACAGGCTAAAAATCTACCCCTTCAACACTGGTGATTTGAGGATAGTAGACAGAGAACCATGGGCCAGGAGTGGCAGGCAATGACTTTTTCTTTTTCCCCAAAATGCATTATCAGCAGGGTGAGGTGGGTGGGCAAGAAACTCACCAGGAAGCTGTCAAGCTATCATCCAGGTGTGTGGAAGAACGTGCAGGGAATTTGGCTGGGCACCAGCTGGACTTCCCAGAAAGTCACTGAGAAGATTTTAGCAGAGGGGAGGATGTTGCAAAACTTTCTGGGAAGCTGCCTGGGGCTCCCACAAAAGGATCAAAAAAGGTGCCTGTGGGGGCATTGCTATACATGAAGCTCTTGGTGGAGACCCCTGTAGAAGGCCACTGACACTCACTGGGGTGAGCTCCATCAAGGGTCCACACACCAGCCCCTCATCACTGGAACAAAAAAGCAGCAAAGCATATCAGAACCAGGAAGAGAGCCCCTTCTCTCTCCAGGCTTCTTTCAAGGAAAAAAAATTTGTATCACACAGGACAAGGAAGGAGGGATTCGGAGTTGAGAAGCAAAGGATGGATGACTGGAACCCTGCATCTCAGTGTGAGGGCTTCTCCGTGACCCCTTCCAGGAATGACCTGGGTCCTGGACATATTCCTACCCCTGCTCTGGACATATGTTTTCTGCTCCCTTCCTTTAGCTGCAGGGCATCTTCATCCTTGTCCTGAGAGTGAAGGAAATTAGCTGTTCTTCCTCCATTTGCCTCAGAATGATACAGGAGGTGCAAGGGCTTCTCCCTTCCTGCAGCAACACTGTTCACCAGGCCTGACCAAAGGGAGGCTCCCTCGGTTCTCTAGCTTTGCCCCAATTTTTTCTTGGGGACACTCGGTGAGGTCCAGGAAAAGAGACTTTGAGTGGGCAGGAATCCCCTTTGAGTCTTTGCAGCTCAGGGTTCCCACTCTCTCACACCAGTCCACAAGCAGCCATAACAATTCTGCTAAAAATTTTAGCTCAATTCTTCCTACTGTCTGGAACATCATCCAAAATCCAGCAGCTGCTGCAGACGAGCAAGTCCTCTTGTTCAGTCCTCCCCTAGAGGTTCCCATCTTCCCTTCAGTTTTGGATTATTTGGTTTCACTGTGACCTCAGCTTTTGGATGAATTCAAGAAATGTTGTGATTTTGAAGATTAAACAGTATATGTTGTTAAATGGGAAGCAGTTTTTCTTCTAGCTTTTTACATCATAGGAGCAAGTGGAGAAATCTTCCCATAGATGTATGTTTGTGGACAAGCTAAAGAATAAACACAACTAATGCTTTTTTAAAAAGTAAAACATTTCTGACTAGTCAGACTAGGAGCTTTTTGGATCACCATGATTTCCTTTATCTGGGAACATTTTAAGTTCTTTGACATCCCAGTTAAAATATGTTCTAAGTTTAATACAATACGTTTCTGTTTAATACAAATAGGTTTGACTAAACCAGAACCATGGGACTCTTATTTAAATTTCCTTCTCGAACATCTTGTTTAAGTTGGAACGTTTATAGCATTGCATTTAATTTCTGGTTCGTTTATTTACTATTAATTCATTTATTTGTGTAATCATGTCTTCATTTTTTATAATCCATGCATTTACACTTACATATCTATACTATACAACAATAACAATATCAAATACTAGAGAAACAAAAATAAATGAAAAATAAATGAGAAAAACATACAAAAGTGCCTATTTCACATCACAGCTTAGAAGTGTGAATGCTCTTTAAATAATTTTTTCATGTGATCTTTCTTTTTTATCTTGGTTCTCAAGTTATCTCCCTCTCAGTGCTAGGTATTTTATATTCTCTATTCATCAAAAACTTGGCAGGCAGTTTGTATTTTGAAAATATAATAAGCCTTACTTCTCTTTTTAAAAAATCCAATATGGTTCAAATTATTCTATAACTTAGCACTGTAATAAATGGATAACCATAAATGTTTGCTCTCCATTGGGTTCAATATAGTCAGATCTTCCAACATCCTTCACCTTAAATACTGTCTTCTAACTGGTCCCCATCATTCATTGTTAATTCTCTGACCAATTTATTTCATCATGTTCTATCTGAAAATTCTACAAAGGAAATGTGGACTTCAACCTCTTCAAAGCTTTTCAGAGTAATTAGAATAAAGTGCAAAGTCTGAAACTAAGGTCTGAAATCTCCCAAATGATTTGGCTTTTTACATTCCACCCTTACTCTTCACAAGCATTGACACTTTTTTTTTCTTCATTGTTTGAAAATGATATTATCCTCCCTGCCTGAAGATCTGTGTGAAAGTTGCTCTTTTTGGCAATAATGCTTTCTCCCAGCCAATAATCAATATTTTCCCCAGCTTTCCTCTAATCGTCTTTTTCTTTTCAGACTAAACATCATACTCTACCAAAAAAAGAAAGAAAGAAAAACTTTTCATTTTCCCTGGTACTGCGTTACCAGAACACGACATGATCACTCCCAGCCTTCTTCATGTTGGTGTTTGCAAATCATTGTCATCTGTACTATATTCTAGCAGGGAGGGTATATAGCTCAAGTGGTAGAGCGCATGCTTAGCATGCACAAGGTGCTGGGTTCAATCCCCAGTACCTCCTTCAAAAAACAAGTGAGCCTAATTACCTCCCCCCACATCCTGCCAAAAGAAATAATCAAATAATACAATAATAAGCAAATAAATACTTTTAAAAACACACTTTGTACTACATTCTAAGCAGATTGAGGGCAGAGATGTCTATTTTTAATACTGCAAAATCTCAAATTCCTAACAGAGAATCTGGTATATGGAAGATAACTGAAATTGAAAAGATGTTATAATGTTTAAAACAATAAAACAAATTATTATTCAAATACATTTTGCCGTCCCTTCCCTAATTGACTAAGTTTCTTAAAATCTATTTTTGATATTTTAGGTGCTTTGCAGCCCCTGTTGTTTCCTATTATTTCTTTACAGTGTGACTACGTATGTGATGCTCGGTTGCTTAAATATTGTCTCAGTTCATTTCCACGCCAGTAGTTATGCTTGGTCACTCAGGGACTGTTTTTCTGGCAGATGAGTCTGACTTCAGAATATAAAATATATACAGAAACAGTC
The DNA here is from genome assembly GCF_048773025.1 of Camelus bactrianus. Lineage (NCBI taxonomy): Eukaryota > Metazoa > Chordata > Mammalia > Artiodactyla > Camelidae > Camelus > Camelus bactrianus. Next base: position 24,686,428 of record NC_133563.1, read on the forward strand.
ATTTTCTAAATAAAAATACCTTTGTTAGGATCCTTCTGAATTTGAGAAAGCACAAAAGAAACTTACTGAGAAACTAGAATATATTTTATAACTGCCAGGTGAAAATATATCAAGTCAGTAATGGAGGTGTAGACAAAGAAACATTTTTTTTTTTCGGAGGAAGAAGCTGTGGGAAGACTCAGGGGGGAAGGTTTTCCAAAGAACGTGAGAGGTAAGAGAATTCAAGAGTCTACTTAATCTCAGGCAGCAGGACAAGTTTCAATAAAAGCAAAGAAACTGGTGTGGTCAAGGTAGAAAAGAAAGAAAAGATGATGTAAAGTAATTAGAACCAGAAGTGCATATGAGTTTATGATAAAAGCTCAATATTTAAAGCCAAGGTATTAATAAATTGTGAATGTTAGGCTGAGGGGTTTGAATTTAACTCTGTGGCAGAGGAATACAACAGAAGATTACTCGTTTCTGCGTGACATGAAATAGGCTGTGGATGAGTGGCAGTGATGTGCTGAAGCAAGCAAAGAAAACGGGAAGTATATGAAATAAGAGCTTAAGTAGAACATGGACATTACATAAAGGAGACAGTTAGGGATCTCTGTGCACCACACTGAGATTTGGGATTACTACAGTGAGTGTAGAGGAAATAAAACTGAACAAAAATGGGACAAGTTTTTCTTTGAGTCCAGGGAAAGAGTAGGTTATGATTGCATCCCAAGTGTAGCACAGGGTGATACTGAAATCTTTAAAAAGTGGGAAGGCATTGTCCAGTTGAATATAAGATAAATTAAAACACAGGCTAGAGAGCAAAGCCAAGGATCGTATTTCCACCAACATAAGACTAGAGAATTTTTCTTCAATAAACCAGGACAGCAAATATTTTTCAATATGCTTGAGGCACATGATACGAGGCCATATACTGAAAATACTAGGATGAATAATAGCTTCCTGACTATAAATAGATCACACTTAGTGAAGCAAATGGACAGTTGTTAGAATATTTTCATTTCTACATCAAGTGATATGTACTACATTACAAGTGCTGTCGTCTGAATATTGGTGTCTCCCAAAATGCGTATGCTGAAACTTAACCCAAGATGATGATATTAGGAGGTGGGACCTTTGGAAGGTGCTTATACCATGAGGGTGAAGCACTTGTGAATGGGATTACTGTCCTTAGAAAGAGGGTCCGGAGAGATCCTTGGCTCCTTCCGCCTTGTAAGGCTACAGGAGACGTTTGCCAGCCAGAAGAGGTCCCTCAACTGACTATGCTTGGCACTCTCACCTTGAATCACCAGTCTCCAGAACCATGATAAATCAATTTCTGATGTTTACAAGCTGCCCAGTGGGTGGCCTTTTGTTTTAGAAACCCAAATGGACTAAGACAACAAGGTACTGTGGAAGCACATGGTGAAGAGGTGCTCAGCCAGCTGGAAGCTCTGAGAAGACTTCCAAGTTCAACAGTGACAGAAATTGTTACTGTACTTGTGTCTCTTTTGAATTCACTTTATCAACTCAACAGTTTTCCCCCTAGATTTGACTGGAAGGCTCTGATACAACGTTGAACTTTGCTCTTTGAACTGTTGAGGACCTACAATGCCCCAACCACTCCCAGCTTATTGTTTATTAAGATTTCTTCTACCAGTATCTCTGAAAACATTTTCCAAGAATTCAGTTAGAATCTGTAAGCTTTGCTTATTTATGTCCAACACAATCCTACAACTAGATGGGGGTCAATGTTTTCAACCTTCTATGTGATTGGTTATTGAAACTCTTCATTTTCATTTACGTTTTAGAGTGGACTTAAAACAATCGTTGGCCCACAATCGTGATGGCATTGTCGTTAACTTTGGTGACAGCCAGGTACTGATGACTAGACTGCATGATCTGTGAGACTGGCACACACTACAGTTGGTTATCTCTGTGTCCTGTTTTGTCTATTTTGTTTTATAATGGCAAGTGAAATTTTATTCTTTATTTTGATTACCCTTTTAGGACCTAGACTATCTATCTTGTAAATTTAGTCTTCCATCTTCTATATATCCTAATATGAAAAAAAAAACCCAACAAAATTCAAAGAGAAATTTCTTTACTGCTTACTGAATCTTCTATTTTAAAAATTAAGGTGATTGATTCATTCTATTTAAAATATAATTAATCTTCCACTGTAATCTGGAAAGAAATGGTAATACTCAAACTGCAGAAATGCAAGACAGTTTCTAAAAACATGCATTTTTCACTTCTCACAATTTCTATTCAAAGTGTTTGATTTACAGGTCTAATCCTTCTGGCAAGTGGACCCTATCACAACCAGTGCCTGGTCCCACAAGGTGAAGACCTCCTTCGCTCACTAGGAGCATGAGGTGGCATTCCTGCAGAAGCCCCTCCAGACCATGTAGGTGGCAGCAGCATGGACCAGTGGGAGTGACGGTAACGAGACAAACCACGCTGGCCAAAATAGCACTGCAAGGGCTCTGAAAGCAAATTACCTTTGAAACTCCAGGCCACAAAAATAGGACAGGGCCTGGTTTTTAAACCTAAACAGGATGACTGCCTGCTAAAATAGAGTATTTAAATAGGACCCAGAGTCTCCTAACGTAAAATTCCAATTGTCCTTATGAACCATTGATTGATTCAAGGAAAACTGTAATGTGAAAACCTAACAAACTTATTTTTCAAACTTCTCATAGTTCCTAGCATGGTTTTAGTAAGACATGCTAGTGCAGTCTCACTCGAGAGTGCTAAGCCACCGCGCCCCTGCGTGATATGCTTTTATGTTCTTCTCTTCACATTTCAAAGTGCCTGACTTCCCTAAGGGAAGACTGAGGAAATTTGGAGGCTATAGGATGAGGGGAAGCATTAAAAGGATTCCACAGAAAGGAATGGTAAAAACCAATGGCAGTAGTCTTTGCTTTTAGTCATTATCCAACATATTTATGAATAAATGTATTTCTGCTCTTTCCTCTTCAGAGGTCTGGACTTTCACAGTGAAGGAAGAACTTGCCATGTGTAGACATGGTTCCAAAGTATTGGAGATCGCTGCCAATCCCACTGTGCTCAGAATGATTGGTTACATTTTCTACAATTTGTTTTCTGTGTAAAATACCTAACCTTTATGGAATGTTCTTGTATTATGCCAGCACTATACCATGTGCCAGCCTTGACAGACTTAACATTCTCTTAGGGTGACAAAATAGGTGTCTCTGGAAATATCAGAACACACACACACACAAAAAAAAAAAGCTGAAAAAATCAAGAGCTAAAGGATAGGAGAAAATTGTTCCATAGAAACATGAGAAAATTAAAGTCATTTCCGTAGGTCAGAGACCATCATGGAGTAATTTGATAGACTTAGATCAATAAAGAAGACAGATACAATTATATTAACAAATCATATTTGGAAAAGCTTAAGAGTAAAGTGTTTTGTATTACATAAGACCATTTTCATAGTACTCCCAAGATAAGCATGAATTTATCATTGTGTGACATCAAGCAGAACTCTGTTATTTTAAAATTTATTTTCCTGTAAAATTGATGTAATACTGACCATATAGGGCTGTTTCATAAAATAAATTCAGTGTTCACAAATTATGTATACAGTTGTCCAGGTACTGTCATAGGCATTGTGGATCTAGCTGTAAATACAATAGCTGAGGTCATAGCTCTCATACAGCTCAAATCCTAGCAGAAGTGGTAGATGAGCAAATACATAAACATAGTGTGTTAGGTGTTAACACAGTTTATGATAAATATGTCATAAGAAGAAAACAGAGAGCATTAGGGGACAATGGGACTCAGATTTAGAATGCCTGTTGGACAAAGTAACATTTGAGCAGAGACTTGAATGAATGGGGGTAGGTAGCAACATCTATATCTGGTTAGATATTTTTCTCTAGAGCCAAATTGCCTGCTTTTGAATCCTGGCTCTGTCACTTACTAGCTGGAAAACTTTGGAAAGTTTAACTAATACCTCATGCTACATCTTCCACATCTATAAAAAGGTAACAATAATAGTACATACCTACTAAAGCATGAAGCTTATGAGATTAACTCAATATCAGGTATTATTATTATTATCATCTTTAATGTTATCAACATTAGGGGCAGAATACTGCAGACAGAACAGAGTAAATGAAAAAACCCTGACTTGGGAGTTTCTCGGCATGCTTAGAGAACTGGAAAATAAGCATCTGTGATTGCAGTAAACCGCAGTTTTCCAATGGGGTAAGAGTTATGAGATGAGAGCAGCAAGCTTGGGTTAAGTGGGGGTGTGACTCGGAAAAATATACCAGTACTGTGCAGTAGGAATGATGGACAATTATTACATAATTTTATTAGAGATGTAACACTTCATCATTTATTTTATTGAGATAAAACTAGCATAAAATGCTTGTATCCTAAGTGTACACTTTGACAAGTTTTGAGAAATGTACACAACATGTAACCAACACACTAATCGAGATAGTGGACACTTTCATAACCCCGGAAAATACCTTCATTCCTCTTCTGATCAAACATAACTTCCAAGTTCCAACCACTCTGAAATCTTTGTCCTTACAAAGATTGAGACGTGGACCAGTAGGCCTCTTTTATATTTCATCCCTAAAGACACAGTATTTAATTCAGCACTGCCAAAGGTCTGCATGGGCCAGGACATTCTCAGTGTGTTCTTGCTTCCTTTCATGGTAAATTTGCCAAGCTAGTCTTCGATAACTAAGTGCTACGACTTGGCTTCTGCTCCTCTGGGACCCTATCACCCTGTTGAAGTCAGGGACTCCAACACAACAGCCACATCCTCTACAGTCATCACTGCCCTGAAAAGGAGAACAGCCAGAAGTTTAAAGGATATATGTTGCTCCATCACAAATGTATTTTTCAATGTGTTAGTAAAGGTAATATCTTACAAACCTTATGAAATGTAATTGTGGTGGATGAGTGTGCAATACATAGACAATAAATCCAGGCATGTGTTCTAATCCCTAATCCTCTGGATCCCCTTTCTTTACATCATGCCAGGGAAGCTCTGGCATCTCAACCTCAATAAATTAAATTTTATCTAAGTTTCAGTCAAACAATTAAAATTTAGAGCTACCTCCAGCTGAAGAGCCAAATCATAAAATCTGGAGTCTCTATTAAGTACACTCATATGGTTGAATTTGGTCCAATTGTGTGTTATATTTCACCTTCATTGGTCTTTCAGCTTTAGAATCCACCCCACACATATTCTTCTGCAGGTATACATTAGCAAACTCTTGAAATTCTTTTGTTAACTACGTTATCTTCTCCTGGGTCGTAGTGTATGCCTATAGTCGCGAAGCATACTGAGTTTTGATTTTACATATGAGTCCAGTGGAAAGGGGAACAGTTCTGATTGGTCTTAGAGTGAATGTGTATTCCCCTTTCACAGCACATATCCTAATACTGTTTTCACAGGGTTTTCAAAAACTGAAGGCTAGTTTCCTCAGATGCCAAGTGCAAACTTCCACTGGCAAAAGATGCTAATACTGACTTAGAGGTTTGAGATGATCAGTTTCATGTAGGTCCACCAGATGTCCCCATTCCAAGTTTCAGGACTTTGTTCTGTTCTGATCAATGCCCTTACTTATCATGGGAATCTTGGTAAGACTATCAATTCAACTAAGATGTAATTCAACTACCTACGCAATTAAATTTTGTGTTTCTTCTTTTACAGTAGTATCTCAGGCTTCCTGAGAATAGGAGGAAATGTATATCTTTCCTTTAGACTATATGCATTTTATTTTTGTGAGTGTTTTTGTATTTTTTTAGAAAATGTGTATATTCTTTCATCCACTATTCAGAAATTTGAGGACTAGTCTACATGATACATAAAATATCTTAAACTTACCTTATTTTAAGCTAATAACAACTTCAGCAGAATTTGTACATTTTATACTTTTACTTCTCACATTTTGTTATTGCTATTACAATTTACATTTTTAAAAATTTCGTGTAACTAATAACAGATTATTGTATTTATGGAGGTTTTTTTTCTATTTTTTAATTAGATTTGTGAATTATGCACCATTATTATTACCATACTGAAGAAACTATGACTACATATTTACCAATACCAGTGAGATTTATACTACCTTTTTGTGTTTTTATAATGTTAATTAGTGTTTTTTATTTCCACTCAATGAATTCCCTTTATCATTTTTTTATAGGGTAGGTAGGTGGTAATGAACTCCCTCAGTTTTCATTTGTTCCAGAAAGTCTTTATCCCTCCTGTAATTCTGAAGGACAGCTTCAATGGGTTTAAGATTCTTGGCTGACGCTTATTTTCATTTAATAATTTAAATAACTCAATCTCATTTTCTTCTGCCCTGAAAAGTTTCTGTTCAGCAATCTGCCCACAGTCATATGGGAGTTCCCTCTTATGTAACGTCTCTCTTTTCTCTTGCTGTTCCCAAAATTTGTTCTTTGCTTTTCTCTTTTGACAACGTAATTATAATGTGTCAGTGCAGGGTGATGCTGTATTGCGGAAGGACAGGACAAAGGAAAGTTCAAAAACTGCACTTGTGGAAAACGGTGTGGCCCTTGAGTGGCAGGAGGAGCTTGTAAGAGTTTAATATTAGTAAAGTCTGAAGAACTCACTGAGAATTCCTGTGAGGTCTTCACAGCTGGGACGTTGCTGTGATCGAATGTTAGAATGTTACAATTAAAGGCAGTGATCAGACTCACAGGAATGGATAGCACCTTGGTCAAAGGACACCAAGATGGGCGGAGGGTGGGAAGGGATAGACAGGATTTCAAAATTGTAGAATAGATAAACAAGATCATACTGTACAGCACAGGGAAATACACACAAGATCTTATGGTAGCTCACAGAGAAAGAAATTTGACAATGAATATATATATATATATATATATATGTTCATGTATAACTGAAAACTTGTGCTCTACACTGGAATTTGACACAACATTGTAAAATGATTATAAATCAATACAAAATGTTAAAGAAGACTAAAAAAAAAAGGACACCAAGAACCCAAAACAACTGACCAGACACAGTCTTCCACATCCTCTAACCCTGAAGCCTTGGTATAACATAGAACTTCTTGAACCAAACTCCCTCATGAGCAAAATGACAGGAAAAAATGAGAGAGGGAGAATTAATGAAGTTTACTGAGAATATATCCATAAAGTGGAAAAAAGATGAAAGTGGCTAACTTGCAAAAAGCAGAGATGTTACCCCTTAGAATATTAAATACTCTCCACTTAAAAAGGGAACTCAAAAGACATGCAAACTTAGTCATTGCAAAAAAGTTTTCTGTTAGTACAACTTACTCGAATATTATCACACAAAGTGTGATATGTGCTAGAAAGGAGTACATAATACAAAGAACCATGTACCAGAGACCAAGGAAGGCATTTAGAAAGAAAAGCCCTTTAAACTGAGACCTGAATCAAGAATGTCATTAAATGAGATTAAGAAAGCTGGTTTTCGTTTTTTTTTTTTTTTTTTTTTTTTAAGAAGAGAGCATATATCAGATAGATACAAAAGTAGAAGGAAGGTAAGACTGTGTGGCGGGTAATGAAGGAAATCTCCTGTACTCAAAAGGCAATAAAACAGGGGGTGGGAAGTAAATGAGATCTGAATATAGGAAGGGGCCATATGATGCAGGATCTTGTAAACAAAGTTAAAGACATAGGTTGTTTTTCTAAAAGCTATGAAAACCATTAAAGAGTTTGAGCAAGGCAATTCATTATATCTGAACTTATAAAAGGTCATAATGACAGATTTAAGCAAATGAAGAGACTGCTAGAGAAGTCTAGAGGAGAGATGATGGTGGCATGGATGAGAAAGCGAATCAAACTTATTCATGACTTGGGACTGATCCCTAACTAGATACATTATCTTATGATTTAAATTTCATCATCATGACAAAAATGATTCAGAAGGAGCCCCAGTAGCCAGAAAGAGATGCCAGAATTAAAATAATGGATTATAATGAAATAAAATATTAATCCCATTTAATGTGAAGAGCAGTACATTTCTCTGATTAAATATTAAAATAATTGATTATAAGGTATTATCTCAGATCCTACTGGAATATATGGTACATGTATTTATTACCTTTTAAAGTCTGTGCATTTCTAAAACCTTTGTGGTTCTAAGAATAGCAGCTATAGAATTACAGAACTATTTAACCAACTTCTCAGGGTTATCTTGGGACTCCGAGAGGTTAGTTTTTTGAAGGCGTCTGTTCAAGGTGCCTGACAGAGAGCAAATTTGTTTACTTAACTCTTTTTCTTTCTTCTTTGAATAAGCTTTTCTGTGAATTCATTAGCAACTTCCCATTCTTTCTTGAATGAACATTTTATAGTAATTAAATTGTATCCTGGAAGGACCTTGGCATATATTTTGAATAATCTAAGGCTTCAAAAGGGGCTTTAAATGATACAGAAATGAATGTGCTCCAGTTACAGCGTTTATTAGCCATGTGACTATAAAAGAGGGACTTTTCTTCTCTTAAGTTCAGTTTTATTTCCACTTTTGTTGAAGATAGACGTAGTTACAGCTGGCAGAATGTTATGAAGAGAGACATCGCTGGCAGAACCCTAGTACCTAAGTTTTGTTGAGCACTTCTATGTGCCAGATCATTTTCAAATGTTTTGTATATATTGTTTACAATCCTTACAACTCAGACAGTTATTATCATATTATGCCCAAAATTGGTGTTTTTTTTAATAATTATGTCATGGTAACAGTAATAAACTGAGATTGCCCTGAGAAACAAAGATATAAGGTAACTCTACCCCAAAGATTAGTAATCTTAGGCACAAGAGTGCTAAATGGTGAGTGTCAGATCTAAAATTTTAACCCAGGCAGTCTGAGTCCTGAGACTCCACTCTTAATTATAACATTTGAATGGCTCAAGCACGTTCAGTTAAAAATCTTGTCAAGGGTGATTCCTATTCTTTTTTTTTAAATAAATGAGAAGTCTGCATAATATAAAGGATAAGTCAATATACGAGAGGTCCATAGAGTATAAAGTATAAGTCAAAGCTATAAGGCTATAGTTCTTGGCTTTGAAACCACATCCACTTGTCCACTTACCAAGGGGTAGAACAATTAGATGACGTTAATATACCCATTTGACTCTACTGCATCATTTGAAGGTAATGTGGTCTGGAGAGTTATCATGCCCAAAATACAGGGGCAAAATACGCCACTGAGATTCAGCAATAAACTCACAGGCCTGTGATCACGCAGCCTTCAGCAAATATAAGCTATTGAACTAGAGTTCTACTCCCTTATTTAGCTGTCCCTTATACCATTTAAACCCTACCAAACCTGGAGGTGCAAGGACAGTGTCCAACCTCTTCACTTTTCTGTGTCAAGCTCTGTTTTCTCCTCTGAGTTCTCAAGGCAATATTCTTGTGGTAACTGTAACTCCCTGTCCTGATATAATAAAAACAGAAGATAGAAGCCTATCTTCACACACCTTCTGTTGAACACACTCAGAAATACACGTGGGGAAAGGACATAAATTAAAATCTTGTGTCCAGGCTGAAAACAGAACATCCAGTACAATTTGGATGAATGAATGCTTTACCTCTGGCGCCCATGCACACCAACTGAAGGTGAAATAAGTGAAATAAAGTTTTACCTCATTGGTTTATTTATATTTATATTCTTGAAGCTGATTTACGTAATAAGAGAGAACATATAATGTTGTCCAGGCACTCTCATGGAAATTAACCAAACAAGAGTGCCAGCTGGCTCTCAGGATGGGAACAGAGCTGGAAATAGAGCAATGTCAAGTTTCTCCTTCTCTGCTCTCTGCTTTTTCATGTAGATATACTTCAAATTGTAAATTTTTCTCTCCTACCGCCACTGCTGTAGCCCAGGCTCCGTGATCTCTACCCGGACAAGATGAGATTTTTACAGAGCACCTGTCCAAGGTAATGAAGCTTTAGAAAACAGAAGGTTGGAATTCAGTTCAAACTCAATCAGTGACATGTTTCAATCTTTAAAAAAAGAAGCATTTCTCCAACTGAGTCAATGATCTCTGAGTATTCATTTCGGCAAAAATGAAACACATTTAATAAGAGAACTCTGGGGGTAAGTGATGTATTAAACTCCAGCAGGTTAGCTCGTACATGAACCTGTGGACATGGCAGAGGAGCAGGAGCAGCAGGGTCTTTCCTGTCTATACATGGCTCCCATTTGCTCAAATTCTATTGGTCAAAGTAAGTCATATGAGAAAACGCAAAACCAGAAAGCAGGGAAAAGATCTCTGCCTCTTCAATAAGAGAAATTGCAAAGTCACAGGTCAAAGGCCATGGATACAGAAGTAGGTGATGAATTCAAGTTTATTACATATGAATATGAATCTAAATCATTCTAATTTTTTAATATTAATTTCAGCTCATAATTCTTCACTTTCCACTAAGTGAGTTAACTCCACATTTTTAGTCATTCAAAATATAATTAATGAGATTTTTGAATGCTCTTTTCCTTTTTCCCAGAAAACTTGATGAATGAGGGCCGAAGTTGTGGATTAAATGGTTCTAACTCACCATGTCAAAACCCCTCCTGGGCAACTGGGAGGCTGCTTAGCACCTCCCAGTTAGTACCCTCTAATCACTCTAATGCCGCCCACAACTACAAACCTGAAAAAATATACCTAGAGAAGAATGAAGTTTCAAGTCTTGGAAGTGAGCAGCTATAGCTTTGTGAATGCAATACTCTTGCTGAGATGTGATTCCCCCCTTGCACCAGGTAAAAGTGACAAGCGTGATTTCTTTCCTTGAAACCAAAGGAAAACATCTCCAGGAGAACCCTTCCTAAAGATCTGGGGTGTAATCGCTTTCCTGTTTGGACATCTGCTTAGGAGACATACTTGCTGATCTGTATCTGGAACTCTAATCACAAGATAAATTAATGGGAGAACGATGCCAAGGCAGAGAGAGGATGCAGAAGTGAGGGGCCTATGGAATCCACTACATAAATGAAAGATGAGAGAACTCCCCCTGTGCCAAAAGAGCACGGCAAAATGTAGCTGGGCTTGAGAAAGCTTGCTAATTTCCTGATGAAGAAGGTTGCCTACCAAGCACAGGATTTAAGAGAATTAGGTAGACCTCTGCTGGCTAGATGATGTAGGAGGAAACTAGTCCAAAAGTCGCCAGGTATCCCATCCCAGAAAACAGCATATTAGGAAGGGTGCTCTAGAGGGTCTTCACACAGACACTCCCTGCAAAAGGGAACCAGCATCAGATGGCTGTTAATCAAAGGACATCACTCTTCAGACACTGTTATTCAAACAAACAAGAAGTTTAATTATTAAAACAGGGAATGGTTAATTGAAAGCCAATTTGCCCTTTCTCAGATTTCCATTCCTATCACAAATGTCCAAAAAGTTCTACATAGAAAAAGAATGGGGAAAATTATCTTAGAAACAGACTACAACACATCTAATACAAGATACTGGCACCTGCAAAAGAGTGAAAGAACAGACTGTGTTCTCTACATGTAGGAAGAGCTGTAAGCAGATATCCAGGCCACATTGCTAGGGCAGATTTTGACAATATTTAAATGAAATGTGAGATATTTTAAAATATCATTTTCATGATCAGAAGGCTTAGTATTGTTAAGGCAGCAACATTTTCAAATTGGTCTACACATTCAATGGGATCTCAGTCAAAATCTCAACAGCCTTTTGGCCATTTATCCTAGGATTCATATGGAAATACAAGGGACCCACAATAGCCAAAATGTACTTTAAAAAGAATGAAGTTGATAGGGTCACACATCCCAATTTCAAAACTTACTACAAAGCTACAGTAATCAGGACAATGTGATATGACATTAAGGACAGACATATAGATCAATGGATACAATTAACAGTCCAAAAATAAATGTTTACATTAATGGCTGAATTTGACAAGGATGCTAAGACTATTCAATGGGGAAAATAGTGGGTTTTTTTTTTTCTTTTCCAAAAATGGTGCTGGGAAAACTGCGTGCAATATCCACATGCAAAAGGATGAAATTTAACCTTACCTCTTACAATAAACAAAAATTCACTCAGAATAGATCAAAGATGTAAATGTAAGAGACAAAAACAAACAAAAAAAAGAACTATAAACCTCTTAGAAGAAAATATAGTCTATCTTCATAACCGTGGATTTGACAGTGGTCTCTAAAATACGATACCAAGAGCACAAGCAGCCAAATATAAAATAGATAAATAAGATTTCATCAAAATTCAAAACATTTCTGCTTCAAATGACAACATCAAGAAAGTGAAAAGACAACCTACGTGATGGGAAAAAAGTATTGGCAAATCATATATTTGATAAAGGACTTATATTCAGGATACCTTTTTCTAGAACTCTTACAACTCAGCAATAAAAAGACAAATAACCCAGTAAACAAATTGAACAACGTTTTTGGATGATCTAGAGTTGGCCAAATAGTTATATGAAAAGATATTCAACATCATTAGTCATGAGGAAAATGCAAGTCAAAATCACAATGACGTACTACCTTTCACACTAGAACGGATGTAATCAAACCAAACAATCTTACAGTCGTAAGTGTTGGTAAGACTGAAGAAAGTAGAATTCTCATACACTGCTCGTGAAATTTAAAAATGGTACAGTCTCTTATTTGGAAAATAGTTTGGTAGTTCCACAAAATACAAAACCTGGAATTATACGACACAGCAATTCCACTCCTAGGTGGTGTTAAAAGACAAACTGGGCATATTAAAAATTCTAAAAGAGTTGTTTGAGCAAAAAATCAATTCCTCCCTTTCGATCAGATTTTCAGCCTGGGAGATATGATTAAAATTTAAGGCATTAACGCTACTCCCAGCTACCAGTCCGGCATTCTCACAGGGGTTTGTACGTCTGTTTGCCAAATCTCTATGTGGTCTTCACAGATCATGATACCAGGTTCACATTTTTTAAAGTTGCTCATTCTCTTTGTTCCTTTTCTGACATTCTAATCTTAGAGAGAGAATTTGTTTGGTGGTTAGTGATGCAAACATGCATTGAAAGCTTTTGAGAGAATACAGCACACCAGGGAGGCTTCTATGTTTATGATAAGCAGGGAAATTCCCAGTATCCGGAGTGCACTTCAGAGCCATGGTCCTCAAGACCCAAACCAATCAGAAGCAAATAAGGTAAAGAAAGACCTCATTGAAAGGAGTCCGCTTTTTAAGCCAAATGGCTTTTTCATTCATCTTACCTATTTTGGTTGAATCTCAACTCTCCCAGAAGTGTCAATTCAAGTGTAGCAAGTAGTGTTGGCCACAGCACAGAACCTCCTCGCCCAGCTAAGAAATGACTGGGGCTATTATACTGTCAAGAACAACTGCAGCCAGAGAGTCCAGGGATTTTTCATTGGGAAGCTATTACTTTAGCAGCAGAATCTCTAATATCTTCAAAAGTTAAGGATCATAGATAGCCTCATTTGCACCTACTCCTCGCCCTCCTAGCCAGGGCAGTAGGGATCTGCCAAAAGAACTTAATTTTAAGTCATAAATGCCTCCTGGTAATTCCCATTTGAGCCTGTGATGCAGGACTGGAAAGGTAATAGCCATGGAAGCCGGTAAACTGTACGGATGTATAACTCACACAGGTGGTTTTATTCTGGTTACCCTTGCCTTGTATCACTTTCTTTGAACAGAGCCTAGATCCAAGTTTCCCCAGGTTTGGAGTTGTTAACCAGAGGGTGAGGGAACCTGACAAGACAAAGAGATGGCTGAGTTTGCTTCTGAGAAACTGAGGCACTGGAAATCAGACAGAAGTTTGTAATGGCAGAACCACAGGATCACTAGCATTTTGACAAACCCATGAGTCTGAAAGGGCTCGGGTCTGAGGGGGGCTTCCCTATGACCTCCAGAGGCAACAAGAAAGCTGCAAGCTCACGGGGACCACTGGCGGTCTTCTTTCATTCCCTTTTCTGACACCAGAACTGTTATGGCATAAATGGAGGCATATTAAAATATTAAAGAATTTATTTGGGCAAAAATCAGTTTAAATTAAGCAACCTCCATTCTAGCAGATAAAAAGTCACTCTGGGGAGCTATAAAAAAATGAAAACTTTTTCAGGCAGAAGAATGCAGGAACAAGAAAGTTATACTAGGGAAAAAAGCAGGTCGGTTCTTGCAAAGTCACTTTCTTTTAGGGGAAGGTATGGGTCTGTCAGGCAAATTACTTAACTAGTGCTGATCAGGTGATCGATCCCTGGTTGACTAGGTTGACTGGTTTAAGGTTCCATCTCTGGGAGAGCCAGAATTGTAATTAAGTCTCAGTTTGGTGACATGAGGCTTGGCATAAGTGATTCCATTTGGGACCTACTCTCTTGTTTTTAACAGTATATACCCAAGAGCATTGAAAACATTCACCCACACAAAAGTGCAGACATATATGCTTATAGCAGCAAAATTCATATTAACCAAAAAGCGGAAAAAACTCAAATGCCTATCAATTTATGACTGAAAAAAATAAAATATGCTATATTTATATAACTTTATTCTGCATTAAAAAGAATGGAGTACTGAAGCATGCCACAACATGAATGAACCTTGAAAACATGATGCTAAACAAAGCCATGAAGGTAAAAGAAGCCAGCCACACACCACATATTTTATGACTATTTATGTGATAGGTCTAGGAGAGACAGATGTATGAAGAGTTAAAAGTTGAGTAGTGTTTGCCTGGAGCCAGGACAGGGGCAAAGAGGCCTGGCAATCCCTGCAGGTGAATACAGGGTTCTCTTGGAGGCCATGAAAATGTTAAAAAGTACATTGGGACAATGGTTACGCAACTCTGAATATACTAAAGGCCACTGAACTCTACACTTTAAATTGGTGAATTATATTTCAATAAAGATGTAGAATGTTTAAAATGTTTTTCAAACATGGTGAACATCTGTCATTTTAATTCTGGTCTACCAATCTCTTGTAATGTACACTTTCAATAGATTTTGTGTATAGCTCCACAATTGAAAAAATACATTTTGATATTTAATCCCTATAAAGAACCTAAGTTAGTAGTACTTTAATAACCTTATTTTAGATTTAAAGAAATTTAAACCTAGAATGGTTAGGTAGGTTGCCGAGGGCCCCACTATCAAAGAATGACACAATCAGTATTCAGATCCAGGTTATGAATCAAGAGCCTGGACCCCTAATTGCTGCTTTATACAAACCAATCCTTTCTCTGTTTATAATACTCATCAAAATATATAGTTGATTTATTAGTGTGTTTGAAATTTGTGTCCCTTTCTTCCTGACTAGATCTTTGAAGGATAAGTCGCATGCTATTGTTTTTTGTCATCTGAATTCAGATGCTGTACTGTATCTGGTGTCACCAGCATCATTGGAACCCAAGCTTCAATGGAATAGAAAGAAATTATTTCTGTATAGTAAAAGCCACAAGCAAAACGTCTGCTGCTAACATCATACTCAACAGAGAAATGCTGAAAACCCTTCCACTAAGGGGTGTGCGTGTGTGTGCGTGTGTGTACATGTGCAGCCTACCTAGCATACTCTGTGGCATCAAGCTCCTGTGAATGCTACTACTTTAAGGAACCCTTTCTGTGGTTTTTACTTTTATTAAACTGGGATAAATCTGTAGTAGGTCAGTGGTATAAACCTCTATTTGAAAGTCAGCATGGACTTGTGGCCCTTTAGGTGAAGGGACTGGAAAGAAGCCCAAATGGATTTGCTCTTATAACTCATTTTGTTCTCTTCTTCTCATTCCAAAAAGATGTTCCAAACCACCAAACGAGATTAAGTGGCACCAAAGCATCCTTCTAGACACCACCAGCTCAAATGACAGATGATGAACTGAAAAGTCATTTTGCACCTTGTTTTCCTCTTTTGTGGCTCCTTATCAGGCTATTCACATTACAGAGATCAGTCTTTGGTGTTTATCATCTTCATCCTTGGTGACCTTTTCCCGTCTCATGGATTTAAGTGCTCTCTTTATTACAATACATCTACTTTCTCCTCATGCACAAAAGGTTTTTTACACTATTTCAACAAATATTCACAACATAATACCACCTCCCAAAAAATGAATACGGGCCAAAAGCTTTTGAAGCATTCACTAGTGTAGATCTTAAACAAGTTATTTAAATTGTTAATTGCTCAGTTTTCTCATCAGAGAAGGGAGACAGGATTAATGCCACAATTTTAGCATTTTGAGAGCACTTCTTCTCTTGTGATAACATTGTCTAGCCTTGCTTTCTTTTCTAGGATTACATCTTGCCTTTCCTGATGCCCCTCAAAGTATACAACCCAAACATGGTGGATTATATTCTGTTCCTCAAAACTGTTGAGATTTTTCTTGCCTCGAGGCTTTTGCATAGTATCTTCCCTATGGCTGGAACACTCTTTTCCATTCCTCTTTGCATTAGTATATAGCACATGGAACTTTTCCTACTGGAACACTTTTCCTGTAGCCTCCACGAGGCTGTAAGCATTCTGCACCAAGCATCCCATCTATTTTGTTCTGGCATATCCTGAGCGTTTAAACACATAGTAGCCAATCAATAACTAATTCAAATCAATGAATAAATGAGGAGCGAAAGTTTTTGTCTGAGCAACTATATAGGCCATTACTAGCAATGAATAGCAAAGAAAGAAACTGTTTATATGAAAAGATACCTCTTTTGAATTTTTAAATTCCTATTAGTGTTATAGATTATAATTTAGGAAATAGGGTAGGTATATGTTCAACTTGGGAGTCATCAGGCTAAAGGCGGTAACTGAAGCCATACTAGTGGAAGAGATTGCCTAATAAGACCATGTAGAGTTAAGACAGGGACCTCACTGAAACCTTGAGAACACTTAAGGCAATTCAAATAATTTTATTGCATTGGGGAAAATGTGGCCGTTACATTTACTCAAGACAAGTGATTTCCTATAGGAAGAGATTGTTGGATCTCTCACCATCCCACCTAGCCTTAACTCTTGCTCCTATTTTCCTGTCAAAGTCCTTAAGATAAAAATATTAAAAGTTAAGTCCTCCAGTCTCTAAGAATTTATTCCTAAACTCAGAATGTTCCTAAAGCATGTGTTAATTGACTTGATGGGGCGAACCCTTTCACAATGTGTGTATGTGCATCAAATCATCATGTTGCATACCTTAAACATTTAAATAAATATATGTAAGTAAATACAACGTCAACAAAGCTGGAAAATGTTTCCAAAGCAAGTCTGCCACAGCCATTAACACACAGCACAACTGGGCACACAAAATTACTGTCTTTGTATCTGAAGGAAAACTGGCTCTGTATGGTTCTATCACCAATAAATTGGGAGTCCAACCAGCTGCTACTAAAATAATCACAATGTACATCTGTAAGATTGAACCTGGAGAGTTAGTAATTGCACAATCCCATGACTGCCTGCCTTATGTCTGGCTCTTAATTTCCACAAGCTAACATCTGCATCACCCGGTCTTTTATCCACATTTGCTGCCTTGATTGGTCCACTTCCCTTGTTCTGATCTGTAACTTCGCCTTTCTGCTCAAGTTCATTACTTCTCTCATCAATTTGCTCTCACACACCCACCAGTCTAACCTCTCTTGTGTGACTGTGAAACAACTCCTCCTCCTGTTCTTCCAGCTTCACTCATAAACAGTTCTTTTTATCACAGACGCACTCCCAGCCTCTGATCATTTGTTGTTTCGGTACTTGGACCATTAGTAATAGAACACAATGTACGAGAACAAAGGGAAATGGATTATAATGCAGGATGATGTGTACCTGTGTACACAGGAGGGGAGAAGGATGAGGAGATGACTATAGTCAGAAAGCAAATTAAGGGAGGGGAGTTCTTATGTATAAGAAGAAACATGCAAGGAATCAGAAGGATTCTGAAGAAGTAATATGGATAATTTTTCAACTTTGTTCCGCAGGTTTTATAGTAAAAAGTTTTCAAAAATAGCCCCTAAATATTGAGGAAAAGCAGAAAAGCTGAGCCATTGCACCATTCTCACCTTTTCTTCACTACCCTTCACTTCATGCCTTTTCTTCATTCTGTATTCTGAGCTTATCTGATAAACTTAATATCCAGTTTGATGATTCCCACCTGACCGTATTCTACAAAGCTTCACTTGAAGCTTCACCTGAAACCACAGATTTTATAGAATGTGGATGAATGCTGAAGATAGCCTAGGTTTTCAATTTATTCTACGTGGGGCCCAAGAAGACCCATTGGGACATGTCAGGGAATGGCTGCTGATGCAAAGGCAGCAACAAAGAGGCAAAATTTTGAACCCATACCACCATTTTGAGCAAAGCAGCTCCATTTTAATCTACTTTATTAATTTTCCTTTAAGGTTTTTCTTTAAGCATAGCATAACCTAAAAAACAAGTCTGAAAATCAGTGACTGTCATTCTCCTTCAGTTTATAAATGGCATAGCAGAAAGAGATGTAATATCTTTCCCAATATTACACAGCTAATTATAATTAGTGGCAAATTCTAACTCCCTGGCATAGGATCTTCCCATGATTCTTCACCACCAGCTCTACCAACACAGCTCAAGATTTTTCAACGTACGTAGCTACTGAGCAGTGCAGGGCAATAATGGCAGGAGACCTAAACTGAGACCTTGCACATATATGGCATCCAGACATTTAATAAGACAGACTTGAAATCTACGATCAAGAACCAGACTGAAGAATGAGGAAGTTTTCATGATCAACAGGAAAGATCAGAGACTGAGCTTAAGAATTTCTGCCTCAAAAAGCAAGCTAAAGAAATATCATACTGAGGTAGAAGAAGAAAAATGAAAGGATTCAAGACACAAAGCCAAGATTAATTCCAAGAGAGCCATTTTATGATATGATGAAGGGATAGGATGCAAAATCCAATGAGGAACCTGGAATTAGTATCCAAAATCCAACCATACACACAAAAAAGGGAAAGCAGGATGGAAAGGAAATCCATAAAAAATAAACAGTTCAATACCAGCAACCCAGCAATGTTTCATCTGTGGGACCAGGATCAAGATAAGCTGCTCTGTTCTGATCTTATTTGGAAACCCAAAGAAGTAGAGCTCACTCCTCTGTTAGGTATAAAGCCAGAGAGAGAAAAGATTCACCCCTGGACTGCCAGGTGGTCTTAAGGTAGGGATCTGGCCTGTGCTGGACATGATAATTAATTGTAATAGTAGAGAACATCATGTTTCCAACATGAGCAGAGACAATCCCTGGAAAATAATAAATGCCGTCATCAAATCAAAACATAATAGTTTTGCTTTCCACATCATAGCTCCAATCAATGATTTTTCTTACATACACTGAAATAGGCCAACTCTCTCTCAATATCAATTTTGGAAGACCAAGACGCTGCTAAAACTGTCTAAAATAATCACAGTGCATGGCTACTTCAGACAATGCCAACCTACCTATTCTCAACAAAGGACAGTGACTAGCAGAGAATGTGTGCCCACTATGGGCAGGGAATGTAACTTACCCAGAGCTGAACATTATTTTGCAATGTTTAGCAAAGTCATTTTCTTAAGGTGGATTAATTTCCTCAATTTTGCCTGGCTTTTATTGCCTTCTCAAAATTCAGACACATAATATCAAACAGATGGCTTGAACCAGTGAATAAATAAGTCATAAAAGAGTTTTGTATACTTCATTGTTCTGGTTTATGGCTAAACAGAGCAATCAGGCTCTGTTGAAACCTGGATAAAATTGCTGGTTTCACTTTGTTTGAGTTCCAGATGATCTGGAAGAAATAAAACTTCTCCAGGAGCAAGTGTTCTTGGAATCCCTTCTTCATGTAATTTGCCCAAGAAATCAATTCAACCTTTCTGAGGTCTTTCAAGCTATAGCTTTTTTTAAAAAAAAGAACTCAGAGAGTAATATCTTTATCACTGTTCATCAGAATAGGCATGCTAACTAGCTGGTTACACAGATATCACAAATGTTAAATGGAGAGAATTCAAATGATAGGGGTGTGAGGGCACAAAAACTATGAAGAGGTTATGTGGACACTACAAATGTAGAGTTCAAATCAATAAAAATATGCATCGAGCACCCACCAGTACATGTGCAGCCCTCCCAGATAGCAACAGATCACCTTCAAGTAATCTTATATTTCCTCAACTCTCCAACCTGAGAACTAGATCTTACATTAAAATTTCAACTATGGTCTTTTCTTACATCTGACTAACTGAATAGGTTCTCTATTGAGATTTTATGAGAATGGCAGAAGACTAATTGAGTCATGGACCCATTCTACATAGTAAGTTATATGAAACAGACCAGTTAGATAATATAATGCATTGTAAGTTACTAGGGAAATATGATGATAGAGGTAACCAGGACAGTTAAAGTTCCATCTAAAGGGACAGACATTGCTTACTACCTCCAGCAAATGCTGTCCTACATGTTTTGCCAGAACTTTTGATTTTTCAAGAGAAACCAGGAATCTTGTTTCCCAAATTCAGTTACATTAAGGTAAGGTAGAACCTGACTGACCACCTCTTACTTTTAAATTAAGCTACCCAATATGCAAACAGATTATCTGAAACCTATGATGAATGAGCTCTGAGAAGAGCAATGTACCAAGGAGCATCTAAATCAGAGGAAACCTGATTAGTTCCCTGGTTTCACAGGTGTCTTAAACATAGGACCCAGCTGCAATGCAGTATCCCTAACTGTTCAACCACTGATTATATATCACCAAGAAGTTTACTGCTGAACGTATGAAGTGCTTAGTTTTGTACTCAAAGTATTTCCTTTGAAACCACATAGGCCACCATCATGGCCTCTATTCTGCTCAAACCTGATGAGCTGAAAACAGAAAACTGATCAGTTAGTTAGGGAATCTTTCCTCTTGGACTTTGCTATAGGTTTCTCATCTAGAAGGAAGGAAGGAAGGAAGGGACAGAGGGAGGCAGGAAGGAAAGAATGAAGGGGGGGAGGGAGGGAGGAAGGAAAGAAGTGAGGAGACAAATGATAGTATCTTCCTTATCCCATATTTAAACCCACCTATCTAAGTGTATTTTGTTTTATTTCGGTATGTGTCATTCTTATCACCTCCTTCAAATTGGTTTACCCTTTCTGTATTGTATGTTATCACTATAAGCATTTCAAAACCATTTTTGGAAAACAACAGAGGATACCACCTTCTCTACTGCACGTTTCCTAGGTCTGCTATAACAAAATACCACAAGCAGTGTAGCTTAAAATGTATTATCTCACAGTTCTGGAAGTCCAGAAGTCCAAAGTCAAGTGTAAGCAGGGCCATGAACTCTCTGGAGGCTCTGAGGAGAACCCTTCCCCTACCTCCCTAGCTTCTAGTGGTTGCCTGCAATCTTTGGTGTTCTTGGCTTATAGCTGCATCACTCCAGTTACCGTCTCCATGTTCACATGGTCATCTTCTCTGTATGTGTGTCTCTGACTCCACATCTCTATGTCCAGAACCTCTTTCTCTCATGTTAGGGGCCACACTAATCCAGTAGGACTTTATTTTAACTTAATCACTTCTGCAAAGACCCCATTTCCAATAAGGTTACATTCACAGTATTGGAAATTAGGACTTGAACAAATCTTTTCAGAGGACACAATTCAAATTCACAATTTGCCTACTCAAGTGGGCTCGTGAAAACCACCATAGTCTTTCAGTTTTCATTGCTTTGTGTCTAAGCAGAAAATTTTCATTTTGGTATTACTCAACATTCATTTAACCTCACTAAAAGAGAACTCTTATTTAGAATGTTTTGGTGTAGCATAGTGAAGTGAAAATTGCAGTGGACTTGGAGGCAGAAAAATTGGGGCTTCCATCTCAATTTCCTACTTACCATTCTAAGGACCATAAAATGTAAACCAGATGTCAGCTGAGTTAAATTTGGCCTGAACCTGAATTCTAGCCTTTGTCAAAGTCCAAAACCCTCCCCATAACATTTATTGATTCCCAGTTGCTTAGTTCCTCAGGTTTCTCTCCAATTCAGCATCCCAGCTTCAAGCTTGTTCCTTTAGTGCTGTTCACAACAATCTGAAGGCTGTCAGGGAAAATTGTGGAAGACTTTGAAATGGGCAAAGTGACCACGGAGTGTCCTATCTAGTATAACCCTTCTGGGGTTTCTGTGTCTTTTTTGACTTTGAGTTATTTTACAACTCTGAAAGTTACGGTAAAATGATAGTAATACATATAAACAGTTCCTATCCATTGAAACACAAATGCCTTTTGACCAGTGGAGGTGCAATTGATTCCCTCTTCTCCACTGGAAGAAGCCAGTTTTGCATCTATTCATAAAATAATTTTGACATTACTGGCTGCTTTTATAAGCGTGTGTTCTTTGAATATTCCTTTGAACTGCTTATAATATTTTATTTGTTCTCTCATTAATAAATCATAAAACCTTTGACACAAGTTCAATTTTTATGAGTCATGATTTTACCTCTTAAAAATTATCACTGAGTAAGGCAAAGTGTGGTACTTCCACTAAAAATAAAGTACATTTACCCCAAGCTTTTTAAAAATCTGGCAAGTTTTCTAAAACCTGGGTAGGAAAAAGGAATCACTGGATATACCTCTGTATTTCTTTATGCTTCCATATCTCCCTTACATTCACTCCTTCTGGCTCCCTTAAGTTGACAATATTTTCCCACAGTCTATGCAGGATTCCACCCATATTCACATCCTGAAGGTTCAGTAACCACTCCAAAGGGTCTTAAAAAGTCATATCCTCAACGAAAATAGGTCTCTCCCTGCAAGAACTTGTACTAGTTGACTAAAATATATAAATTTTCTTCTTCCCATTATGAAAGTTTATGTAAGCTTTCTGAGCCTTAGTCACCCATAAGCCAAATAGGGCTTACCATGGCTATCTCAATGAGCATGCAAGGTTTAAACATTATAGTTTGCATAAAGGCACCTAGCACAGATGCAGAGAGGGGAGTTGCAATAAATTTAACTGAACCTGAAACTATCTTGATAAGGGACAACTGGAACATAAAGGTTATCTAAAGATTTCAGTTACAATTTCTTTAAAGATCTTGGATGTTAACTATTCTTTAATTGTTTTCATTTTCCTAGATAAAGAGGAGGTTACCTTCCCTATTTATCCTCAGCCTCCGATAGGAACTGTTTTCCAAAGGAACTCCTTTCCTCTGGCTCTCTGCCAACCAATGCTTTATAATTCTGTTTGGTTTGAGAGAGGCCTTGACTGATAACTGTTGGTTATGCTATTATGAAAGAAAAAAAATTCCCTCCTTCCCTTACAAAAAGTAAGACAAAAGTCTTACTTTTTGTCCCCATTAAACTAGAGAGACTTCCTTGGAGAGTAGGGAGTGACAAGAAGAAGGAGCATTAGGGATCTCATAAATGAGTGATTCTTAGATTTCCATTCTGGATCCAGAATCTAATTCTGGACAAAAATCTACTCTGCAGATTGAATCTACACTTCCAAGCTCTACCATTTACTAACTGTTCTTCCTAACAGTCTCTCTGAATCTCAGCATCTTTATCTGCACAACTGTACCATTATCTTTTACTCTCCTTCACTTGCTGATCTCCTAGTGTCGTTCTTACCTAAACTTCTCATATTCCAAGAGGGACCAAAATCTGGAGGTCAAGAGAAGTGACAGGAGACAAGTTACTGTGATTAATTTAAGGAGCTGCAAAGAAAGGACAAAGGAGGGGAACATTTTCCAAAACCCAGAAAGAAAACTTGCCATTGGTTTGAGATCTATAACCCTTTAATGCAATTCAGAAATGCTGTCCATAGAGCATCTTTCTTCCTGGGATCCACTTTATGGTGATGTTTTGGTACAGACTGGCACCCAGCAATGGCCAATATATAGCAACCTTTGGCTTGACCAACCGACTCTAACCAACTATTACTCATTTGGTTATATGTACATAAGAGAAGAGAGGAAGATTTAAACGCTCAGGAAAATACATGCAAGTGTATCATGAGAAAAAAATAGTGTTAAAAGCAGGGACTTTGTGACCAAGCTAGCACTTGGAGTTAATCACAGATCTAGTATTATTAAAGTTTGACCATAGAAATCTACACAAATCTGAGCCTTAATTTACTCATCTGTAAAATGATGTCATTAATCCCTATCCATAAAATTCTTATAAAAAGTAATTATTAAATGTCATGTCCAAATAAAATTAATTTCCATGACAATTAGATATTTACCATCTTTCACCTCTTACTCCATTGTTTTCTTCATAGCAATTTGAATTCATAATTCTATACATACACATATATGTATGTACATATGCATGTTTGCAAACTTGATAATTTCTTTGCTTTCTTGATTATTATCTTCCATTAAAATACTTCTATTGAAAGTTTATTTTGATTTTGCTCATCCCTCTATTCCCAGTACTACATATATTATCAATATTTTGCAAATCTTTGTGTAATATATTAATTCATAACATATAAGCAGCATGTAGTACTATCACCACAGTGTAAGTCATATAAGTAGTAATAATTATGAACTCTCCAACAAAGGGTAAGCTATGAGTAATCATGTTTCAGGGTTGTTATAGTAAAATTTTCTGCCCTAAATTAAGTTTAGGTTCATTGAATAAAATTATGTAGGCTTCTGACCATGAGTTAATCACCGCTGATAAGCAAATGGAGAGCTAGCCAAAACTCCCAAAACAAGTTCATATCTGCCACGACGAGGAGATATGAAGACAAAATAACCATTAAGTCATTCCCCGACTTAGCTACTGATTGGGACACTCAACTTTTACATTTGACAATGGCTTCCCATTGCCTCCAGATTGAAAATTCAAGGGTTTCCAGCAAAACTTGGGAGAAAGGTTAAAGGAGCCATCAGAGAAATAACCAATAGGCAAAGAAGTAGAAATTCAGATACCCACCTTCATTCCCCCTCCCCTCAAAACAGTTCCCACCCCAACCACAGTCTTAAACCACCTACTTGCCAATAGAGAGGAAAGCTGGGAGAGGAACAATTGCTCAAGCCTGGGCAGAGAAGTCCAGGCTACAGATCAGTTTCTTGGTCCTTTGAGACTACCAGACAATGGGATACATTTACTGTTAATTCTCTCGTTTAATTCTCACAACAATCACTGAGGAAGAAGGAAAAAAAATGGCTCAGATAAGTAGACATTTGATCAGGGCAATAATGCTATTAGGTATCAGCACCAGCGTTAAAACTCAAGAAAATTCATTTCTCTTGATTTTTCACCTAAACAACCTCACACAGACAGTCTGACTTCTATGCCCCTTGACCCACCAAGTGCAGACTTCTAACAATCTGTGTGGGAAACTTCTTGAAAGGCTCACAGATGAGGAAAACTGGAGAGGTAGAGGCGAGTATGACTCATCCCTTCTCCAAACCATTCTGCCTACAAGAAGAATGATAGTGTGGGATTTAGAAACCACCTTTCTTCCCTGAGAGTGAAAAGAGCCATGGTATTGTTCAGACAAGACAAAAAAAAAAAAAAAAAAAAATCAGGGATCTCTGGCTTCGTGGTTTGGTCCATATTTTTGTTTTCTAATTGTCATAATCACTCTTTTTGTCAAATGGTATTTGATAACTCATATCTTTCAAGGTGTTTCTTAAGGGAGCCAGGTTATTTCAAAACTGAAGAAAGGTAAGTAAAACAAGCAAACAAATTTTGTCTACATAACCTTGGTCCTGTTCATAAATTGATGTGTTTCCCTGTAACTATTCAGCCATTTTGTCTCATCTTCAGAGGACAGACTAGGAGAGCAGAGGGGCCAAGAAACAAAATGGAAGGATTAAGCCTTGACTCCGGAACTCAAATCTGTCCAAGGCAGCACTGAATTTAACTTACCTACATGATTCCTTTCTCTCGTGCATCAGCAGTAACTTCCTCCTCCTCACCTGCCACATCCAGTCAATCGTGAAGCTTTGTTGATACCACTTCCTTTGTATCTCCTGAATCTGCCCACTTGTGTTTTGTAGTCCTTGCCCACAGTTCAGAACACCATCCTCCCCTCCAGGGATCATCATGGTAATTTCCTAAGTATTTCCCTTGCTTTAAATCTCCTTACTTTGTTTTTTTTTTTTTTAACATTTATTTATTGAGTTATAGTCATTTTACAACGTTGTGTCAATTTCCAGTGTAGAGCACAATTTTTCAGTTATACATGAACATACATATATTCATTGTCACAATCTTTTTTGCTGTGAACTACCATAAGATCTTGTATATATTTCCCTGTGCTATACAGTATAATCTTGTTTATCTATTCTACATATGCCTGTCAGTACCTACAAATTTTGAACTCCCAGTCTGTCCCTTTCCACCCCCTCCCCCTTGGCAACCACAAGTTTGTATTCTATGCCTATGTGTCTGTTTCTGTTTTGTATTTATGTTCTTTTTTTTTTTTTTTTTTTTTTAGATTCCACATATGAGCGATCTCATATGGTATTTTTCTTTCTGTTTCTGGCTTACTTCACTTAGAAAGACATCGACAGATGACTGGATAGAGAAGATGTGGTATATTTATACAATGGAATACTATTCAGCCATAAAAAAACAACAACATAATGCCATTTGCAGCAACATGGATGTTCCTGGAGAATGTCATTCTAAATCTCCTTACTTTAAATCTCACTACTCTTTCCTTTCCCATCTATTCTCCAATCAGCAGCCAAAATGTAAATCTGATCCTACATTTCTCACCATTCTCGTCCTTAAAATCCTTCAGTAGTTTACATTTATCTCTGAAATTAAATGGGGGGGGTGGGAGGATTATTCAAATAAGTATTTGTAATAGGAATAAATCAATTATGCAAGTTTCAAATGCTTGTTACTTTCCCTGACCCTACACTTCCACTACTAAAATAGAAGGGCCTTTGAGATCCTCTACCTATCTTGAAAACTACTGATCTCACATTTTTTGTGATTTTAATGGTAGAAACAGGGATGACAGGTTAAGGGTTTATTCTGGAATGAACAGAGTAACTACCTGGAGTAGGAGGGGGGTAAGAACGAAAGGAAGAAAAAAGGGAATGTAAAGCTTAGAGAAAAGCATATTTCAGGAAGTCTGAAGTCAGAGATTAGACTCACGATGGGGGGACACTACTGTGTTTATAGAAAGTTGGGAAACATGAAGTAAAGAATTTTGCTTTGCATTATGAGTACAACCCTCACTATTGGTGTTTTTAATCATATAAGGTATAGTGAAGATTCATACTGTATTTCATTATTTTTAATTGTAGGACTGATGTATCTTTGAATGCCACACTAAGAAAATTCTATCCCACTCGTTGACTATGAAGTTTGGATTAAGCCTCAATAGAACTGGCTGTGGTTATTACTAAAATTCATCAAGACTGTCACCTACTCTACATGCTATAATCATTTGTTGCACCAGAGCTTATTTTCTCAGTCTCATCTCCCAGGGCCACAAAAGACCCTGCCACAAGGTACTCGTTTATTTCCTTAGCAGCCTGATAACCACAGTAACTGCTGGAGAGAAACTAGGGCCAAGACTAATGTGGAAAAGCACATTCTTTTAACCACTTCCACATGAGGGTCATTGTCATTCCAAACCATCTCAGTTGTCAGAAGACTTAGAATAAAGAGGTGTATATGACATTCATTATGACCTTCCCAGTCTGTTTAACAGCATCAATGTCCTGAGGAAAATAATTTATACTCCTACTACTCATCCACACACAGACCTGTGCACTCATGAACCATGTTAGCTAGGTAGATAGATGATGATGATATAGATGGATGGATGGATGGATGGATAACAGAGATAGATGGTAGAATAAGTGTACATAAAGACAGAATCCAGATTTTTCTACCAGGAGCCTGATTTTGTATAATTGTATCAATTTTAATAACTGTGCTATTACATAATAATAAACATTAATGAGAGAAAAATATTATTTAAAGTTTATAACATTGTATCTATCTTTATACATGTATATACACAAGTCAGAAGAAAGCCATTGTCAGAAGACCTGGCCTGGAGTTATATTCAAAACATTGTGGCCATAAGCAGCATTAAGCCTACAGAATTTCAATATGAAGTCAGTGACCTCTCTAGATCAGGACTGTTCTTCATGTCCCCTTCACCAGCGGGGAGCTAAGTGGTTAGGAACACTCTCAGTAAGGTCAGAACTGGGCTGACCTCCAATTTGGCTATCACTAGCTCTAACCTTGGGCAATTTAACTCTCCTCGCTAAGCCTCATTAAACAAGTCTACAATAACAGAAATAATAAAATCTACCTCCTAAAGTCTTTGTGAGAATTAAATAATGAAACTCAAGCTAAAGCATTTGCTGAATACCTAACACAGGGAAATAAATGTTAGTATTATTAAAACAATTATTAATGTCCTCAAAGGCCACGCATGAGGTAAAGAGGCAAAAGAAAGGAGATCTTTGATGCTTGCCAGGGACTTGATATGAAAACTGATAGCTTAGGACAGTACAGCCTCTGTGTGAACAAGAGCACCACTGTGTCCTTTTCTTTCCTCTCATTTTTCCTCATATCCCAATTCAGACTTTTTTTTTTATTCCCACATTGTTTTCCGATCTCATTGCAAATGTAAATAATTGTGGAATTTAACATTTCACATCACTTTAGGGTTTATCAATACTGAAGTCTTTGCTGGTTCTCTCGCACTGAAAGTTTTCTTTATTTTACCATTTCCTTTAATCTTCACACTTTCTCCATCACTCCTTCATTCATTATATTTCCTTCTGTAAAATTCTCATTATTAGGCCCTTTAAAGAAGAAATTTGTTGGAGGGGAGACAGTGCCTGTCTATTCACTCTGAGTAGCTTTAAAAATATACATTCTCAATTCAGGAAACTTCCACATATGCTGCTTAGAATACATGTTTGCTAGATTTTCACTTTTTAAAACTATTATTGTAACCTTCTGGCTTTTCCGTAACTTATCTGCTGATTTTAAAATTGCTGATTTTAAATTCTTATCACTCACATTTTTCTATTTTCTTTGCTCTTTGTGAATTTTATTTTAAACTCAAGTTATTATAAAATCAATTCCAACAGGCAGATGTATTAGCAACACATCTGGCTTAAAAATAAACCAAAAACCTCTGATGCAGCTTCTTTCCATGTTCCAATACAATACTCATAAATACAGAAAGATAAAAATCTGCAGTAGCACTCAGGATGTCAAACTACTCTAGAATTTGGAGGAAATTCCCACTGGTTACATGTACATGTGAAATATAAATGAACCTGCACTCATGCTGTGTCTATCAGAGTCCTCTTATGCCCTGTTTCTCAATCCCTTCAACCCTTTTCTACTCCGGTGTTGCTATGGCAACCGATCCCGGGCAGATGGAACCCAACAGCACCTCACCTCAGCTGCACTGAATATTCATGCTTTCTGCCAGTACAGTTCTACTGCTGCCATTAAGCCACTCCTGCAGGAAACTGTACAGCCATTCAGGCACTTTGGCAAACCCACAAGAGTGAGAAAGTTACCCCATGAAGCCACATCTAACCAGTGAGGAATGGACACAAGTGGACAAATCCTTTCCTGTGTCTCAGGCAGCCCCAGTGGTCCACTGCAGTAACCAGTTCAACAGCAGACCCTCAGAGTGACACTGCTTTCTCCCCTGTCGCACTCTTCTCAGTTCCTTAAGAGGAATAAACACATTTGAAACTAGAATAAAGCATAATGGTAAAAAAAAAAAAAAAGTGATATAAGACATAATCCAGGAAGCAGCTTTTCAAAACAGAAAGAAAAAGACTTTCTCCCATTTTTCCTTTGAGTCTTTACTAACGGTAGCAGTCCTTGGCTTCATAAAACTGAGTGACATATTGTCTCCCCATTTTACCTTCCTATACCCTGTCCTCCTCCTCTTATTCTAAAAATCCCACCGTCACCACAATGCCTATTGCTAAAAAAAGGGAGTCAATGAAAAATAAGATTTTAGCCAACACAATAAATAGATGTGATAGTTCTTGCATGTCTGAATCTAAGTATTAAGCAACACAGGTAAATAAGAGAACAGTGATACACAGGAGACAAATTTTAAAACACAAACTCCTTAAGGTATTGTTCTTCACATTATTTTATGATTTCATGAAAGAGAGGTGTGGGCTGCGTATCATAGAGCATGCACATCACAGAGATATAAGAGAGGAAACACAATGAATCCCTGATCTGTAGAGGGAACGGGGGGGGGGGGGGGGTGAGGGCAGTGAAGCAAGCACAGAGCACAGTGTTGAGTAGAAAGCAGATGAGTCATGCCCTGAAGCGAACACGTGCAAAACATTTCGCAGGCTTTCTTACAAAACTATAGAGCCCATCAGTATGGAGTCTTTCACCAGAATTCACACCTTTCAAAACTCATATAACGTCAGGTTTTTAAAAAAATGCATTTCCATACACATTGAAGAAATGTGTGTTGTGTCATATGTGTGTGTATTTCAAAAGGAGATGTATGTCCAAGTATCCAAGCTCCTGGCTCAAGGAACCATATGCTTTTGTGAAACTGGAAATCTCCTGGGGGGTTTCACCGTAATGTTTTGGGAGAGTCCTGCCCTCTCAGTTCATTCACTGTGTCTTTGTTTGTACTTACATCATTATCTCTTATTCTGCCTCTTTCCCTGTATCTACTTGTTTATTTCATCACCTCCCTCTCCATCTGTTTCTATGTCTAAATCTCTCTGTCGTCTGTCCCCCTACCCCTGCTCTTTTCTCTTTGTTGAATGGCTTCCCTCCCTGTCATACACCCACAAACTGGCTCAAAATCTAATTCCGAATATAATGACTTTATGTTGAGATAAATACAGGCATCTTCTCTCCCTTCTATCAACTCAATGTGAGGTTTCTTTCTTCTACATAAGGGGGTAAATTCCCATCTTAATCTTCATTTTTCAAATGCCAGGATGATAATTAGAAATCCCCTTTTTGCCAAACTACAATGTATTATAAACTACTTTGCAATTTATAGTACTTTTCTCACAGAATTGACATAAACTTCGCAGGAAATTTCTCTACTCCCCAAGGAACACCAACATTTTTTTCACTTCCAAGAAAGCAACGGCTTCTATGTAATCTGGTTATTTTACAGAACTGATAATAATCAAGATAGAGCTCAAAAATTTTGATTTATATTCTTTGATGTCCAACTAAAATGGTAAAATCTTACATCATTGTACAGTCTATACACAGACTTAAATACACATTATTATAGTAACACGATTGCCTCAGGAGGAGGAACTCTGGAACGAGCTTAGAAACCAAGGTAGATTCATCCACTTAAGTCCTGAACAGGGTCACAGTATGACGGTGGATCATGAAATGATCTCATGGATCAGTAAGGTTACTGGGATCATAATAACCATTAGGGTCATTTTGTGGAATAATCATCAGAAGAATTTAGGTTTTCCAAAGAGTAGATCACATTCACACTGCATCAACATGAAAATAGCTTCAGATCGTTTAACTGATTCCCCTCAAGGTCAAATTTGCTTTTTTCTTTAAACTACCTTGTCTCTTGATTATCAATGGGTCTTCTAAGCCTCTGTTAACTTCCTATGACTTCCAGGTCCCACGCTTCCTGGTGACCAATCCTACCAGGAAGTATGCGACCAGTGGTGGAAGTCCCACGAATGAAGAACACACTGACTTCCTCAGATGCTCATCCTTGCTGCACAATGGAAACCAACTAGTCACACATTGTAAAACAGCAGCAGTCAAACTGATGCATTGGCACCAAACAGACGAAAAGCACTCCCACATTTCAAGTCAATGGCTGCATATTTTGTACATGGCACTAACTGTTTACCATCTAGAGCATTATTGAGACTTTGATTACAGATAACTCACTTATGTGCCCTAACACCCGAAGGTTCCACACCTTCCCCATTAATGTCAAATCCAAAACCTACAGGTGATGCTGGTAGCTACGGGGGGGACAGAGGAAAAACGTGCCTGCCCACCAGCAAGTCAGTGAAAATTTAGTGAGTGTCTACCACTTACCTAACACTGTTAAAAAGCTTAGAGAATAACAAAAATGCATAAGTTATTTTCCCTTCCCAAAGTGATATTTTAAGCTTCCTGTACAGACAAGTCCTATATCCACCAAATTATTAAGAAATAAAAAATAAGACATGGTATAGAAAGAGATGATCAAATATTCCATGCACCCTCAGTGTGTACAAAGCCATTATTATTCTAAGTTCATAGGTGAGATAGTTGGGACAATTCAGATAACAAGAACTTGAGTTATAAAAAATAATTTTTAAATAGCAAACACTTATTGAGCATTTACTATATGCCAGGTATTTCACTATAGTTTAAACCCATTGTTCAATTTTCACAATAATCCATTTTGGTGGTTATTCCTGTTCCCAAGTTCATGTCACTAGTATGTGGTCGAGTCAAGATATATATCTGTTCTACCTGTCTCAGAAGATAATGTAAGCATTGTAACTTTTAGAATTAGATAGTACATTAAAAGTTGTACAATAGAGAAACATGTCTGAAATGGAATTCTGACAATGGGTATGCTGCATGTGTACATGTGCACATGCATGTATGTGTATTGAGTATTACCATCGAGTATTATGGTTAAATGGCAAGATAAATGATTGCCCAGAATTCTCTCATCTCCAAAGTACCAAGAAGCTCCTTTATCAGGAATCTTGGGTTCACTGGTCCCAAGAAACTTTAAAAATGTATGTGTTTCATGGTTCCCAACATTGAGTGTCTCAAGGCACAGATTGACGGTAACCCCGTAGCCCTGTCCCAAACTCCAGGGACAGTGAAACCACAAAATGTTTCTGGGTCATTCCTACTGTCAAGTTTTATTTTCACTCACAATTAAATCAATAGTAAAGAATGTTTGCTGGTATTTATTTGTAGCTTCAACCATCTGTTCTCAAAATAAAACAAAACAAAAAAAGCAAAAAGTCTCTTTGCTCTTCCGTGGTATTCTACTGATGCAACGTGTCTCTGTCCAGAAGAGCTATAAATAAATCATCTAGATGTTCTTCCATCCATGCTCTGAATTCCCACTGTCCTGCAGAGAAGACTCCCATCCTTCTCTAGCGAATGACCCTTATCTAGATCTGGCAAGCGCAATGGAAGTTTTAACCCACTCTCACACCCACCACAAGTAGAGCAGCCAATATCAGCCCTCACCAACTCACTAAATAATCAAGATTCACCTGCCACCTTCACAAATTAGCTAATGTCTAAAGGTGAAATGTTTCCATTTGAAAATATTAGGGAAATGAAGAGATGAAATGAAGAGGACTGAAAAGACTCAGATCGTGAATGTATGCTGTCAAATGTATGTTGATGACATAGAAAACATACCTGAAAACTTATAACCTTTGCTTTAAGAATAAAAACCTAGAATTAAGTAGCCAGTCACTTTGTGATTCAGGCAGCTGAACAGATTTATAATAGGATTTTTTTAAATTAAGTATCAGGAGTTGTTTGACCAAAAATGATTTTCACACCTGAGATGGGGAAGCAAAGCAAAATTCTCTTCCAAAGTACACATGACAAAATGAAGAAAATGTATCAGACTCCCAATCACAAAGGCTGAGAGCTGATTAGACAATCTAACCCTGTGCCTTCAGGCAGGGCTGCAGCAAACCTGTATGATGTCAAACCATTTAGGGAAATATTGAAAATACAGTTATCAGGGGTTTTTTCTACTTGACATCAATCATCTATGTGTTTTGAAAATTCACTCCCATTTTATTTTCCATCTCAAGCATATTTCTTTTTTTCCTATTAGCACCCTTTTCCAATCATTTCAATGGTAGGTGTCTAGATTCACTGCAACTTTAACATAAGAATTCTGCTAAGGAGAAATTCTTATTAAAGTTTTTAAGGTAAAATTCATTTCCAAGGTCTTCATATATACAAATGTTTGGCAGCATCTAAGCAAGAAACCTCAGACTATTTGCCTGCATTTTCCCCTCAATAACATATCCCTTAATTTACCCCCTCAAAGAAAGGTCATGTGTCAAAATCTGAGACCCAAACATTTCAAGTTATCTCAGAGCCTGAGGTCAGAATGATCTTTTCCTTAGGCAAAAGGAATACATACATCCTTTGAGAACAGGGGCTTATCAAGTAATTTCTCTTCATTCAGAATCTTATAGAACCCCAGGTAGCTAAAAATTTGTATGAACAGAGAGCAGAACTGAAGAAAGAGAATGGCAGGCTCATGTTTTTACATTAAACAATATGAAATTATCTCAGAACTACAAATGTACATGAATTATTTCCATAATTTTAAAAGTAAAAAACATAGTCACAAAAAAAAAATAGCTTTCTTAAGGGATTTCCACTAGCTGTGATGATCATCAAGGAAAGCTGATTTTGTCATGCTGGCAGATCAAAGACAGTGGGTGTCCTGTGGAACCTCTTGAGATTGAAAGACCAAGGAAGAAAATCACACATAGTCTGGAGGCCCTGGGAAGCAGTGAGGTCAGAAGCTAAATCAGAGAACTCAAATTCAGGCTGAAAACCACATGAATGAGATTGCACCTCAAGTCCACTTGATGATAATAAGCAGAAATGGGACATCAACCCTGCCTTCTCAGACCCAGCCGGCAGTAGTCAGCTCCATCCTTTACCTATAGGCTCAACCCCATCCTGGTCTTGAATTCATCTCTATCAGGAGCATTCAGCTTGTGGATCTGAAATTTATAATGCTGTCCTTAGTGTGTATGTGTTAAGCTTGGGGAAACTCTGTGTCATTCCACATCCACTAAGCCATAACCTTCCTGTCATCCCTGTTCTTCCCTTATGTACTTGCCTTTCTGCCTCACTTCCTGTTTAGCCCTTCAATTCGCTGCCGAGAGTAGATTCTTACTCTGAAAGTCAATGGACTTGGCCCTCATTTCAATAACACACCTTGATCTTGTCAACCCTTCTCCATGGCAAGTTGAACTCTGTGGGAACCTGCTTTTGATTGCCTGTTCGTTCATCTAGAATATTCTGTCCCACCTGTGATACTATGTATGTAATCTAATTCTCTGCATGCCACCAATCATAATGTCACTGACCTCAATGTGCTACTTCACTCATGGTATTTTGGGAATACCTTACAAGCCAAATCCATACCAACATCATTTCCTTATTCTTGACCTTCTCCTTCCTATTTTGTTTCATCACCCACCTATGTAAATATGTAAAGAATTTATGTAACCAGAAGACCACAAAAGGAGATAGCAACAGGCACACAAAGAAAAATTTCTGATTTAAAATATCCAAATTTAATTTGTCTCATATTATATAAATACGATTATAGCCATTATCTTATAATAATTTTTAATAGAGTATAATCTGTAAAATGAATGAATCATTATTTCACACACCTGAAACTAATGTGATACAGTATATCAATGATAATTTAAAAATCATTCTCTTAAGATAAAATATTTAATGAATCTGATGATAGGATTAGAGTACAAGGACCAGCCATGTCATTAAGTCAGGATCTCTGGTTAGTCCCACTTGGTGCTGACAGCCACCCCATGCTTATTTACCAAAGACACAGAGCACCCAGAAGACTTGCAGCACGTCAATCCACGAGCAGCTGTGGGAGCTCAAAAGTCACTTCTTACCTGGAACGTGGCTCCGTATCTAAACGATGAAGGAGTAGTTCTGTACTGGGTCATTTACTCTCAGAATCACCTGAACTTGGACGTACATATGCTCCAAGATACTGTCTGATCATTTGCCTGTTTGCTTTCAGTTCTGCTTCTGCCATTCCTTTACTCTGGGGTTGACCACTGGAAGCTACATTTCCCAGGCCTCTTTGCCAGCTGCCTTGTGGTCAGGTTTGGCCAGTGGGAAACTCTGGTAAGAGTTTGGTGAGTAAGAAGAAGGAAGAAGCCATAGTATCATCCCCCGCCCTTGCAGCTTTATTGCTCCTAAAGCTGGATCTGGAAACACAGGTGGAAACTCAGGAATTGTCATCCTAATACTTGATTTAAAGTTCAGACGCAGGACCCATCCATAGAGTAGACAAGGTAGATCACAGTCAGCCTACATCTCATAAACATCCCTGGATGGCATCATTGAAAATACCATGTTGCTTCCATGGCTCTAACTCCTGCTGGCAGCCTTTGATTTTTTCATTCCCACTCCCAGGTAGGTGTAGGAATACCTACACCAAGGTTCTAGCTGCCTGGACAGTCCTAGGCTCTGGACAGTATTATTACCACCTCCTCTATCTGTCGTTACAGCCTTAGAGGAAAGTAGTGATCCCTGCTCCTGCTAATTCATCTCTGGGTGCCTCTCTTTGTGCTGTGTGATTTTTCACATATTATCTCATCAAGTTTCTTCTTTCAGAAACATTTAAATGGTTTGTTTTATTAACCAAACTGTGACAAATACCTTTCTCTGGAGACTTTTATTCAGGAGAACTTCAGTGGGATACTAGTTAAGAATCAGTGAATAAATAACCTCTATACACTCTGCTTGCTCTAAAAATTTATGAGTTACAGGAATTGCATAATCTCTTCTAGATCTGAAAGACTGATTATTAGCTAAGAGAAAATAGCTAAAAACTCAGTATAATTTAATGAACTTTATTATTATCATATAATATCCCATGTAGTTGGGGAGATACATAAAACTCAAAAAAAAAATACAGGAGAAAAAAATGCTACCACTGATTTAACTGTTTCCCTTAGAAAACAATCAGCATTGATGAAAGGAAGATTCTATATCTATACCAGCTTCCAATTTAAAACCCAGAGCCAGTTCACTTCATTGTCTGAGTCTAGTCCCCTTGCCCTTGACCCAGCTGTAAGAAAATCTGGGGAAAAATGCTACTGAGGCTTGTGCTGTGGCCCAGCATGTAATCTATCCTGGAGAATGTTCCGTGTACACTTGAAAAGACTATGTATTATGCTGCTTTCATACGGAATGCTCTATAAATATCAATTAAGCCCATCTGATCTAGTGTGTCATTTAAGGCCTGTGTTTCCTTATTGATTTTCTGTCTGGATAATCTCTCCAGTGATAGAAGTCAGGTGTTAAAAGTTCCCCACTATTATTGTACTACTGTCAAGTTCTTCTTTTCTGTCTGTTAATATTTCCCTTATATACTGAGGTGCTCCAAACCTAACCTTTAAGTTGCTCCAAACCTTAAAGCAACTAGAGAAAGAAGAACAAACAAAATCTAGTCAGTAGAAGAAAAACAAATCATAAAGATCAGAGCAGAAATAAATGAAATAGAGACTTAAAAAACAATAGGAAAGATCAATGAAACTAAAGCTGGTTCTTCAAAAAGATGAACAAAATTGATAAACCTTTATCCAGATTCATCAAGAAAAAAAAGTGGATAGGGCTCAAATCAATAAAATCAGAAATGAAAAAAGTTACAACCAACACCACAGAAATACAAAGCATTATAAGAGACTACTATGAGAAACTATACACCAATAAAATGAATAATCTAGAAGAAATGGACAAATTCTTAGAAAGGTACAATCTCCCGAGACTGAACCAGAAAGAAACAAAATATGAACAGACAAATATTACCAGTAATGAAGTTGAACCAGTAATTTAAAAACTCCCAGCAAACAGAACTCCAAGACCGATGGCTCCACAGGTGAATTCTACTAAACATTTATAGAGGAGTTAACACTTCTCCTTCTGAAACTATTCTAAAAAATTGCAGAGAAACACTTCCAAATTCATTCTATAAAGCCAGTATCACCCTGATTCCAAAACCAGACAACCAAACCAAAAAAAAAAAAAAAAAAAAAAAAAAATACAGGCCAATATCACTGATGAACATAGATGCAAAAATCCTTAACAAAATACTAGGCAACAGAATCTAACAATACAATAAAAGGATCATAAACCATGATCAAGTGGTATTAAACCCAAGGATGAAAGGATTTTTCATTATCTGCAAATCAATTAATGTGATACACCACATTAACAAATTGAAGAATTAAAACCATATGATCATCTCAATGCAGATGCAGAAAAAGCTTTTGAAAATATTTAACATCCGTTGATGATTAAGAACTCTCCAGAAAGTGGGCACAGAAGAGACATACCTCAACATAATAAAGGCCATTTATGACAAACCCACAGGTAACATCATACTCAACAGTGAAAAACTGAAAGCATTTCCTCTAAAATCAAGAACAAGACAAGGATGCCCACTCTTGCCACTTTTATTCAACATAGTTTTGGAAGTCCTAGACACAGCAATCACTACAAAATTGATCAGATAAATTTCACCAATTATGTTTACCAGGCAAGTGTAGCCAGACTTTGGTATATCAGGCATATAGTATCTGAAGTGATCCCTGAGCTTCCATAGCTAGTTCCAATCAATTGGATGATGGAAGGCAGCCTTTCTTTTGTTCCCTCATGTCTTTAACATTTAAAAAACTTTATCTACAATAGAAAGTGGTGTTTTATCTTGTTTTTTAAATTACACATGAGGGTAATGTGATTTAGTGTTTGGTGATCTAAATACAACTTGAGTTTCAGTTTGATGCTGGAGTGCACTGTCTAGACTCCCCCACCAGGATAGAGGCATTCACCCCCTCCCCTATTTCTGTAAATACTGGTTATTGACAGCTCAGAGCTGAGCCCATCTCTAGGAACTGACCTAGAGACCACAGGGATTTATCTCACCCAACATCAGAACCCAACTCCAGACACAGCCCACATCCAATAACTGATTAGAGATAAATTCAAAGGTCCGGCTCCTTTGTTTCAGCTCAGGACAAGTCTGAAGGACCACCCAAGTTCCAGAGTTCCCAATGGATCAGCTGAGGTCATTTTTGCAACTGCATCACAGTTCAGTTTCTTTGCCTAATCTTCCTTTCTTCACTTTCCCACAGATGCTGAACCAAACAGAATTCCATAATAAAATTTCTACATGTAATTCTCCATATCAGAGTCTTTCTATGGACTTTGGTTAAAGATAGTCTCCTGTTGTAACTGCAGGCTCTATATATGCAGCTATAAATGGTGGGCCAGATGCTCAGGGGCTTTTTACAGTTTATGAACTCATGACCCACTTTACTCCATTGACTTGCCATGAAAATCATAAGTAGATAGAGCAAGGCTGTAACATACAAAACGTACCACAAACTATGCATTTTTAGGTTTGTATATTAGCAATAAGTCAAAAATCTTTCTATATAGCCTACACTTTAGTTAGCAAATATAAGTCTAGCACCAGAATTTTAAATTACTCTGTTTAAACAGGGTAACTACTGCCATACTTTGCCCACGTAGTCTCAGTTTACACTTGTTGTCTGGAAATAATTAATAGTGCCCCCTTTCATTCTCAAAAGGGTCCCAATTTGGACAATAAAAATTATGTGATCCCCTAGTTGTAAGAAATTCTCCTTACTTTACAAATTAATAAATGAGAGCACTGCATGGTATAGGTAAAGATGGACATAGAAAAATAAATGTGCAGTGACGTACAAATCACAGTATGGACCTAAGAAACACTGCCTTCCTCTCTACGAACATCAGCAAATAGAGAAGACAAAGCAGAGTAAAGTCAGCAAATACACAAATATTGAAGATTTATAGAGACACTTTGAGCCATGAGTTGGGGACCCCTGCATGCCACTGATACTGCTTTTATTATTAACTCATGTTTTTACCATTTCTTCTCCAGCAGAGAAACATCTCAGTTGCCTGTGATTTTAATAATAGCATTGGCAAGCTTTTATTTCAAGAGGAACTACACTACTTAAAAGCTATTAATGTGTCACCAGTATACCACAGTGACTTGTGAAGCTGTTCTCAAAATTTATGGGAGACATTGAATTCTTCCACAAAACTAGCTTTTGATTCTCTTGGCTTTACAATGATTGAGCCTTTCATGAAGCCAAATATTGAAATCAAACACAGGTGAATTTTATATCACTGAGGACAAAAAAAAATCACTACTCCACAAAACTGAATGCAGGTGACTATGCAATACGTGAAACCAGATAAAAATAAGGCAGTTATAACATTAAAATCCAGCCCAATTCTGATGTCCCAAAGAGTTTATTTTTGGCAAGTTGTAATACAAATCGTCCATTCACCCACTCCTTACAAGTCTTTAAAGAAAAAGGGAAAAATTCTCTCTCTGAAAGTTGACTCAATACTCTTAGTTTGACTACCTGATTAATTCTTAAAAGATGTAAAAATATATTTACCACAAGGTTCTGAGCTTTACTGATAGGGCTAACAACTGGCCCGGAAGACAGAGAAGCACCTGCTGGGGAAGAGGTAAATCAGGCAACAAAGTTGTCAGTTACCTCCATTCTTCCGCCTGATGCCCACAAAAGAACAGTGACTGTCCAGAGTCATGTAATATTGGGAAGCAAGTGGACAGATGGATTATATGGGCAGAAGAAGTGGGGAAAAGAAGGTTCATTCTTTGAATCAAAAAAAAAAAAAAGACTCCAGAAAAGGGGGGGGGGGGGGAAGAAATGTGCAAAGAGTTTGTAAAATGTCGTTTACTTTTTTACTCAAGGAAATCAGACCCCAAAACCTTTGGATTTTTGTTGGTTTTTTTTTTAAGATTCCACATGTAAGTGACATCCTATGATACTTGTCTTTCTCTGTCACAGACATAGAAAACAAGCTGTGGTTACCAAGGGGGAGGGAGGGGGAGGACAGATTGGAAGTTTGGAATTGACAGATACACATTACTATATGAGAAGTGGGTAAGTAGCAAGAACCGACTGTGTAGCACAGGGAACTATATTCAATTTCTTGTAATGAGCCATAATGGTAAAGAAACTGAAAAAAAAATAGGTATGTATTTATATGCATAACTGAATCACTTTGCTGTACACCTGAAACTAACATTGTAAATGGACTACACTGTAATAAAAAATAAGAATAACAATTTTTATAAAGGAAAAAATAATCCTTTGAAAGCTGTAAAGAAAGGAAGCTATGAGGCTCCATCTGAAGCCCCTCATTAGTGTCCAGCATCCAACACCATAATCACAAAAAAGGAACTATCCCCTTTTCCTCAAAAATTGAACCCAGGAAATGACACTAAGCATAGTTGGGCAGCAGTCAATAAGTGAAATGTCTCAAAGGATAAAAAGATCTGACTTTGTAACAATTTCCATGAGAGAGAACACATAGCCTGGAGAAAGAAGCCCCTGATATTTCAGACAGCAATGAAGCAGAGGAGAAAGCCTTCTCCAATCTTGATCTGGGGTTCAAGTATCTAAACATACATTTTCTGCTAAATAGCAAAGAAGTAGTTCAAGACACCATGGAGGGGGGGGGAGAAATGGGCACATAATGGTTCATTCTTGAGGAAACTGGAGAAAGTGTTAGTAAGTACTGCAACCCAACAAGACTGATGTGTCCATTCAAGTCCACTTGGCATCAGCTCAGATTATTTCTCTGAACCTGTCCATTGCCAGAGACCACACACACTCTTCAGAAAGAAGAAAAGAATCTAAAAGTTCGGCAGGGGACTTTTTCCATCATCAAAGCTAGCTCCTAGTGGAGAATTAAGTCATCTTCTCGGAAGACCAGTAAGAATCTCACATAACTTCTCTTTTTCAAATAAATTTTAATGTTACTTTAGACGAAATTCACTATTTAATAGAAATAGCCATTTGACTTAGGGTTAGAAAACTTAGATATAAATCTAATGCCACTATTCATTTACTGTTGGGCTTTAAGATAAACTTTATTTTATTTTTTAAAATTTTTATTTATTTTATATTTGGGAGGGTAATTAGGTTACTTATTTATTTGAATGGAGGAGGTACTGAGGATTGAACCCAGGACCTCATGCATGCTGAGCATGGGCTCTACCACTGAGCTCTACCCTCCCCCTGAGATAAACTTTATGACATTGTATTTATCATATGCTAATAGGGAAAATAATCATAATAATGCAATGGCTAACTTTTTTTAATCACTTTCTATATACCAATTTTCTGTGTATCACTGTGCTAAGAGCTGTATGCATAGCCTCTTATTCAATTCTACAAGGTAAGTAGCATTATCATCCTCATTAGACATATGCCGAAACTCAGGCAGAGAATTAAGAAACCTACCCAAAGTCATATAAATAATAAGTGGATTGGCCAGGACTGAACACAAGTATATCTGACCGCCAAGTCATTTTCCTTGTCTAATCTGCTTATCTCACAGGTGTAAAAAGCAAACAGATGTGAAGGAGTAGCCAACCATCATTTCAAACATTAAATATTATCATTAATATATATAACCTGTAGTAAATAAAAATATTCTATTCAAATTAAGAACAAAAGAAGAAATTGCCTGGTATTTTGAGTACAGAGGACCAGGCTTTGGGTTTAATACATGGTGTGCATTATTTGCAGCCCTCATAATCTGTCTGATTCTTCACCATAGCTTATTTAATATCCAATGTATATAATATTCTGGAGTGGTAAAGCAAGAGAAGAGTCATGGGACTGCCCATTTTGACAATGGTAAGAGGAGATGTGAGGAAATGACATCAAAAGCAGCATATCCCATCTCTCCTTTACAAGGTTAGTATCAAGCATGAAAGTCTGTTTTTTTAGGTGGCAACAAAGTCTTCATACCCAAGAAATTGCTATTAGAAATGGCAAACGTCTTGTCACACTCTAGGAATAAAAATCCTCATTCATTTAATGCCATCTTCTCTAGATTAGCCAACCTCCACATCAGATAATTTCACAATTTTCTTCTCTGGATATTTTCATAATCTTTTGCCACACAGAGACCCAAGTCATGATCCACATAGAACATATACAACATTTTGAATTCCAAAGATGATACCAAGGGCTATGCTAACTTTTTTATAAATCAATGGAGAATTACTCTTACATCTATAATTTGTAAATCAAAATAATACCGAAGTTTCATATGTATAAAATGGGTATTATTTTGATATGTATGTATATACACACACATATAGATAGCTACTGGGGGAAGGGGCAGTGAGCTAAATAGATACTCACAAAGCTTCACAAGGCTAGAAAGCTTTGGAGTCCAACAATCAGAGTTGGAGAAACTTTTTGGACTATCCCAGGTTTTCAGTTGAATTCCAGAAAGGCTGCACTTTAATTTATTATTGTATTATTTAATTATTTTATTGTGGTGGTGACGGGGGGTAACTAAGTTTATCTATTTTTAGAGGAGGTCCTGGGGACTGAACCCATGACCTTGTGCATGCTAAGCATGCGCTCTACCACTTGAGCTATACCCTCCCCCCTAAACTTTAAAATGAGAGTTATTCTGGTTTTATAGAAAGGGCAACTGTAGACCTACCCCAGGAAAGCCTAAAAACCACCAATTTATTAGCAAATAAACTACATGCCAGTATAAAACACAAAATCTCTAAAGGAAAGTCCAGTCTTCCAATAATGCAGCAATTACAATATCTACCAGATAATTTTAAAACCACTTAGACATTGCAAAAGTTTAGGAAATTTGTTGTCATAATTTGGAGGGAGTAAAATCAATACTTATTTGACACAGGCGTTAGAATTGACAGACAAAAAATTTTAAATGCTATTATAAATATACTCAAAGATAAAAAACGAGAGATGTACGTAATAGATAAAGAGATGGAAAATCTCAGCAAGCAAATGAAACACATAAAGGAAAACCAAACAGAAATTCAAAGCCTAAAAAACAAGATATCTGGAATGAAAAATTTACTGACATCTTAATAGCAACAATGTGTACATAAAGATAATAGAAATTATACAATGTAAAACGCAGACTTTATTTTAAAATAAATCTCAGAAACAATATACTGAGCAAAATATTCAGATACAGAAGCATACTTACTGTGTGGTTCCATTTATATGAACATCTTAAAACAAGAATATGAATTATTAGTGATAGAAATCAGAAAAGTGCTTACCTCTGGTGGGGAGTAGACTGACAAGAGGAAGAGCCTAAGAAACTTTCTAGGGTGATATTAATGCTTTATATCTTAATAGGTGTGTTGGATATATGCAAATGTTTGTCAGAATTCACCAGAGTCTGTTCTCAAGGCCTCTGCATTCCACTGTGAAATTATTTTATCTGATAAAAATTACAAGGGAGTAATAAGACATGGAAGTGGTCACATAAAATAAATGGGTTTTGAAGAAGTAGAATTGGTCTTCTGCTTTGATCATTTCTGAGCAATATATACTTTAATGAAGAAACCTTATGTCCCCATTTGACAGAAGAAATGAGTCTAACACCAAACTCAATATACTGATAGGTGGCGCTCGCCT
The DNA here is from genome assembly GCF_048773025.1 of Camelus bactrianus. NCBI lineage: Eukaryota > Metazoa > Chordata > Mammalia > Artiodactyla > Camelidae > Camelus > Camelus bactrianus. The sequence goes on from NC_133563.1 coordinate 24,730,624, forward strand.
CAGAAGTAGTTGTGTAGTTTCCAGACAGGTAAGGGGTGAGTGTGGAGGGAAGTGAAGTACTAGCTTTGCAATTCCCATCTACTCCCCACTTGATGTCCCCATAAGCGTAACAGGGGATGTGGCATCAGACGGACACACAGATGGGAGACAAGCCCTGCAAATGCCCTGAGAGGAGCGAGCCAGGGTGAGATTCCTGTGACAACGCACCATCTAGTCAGCCAAGTTGCCCCCGAAAAGGCTCCTTTTGTGCAGTCAGCTCTATACAGCATGATTCATGATGCTCTCAACCTCGGATGCTAGCCTTCCATAATGATGTCTCAACTCTATGACTGTGTTATTGCCTAATGGGCCAGATTCTCATGGTCTGTAATAACTCTGGGGAAATCCAGGATGGAATGGTGCCCATGTTAGCACTGAATGCTGATAACTGCAAATACTTGTCCAAATGCCTGTGTCAATTTTAAGACTCCCAAGTAGCGTGGGTGGCCAGAAATACATTCTTCTGTGGCTGCTAAGCCAACTAACTACATGATTTCCCATTAAAAGTTATTCCCCTAGGGACCCTGCTTTGGACCCACCTAGACCTGCTACTGCAAATAAGGATAGCTGGTCCTGCCCACTGGGGACATGTTGCCAGCATCTGCAGAAATGCTACAGTATAGGATAGGGATTATTTGTTAGCACTAATCAGCTATAGCTTCCTAGTTTTGTTGCATCATTGACCATACCTGCAAAGTATGTCCAGGCTTAGAAAAAAGGAGATTGACTCACAGTGATTTCCAGGAGGTAAAGTGGTGAAGATAATGACAGTGTTCCATGTTACCTACACTCCACCTCTGTTCTATTAACAGAGCACAGGACCTGGCCATGAAGAGAGCTGAATTCTTGTCCTGAACCTAACACTAGCCAGCTCTGTGACACGGGAAAGGACTGTATCATTGTAGGTCTTTATTCTCAGGAATAAACAAAGGTGTTCAGAGATCAACAAAATAGCAGTGAATCTCTAAACACCCCTTCATCTGTATCACTCTGTGACCCCTCACCACTGCACGTCCCTCCTCCCAGGCAGGCTCGTGACTTCCTGCTTTGCTTTCACCCAGTAACACCCATTATATGCACAGAGGAACAAACTCAGACTCAAAAAGAGAGAGAAAAGAAACAAAACATTATAGTTTCTTATCAATTTCCATATCATTGAATTCATTCAATTTAAAATCAATCTATTTGGGTAATTCAACCAGTAGGTAGCAGCACTGGAACTGGAATGCAGATCTCTTCCTGGCTCATCTAAATGCTCTCTCCTCTATGAATATAATATTTCAAGTCTTCCAACTTCAAAGCCAATGTTCTTCCCATCCCTTGAACTGCATCAATTAGTTGGAAACCTAAAACAACTAGCCATACGTCTGGAGTGATCAGAAGCTAAGGAGCCACTGTGTAGGGATAAGGTAAGTGGGACTGAAGCACTGAAAGAATGGTCAGAACAGATGATCTTTAGGGCATAATCAAAGGCTGAAATGCTATCATTAGCTCAATGACAAAAATAAAGATGCTTTCTTTCCATTTGTCCAGGTGGATTTTTTTTTTTAAGTTTTACAGCCCTTTGCTTTTATTCTCCCTCTCTGTCTCTGCACTTGATTTCCCTATAAGGCAGATTCAAGGACTCAGATGTGAAAAAGCCTGGATTAGCATAGCAAAGTCACTAGTATTGGCCATTCCTGGGAACGTACAAACAAATTGGGAAGATCTGGGGGCTTGCACCATCCCCTATTGCTCATAGCCACCATCTGCCTCAGGGCCCCTACCCTCCTGGGTACAGAAGAAATAGACTCATAGAATATTTTTATCCATATGACTGAAGGGTAAAGGAAGGGACATTTAAAAGTGCTTGTTGTCACAAGAGAACACACGAGGAAAGAGGGAATTGATACCAGAAGGACAATAATCAATCTCTTATTTAGTATTTCCCAAATACTAAGTGGTGCCATGTCCTTGGACAAAATTTCTATCACTACAATGAAGGATGGCTGGGACATTAGAATAGATTTTAACAGCCACTGCAAATTTGTGTTTATGTGCGTGGACACAAACATGGGCAAGGGGAATGTCTAGGGATGTCTGTGTTTTTCCCTCCAGACAAATACGTTACTAGATGGAAGCATTAATTGATTTGAAAAGATACAAACCAACTCTCTAAATAAGTGGCTATTTGCTAAACATCCCCTGTGATCATGAAAACAACAATTAAGCGTATTAGGTCTGAAAAAGAAAATGTCTTAAATCTGGGAAAGACACATTCAAGAAGAGGAGTAACTCAATCTCTTCCAGAAAAAATGTAAAAATGACAAGTCAGGATACCAACAAAGACTATTCTATAAGACCCATGGAAATGTCCAGATGTGTTAAGTAAGTCAGTTACCACTGAGCTATATGGTGGAAAGAGGTAAAATGTGCAAAAATATTTATTTCTTCCTTCATTTTTCCAGGCATAAATAAAGTCAAAGTCTAGACGATTCTGCATTTAAAGCTGACTTCCATTTTAACATGATTATAGATTCCGTCATCATACATGCCGGTTTTCAGAGACAAAGCCAGTCTTAAAACACTATGTTATGTTGAATGAACCATTACAGAAATTTCAGTACTTCAGCAAAATGTAACTGATCAAAGTAATACAGCAAACCTTTAAATGGAAATAAACCTACATCAAAAAAGATTAACAGCCCCCCAGAATGGAGATATACAGCTTCAAGAAGTATCTTTTATTCATAGACATGTGTTTCACAATGGGCACGCACACACACACACCACACACACACACAACAGCTATATTGTATATGTCTCTACAAATGTGCAAAGGCTGTACTTTTCTAATCATAAGATCTAAGCCATGCTAAGTATAATTATCCTCACAATGGTAACCACAATGACTGACTTAAAATTAAACTGTAACACTGCTGACCTTTTTAATAGTGCTATTGTATTTAGTTTAGCTCCAGTTTAAAATTTTAAATATGGTTCAAATTATTTGACTAGAAAGTCTCATTTTATCGTCCACATGAATACAAAAAGAAAGAGGGTGTATCATCAGTTAAGTCTTTTCCTTCTTCTTTGAAGAAGTACTATCCTTCTTCAAAGAAATGCAGATGCCCGCAGGGAATGTTTTTATACTTAATGCTACAGTGGAATGAACACTGCTCAGCGTGGGAAAATACTATCACACAATCACAGGCACGCAGCTAGCTGACAGCTCTACAACATCCAGAAGACAATTATTTCTAAAAGGTTTTTTTTTTTTTTTCAAATGAAGCTTCAAGTAAGTAAAGAATTATTTAAGCATTATTATCTTAAAATGCAATGAGTTTCAGACCTTTGATTGCATCTTGATTTTAAAAAATTGGAGAGAGGAGAGGTGCCTAGAAAGATATTCAGGGCCCTAGAACAGAGAATTTTAAATACCATATAAATAAATGTATACTTAATACTTGCATTCATTCATCAGCAAAGATTTGTTGAGCACCTACTTGGCAGCAGGCACTATGCTAGGTCTTGGGGATATAGCCATGGATGTGTCCACTCCATTCCCGCTCTCACAAAGCTCACATTCTAGTAATGACACGCTCAGTGGGTTAAAGAGGAAATATTAAGTTTGAAAGTACAAAGGGTGAGTATAGATCATTTCTACCAGCAAATGAAAGCCATAAACATGTTTTTAGTATAAAAATAGAAGAGGTACATCACAGAATTTGGGAGTGATCATCACAACTATCTTCCCCACTACCAAATTCAGAAAGGGCTGAAAGAGACATAGGAGTCAGACAAACGGAAATGAGATTTTTCGCTTTATCATCAATAGATCTGTACTGGAGAAGGGGTTCAACCTGGCTCTTCTGCTAAATTTCCTAAGGTCCCTGAATCCATCGTATCTGGGATCATTACTGGGATAGCCCAGGCACAAGGGAGCTTGGGTTTGTGGAGTTAGCTCTCCCCAAATCACCACCTCCCCTGCACTCATCTGTGTGAAGACGTCAAGCTTCAGTGATGAGGGACAGAGAGAAGTAGAAATGGCCACTAGATCTTTCTCTTGAAGTCAGACCACTGATCTATCCCAGGCAGGTTTATCTGGGAAAGGCAGGAGAATGATGGGCTGCCTCTGCAGGCAGACAAATGAGGAAAGACAGAGAAACTAAAGGAAGCTGAGGCTTTTTCCCAGTCTCACAAATCAGCTATTATTGTTGTTCCCCTGGTAAGGAGAGAGAATTGGAAAGGGAGATAGACTAAAAGATTCCTTTACCAAAAGTTTCCACGTAGAAAAGAAGACAGAGGAATAAGCTCTCATCTTCTTGAAAAAAAAAAAAAATGAGCTGACCATGGAGCATGTGACTAAATTTAATGTGGAAAAACAATTTTTTGAGAAAAAGACATTTTAAAATGATTCCAAAGATGAGAACCCTGAGTTCCAGAGAAGTCACCCAAGTTCACGAGAACAAAAGTGGGCTCCAAACCCGAGTTAAGTTGATCCCAGTATCTAAGGCCTTTACCTTGGACCAGGGTTTCTACCTTTACTTCCAAGCATGCATGGGTTTGTTCTTGGAGGTCTGCACTTTCTCCAAAAGATGAAAATCATCTATCATTATATTGTTGGTTTTAATTTCGTTGGCTTTATGATTTTTAAAATTGATAAATGTGCTCTTTGATTTTATAGCTACTTGGGAACTGTAAGGGTAAGGAGCTCATAATTAGATTTCTATAACTCATGTTCACATAATATTACTGTGAAAAAAATTCTATCAATAGAAGTCTGAGAGCAGTATTTTTGTCTTTTAAAATGGCATTATACAAGACTCATATTTGAAAACTGTTACTCCATAATATCTCCCAAGAAAATGATATTTGTCTCAGAAAATTCTAAAATGAATAATTAGTGTGGTTTCTGGGGAAGTGACTAAAAAAATTAAGAGATTCACTCGAGGCTTATTTTAATAATGATGTAAGGATGCGAAACAACAGTATTAAAGAACAATGTATTAATAACTGAGACAAGATGCGCTGGTTACAGGCTAATATAAAAACTTTTCACAAGAAAGACATTAAATTTAAGGGACTCTCATAGTTCTCCTAATAAAATACACACTTCAGAGGAAGCTATCGAGATAGGAAGATAAAATGCAGTTATCAGTTATTTTAAATGTTGATCAAATTGCTGATGGAGCTACAGAATAGGCTTCCATGTTTTCTTCTCAAAATTAAGTCAACATGTAGAAGCAGCTAAGAAAATGCACATAGTTTTTCAAAAATTATGTGCAGTGTCTTGAAACTATGCATAACACATCATTCATGAATGAGCAAGAGAAAAATAAAAGACAAAATTTCTCTGAATCTCACCATTTTCACTGAGAATGCTTATTTGTTGATGGGTTGACAACCCATCACTCCACTGACGCCGAGTTTTTTAAGGTCTGGGTGAACCTACAGGTCTAAAATACTTTCAAAATGAAATCCTCGTGTCAACATCAAATAGTTTTGTATCTGGACAGCCAGACAATCACTATTTCCTGCTTTCTCTCTCCATTCAGAAGAGCAATCATTAGCAGATGAGGTAAAAATCTGGGTTGAGGGAAAGAGGGAGAAAAACTGTAAAAATTGATTTTCCCAGGTAGCTATTTCTGCTCACTCTGAGTTTTAAAAAAAAAAAACAAACAAAAAAAAAACTCGGTATCACCCAACTTTCCAGCTCCATTGATTGGTAAGTTGAAATCTAATTTTAATCAATCATCTAGCATGTGCCAAATGTATAGCCACTCCAACATGGCTAAAAATTCTAGGATAGTCATAAAATTGACCAAAAGATACTTATGAGGAACAAAATCAGATTTCTAGCTTTGAAAATACCTGTTCACTCACTGAATTACACTCCAGCTTTAAACATCTGATATGATGAAACAACAGAGTGATAGTAAACGTTAATAACCCCATGATGCAGTATGAATACGGAGCATCTGACAGATCCAAGTTGGGAATAAGGATGTCCCATTCTCCAGCAAAATAGGAACATGTTAACAATCAGCAGTTTCTATGAGACTGCTTGGATGGTTTTTCTCCAGGGGAACTACTGTCCACAGCGTTTGGCTGATGGGTTTTACTGTCCCATGGAGAGCTTGCTTCTGTCTGTGAGCCTGAAGTCTCGCCATCCAGACTGATACACTTGTTCAAAAATGGGCGACTCCAAATATTGAGCATTATACTCCAAATAGACTTGTAGGTAGTGATGATTTTCCAAAAATCCCAGTATCTGAAGTTATTCGTCAGTGCACCCTTGAGGATTTCCAAATTTGATATCCATTCACAGCTCTGTACACAAAGCTCCAGGCATGTTGTGGAATCAGCAGTCTGTCTTTGTACACTGTGATGAAGAAGAGTTCACAGCTCATACAGGCATAGTACTCACATAGCTATAGGAGCTTAGATAAGTCACTTCAAGGCTCTCAGCCTCTTTATTTTTCATTGAATTATAGTTAACTTATAATATCATATTTGTGTCAGGAGTGTAACACTGATTCAATATTTTCTACATGATGCAGGATACAAAGTTATTTAAATATTATTAACTACATTCCCTGGGCTGTACATTACAGCCTTGTGACTTATTCTATAACTGGTAGTTTGTCCCTCTTAATCCTCTTCACCTATTCTCCTACTTTGTCCCTCCATGTCCCCTCCATGTCCCCTCCTTTTTGGAAACTACTAGTTTGTTCTCTGTGTCTCTGTGAGTCTGCTTCTGTTTTTATATTTGTTACTTTGTTTTGTTTTATAGATTTCACATATAAGCAAAAACATACAGTGTTTGTCTTTCTCTAACTTAATTTCACTAAACATAATACCCACTAGGTCCATCCATGCTGTTGCAAATGGCAAGATTTCATTCATCTTTAAGGCCGAGTGATATTCTATCATATGTGTGTATACTGTATCTTTGTCCATTCATCTGTCCATGGACTTTCAGGTTGCTTCCATATCTTGGGTATTGTAAATGATGCTGCAATAAATTTGGGGGCATCAATGTCTTTTCAAATTAGTGGGGTTTTTTTTCCTTTGGATAAATATCCAGGAGTAGAACTGCTGGATCGTATGTATGGTAGTTCCATTTTTCTATTTTTTGAGGAAACTCCATCCTGTTTTCCATAGTTGCTGCACCAGTTTACATTCTCACCAACAATGCATGAGGGTTTCCTTTTCTCCACATCCTCACCGACATTCCTTATTTGTTGTCTTTTGCTGATAGCCATTCTGACACGTGTGAGGTAATATCTCAAAGTGGGCTTGATTTGCATTTCCCTGATGATGAATGATGTTGAGCATCTTCTCATGAGTCTGTTAGCCATCTGTATGTAGTCTTTGGAAAAATGCTTATTCAGGTCCTCTGCCCATTTTTTTTTTTTTTTTATTGAAGTATAGTCAGTTTACAAGGTTGTGTTAATTTATGGTATACAGCATAGTGATTTAGTTATACACACATATATATATTCCTTTTCATAATCTTTTTATTATAAGCTATTACAAGATGTTAATTGGATCTTTTTTTGATATTGAGTTGTTGTATGAGTTCTTTATATATTTCGCATATTGACTCCTATTGGACACACCATTTGCAAATATTTTCTCATATTCAGTAGCTTGCCTTTTCGTCTTGTTGATGGTTTCCTTCACCATACAAAAGCTTTTTTGTTTGAGTGATTCCATTTGTTTATTTGTGTGCTTGTTGCCCTTGTCTGAAGAGACAGATCCAAAAACATATTGCTAAGATTAATGTCAAAGACTGTACTGCTTATGTTTTCTTCTAATTGTCTTATGGTTTCAGGTCTTACATTTGAGTCTTTCATCCATACTAAGTTTATTTTTGTATATGGTGTGAGAAAGTAGTCCAGTTTAACTCTTTTGCATGGAGCTGTCCAATTTTTCCAACACTACTAATTGAAGAGACGGTCTGTTCTCCAGTGCATATTCCTGCCTAAGTCATAGTTTTATTGACCAAATGCATGTTGGTTTATTTATGGGCTCTCTCTTCTGATCCATTGACCTATGAGTCTGTTTTTGTGCCAGTACCATACTGCTTTGATTGCTACAATCTACAGTATAGTTTGAAGCCAGGGAGTGTGATAACTCCTACTTTGTTCTGTTTTCTCAAGATTGTTTTGGCTATTTGGGATCTTATGTTTTCATACCAATTTCAGGGTTATTTGTTCTAATTTTGTGAAAATGTCATGGGTATTTTTATAAGGATTACATTGAATCTGTAGATTTCTTTTGGTAGGATGAACATTTTTAACAATATCAATTCTTCCAATCCATGAGCATGGTGTATCCTTACATTTATTTGTGTCATCTTCAACTTCTTCCATTAAGGTCTTAGTTTTTAAAGTACAAGTCTTTAACCTCCTTGGTTAAATTTATTCCTATGTATTTTATTCTTTTCAATGCAACTGTAAATGGGTTTTCTTGATTTCTCTTTCTGATAGTTCAATATTAGTGTATAGAAATGCAATCGATTTCTGTGTATTAATTTTGTAGCTTCTTAAAATTTTGTACTTTTTCTAATTTTGCATCTTTTTTGCAACTTTACTAAATTCATTTATTAGTTCTAATAGGGTTTTGGTGGAGTCTTTAGGGCTTTCTATGTATAGTATCATGTCATCTATAAATAGTGGTAGTTTTATATCTTCCTTTCCAATTTGGATGCCTTTTATTTCTTTTTCTTGACAAGTATCCTGGTTTTGGCTAGGACTTCCAATACAGTGTTGAATAAAGGTAGCAAGAATAGGCATTTTTGACTTGTTTCTGATCTTAGAGGAAAAGTTTAGCTTTTCACCATTGAGTATGAAGTTAGCTGTGGGCTTGTCATAAATGGCCTTTATTATGTTATGTTGCCTGTACACCCACTTTGTTGAGAGTTTTTATAATAAATGGATGTTGAATTTTGTCGAAAGCTTTTTCCTCACTTGAGAGTTTCATGCAGATTTTATTATTCACTTTGTTAATGTGGTGTATCATGTTGATTGATTTGCAATATTGAACTATCCTTGCATGCCTGGAATAAATCCCATTATGAATTTTTCAATGCATTGTTGAATTCAGTTTGCCAACATACTGGTGAGGATTTTTGCACCTATGTTCATTGGGGATATTGGCCTGTAATTTTCTTCCTTCCTTCCTTCCTTCCTTCCTCCCTCCCTTCCTTCCTTTTTTTTTTTCAGTGTCTTAGTCTGGTTTCCATATCAGAGTAATGCTGACCTCATAGAATGAGTTTGGAAATTCTCCCTCCTCCTCAATTCTTTGGAATAGTTTGAGAAGGATAGGTAGTAACTCTTCTTTAAATGTTTGGTAAAATTCCCCTATGAAACTGTCCGATCCTGATCATAAGCCCTGCTGGGTTTTCAAAATCCATTAAGGGGGCTCTTTTTCCTGGCACTGGTCTCCAGGGCTGAGGTGCCCAATGTGGGGCTCAAACACCTTGCTCCTTAGGGAAGACCCCAAGTCTGTGATACCCCCTCCAACTTTGGGGTCACCTGCCAGGAGTGTAGATCCTGAATAGACCACAATCTCTGCTCCTTCTACCCATCTCGATGTGATTTTTTTCTTTATATCCTTAATTGTAGAAGAGCTGTTCTGCTAATAATCAGGTCATTGTCAGAGAGAGTTGTTCTAAAAAGCTGTAGTTTGGATGTGTCCATGGAAGGAGGCGAGCTCAGGATCTTCCTACTTTGCCATCTTGATCCTGCTTTAGTCTTCTCGTCTTTAAAGTGAGAATGATAATGCCTACTTTGCAGGGCTGATACAAGACTCAAATTACATAATAAAAAGCACCTAGCACAAATCATGGCACATTGTTCTATACCACATGACTCTTTCTGCTAACCAGCAGGCAAGGCAAGAGATAGCCTTCAACAGCCCTGTGTCCTACAAATGCCCTACAATGGGTATTTCATCATCTAAGATTTGTCACTTACTACAGACACCAAAATTAAATTGAAATACAGAAGTAAATGTAAAACCTCCAATTATAAAAAAGCAGAAGAAATTTTAAATGAATATTTTGTGATATCTAAATGGTGATGAGATTATGGCAAGTGGGTTATTTTTATCATTTTCTGTATTTCAAATTTTTTATTTTTCAAATTGAAGAATGCAATAAAGCAAAATACTATCAAAAATACTATTTAGATTATGGAAGAATAATAAAATTTACATACTAACCTTCTAGGGTTTTTTTCCTTCTATTTTCCTCATTTGAGAAAGGTGTGGTACATATTTCCCTATTATCTGGCAAAGCAACTTGTCATATTTTTTGCCATTCTAGGTCTGTTCCTTCTCTGTTCCTTTGCACAGCCACAATTATCACCTTCTATTCATTCCCTAGTCAGGGCAGAGAATGCATATGTTACTCTAAGTATGCATGTTTCATTGGGCCTCATGCCGTGATTAACCCAGGGAAAATGCCAGTGGTCCCTCTCTTTCGGTGACCTCTGGTTACACATGGTTCTGGTCTGATACTGAAACCTCAGTATTTGTGAATTCTGCTTTCAGCTAGAATAGTCCTATACTTGGGTATATCCTCAAGCTTTCTACTAATTTACTGAAGCCCAGAAATATTTGTGTTGATAGTGGTAACAAAAGAACATCTTTCCAGGCCTATATTTAAACTAGATATAAAAGGCTGTAACTCCAATATCCGAACACCTGCCAGAAAAGCTATGTGGTTAAGCATTTTGCTATTGAGGAATTCTCAAAGAAAAACATGTTAAGTAATTAAATCTTCATGGTAAATTAGTTTGTCAGGCTACTTTTCTGCTTGAACCATGCACCTTGCATAAGACATAAAAACAGCACAATCAGATGGAGAACACTGTGAAGAGATAATTTATGAGAGTGAAGCCAAACTCTAGCTCACATTTTTTTTCCAGATACATGTCTATCTTCAACAATATTGTCATTAACCAATTCTTTGAGTGTACAAATTTTTTTAACATCAAATAATTCTACATTTCCAAAAGCTATTTAAACCTGGTACTCAGGAACAATGTAAAACAGCATTGAATTCCAGTCTGGACTTTGCCACTAACCAGTATGTGCCTTACACATGGCAATTTACCTCCTTAGACCCCAGCTTACTCATGTATAAAATGAGAAGCTAAAGAAAATCAGAAAGACTTTTTGTAGCTCTCATATGTTATTATGGTTCAGTGACATACTTACTTTGAATGACACATGAGCTAGGGTTAAAATTAAAATGGCATGTTTGATTTATAGACTCATGAAATAAGAACTAGAAAAGACCTCAAAGATCATCCAGGAATCATAAATCTAACCTTGGCATTGGAAAATGACATATTTGTTTTAAAAAGAAATGTTATGCAATAAATAAATGCAGCCAAATAATCTAAAAATAAAAAGCATATGAGCATATTCTCCACTGTTTAGCTTCTGAAAGTATCAGGATGGGGGAAAACATGTCTCATCCATCATTTCAGAAAGGAAAACACCATTTACTTTATGCTTACAATTTTGGGGGTATTTTGCTAAGTATTTCACACTTTTTTTTAATTCAATCAATCACAACTTTAGGAGGTAGGTGCTAGTATCTCCACACTAATCAGAAAAGTGGAGTTTGAAAGTGTAAGATAACATGTATCAGGTTATTTAACTCACTCAAGGTTGCATATTTAGCAAGTGGAAATCCAAAACTTTAAAACCAGTTCTGTTTGATGCTAAAATCCATGCTCATTTGACTCTATGGCATAACTCATCTTACTGTAAGATTTTCCTGACAGTCAAGCTTTCCCACAGCATGCATTCTAGACATGGCCTAGCTTTGAAGCCCAGAAAAGAGGAGATACATCTTAGATGAACCAAATGCCATTGCATTGCATTTCATTTCATCTGATTGTTCATTTTCCCTTTCGAAATATAAACCAGTTCACAGGGAAAATAGTCTACGACTCAACCTCCCTAACTTCAAGGGTGTAACTGTTTCTGTAAAAGATACTCTGTAGTTACATTAAAATTGTTTGAAACATCTTCTCATTCTTATCCTTCATCAGGTATCACTGTAATAGTTTTGAAATTTCACAGCCAGGTCAGAATGTTTATGGTAGAGAACCATAAAGGGCATAAAGTCAAATACTTTTACTCTGGGGATTTATACACTTATTTTGCTGCAGTTCTGTATTTATTATTTTTATTTGTCATGTCCTAATAGCACAAACTATATAGTTATCAAAATGTCTCTGTGATCACATGTGGACTAAAAGAAATTTCTCTCTTTGTTTACAAACTTAAGTCTATGTTATTTTGTCTTAAATATATGGCTATTGAGAGAATTATGAATATAAGAGAAATTATATCTGGCTTTTGAATTACAAAAGACAACAGATATTATAGTGGACAATATAAACCACAACCCCTAAACAATAAATTATATTAAGGTACTTCTAATTGAAAATTTTGAGAATTAACTTCTGGCTTTGATAGTATAGCTGCCCTTGGAAAATTGAATGCCCATAATTTAACTAAAGTGATGAAGAAAAAAATATATATACATGTATAAATATATATTAAAAAGTTAATGAATATGACTAAATAAAACACATACACACACACACACACACACACACACACACACACATCCTACCTGCATCATAGTAAAACTGGAGAGCTCTAAAGAAAAAGAGGTATTTTAAACAGCCAGAGTACAAATCACCTAAAATCTATTGGTTATTACATTGATAGCTGACTTCTTTTGAGCAACAATGGAATCAAAAAGATAATGGAATAATATCTTTAACGAGTTGAAGGAAAACAACTGTACACCAAGAAGTCAAAATTCAGCAAAACTATTAAAAGTCAAAGTAAGAATATTTGCCAAAAAAGGTAAAAATGCCAGAGCCTGTAAATAAAAAATTGACAGTGCTTATTTTGAGAATTGTGATTGTCACAATACTGCATTTATAAGTATGTATGATAAATACACAGGCAGTCCTAGCTTTGCATAATAATGCAGGACCATAAAAATGACTGAAATCTTGCAGAGCACTTGTTAATAATCACTGGAAAAATCACAATTCCATGATCTCTAAAACTTTTTGTCAAAACATTAAATACTTTTTTTTACTGTCAGTTATAAATATATTGGGAAAAGGAACATAATAAAACTAATATTCATTTAGCATACTGTAATTTAAAACATTAGAAATATTGAAAAAGTATTTTATTTATGGTAAAAACAAATCAAGATTAGTTTGAGCAGTGCTTGCCTTCATCTCATTGTATAATGTACAATATGGAACATCTTTGTTACGTGTTGCCAAATTGTAATACTCATTTCTAAGTTTGGATCAGCTTCTAACACTTTATCCTTTGTGCTTTTAACATCATGCACTAACTCCAAGAGTTGCTTTAATGTGCTGTTTTCTGCCAGCATCACTTCCTCTGGGATATCTTTTATCACAACTACTTGCCTCATTTCTGTTGGCAAGATGATCTTCACCACGTTCCTATATATCTACAGTCTCAGTGACACTGTTAACATTCTCACACACAGCTGTTTCTTCCAAAACTCCATTTTTACAGTTGGTTCAAATTTCACTTGCAGCCTTGTCAATTTTTTGTCTCTTTGTTACACTTCATCTTTGTTGGCCAACTCCCTCTTTTGGTTATCTATTTTTGTCAATGCTGCATGAGTTTATTGCCAAAAGACTCTCGGTAAATGAACTGAACAACAAATGTGCTGGGAGCAATCACTGACAGACTGGAAGAAGTGACATGACTGGTCACTGATCACAGGTAGCAATGGTTATTTACATAATCATGTGTGGAATGTATATCTAGCAGTAAAGTTCATATTTTATGCAATGGTTCACAGTTAATACAACATGGTAACTGAAGTTTGAACCGTGTTGATGGGATACTGGTGTTATTTAATGAAACCATGATAATTGATATCTGTGCATATTAGAGACGTGCAAAATGAAAATGGGCTACATGTGATAATATGTATTATTGTGCATGATTTTCCAAATTTTCTATAATGAACATTACTTTTGTGATAAATGAAAATTTTCAGATCAATGCAAGTTGATAGTATTTACCACCAAAAGTCATTCGAAGAAGTAATTAAAAAGGATTGTGCTTCTGGCAGGAAGAAAATGATATGAAATAGGAGGTCTGAGAGACAAGATGGAATGAAAGAAAATATTGGTAAACATATACATTTATCTTTTCGATGATCTTATTAAAATATATGTGGAAGAACAACATGAAACAATTTATCTCTTATCACAACCCTTCCAAATTACTAATCATCAAGTGTTTTTAATTCTAATTTTTTGTGTGGAAAATCGATTGCTTTGTTAAATATTGTTGGCATGGAAAAACAGCTGGGGTGAGCACTAAAAGAATGCACACAGAGCACGTACATTTCAAAAAATGGAGAGGAAATAATAGGAGAGAAATAATTCGACACTTAATCCAAAGGAAACAAGAAAGGAGGGAATAAATATAGACTCAACAATAAAGGGAAAATATACAGGGAAATGCAACAAACAATATCTTTCACAGTATATGAAGATTAACTAATATAATGCATAGAAAAGTGACAATTGCATTCCAGGTCTATGTTAGACGTTTAATAAAAGTTGAGTCTGGACCAGAAGTTCATTACATATAAATAATGGAACAAGAATCTTTCTACTTTTTGTGTCTGAGAACTTGGGGCAAGATTGGGCTTAAAAAATAAGAGTCCAAAGTAAGTGCAGAACATTTGTTCTGCAACATTAAATTGTGCAATTGCTTGTATAACAAATAAGACCTTTTGACCGCATAGAGTTTGCCCACATTGTACAATTATGACACATTCAAACAACTTTAGGTCAGGTCTACTGATAGTAATCGTGAATGCGCCAGCTGGATGGCCATCACTGTAATACTAAATTCTTAAAACACACAGGACCCCAGCTCTAAAAGTCACATCTAGAACTTCTGACCAGTGTGCAGAGCTAGTGGGAAAATGCACACGTCTATCTATTGCCCTTTCTTGGAGAGCCAAGATTTGGGGCTGACATGTTTTTGATCCTCCTTTGGTGATGACTGGGGATTCCTACCCTAAGAAACATGAATTAACTTGAGATTTGGTAACTGGACTGAGTTCCAAAAAAGTTTTTAATAATCACTCAATACAGCAGAATGGGTTGGAATAAACAACCGGGGTAAGGTCCAAAGAAAGTTAAAATTACTAAAATTGGGGAAAATAGCTGCCCAGAGGAAAATAAAAGAACTTTGCTTGCTTATCCTATGCAAAGCAGAAGGGTCAGCATGGAATGTGAGATATTTAATAAAAAAAAAAATCCTCCACCCCTCAGAGGACTGTTGTTGATCCTGAACAGCTTCTCGGTTTTTATTTGAGAATCTACATGACAGTGATTTTCAAAAGGCACTAAGCATAGATTCCTCAACATAAAAGTAAGCAGATGTCATTACCAAGAAAGGATATAAAGCTTTTTCTGAAGACTTTTAGGAAAAAGAAAAGAGAACAACCTTTCCTGAGCACCTACTTATTATGTGACAAGTTTGCTGGATAAGACTTTATCTATCTATCTATATTTATACATATAAAATATATATGTAGGTGCATATAAGTCAGCTTCTAAGCAACCCTTTGATAATGAAGAATTATCGACTTAATTTTACAATAGAAAAAACTGAGAACCAGAGATTTAGCCTTAGCACTTTGCCTAAGTTCATCCTACTACACAATGGAGGCCTCAAAACTCAAACTTATGTCTCTCTGATGCCAGTTCCTCTGCCTTTTACTCTGCCCCATCCTTCAGGTCTGTTTGGATGGGTTCCACTGATTTCCTTCCTCTGAGCAGGAGACAGAGTCATGGACAACCCAAGCTTCCCTCAACTCACACCTAAGATTCACCTAGCACAGGAAGCAGCAAACATTTTCTGTAATAGTCAGATAGCATTTTATGCTTTGCAAGCCATGTGATTTGTGCCACAACTATGCTGCCACTATGGCATGAAAACAGCCATATGCAAACATAAATTAATGAGCATGGCTGTGTGCCTATAAAACTACTTACAGATGCTGAAATTTGAATTTCCTGTAATTCTCAGGCATCATGAAATGTTCTTCTTTTGATTTTTTTTCCAACCATCTGAAAATTTACTAAAGATTCTTAGTTTTGGGCCATGCTAAAAAGAGGCAGTGGGTCAGATATGGCTCGTGGGCCATAGTGTACCAACCCCTGCTCTAGTAAAAACCTACCAGAAACATTGGCCTCTGCTGCTTTTATTGGCCCCCTTGTAGAGAATCAAAGCAGCCTTCCCTGGTAAGCAAGGTGAGCGAAAGCCTGTTGGAAAGTCAGCCATTTTAATGAACACTCTCCCTTTGTCTGTGTCTGGCAAGGTTGTTTGCAATCAGGCAGGTTCTTTGGTTTAAATTTTGAAGCTGGAGAGTAAACACTAGGTGTTGCTTCATTAGCTTCGCAATAAGAATCTCTTACCATCAAGGATTTAACTGTCCGGAAACGGCCTCTGGCTAGAAAAACCTGAGAATTCAGGCTTTAATCCTAAATTCTTCTGAAAACAAAACAAAACAAAACGTCTGTCTAAATAAATGTAACTGAGCAATCACTTGTCAAAGATAAATATTTCTGGAGACAATATGAAATTCATGAAAATAAAAGTTTGACAAGTGTGGATATTACCTTGAGCTTCTGGGGATTTAAAAGGAGACTGACCATTTTTCTTAAAAGGTTTGGGAATTAGGGAAAGGCGCACCTTCATCAGAACCTAAGTCCTCAGTGATGTTCAACCCTACTGAGTCTTAATTCAGACAGAACCTGAAACTAATGATTCCAGGCCTGTGGGATTTATGGCAGGAAAACAGTCCTCATTTTAGGTTTACCAGTTTGTTCATATCACAAAAGTTTGGGCAGGGAATTACTGCATAAATCCCAACTCCTATTTCAGCCTCCATCTGCTCATTAAAACCATCTACACCAAGGACAGCTTGACATTTGCTGCTTCCTCTAAAGTCAAAGCCCTGAGCCCAAACTAGCGTGTTTATTCAACAGCTGCCAATAGTAGCAACCCTGCTGATGAGAAGTGGGGGCTACCTACTGCTCATGCCTCTGGAAAGAGGTGCCAGGCCATTACTGGCCTTAAATATCCCTGCCATCCATTCAATAAGCATTTGCTGGCCACCTACTGTGCTGGTAAAAACATATAAATAGATAATACCCTTTATTACTAATACACAAATAGCTCATTTTCTTGCATTCAGCAGGTATTTAACACGTTTTCTAAACAAAGGATTCGACTGAGTGAATTAGTGACTTCTCAACAAAAAGGATTTTCTTGCCAAAGCTGGGTGTGTGGCAGGGGGTCCTGTCAACGTTGGCATGGCTCCTCTTAGAGGAATTCTTTTTCTCACAGATCACTTGCAACTACTGAGAACTTTGCTTGTGCCAGGAACTCACATTTGCTGTGAGAGAAGTGCTAATATGATTCTGGTTTTACAGGGAAACCTCTGAGACTAAGGAGGTAAGTAAACTGGCCTAAATCACACAGAAGCAACCAGATTAAGACCCACACCCATTTCTGACACAAAACTCTATGGACTTAACTACTACTCACTGCAGACTCTTAGAACACAAGCTGATTATTGTTCACGTTGGAGAGAAGGTAAGAGAACCATCACTTACACCAGTTCATTGATTCTCCTTCACGAAGCCATATCACTCCCAGTCTATTCAGGGCATTTCTGGGGAAAGCAATGGTTCTCAGAGACATATTCAAGTCCAAAAAATAATAATAATAATACAAGCAATGGGACTAGCTTACACAAGTCTCCAGATCACCTCCCAGGACTTTCACTTTTTCCTTCCCTGGTATTAACTATACATGGATTCTGTTTGTCAATTTCCAATTCTGTCCTGTCATTACAACTCATTGCAAACATACCTTTTGCTGCCTCCGTGGAGTCTGTCTTTCTTTTGGGGGGTAGTAGAGCAATAGTGGTAGAGGATGAGGAGGAGGTACGATTCATTACGCACTTAGACAAGAACTTGCCAAAACGAGGAGCAAAGATACAAACTGGTGGGTTAGCCAAACACGCGATACATTTTGAAAGCAAGAACTCTTTTATACTGAAGGTGGAGTATTTTCTTTTTAGGCACCTCTTCCAGAAATAAGCTCATTCTTCCACAGAGAATGGTTTGATTAACAGGGGCGGGGCCAACACATCCAAATACAGATAAGACAGGCTCCAAAAAGTATAGCAGTTCAGCCAAACACAACATTCAATAGTTTAAAATAAAAAATAAATTTATAAATCACTCCCTATTTCAGTTTATGTCCTCTAAATATTTTCTCTTCAACCTATCTGCTGTATAGAATCTATGCTGATTGCATCTGTACATTCTATGAAGTTTGGATCAGATATTACAGGAAAGAAAAAGCAGCCTTCCTCAACAAAGCTGGTAAATAGTATGATTGCTCATCATTCACTAAGTAGGTAAAACAGAGGCCACACATGGGTAACCATGATCCTATTTAGACTCCTGATGTGTTTTTAGCAGGCACAATGTTAGAAAAAGAAAAAAAATCGGAATTTCTAACATCTAGAAATCCACATAAAAATTTAGTTTTGAGAAGAGGGCAGGGCAAAGCCATTCAAGGAATGCTACAGACATTAACATCAAAATGGTGAAAGATTCAACCCCTAGTAGGCCTTGAGGCTCAGGATGATGGGAGATTTGACTTCTAGCAGATCTTGAGCTTCATTACACGCTCACTGTAATATATTAACATGGTGAATAACACGCCCACAGGCACCATGGCAGTCCCAAGGTTAGCCACAAAAGGCCAAAGAGTGGGAAATGGCCAACTTCCTGGGAATCCCAGCCACTTCCCCAGGCTAGTTATACTGGTCCTTCCACTTATTAGCATATGAAGCCACTGAGCCCGTAAAAACTGGCCATGCGGCTCTCTCTCTCTTTGGAGACAGCCCACATTCTATGGAATGTGTATCTACTTTTAATCTGAGCACCCAATCCCCGCACCTCGTGGCCTTTCTCTTGCCTTGCAATGAATCTCTGAATAAATCTACCTTTACTCAACTGTGGCTCGCTCTTGAATTCTTTCCTGCACGAAGCCAAGGACCCACACTTGGCAGGGCACGTCCCAGGGGCAACCGAAGCCTGGGACGCAGCCCTTCTCACGTCCCACATCTGTTCTTCCTCCATCAAGATTAGGAAGCAGAGGCAGTGATTATTAACTATTCTTTTGGAAGTCTAGAGATGAGAAAAAAACAGCAACAATTTCATTAGAATGAGAATTGAGTCCAAAAGAAGAAAAAATTTAAGTGAGTTAACTAAATGGAAATTGACCCATGCCCATATATTATTCTAATTTCTTATGTATAATACAGTTAAGCTAAAAACTTGGATGCCAAGACAGCCTCTGGACTGACCTGATAGTTCAAGAGTTTAAATAGATATATATTTCTTGATGGTAGAGACAACACCTTCTAATTCTTTGAGTTCTCCACGTTACCTAGCTCTGAGAATGAAGCAGAGGGGCTACAGGACCGAAATAACCACATGAATAAACACCTTTAAAATATTAGTTATATCACAGTTCATAAAAATCATTTCAGATTATTGTATGACTTCTGTGCAAGAAATGAAAATCACTGGACAAATAAACTGGAACTTCAAGTCTTCTACTGACAATATGATCCAGAAGGAAATAAAGAACAATCAGTTGTATTAATGACATTGTGGTTGTTGTTTAAATTTATTTAACATTTAAGGAAAAAATAGTAGGCAAAAGAAAAAAAAAGGATTTTTTTAAAGGAAGAAAATTCCAAAGCAATAGAAAAAATTTGGAGGCACTTTCTTCTTTAGACATCCAGAAAATAATAAACTTATAGCCAGCTAGCATGAATTTACAAAATATGTCTGTTTGTTATTCTAACTGAAATACTGAATTTATGCCTGAAGGAAGGGGTTATATGGATCACGAAACAGAGAGTTTTAATAATGGGGAAGTAGTTACAAATCTGAATGTAAATCTCTCTTAGCTACCCCCAAGCTAGCTGCTCACACTGCCTTAGGTCAGATACTTGGAAGCAGAGCCTAAGGTCAGGGTACCTGTGCCTGTGAAGGAAAAACCGGGCTGGTCTGACAAGATAACTCATAAGTCTAGGAATGTGAAGGAGAGGCTGGGCTGGGCTAACAAGTCTAAGTATTGGAATACTGATCTGAGTTCTGCTGGACTAACTTGTAAATCAAGGTTAATTAGTGTTGGTTTGCTGTTCATGTTTTTTTGCTAGCCAGCTGGATTTTCAAAGATACATATCTGGCTTTGGAATGTTGGTTTGCTGCCTCCCCGCCTCCACTTTTGTGATGATAATGCTGCTAAAGCTGTTCCATGCCTATTGGCCAAATACCCCAAGCTTGTACTTTACCCTATAAAACCTCCTGTGCACATCTTGAAGGTGCTCAGAGCTTTGGAGCAGAAGCCCCTCTGAGCCTGCTGGCATAATACATCTGAGTACTCCAACCCTCCGAGTGGTGCTTGTTTCTTGACTGGCCTGTCGTTTCCGTAACATGCCAAGTATTGATGAAGGAAGTGCTCCTGGAGAGACTGGTAGAGGATCAAGGAAAGCAGGACAGGGAAGGGAGAAGGAGCAAAGAAAGAGTGGGATTCCAGGATAAGTCCCAGCTTCAGTCAGGCTGCTTTAGCGCTGCACTCGTCTGTCATGGGTACAAGCCACTGATGCTGGGCAGAAAAACAGGCAGTAGATAAATTTCCAGGCAAGATTGCAGAGGTGGTTGGGTCCAACAGCTCAAGGATAATCTTCTAAAGATAGCTGAAGGTTCTATCTTAGCAGTAAATACACAGAAGTGGGGTGATGGGTATGCAGAACCAGTGTAAGGGGACTGGAAAGGCCACCAATACTGCTCATACTCTAGGCCAGCTATTTTTTTCTTTTTTAAAATTTTATTGAGGTATAGTTCATTTCTAATATATTAGTTTCAGGTGCACCACACAGTGATTCAAAAATTTTATAGCTTATACTCCAGTTAAAGTTATTATAAAATATTGGCTATATGCCCTTTTCTGTTCAATATATCCTTATTTTATTCATGGACTAGCTACTTTTAGATTGGCACACTCAACCTCTTTTCTAGACTCATTCTATTAGAGAAGATGGAAAGTCAAAAACTGTATCTCCCAGACTTCCTTGCAGCTAAAGTTTTGTATTAGAAATAGATTCTATGAGATTTGGACACTGGAAATGAGGTGCAGAAATTTTCCTGCAGCTGCTGACTACTGTTGCCATCTAAGAGGGTCATAAAAATACAAGTATTCTCTGAGCAGTGTTGTAGAATACATTCTCCAGCTTGGTACAGGTCAAAAAGCAGTGGCAGAGCATCAAAAAAAGAAAAAAATACTTAGGAATAAACTTAGCTAAGGTGAAAGACTTATACGCTGACAACTGTGAAACACTGATGAAAGAAAATACAAATAAATGGAGAGGCATTTCATGTTTATGGATTAGAAGATTTCATATAGTAAAATGTTCATACTACCCAAAGCAATCTATGGATTCAATACAATCCCTGTCAAAATCCCAATGGCATTTTTCGCAGAAATTGAAAAAAATCCTAAAACTTATACGGAATTTCAAAGGTCTTCAAATACTCAAAATGATCTTGAGAAAGAAAAACAGAACTGGAGGTTTCATATTTTCTGATTTCAAAATGTACTGTAAGGCTTCATTAGTAAAAATAGTATGGTACTGGCATGTAGACCAACTGAACAAAATAGAGTGCCCAGAAATAAATCCTCACACATATGGTCAACAAGGATACCAAGAATACACAATGGAGTAAGCATAGTCTGTTCAATAAACGGTATTGAAAACTGAATATCCACATGCAAAACAATGAAGTTGGACCCTTACTTTATACCCCATACAAAAATTAACTCAAAATGGATTGAAGACCTAACCGTAAGACCCAGAACTATAACATAGGAAATATAGGGCAAAATCTTTATAACGTTGAGCTTGGGGTAATGATTTCTTGGATATGACATAAAAAATGCAGGCAACATAAAACAGACAAATGGGACTACATCAAACTACAAAACTGCACAGTGAAAGAACAGAGTGAAAAGGCAGCTTATGAATGGGGCAAGATGTTTCCAAACCACACAGATAAGAGATTAATATCCAGAATATATTAAAGAACTCTGACAACCCCACAATACCAAAAATAATAATCTGATTTTTTTAATTGGCAAAGGACTTGAATCGACTTTTCTCCAAAGAAGATACATAAATGGCCACGAGGCATATGAAAAGATGGTCAACATCAGTAATCATCAGGGAAATGCACATCAAAACCACAATGAGATCTAACTCCACACCCATTAGAATGTTTGTTATCAAAAGAACAGAAAAAATCACAAGTGTCAGAAAGAATGTGAAAAAATTGGAACACTCGTCCACTGTAAGTGGAAGTATAAAATGGTTTAGGTGCTATGGAAAACAGTCTGGAGGGCTCTTCAAAAATTTTAAAATAGAATTACTGTATTATCCAGCAATCCTACTTCTAGGTATAGATATCCAAAAGAATTGAAAATAGGATCTCCAAGAGCTATTTGCACACCGATGTTCACTGTAGCATTATTTACAATAGCCAAGAGGTGGAAGCAACCTAAATGTCCACCAATGGATGAATGGATAAAGAAAATGTAGTATATACATACAGTGGAATATTATTTAGCCTTGAAAAAACATCCTGCCATGTGCTACAACATGAATAAAACTTGAGAATGTTATGCTAAGTGAAGTAAGCCAGTCACAAGAAGACAAATACTACATGATTCCACTAATATGAGGTATCTAAAGTAGTCAGACTCTTAGAAACAGAAAGTAGAATGGTGGTTTCCAGGGGCTGGAGAAAAAGGAGTTGTTCAGTGGATACAGAATTTCAGTTTTTTAAGATGAAAAAGTTCTAGAGATCTTTTCAGAACAATGTATATACAGTAGGCATTACTGCACTATACACTTTAAAATGATCAAGATGGTAAATTTTATGTTATGTTTTCTACCACAATTTTCTAAAAAAGCAGTGATGGCAGTAGAAGCTACTTCTGTGCTGACTTCCTTTTTCTGGACTGAATCTTTGAGTGGCCATTCTCTAGGTTTTGGTGGGAAGAAAAATTGCAGCAAATGGGCATCAGACATGGCATAGCTTGAGTTTCAGTCTCAGGAGTGTTCCATGTGATGCACGCAAGTCACCGGGAGATTTTATTAAAATCAGATTCCATTTGAGTTCATCTAGGGTGAGGCCTGAAGTACACAAGCTCCCAGGTGATCCAATGCTGCTGGTCCTCAGACCACACTTTTGAGTATCAAGGCTCTAAGATCAGATCTGTGTGGCTCTGGAAGCCTAGAACCTGTTTTTATAAT
Source organism: Camelus bactrianus (assembly GCF_048773025.1). Classification (NCBI taxonomy): domain Eukaryota; kingdom Metazoa; phylum Chordata; class Mammalia; order Artiodactyla; family Camelidae; genus Camelus; species Camelus bactrianus. The sequence goes on from NC_133563.1 coordinate 24,754,172, forward strand.
CCTTTCTATTATTTTACAAGTATCCAATCATCCATATTAAAGTCCTTCCTACATAGAGTACCCAAAAATGTTTCTACTCCTTGACTGAATCTTGAATGAATTCTGGACCACCATTCAGCTAAGTCATTTAATAAATATGACTGAGGATCTATTATATGTCAAAATCTACTCTATGAGCTAGAGTGGTAAACAAGATAAGGCAAGATCTGTGTTCTTATGAAGCTTGCATAATATTAGTGAGAGACAGTCAACAAATAAATATGTATATTTATAAATATATAATAATATAATAAATATACCATAGTGAAAGATGCTTTTATGCAAAACGTTGATAGTCTTATCAGGGACATTAGCTTAATCAATCTTTCAATATGATGCATACATGTAATGACGCATGGGTCTTAGAAAAGGAACAAAATAAGGCTACTGTGATTCTCATGCTAAAAAGGCCACTCTCCTACACACATAAAAGGCCCAGACTTGAGAAATCAGGAGAGAAGGGCCAGATACATATCTCCTTCAACTTGAAGATGCTGGGCAGGGGAATTAATTTCTAGGAAACTTGCCTCAAACAACCAGAACAACCAGGACACCCCACAGACATCCCCCAGTGCTTTGAAGTCTGGTGAAACCATTACAGTTGTAGAGAATGGGCAGCATGGCAATAAAGTCAATGTGAAGCAAGAAAGAAGGGTGAAAAAATAGAAAAGGAGGGAGGAAGAGGTGGAGGAGGAGTTCAAAAAAGAATTAAGAGAAGATTCAGAAGTAAGTGGGTAAAGAGAAGAGAATGGTTGTCTGCAAGTCAAGAAGCTCTACCTACTGGTCAGAGAAGACTTTGCTTTATATATTTATCGGATCTTCTCTTCCATGAGGTAGAAAAAATGACCCAACAATGTAAATTAGATTTGGTGTCAGAGTTCCTGCATTTCACCCCTAAATATACAACTTCAGGCAAGCCACAACTTCACTGAGCCCTAGTAGGAGAACCATCATAGTCACCTCCTAGAAGGGATTTCAGAAAGTTGGTTGAAGTGACAAGTGTGGAACCTACGACAAATAAGAGCACTCACTAGGATTTACCTGCCATTTATTCTGCTATTTGTCATTCTGAGAGGATGCTTTTCTAGGAACTACTGGCCCTAGAAGACTACTCCTGAGGTAGGATTAATTTTGTCCTCAGGGCAACCAGTGCAGGGCTGCAATCCACATTGGTCTCACTCCCCTCCACCTGAAATCCTATTGCAGATATAGTTATGGCAGAGGGTAGCACTTAAAATTTTTATAGTCGCAAATGGATTATAGTTAACTTTTATTGATTATATTTCATCTTACTTCATAAGTGTTTCAAGATGGCTTAAAAAGCCATATATAATAAATGAAAGTACAAACTTAAAATTAATATAGTCTGAGAGTAGAAGGAAAACCAGGAATACGGACATTAAAGTCAAGAATGAGATTAAAAATGAGTATTAGTGTGGCCCTCATGCTTTGGGTTCTGAGCTTTCTGACAGTCAGATGCATGGCCTACCATTTTCCAAAATGGGAGACCTGTCCATGAAATGAGAATGAAACAATTACCTACTGGAGAGACAGCCACTCTATGATCAGATGTGAAAATCTTGCTACAAAGGACACTGTAAGAAATGATTCATATCCTTAAGAGACACATAATGGAAGTTCTTATAATCTTCCGTGTGACCTGATGTATCACACTTAAATCCATCCAAAAAGACCAGTTCTTAGATGATGTGGGAGTCGGGACAATACTTTCATTATATACTAGGATTATTTGTCACATTCAACTGAAGTGCTTTGTAAGATCAGATAATGGTAGTAGAGAGAAGATTTTTGCAGTGAGACAGTTCTGGATTTAAATACCATTCCTACTGCTAAATAACTTTGTGGTCATAAAGCAACTTTTTAATGATACCAAGTCCCATGTTTCTCTGAAAAGAGAAGTTAAGCACCAACTTCCTAGGATTAAATGATGTATAGGAAAGCAGCTAGCATGGTGCGAGGCACATATTAAGTTTATCTTCCTTCCTCCTTCTATATTCTCCACAATGCTTAGCACTCAATAATACTTGCCCAGCTGCACTTAGGCCTCTAAGATACCCTGCACTTAGGCCTCTAAGATACCCTGCACTTAGGCCTCTAAGATACCCTCAAAGATAAATGCCTCGGAGCATCCTCCAAACTTAGTTTGTTCAACATAAGATAGTCCTGGCAAAATCATTACAAAGTAGCTCTCACAACAGCAGCTTTAAGAAAACACCATTATTAGCCTGTCAAATGCATAGAATTCCTGATATTAATGAATCGATCCTCAGGGCCAATCTATAGCACAATCTAGGAAGTGAAAATTTCCCATTGAGAAGTTTAGTATATGTCAGTAAATTAAGTTTCCTTGCCACTGTTTATCTCTCTTCTTTTCAGTGAGGCCTGAAATGATGCATCTACATCTTTTTCTGGCAATTTGTTTCTACCCTATCCTATCCACACTGGCTCCAAACACACACACACACACACACACACACACAAACAGAGTGTGGGAATTTCCATTAGAAACAAAGATGAATTCACAAATTGAGATTGCTTATGACTAAGCCAAATGTAAATTGTTCCATCAGAAATAAGAGAATCGCAGTCCTTGCCCCTTGCCAAAGATATTCTAACCCTCTGCACCATCTTGATCTCTAAGGAATGTCCAGGCAAATCCATCCGTTCCCATGCCCAGATATAACAGTACATTGCATGGAAGACCCGGGTCAAGTTTCACCACATCAAGCAAACTGGTTTGTGAAATGAAGAATGTAGTGTGGGCTTCAGCTTCAAAGGTGCAGGTTAAACATTCACCAGCCCAGACCACAAACCAGACGTGCATGAAGGAGATCCCAGCTGCTCCCGGGCCAGTGCTGCACTAGAAGAAGGGAGGGAATCCACTGAATCCTGAGAAGGGCTGGGAATCAAGTGCCTGAGTTTGCATTTTCTGGCTCAGCAACTGGTTTCCATTGAGAAGACTTGTATTCCTCCCATACAAACTGGGAATACACTTAATTATTCATTAAATAAAGGCAAAAACTCAATTTTTACCCAGGTGTAATCTCCAAATTATGTAGGAAATTGCAGATATTCATGTTTGTGATTCTCTAGCTTACCAATATGCAGATTCCCAGTTGTTGGACATACCGTCCTGTGTGTTCTAACAGCACTGCTTGGGCTATACCCCCATTCCACTGATGAGGGCAAGCAAGTAGAGAGAAGCAGTATGTCACGACAATATGAGTGCTAAGCCAGAACCTGGAGGTCTGGCTTGGCCAGTCACTAGCGGTGTGATACTGACCAGTCACTTAACACGTCTGTCTCTCTAAAACTGAAGATGAGTACTGACCCTGAGTTTGTAAGGATTCCACGTAAAGTTCTGTAGAGATTTTAATGTGAACACAAATGCACTCTACATCTTGTCATTACTAACCGTAGTTCAAAAAGTTATTACGTGGCAGAGTCAAGAATGGTCTCCGAACTCCTTGCTGCTCAAAGTGTGGTCTATGGAATGGCAGCATCAGTGACCCCAGGAAGCTTTGTGGAAACTTCAGTCTCAGTCTCTGGCCCCAAACTGCTGAATCGGGATATGCATTTTAACAAGACTGCCAGGTGATTCCTATGCATCTGAAAGTTGTGAAGCACAGCCCTTACTTCAGTCTCAGAGTTTATCATTCTTTCCTAGCAGACGTCTATGAATCATCCAAACAAAACAGACCAATGGTGTGCATTCCTGAATCTTCCATCGTCTTTCCCCATCCTCCAATGGGAAAGGGCTCAGAGTAGACACTGATTTACTTAGGGAGTGTGGGGTGACTTGATAATCATCTAAGACATGCTAACTTTATTTTTAGTAACAATTTTTATTATGCATTATAAACCTAATGCATGTGGGAAATATTTTCTAATGAAGAAAATATTTAGGAAAAAACCCTTGTAATTTCCCAGTTAATCATTAACATTTAGATGTATTTTGCCTTTCCTTCATATACATACATTATATGGCATGATTCTTAAAGCAGCACTGGGTTTATACTATTCACACTACTTTTGTAAACAATTGTTTCAATTCATATTATGTAATGAACATTTCTACTTGTCATTAAATATTAAAAATATGACTTTGTTGCATGTTACATCGTAAGTTTATACCAGATCCATACTTTTGATTTAAGAGAAACATGGATGTATTCTGTATTAAACTGAGACACTGTTTAAGCATTATATTCTCCCTGAGTTTAGCACAGCTCTTAGCACATAGTAAGCGCTCTCAGTAACATTCCTTGTACTGAAGACAGAACGTCTTTCAAATTTATAATCAAATTTTCCTTAATAAAGAGTTATGTTAGCCCAGATGTTCAATCTGTCTCTAATGAATGGTTCCAAAACGATTCATTAATGGACTGTATTTTTTATATAGGTTCCATGTTTCAAGAAGCTTTGGAGAATACTGTGGTAATTCCCAGGGGACTTCTGGTAAGTTCAGTGTAAAGAAATGCTTTGAAGCAGGATCAAAAGTGGCAGTGTTATCATTGTAACTGAGTGATTTCTAGGAATAGTTCTGATGATTCCACCAGTGTGCTGTCCCAATTTCAAAGTAGTATCTTGTCCCGAGCAGTGTCCTGCATTTTATCATTTCAGAAAAACTCATCGCTTTGTGCCATCTAGTGTCAAGGAATCTGTTTCACATCATAATGTTCTTTCAACGGCAAAGAGTATAGAAGAACTGAGTATCAGAAGCCTGGCTCTGCACACTGCATATGGATCTAAAACAAAGTATCTCAGTCCCAGCACTTCTGGCGTATTCTCTGTTGTGGAGAGAAGGGCTAAGCAGTGTAGGCTGTTTAGTAGCATCTCTGGCTCTTTTCCCACCAAATGCCAGTAGCAAACTCCTCCCCCTAAAATATAACAACCCAAAATGTCTCCAGACATTGTGAAATGTCCCCTGGAGGGCAAAGCCATCAGCTTGTCAAGAACTGATCTATTCATACCTACTTAGGATGGCTATAATTTAAAAAAAAAAGAAAAAGAAAACAGCAAATGTTAGCAAGGATGTAAAGAAATTGGAACCCTCATGCATTACTGGTAGGAATATGAAATAGGGTAGCCGCTGGGGAAAACAGTTTGACAGTTTCTCAAAAAGTTAAATATAGAAATACTACCTGGTCCAGCAATTCTGCTTTTAGGTATGCATCCAAAAGAACTGGAAGCAGGGATTCAAATATCTGTATACAATGTCAACAGCAGTATTATTCACAATAACCAGAATGAAAACAACCATATAACCCTCAAAAGATGAATAAATAAAATTTAATATATATGTTTTATTTATATATACACAGTTTTAAATATTTATGTATTGAAAAGTCAGTCATAAAAAGGAATGAATTTTGATACATGGATGGACTTTGAACACATTAGGTTTAGTGAAATAAGCCAAGACAGATATTGTATGATTCCACTTATATGCGGTACCTGGAACAGGCAAATTCAAAGACCAAAAGCAGGACAGAGGTTACCGGGGATCATGGCGGGTGCGGGGGGGGGCTGTTGTTTAATGGATACAGAGTTTTTGTTTGGAATGATCAAAAAGTTTGGGGTGTAACAGTGATGATGGGTATAAATTATTGTGAGTGTATTTAATGCCACTGATTTATACATTTACAAGTAGCTAAAATGATAAACATTATGTCTATTTTGCCACAATTTTTTTTAAACTTGTAAAAAGAGAACAGGCCTAGAGTGATCATTTGTATCCAGGAAAATTATAAAAACCAACCAAAAACATAAATTTCTGTTCATTATTAATTATGCATTGCTTTTTTAGATGACTTTTACTAAGTGTTAGAAGATGGGGCAGGTGGGTAAGTACCTTGCCTAGAAAGCTAGGAGACCTGATTCTAGTCCGCATCCCCTATATGAAGTTCAGTACGTCATTTTACCTCCTTTATCCTTAGTTCCCCCATCTGTAAATTGTAAGATTTACACTAATACCATTATGACCATTTGCAGTTGTAAATTTCCACATTCCGTAATTCTGAGAATGAGAAAATCATTTTCAAAGCATTTACGGAAAACTCTGACAAGAAGTATCATAAACATTCCTATGTGCGGACGCGTCAGAAAATGATGAGGCATTATATATTGAATTTTATAGAGTATTGTGATCTGAAGACTACAATATTAAAACAATTATTTCCATAATGATTAAAAAAAATACAAAGATTTTTATGGGGGTTAAATGTTAACTCTGCTTCCCAACTTAAGATATAAGGTCATTTAAAACATCCCTGGCTCCTCCCCTTCCTTTCTCCATCCCTTTCCTCATCCACCTTATTACCTATTTTACCTATTTCATTTCCTTCATAATGTATTCTCTCTCACTTAACACGAAGTTTAACTCTGAAAATCACATGAGACTATCACTAGAAGTACATTTATTTGGGGGATGTACTCACAGACAACAATAATAACGAAGATAATAATGATTATAAAGCAATAGCTAACATTTCTGAGGATTTAAACTCTGTCGGTCGCTGTATCACTTTTTATGTAATATGCTATCTAAGCCTTAGAACCGTCACATCTGTAACTACTACTGTGATCCCCCCTAGCCAGGCGCAAAACTGATCTCACAGCTACTAAATGACGGCGCTGGAATTTGAAAACTAGATATTTCTGAGTTCAGAGTCTGCGCTCTTAACTGTTTCTGTCTGCCCTGTCTCAAGCCCTTAACCATCCACCAAGCAAGGAATCAAGGGCATCTATCGTAAGGGGAAAAGCAGCAGAATGTTCCCCCACCTGTTACCAGGAAATGGAGAAGAAGATAGCATCCTAACGATTTTTGAACAAACACATTCACAAACAAGGGATGGCTAAAATCCCACCATGGACAAAAACGTGTTAACTTAAAAGGACTTGTTACTAGAAGGGGCTTCACTGGATCTCACCACCATACTCCTTTCCCTGCCGGAACATACTGAAAGCAATTAAACATATTACAAGTATTAAAAATCACTTCAGGCAGAAATAAATTATGTTTTAGATCCTTAGCAAAGAAGGGATGGAGACTCATGGACTCTATGCAAATCTGTTGTTTTTCTTTCTTTTTTTTTTTTTTTTTTTTTTCCTGGTGACCTATTGAAATCACTGTCTAAGAAAAGAGACAACCATTTCATCAAAACTCATTTCTCCCTCCACCCGCTGGCACAGGACCCTGTTAGTCACACAAGCTCTTCAACTTCTGGGTCCATGCAGCCAACAGACGGCACAGTTCCTTGATATCTGTCTCTCTTCCCGGCCACAAGGTACACTTGTCAGGCTTTCTCTTCCCTAATGGCCCTTGAGCCCTTCTGCAAAGACGGCTGGCTTCTCACATCTGGACAGGCATTCTAGTCACTTGCCTCTCTCATTAGTACTCCATCAAATCCCCCCACCCTGGCTTTTATCTATCAGGGGAGCACATTTTATAATGAGTCAGAAAGGCCTGACTACTTACAGTCTCTTGGCAACACATTCTGGCAGCAAAGTTGCCTGAGGACTTACCAGGCTAATGCATGTGTGTTTCTGAATCTCTCCATTCCCCCTAAGAGGGGAATAGATACTCCCATGAGCGTGACTGTGTCAGGACTGAGATTGGATTAATTAGCAGGCACTTATCCCCTGCTTACAGATGCAAGCGGGGAAAAAAAAAAAAGACACAAAATCATATTGTGTCAGCAGGGTGCTTTATCGCATTGGCAGCCTCGGTTTTTCCACAGACCTCTCAGAGATTGGGTTTTCCACATTGAGTAAGTTTGAAGAGTAGATGCCTTTGAAGCTGAAGATATAAAACTTCTTTATAGCCAACACAGTTGGTGCATACCAAAAAGAATTGAAAGAAAATGAAATGAAAGGCTTTAAATTCCCTAGCATTTTATTTCCTTGTTGATTAACTTCTTGGGATGGATGATTATTCACATGCAGACAGATAATTCTCCCGATTTTGCTGAGAGTATCTTGTTTATCGGTTTTCAGGGAAGAAGACAAAGACCCAAACCTGGGAGACGAGGAATCATTTCCCACTGTATCCCAGATTTAGGCATTTTTTTTTTATCAAAGTTATTAGCCCATATGGCCAAGTCAACCAGGTTTTGTGGTCCTGTCAACTTGAAAATATTAAAGACAATGGCAAATGCAACAAACCAGTATCAATAGAAAATTCTGTGCTGCACTGGAAGCTACTTAAGAACAGGAACAGGAGCCTAAGTCACTTAACCTTTGAGCTGCCCCGTGAGCATGAACTGCAACAGGAAAGGTAGAGGACTAAGAAGCCCCATTCTGTTTCACAGCAACTCTGTAAGGCAGGAATCAGCATCCTCATTTTATAGATAGAATGTAAGTTGCTCACCTCAGACCCTTACAGTTACCATGGAACAGGCACTCCTTCAGAATTAGCAGGAAAAAGGAGAGGGAGGGATGGCGGGAGGGAGAAAGGACGGGAGGGAAAGAACTGATTGACTCTAAGCCACTCTCCCACCACGTTTATCTAGCTGGAGCAAAATAAATTGAACAGTGTGTATTTATTTTATCTCCCTTTCCTCTCTCTGTCCCAGAAGTAGGTGTTACTTGATGGTGAAATAATCTAAAATACAATGGGATAAAAAGGAGGAGCAGTGATCTGGGATAATCTAGAAAGAAAACCTCTCCAGTATTAACATGACAGTAAATTCATCTTAAGCATTTTCATTTTCAAAGCAGGACACTGTGGTATGGCAGGAAACAAGAGCCAGCAGATGGGGTCCACGTTCTTTCCCCCATTCACAATGTGACTAAGGGTAACTAAGCTGTCTGGTTCGCTTCATCATCTATAAAAGGACAGTGATTATTTTCATATTGGGGTTACTGGGAAACATTTATAAGATGATATTCGAGAAACAGCAGTCAGATGATTGTTACAATATTTTTGTAAGGTTCAAATTTGATGAGCACTCAGGAGACTGCAGTCTTTAATCATCATTATCATTTATTTCTTTAGCTCCCCCAAGAGATCCTGGAGTGTACTTTTAGAAATGGGCAAAGGATATATGGAAACAAAGAAGAGTTTCCATAGTTCATCATTAATAACCTAAAATTTCTACTTCCAATTGCTTGGCCTTGGAGTCCCTGGTATGGTTTCTGAAATTAGTCTTCCACAGTTCAGCAAAAGATGATACTCAAACACACAACCAAGAGAACAAGAGGTATGTTGAAAGGTATACCCTCCATTTGGCTCACAAAGGGACCAGGCTAGGGATGGAGCCCTTTATGGACTGAAAGATACTAAAGACTCTGCCTCTGGCCACGTTGGAGTAACTGGAAAGATACCCACATCATTTGTCATCAGGGAAATGCAAATTAAAAGTACAATCAGATGCCACTCCATACCCACTAGAACAGCCAAAATCCAAAAAGACAAGGAGGTAAAGCAACTCATACATTGCTAATGGGAATGTAAAATGTGACAACCACTGTATGTACTATTGTTTCCCTTTGTAACTAACAAGCAGAAGAGAAACACTTCACCATGAAAACACACTGCTTCTTACGAAAATCCTGCCTAGATTAAACATTCATTGATAAGTCTTGCCTGAAAGTCTTTACACTGATGGTTGCAAAATAAGTTAATCAAACCACGTGCTCGCTCTACATTGACCAGTCAGCGCTCAGCATTCCACTGTCAGCAAGAGCTCTTTCTCCCCCGCCACCCACCCGTCTTTCTATTTATCTATACTTATTATCAGGATGATATTATTTTTTCAATGATTGATAATTCACTACTGTCAATTATTTTATGCTCAAATAGCCCCAGATTTGGCCAACAGGAATCCCTTCTAGTTGACACCTGAGTCCTTGGGATATGCCCCATTATTTTTTAAATTACTTTCTTGCCTTTTGACTCTTCAAAACTTTTAGGAGTAACTCCAGCAGGAATGCATCTCTTTGGCTTATAAATTCCTTAATATCCAAATGCTCCCACATCTGTCTTTCATATCTATCTTTCATATCTATCTTCATATCTACTAAGTCAACAAAATCCCAAAAAGAGGAAAAATATTATTGTAACTACCCCATTACCTAGGGCATAAGAGCCACTGTATACCCACACATACACACACACACACACACACACACATACTTCTATTTCATTATAAACCCATAAAGTTAAAAATTATCTTTTATATTTATATATTTCTATTTCCCTGGTTCCCAGCACAGTGCTTTCCATACAGCAAGTGCTTAGCAAGCATCTACTGAAAGAACTGGAAACATTACTCAGAGAGAGATAGAGAAGAGGAGAGCAAAAAAAAATCTCCAACCAGAAACTCATAAATACGTCTGACAATGCGCTGGGCAATGAGGTGTAGGGTGTGATGTGAAAAGACCAAAACTCAACATGTGGTTTTTCCAATCAGCTCTCCCCTTTTGTACTCCCTCTTTTGCATGTGGTAGTGACAGTGATTTCTGTAGCCAATGCCTCACTTTCCTGAGTGACTCAGCCTGGCTGCCCCACTGTGCTGCCAAGAGCTAACTGCCGTTCATGCTGCTCTAACAGCAATGACAACCGCCAAACACTGAGTGCATGCTACGTGCCAAGTACTGAAATGAGAGGTGACCTCCTCAGTGTATTCCCTGGACGGTAAGAGGAGCCAAGGAATACACTGTTACGTGGTCCCAGAGTATCAGCACTCAGTCAGATTCCATAGAGAGCTCTTTCCTAATCACTTTATATGGAGTTGGCTGTCTTCTCTAGTTAAAAAGTTGAAGTCAATGTGATAACTTGCCAGATGCTGTCGGCTAATACTATCTCCATCCTTTTTTGCTCTCTATTGTACCACGGGGGCTGAGAACCTGGAGAACACATATCACTGACCCCCTTGCCAGGAGGAGTTAGTTAGATTCAGGACATGGAAGACTCTTGTGTGAGATATGAAAGGTGCAAGAGAAGGAAAAGCCGTGCCCACCTGCTGACACCGTCAACACACACATACCACATACCCCTCCATGCCCCACACACACATACACACACCCAACACATACATACACACCCCCACATCCTACATACACACCCCACACACGTATACACACAAGGACACACACCACACACAATGCACACACATATATACACGCCACAACACACGCACTCGACTCCTTGGGAGAAAGGCTCTCACTGACTTAATTCTTCCTTAGGGCCAGGCAGCAAAGTAGAGTCCTAATGATTCCTGGACCGATTACTTTATTTTACTGATCAGGGCAAGTTTTCTAAATCAAACCGTTATTCTGCCTAGGATACACTGACCTACATAAATTCATCTTTGATCCATGACATATACTGAGCATAAGCATGCTCACTATTTGAATTCTAAACATATGTATAAACTTCACATTTTCTAAGGAAAAAAATCACCACCAAGGGAATTTTCAATGCAAATGTTAATGCCTGCTTTATTTTTTTTTTTCTTTAAGGCCAGAGAATCCCCAGCCCTAAATACTTGAACAGTAAGTAAATGAAGATGGAGAATAAAGACATTTTAGACCGAGAGAGACTAAAGACATGGACTACAGGAAAAACAAAATAGGAAGGCTTTTCCAGGGGCAGAGAGAATAGATGTGCATTCAACCTGGAGTTCCAGTCTTTTGACTTATAGCTCAACTGAATATCCAGTATTTTAAGAAATAGAGAAGGGATTATTTAATGGTTCCTTGAACTCGATAAACCTCACAGCTAATAAGGCCTGCAGTTAGGGTAACTAACCATCTAGGTTTGACCAAAATGGAGGGGTTCCCAAGACATAGGATTGCCAGTATTAAGACCAGGTAAGTCTAGGCAAACCGGGACAAGTTGGTCACCCTACCTGCAGGCATGAATGTCTTGTGGGTTTTGTTTTACTTTAATAAAAAGACTAGAAGGAATTCCTTATATTCGTATAACCTCTTTCAGTTTGAGTGTTTTCATATATATTAATTTAATTACCACTGTAGCTCTTAGGTTGGTAATTCTCAACCTTGACTGCATATTAGTGATTACTTGGGGGAGCTTTTGAAAAATCTAGGTGCCTGGCAATTACCCTGCACAGATTAAAACAGGCATCATATTTTGTAAAACTCCCTGCTGAATCCCATGTGCAGCTGAGATTGAAGACCACTGACTTTGATTTAACTCTAAAGAGTTCCATTTTATAGAAGAGGAACGTGGCATTTTAGAGTGACTAAGGTCAACGTCAGTATTTTGTGACAGCATTGGAACATGATCGCTAACCTTCTACAGGGATGAAGAAGCTGCATTGACACCTAAAATTGCTCTGATTCAAATGAACAATTAAGAATCAAATTCTTTCCCATGCTAGACCCCTTAGTCTACCTCCAAGAGGTCAAAGAAGGAAAAATGCAAATAATTGGAATAATATACTTAAGCCTTGTGGTTTTAGCAGCAGAAGGTCTCCTTTGGAAGAGACTCTACTGGACATACAAATTGTATACTTGAGGTGAAGGGATGAGATTTCTACCTCTGCTCTTGCTACCAAAGAGCATACTTCAGGAAAAACAAGGAGTTACAGTTTGGTTAATAATTAAGTTCATGTTTTACTGGGCAAGGTTTGCAAGTTTGATTCAAGGCTGACTTGCCTATACACGATTGGAGATTTTAGGAGAGGCAGCAAGCAGCAGCAGCATGAGAACTCAGAGAAAGAGCAAAGATGGGTAACAGCCAAGGAAGAGGATCGAATTGAGAGATAATTGATTTTGGACTCTGTGCTTCCCTGTTCCCCCACAATAACTTCAGTAAAACTTTTCTTTTTTAATGACTCATGGATTTAAAACAGGTTTGTGGGGTGCAACTATGCAGATAGGAGAATTGACCCACCAGGGTTATATTAGAAACGACTGAACATCTATTTATATTCAGTGAATGTTCATCAAGCATCTACCATGTACTAGACCCCAGGCTAGTCTACGGGGTTAGAAGGATGAAGACAGCATGCTCTCGGCCCTAGGAAGGTTGTGAACAATCCAGAGCTTGATAGTTCTGTCTTCACTTCTTAGTACAAATTTGGTGTCTGATCATTTCATGTGAAATGAAAGATTCTTAGGGACTGTGTCATAGTTTCTGAAACACCAAATATTCATACCTCAAAATGGAACATCCCAGGCAGCCATCTTTCCCCGCCATACTTCTACATGCTTACTGTGAAGCATTAGAAAAAATTAGGACCTCAGCCGATCTATCCACTGACACACACACTGGTTGATTGAACGTAGAACTTACATACTTCGCTTGGGAAGCATCTAAGTTGTACTCAGCAGGTGAGCAAAATTCAGACCCAGACTCCACTGCAGGATAGCCATGGAGAGATGTGTAGTCCATGGACTATTCAAATGCTGAAATGCAGCCAGCCCTCTGCTTGTGCAGCCTGGTGCCCTGGAGCAGGACTAGATAGGCCAAACACCTATGGGTTGTTCCTTTTTTCAAGTCATCTAATTCACAGCAAGGCCCAACTTTTTTCTCAGTAGTTCCTGGACTGTGGCTTGATGTGCTACAGCAAAGATAATCTAAACATCTTCACTGTAAACGTGGAACAACATAGGAGGGGCATTTAAGGAGTATATTTGCCTATGTTAGAAACAGATCCGAACTCCATAAACCATGCCACAGAATTTAAAGTTTATTTGGGAGAAACTAAGAAGAAGAAGAATTATTTTCTAAGATTTATAAATATCATTACCAAAAAGGAAAATCCTTAACAAGACTTTTAACAGTATCTAAAAATAGCACACATAAATAAATAAATTAATTAATTAATTAATTAATTAATTAATTAATTAAAATAAAATAATCACAATAACAACTGTCCAATCTATAAAAGCAAGAGCAAATTTAAGAGTTATGGTCCTCGGGAAACTTCCAAAACATACAAACCTGTTGTTGCTGAAGATTAACTTGCAAACTTTAGGGGGTACCTAGAAATGGAAGCCTGAACTGCATGCACAAACTTCAAAGTAACCATCTGCTAAGAAACACCTTTTGGCTCAGGAGTTTAGCCAAGATCCTGAACCACTATGGTCACATACGTTTTCAAGTCTAACCTCAGAGCAAGAAATTGTAGAATTGGCCAGCCTTAACAAGAATATACCTATGATGGAAAATGTCATCACACAAGACCAGAAACTTACCAGGAAAGACTGCATACAACTGTACATTGGCAAAGGACTCTTTGGTGGTCAAATTTAATGTTTTAAAAAATACTGTTTAAGAGAAAAGGAGGCAGAAAGAAAGACCACAAGTGAAGAGGAATCTAGAAGGGGAACGCTTGAAAACTCTCTAAAAGGAAACACACTAAGTCAGAAAATTATTCTCAAAATTGAAAAGTGGAAAATCCTCACCAGTGTACCAAAACAAACAAACAAACAAAAGCATGAGGCAGTGCATCACAGAGGAAAGAGCTTGAGCTCCAAATAGGTTTAATGTTGCCGTGAGACAGAGTCTGTACTTCACTGTGTCTGAACTTTCTCATCTGTTAACGTGGATAAGGTAGGTTTAAGTCTCATAGTCTTCAACTCAGCCCTGGATGAGTTAAATTTTATAATTTATAACTGAAACTAGAAGCCAGAAACCATCAAAAAAATTAGAAGGTTCAGGTGCTGGAGGTGATAAAACCCTGAGCTGGACGTCACAACTTACAGGCAGATAATATATTTACACACCAGGGAAATAAAATCTATAGTTGTTCTGTACCTTGTCACTGGCATCAACGTCCTAGAGCGTAGAGAAGTTTCATAGTTTCAAGGACTTGTAAACCTTCAGCCTAAGGGGAAAAAAATATTATAGGAAACTTGTTAAAATATTCATTGTAGAAACCTATGCTCTGTTGCTTGAAAACATAAATATGGTCATATGAGGTTGATTCACATCAAATAAGCCGTAATTAAGCCATTAACTATGAGCTTACTGACCAAAGTCTAATTATTTCAACCACTATACAGATGCCCTTAAAATTAGGAGTTAAAGGCATTCCTTCCTCTCTTAGTAAAAATTTATTTTTACAAAAAAAATTACGTGACCCTAGAAAACAAGCTCCAAAACAACACAAAGCCTAGGTTTGCCACTAAAACTAGCACCATATTCATGGGCTGTTATAGCGTTAAATGAGATAACGTATGTAAAGTGCGCTGGGACAGTATGTGATACCAGGCACTTGCTGTTATGTTACCATAATGTTAACTCCTCAGCTAAGATGAACTCTCATATGCCAATATTCCTTATATCAGCAAATTTCCCTTTCTTTATATCCATCATTCTTTACTATGACATGTTTAATGATTTAACCAAACTCTTGGCTTTATGAAAGTAATTTTATTCACTACTATAGTCACATTACCTAGCACAGAGTCTGGCATGTTAGTAGGTGCTCAATACATTGATGGATATACACTGATGGTTGCACTGAATACAGTGGTGGATGAATGAAAATTTTCAAGTAACCAGACTATAAAACTGAAGTCCTTTCCTCACTACAATAGGAAAGGGGCAGGTTTTGGAATTGGACCAATATATCAGGTCTATACAATTCCACATGTCCCTATCTGAAATGAGCTGGTCTTCAACCACCTGACTTTTTCCTCAAGAATCCATTTCTCAGGGTCTGCTTTCATATTTGAAGACCAACGTTCTCTGTATCTATAGTCCAGGTCTATGTACTGCTCTCTTTCAGGCTGTGGCAGGAAAACTTCTTGCTTATTTGGCAGGCTTTAATGAGTTCTCTTGGGACTATCTAAGCAGTTTAACCATCCCTTCAAAAAGAGGATCCATCCTGATAAACAGTACATCCATTCACTCATAATTTGCCACTCCAATGTCTCATGGTTGGGTGGAAAAGTTCTTGGGAAGAATGTCTATCTTTTTCTTACAACTCTGTAGAAGTCTATGCTCTTAATTCACTCATGCACTGAAGCTGTTTGTTCTTACTGCTTACTGAATATGTTCTATGTATAAAACCTATGAATTTTTTTAAACCTAGTCTTAGACACAGACAAAAAAGTAAATAGGCAAGTATGATTCAGGATTACAGTAAATACTACAACAAATATAGGGAACACTATGAGAGAAAACACAAGTTAAGATCTTAAAAGTTGAAAACATGATCTTCATGCAAAGACCTATGCTGAGATGAAGACGTGGCACAGTGTTCAGGTGGAAAAACAGCTTGCGTGAGGTTCCTGCATCTGGAAGAGGGCTATTTGAGGAACTGGTTGGAACTGAGTGGCCCAGGAAGTGATTAGTACCAAATGATGTTAGAGAGATCACCTTAAGGCTTTGTAGAAGAATGTAAAGATTATTTTTTTTCTAATTCTAAGTGTAATTGGAAACATTTAGAGACTTTAACCAGGAGCATTTTGTAACCAGTCTTGTGTTTTTAAAAAAATCACTCTGGTTGCTGGATGGAAAGTGAGTTGTTGGAATAAGAAAATAATTCTGTTACCATTCAGCAAAATTGACTGAAAAGTCAGTAGGAACAATGGGTTTAACATGTGTTCCCATAACTTACTAGAGAATTCTTAAGTCAGACCTGAGTTCCAAATGGGAAAGGAATTGACAGAAACATAAACCCATGGGTAGCTCATGTCTGTACCAATGTGTGTATTCGAAAACTGTTGAATTAATAAAGGAATTAGAATTCTTCCTTGTTCCATGAGGCAAAAAGACTCCATTTCCTCTCCACATTCAGCTACCTCATGAGAACTGGAGCTGGGTGGCCTGTTGCCATATTATTTCTTTGTATCCCAGAATGAGAATGGACGGGGAGTTAAAATAGTCACATTGCCACTATTAAGAGATATTATGTGTACTTTCCAGGGGAACAGTGAGCAGTAACATTGGATACAATCAAATAACTTGTCCGTTATAATCACTAGAGATTCAAACAGGCACATTTCAGGATCAGTACTTTTAGTCTCTGAACATCATAATGGCTGTTTCACAACTGAGTCAGTTGAACAGTTGTAAGAACCGTTACACACAGAAACCATCATGCAGGTTCCAGGCTCCAAATTCAAGGTCAAGCAAACTAGAATATTATCCTCAGTTAAGTCTTGAACACATCATGAAAGTTTGTGATTTCACCTTCTGGGTCATAATTTTAATGAGAATCTTTACCTTTGAGTTTGAATTTGTCCTTAAGGAATTAAAGATTCTTTTGCATTGTAGTTTATTGTGTTGAATGCACATAATCCTGATTATTACCTATGTGACACCAGATAAGGTAAGAATATTAAACTCAGCACTCGCAATCCTTATTTTAGACTTAAATAACTCTTCAAATACCATCACAACTTTCAAAATCTTTCTTTTTAGTAGGCAGGGCATATATTTCATATTTTATTAGAAAATTTGAGTTTGACAGAGGTCAGCATAACCAAATTTATGCATATGACCATGCCAAGAAAAAAAAAACACTAAATTCTTGTAAATACTTTGGCAGTTGATTCCAATGATGAACCAATGTGAAGTATCATAAAATAATTAGCTTTTCTTCTACAAAATTCCAAATACTGTCAATAATATTCAGAAATTATTGATAGATCACAGAAAAATTTAATTACTATTTAAACAGGTCTTCAAGCTCTTTCCAATAATTCCTCTGTGTAAAGCATGAAACCTAGCAAAAGGATACTAATACAAAAGTTAAAAATAGCAGCATTCTATCAGATCAGTCCCCTGATTTTCTTTCCTTCTTTTTTAATTTTTGTTTTTTTGACTAATATACTAAGATTATATTTCTCTTCAGGGAAAATGCCACCTTCCCTCTGTTGGTTGTACTTCATATAAGCATTCCATTCACAAATTTTTTTTTAATTGATAGCTATTAACAATACACCCTCTGGGTATATAAAGTCATTTAAATGCTTGGATTCATTCTGAGAATTAACTTCAGGATATTAAGAGAATTTTCTTAATTGCTTGTATCATAGATGACAGGTAAAAGAATAGGGAAGCTGAAAGGAGCAGGAAGGTGAAAAAAATTAAGAAGATATACTGAAACTCAGAGGGAAAACAGACAAAATAAGAAGAAAGACCAAAGTATTTGGAAGATGCAGTTTATCTTGGACTAGCCATAAATATTTTACACAAAATAAATAAATGGTTTTGATAACAATTATATTTAAGAATAAATAAAAAACTTTTTTGAAACCTGAGGACAAAATCAATTTAAAAAAGTCAATGAGTTATAGTCATTTTACCATGTTGTGTCAAATTCCACTGTAGAGCACAATTTTTCAGTTATACATAAACATACATATAACTCAATAAAAAATGTAAAATTAATTAATTAATTAATTTAAAAAAAAAAGAAGTCAATGAAATTATCACTCTTGTTGAAGAACATACTTGCCAAGTTATTAGGTTTCAAACTAACTGAGATTCTGAATATTTGGACTTGGCCTTGCTTCTTTGGAGACAAAATTGAAAAGCCAACTTACTAATAATGTATTAGTAATAATTAATTCAGAGTAAGAACATTTCACATGAACATTCTTAGCATAGACTATCATGGGAAAGAGGAGTAAGATCAATGCAAATTATTTCCAATTGAGGTGCACCTTGAAAAGGCTTGTCACCAGAGGCAATTTAACTGTCCATCATTGATGGTTATTGTTGGCCAGCAGTCAGTATTTCTTTCCCAAACAGCCTTAAACCTATATACAACAGCTCTCTTGCCTAGAAAGATTAAATCAGTTGTTAGAATTAACTTCTGTTTTGATTTTTGTAACTAAGTTACTCAAATTAACAAAAAAAAATTTTAATTTTTGAGACATTCATCTGATGGATGGATGGATGGATAATTATGAAAGTGGGAACCCAGCAAGAAATTTAATATTGGAATAAGAAAATCATACTTTGGTAAAAGTTTTGGAATGACCACAGAGTTCAATTACGTTTGGACAAGAACATCTTGCCAAGCTTTACGGTCAAAATAAACATGGCTGGGATTAGAAGGGCAGCCTAACATAGACGGTATCAGCCCAAAGCCCAGAGGCTGAGGGTTCAGTCCATGGCTCCCATAATGACTTGATGTGTGGCCAGGGCAAATTTCCCCTGGAAGCCTTGACACCACCCATAAAAAAAGAGGTCCAAGAGAAATATCTGTCAGGCTTTGCTCAGTGTTAGTCATTATCATACCAATCATGGGCCGGTTCATTTTCTACCAGGTGTGATGTAAGTTTTTTTAATGGATTTTAACATTTTTTCCCCATTTTATAAGGTTTTTTCCTCCTTTTGCAATATATTTGTTCTTACTCTAGGATAGTCATGATCCTTTAGAGAGCAGAATGGCTTGGTTAAAATTAGTCACCAGATCATTCCAATTATGACCTTGTCAGACTTCTTCAGTGATTAATATGTCATCATTCATGCCATTGGACGATTTCTCTGTATTCAAAGACAAGACCTGGATATTGAACTTGTCAGCCTCCCTTTTAAACTTGTGGTACAGCTGTTATTTTACGGGTGTGTTGGGCAGAAGGAAAATCTCCTCTAACACAAGGCAGTGCTTGAACTCTTTGATATAAGGACTCCTCTGACATGTGTTAGAGACTTTCCTAGTGTGTTGAAACAACAGAGGGAATACCCAGAATTCCAAAGTTTCTGCATTACCATGGTCTTTCACAAGAACTGTAAGAAAACTGACCAAGGCATCATCTTCAGAGCACTTGCTCATTTTCCTTTGATGCGAAGACCCTAACCAGAGACTAACTAAATCCTCATGGTGAAGTTGGTTGCATAAGCATGGCAGCGTGGGACGCTTTGCAGTTCTTTTTCCATTAATTCAGTCAACAAATGTTTTCTGAGCTTTCATGTGTCAAGCACTGGAATCACACTTAGAAATAGAATAATGGCCAATAAAGAAAAGTTCCTACCTAGATTATATATTCTCAGGGTAGGGAGATAAACAGGCAATTTTAATACTGGGTGATAATGGCTATGATCAAGGAAGTTCAGAGCAACCAGCAGGAACATCTGACTCAGTCTGAGGGTGGCAGCTGAGACGGGTACAGTCAGTCCTCATTATTAGTGGATTCTGCATTTGCAAAGCCATCTATCACTAAAATTTATTTGTAACCCCAAAATCAATACTTGCAACTCTCTCTGGCTCGTTCACAGACGTGTGCAGAGCAGTGAAAATTTTGAGTGCCCAGACTCGCACGTTCCCAGCTGACCGGGAACAAGATGGTGCTCTGCCTCCTCGCTTCAGGGCTCAGAGACAAGGAGAAGGGGGAGACTTCGGAGGGCTGTGTGGGGCAGTGCAAGATGCTCTGACACCAGCCAGTTAGACTGGGTTTGAGTCCCATCTCTGGCCCCTGTTTGTGGGGCAACCTCCCACAAGTCACTCAACACTTCTGAACTTCATTTTCTCTTTTGTAAAATAAAGAAGAGAGAGTCCACCAGAATGAGCTGCTTTTAGGATAGAAAATTACAATCTATGTGAGGTATACATTTGTGTACATGTGTATGTGTGTTTACCCTACAAATAAATCAGTATTTGGTCATGCAGTGTTGCTGGGACTTCATAGAATATAATTACCATGATAACAAGAATCAATCTTATATGACTAGGAGTTTAAAAATCCAAAAAGGGATTAAAATACACGCAGAGCATTTCAGAGGCCAGTGATAGCTGCTACACTGGAAGAACTGAAAAATTCAGAATGAAAACTGAGCTTTGTGCCCAAGGAAGAAAGCAGTGAAACGTAAGGTCTAAAAATTAAACCAGACAAATTATGAAGCATTCTTAAGACCCTGAAATGAAAAAGTTTGGAATTTATACTAATGGGCACTGGGGACCTCAGCAGAAGGACTTTAAACATGGGGTACCACAATCAAGATGTTACCCAAGAAAATTACGCCAAGGGAGGGACACATGCAGCTCTGTCACTGAGGGGTTTCGAGGTTTGATGCTACAGGTGGCACTCTTTCCGTGTGGGAAGAGGGGCTTTTGTCTTAGAATTGGAAAGAGAAAAAGAATGAAAAGAAAATGAATCTGCAGAGGACCTGATGAAAATTACCAGCAAATGGAAAAATAGTCTTTCCTCTAGGAAATCACTGTGAGTTTCAAATGATGAGGCACAGAAAGCCCCACAAAGATGAAGGAGTCAGCTTCTGAAGAGGCAAGAAAATATTTTAGAAGAGTGAGAGAAAGGACAAATCTGAGTAATATCCTAATTATGTGAGCCAGGGCAGAAATGCAGCAGTATCTGACCCTTAATAGCCTCAATATATACAAATGGTTTGCTGAGAAAGCTTACCTGTCCCCAATTCATTGATGAAAAGATAAATGTCCTTAATACTAACTATGGCTTTGCTGACATAGCATCGACAAATTACAGTCCCTCTGACATTACTAAAAACTGCTTTATTGTTTCTTCACTAACTCCCATACTTCTCACATCCCTACTCCCAACCCCATTTGGTCAGAAAATCTGCACCTTAAACTATAATTTGAGCATTTTCTCTATATCAAGATCTAGAGTCATTAATATGCTTGACATTTTTACAAACATTATCTCTAAAATTTAGATCAATCTTCAAAGGAAACAACATGCCCCCCATTTTTTTAAAGGATGGAATGAAGATGTTATGTAAGTTACCCAAGATCATGTAACTAACAAATACTAGAGATGAGTTTCAAATCCAGAGATGCAGAACTCCAAAGATATTTACAGTCAATAAATGACAATGCCTTCTCAATTTTTTTTTACCTTCCAAGTAAATCTGAGGAAGGTCATCATTTCTTACGCCCTGTTTATTTTATAAACTAGATAGGATTTCGATTCCCCTGAGTGCCAAAAAATCTGTCACACACTTATAACTGGTTAACAAAGTTGGTGAAGTCTTCCATCCCTCCCAAGAGATGGGAATGCTCCCGACTCCCTCTGGCTTACATTGGTCTAGAGGTGAAGATTTCTATTCTTTCATCTGCTCCCCAAAGCAAATGCCCCTCCAGCCATGATCAGAGGCCAGATCAGTTTTGGCAGCTTTCTCCCTACCTCACTGCAGTGAGGAAGCTACCTGTTTCTCATGTGTCCAAGCAGCGTGATGTGTGAAATGGAGGCAATTGTCAAAACGTCCAAAGCACGGGTCTCCCAACTGAGAGAGCTGTAAAATTGTTGCTGTCCCTCTCTGAACTCTGCCCAAGACTGAGGCACCACTGTTCCCTCCAACAAGTGGTTGCCAGTCCGGTTTCCAAGGGTCAGGGTTACAGATGGCAGTGTCACTGAAGACAAAGTACGTAAACTGTGCTTGCTTAAAAAGGAAATCACCAAAATGGACTTCCAGAAACTACAGTCATAGCATTTATGAGCAGAATGGCCTTTATTCTCAACTATAAGACATATACCATCTAACTCTATTCTCTTTTTTCCTCTCTTTTTCTTCCCTTCCCTTAAATCCTATCTTGCATCTTCTCCCCTAACCACAGCCTGAAGTATTCTGACTGTGAACCAACAGGAGGCAAAGAAGTACAAAGTGCATCTGAGCGGAGCTCAGTGTTAACGGATGGATCTGGGAGACACTGCACAGCTGCATGAGGAAAAGCAGAATCAAGTGCAGGAGGGATGTTATGTAACATCAACAACAAAAAAAGAACTGGGTGTGGGGTGTCTAAAGAGCACGGATCATTAATAAAATCCCATTTGTTCTCCTTAACTTCCCATAGAGTCCTATTATTCCCTCTTAATGGATGAAAGAATTGAGTCCTAGGGAAAGAATTGGCTTGACCTTGGACCAGGCCAGTGACAAACTGGGTGAAGGAGGCTGGTGTGACCAGGGAGCAGGAGGGACTCTGATACACAGGGAGGCAGTTCCCCGTCTTAGGCCCAGGACCAACCCCCAGCAGCAGCTAACAATTTCCCAGCAGGAATGAGGCTTCTAACTTTCCAAAAGATTCTGAAAATTGCAGTTTTAGTGTGAAATAGTCTAGTGTGTATTCTGTCTGTGAGCCAACACTGCTGATAAGTGCAGGACATTTGCTTTTAACAAATAAGAGCAGATCCAAAGCCCGTGTCTCTAGTCTTTTGGCCCTTTACCTGGAGTGGTCCCCCTTACACCCCTCTCTCAGCCAGAGACTACACCACACGTGGGTGCATGTGGATGAGGCTGGGGCAGCCCGACGGTACCAGAGATGGTGGAGGGGCCAACAAGACAGCTCTACCAAGAAGCAGAGAGAGGAGAAAAGAGGTACTTATTGAAGAAGACAGCTTTGATATGGCTGTCATCAGCAATAAAGTCAGCTCCTAGCATTTTCTCTCAGCAAGAGGCCTCCAACTTGATTTATTTTGGAGAAAAAAATAACACAAGAGAAAACTCTTTCTCCTTTCAGTTTCATGTCAGTTGAAAGTCTATACCAAAAGGTATTTGGGGACAAAAAAATAGAACTAAAAAGCCAGGTACCTGAGGCCTTTTATTATGGATCCCTGGGGGTCTTCATTTGTTCATCCAGTGCCTGGTGAATGGTTACTTCTATGAGCCAGACACTGGGCTTGATGGAGGCAGACCAAAACTTCTTACATTCAAGGGGCTCACGCTTTACAAGACGACAGATTTGGTTATAATGCAGCAAAAACTTCCGCGAGAGGTGTTTGTGCTACGACCAAGCCTTAAAGTTCACCTCCACTTGAATAAACTTTAGACGGTAGGCCCCAACCTCCCTTTTATTGGAGCATTTACTTTAGAAATCTTTTCATTGTCAATTCTTTCATGGCCTCTTTGAGATGTAAGTCTTCTCCCAGTTCTCTTGCCAGTTGTACAGCCCAGGAATGTCTTTCTCAAGGATTTGGGAGCCATCCCTTTGAAATATAATCATTAAGAAAGGCAGTGTCCCTATTTCCCAGTTTCTGTGAGAGGACAGAAGCTCAAATTCAGTAAGCAACAATTAGCAAATGCAGATGGCCTAATGACATTGACCCACTTCCCTGCTAACTTCCTCTAGTACTTTTTCACTGGCTCACTCCAGTGATTAAAAATCCTGCCACCTTTTGTTTCAGTGGTGTTGCATTCAGTCTCACTCCTCTACTGCAGTAGTCTTGAAAAAGGTCTTCCTTGTCGATAAGGCAGTATAATTTTTTTATGACAGCTACCAGCTTGTCAGCTTGGAGGATGGAGAATTAAATCATTGGTGACTGGAGAGGAAGGATGTAAACTTCACATAAGAGGCTATTAAATGGGAACTTTCGAAAGATGAACAGTGAACTGCACTCATCAGATAGAGTAATACAAGATATTATAGCAAGAGGTCTCCCCAGCACCTTCACAGACGTGTGAGAGCAGCATGTTCGGGAAAATAGCTTAAAATGACTGGTAGGCTGTGAAAAAGCTAAAGCTATAATTGTGAAAGTTTTTGTGTATTTTCTTTTTTTTGCTCCACTTTACTATTCTGGACTGAAGGTCTCATGTTAATTTAACAGTTACACTAATTACAAAAAAAAAAACCAAAAAAACACAACAACATTGAATCTGCAATGGAAGACAGTACCAGCAAGAATCCATTTAATTCAGTAATTAAACTAATGTTTACCAAGTTTCTACTATATGCCAGGCAAACAGATACAGGTGCCCTTGTGGAAAGTGTTGGATTAAGAGCGTGGGCTTCAAACATAGTTTGGCTTCAAATCAAAACGCCATATGTGACCGTATGACCTTGGGTGAGAGACCTGGCCTATTGTGAACTGGTTTCCTCATCTATAAAACAGTGTACATGATTTTCTTAGTTGTCTTCATAACTAAATGGGTTAAAACAGGAAAAGCATTTACAAAAATGCCTACAATAACAGTTGCTTAATAAATATTAGCTATTATTTGCCATTTGTTAAAACCAAGTTTAAGTCTTATTTATGGCTAGCCAATGGTTCTACTTCAAAAATCATAATTACTAATAATAGAAGCTTAGGAGGAATCTCTTGCTTTTTAAAATTGCCTTTCATACACCTCCTTTCAAAATATTCTCACACTGAGAGGGAGAGTTCTCTGCCAGTGGACAGCCCCAACTCTCTTCTCTCTCACCACAAGCATGCACAGTATAAGATTATGTGCTTAGCTAACAATTTCAACCCAACTCTCCTTAGGGGTTTTCTCAGCTTCCACCAAACTGTCATCAGCAATTGCTGCTTGGCCCATCAGAGTTAATCAAGGAAAGGCCTATTTTAGCCTTCCTGTCTTCTTGTGATCTATGAAATGTGTTATGTCTTCATCTTCTTTATTTTCTCTTCCATTCTAATGGAAAGAGAGGAGAGAGAGAAAGTAGGAGAGCAAGAAGAGGGGAGGAAGTGGGGAGCAGGTGAAAGCAAGGCCTGGGGGCCAGGCTGCCTGGGTTGAAATCCAGCTTCATAAGCCATGTGACCCTGATTTACTTCTCTGTTCCTTAGTTTTCTGACCTGTAAATTATGGATTAAACAACTACTCATATCATGGGTTTGTTGCAAAAAATTAGTTACTGTATCATATGAAGCACTTGGAACTGAATCTGACACAAGTCAGCTTTTTTTCATTAATCTAATTAGAGTTCCCTGACAACATTCTTTTCTTCATGCTAAGCTTCCCTATCACTTTCTGATGAATTCTTCATTTGAAATGAATATTCTCTCTTGAGTACTGGGAACTGAACTAAAATCTTTGACCCTCTTGCAAATCATCACACAGACCAAAATGAGCGCTCGTTCATATTCACCATCCCTCCCAATAAACTTTAAAGTCCTTATTAGTCTTTCTCATCCCACACCAGGCAAAGGGTTGGTGGCCAGCAAATAGGTGTTGATTTAATTACACAAACTTCTATGAACACAGACTGCTTTCTAAATTTATAACAAAAAATTGCATTTTAAAGACATTTAAAATATATCAGACTCATTTTAAAACATACTACTGAAATGCATTAAAGAGAAAATATTTTAAATCCTAAGAATTTTAACAGAAACAGCTTGAATGACACTTGTATGTGAATTTAAATTGAAGAATATAGACTACAAAAAAATTTATAATAATAGTTATTAGTCTATAACATAGTATGGGAAGAAGAGTTTACATATTGTTATACCTCTTGTGTTTTGTCAGTTCTAGAATTTTTAGTTATGTTTAGATATTAATGGAGGCTTTTCTCCACTGAAGCTTTGTAAAGAAGGCTGAGCTCCACTTCCCTGAGTTGAGTAGATGATGGGTGCTGTTCTCAGAAATGTTTCAATTCTTGTTGAGCCAGAGGCACACTTGCTACACCAAAGCAAGAATGTCATGCAGACACACAATAATCTCATACTAGAGCCATTACATTAGCTATGAATTGTCCTATATAAAGGATGGATAGCAGCATCTCTAGATAGATGTTCTTTTGAAATTAGCAAAAGGACCAGAAATGTATGTGATTAGTTAGAATCATTCAAATAGTCTCAGTTTGCAGAGCTGAGTAAAAGAGTCACAAAATACAGTGCCTCCTCCGAACTTTAAGTTCCACTGCGACTTAGGGAAGAATAAGATAATGGGAACTGGAGAAGCTTCAGAATGCAATGACAAATAGAGGACCAAAAAGAAGTACCTATGAGGAAGGCTTCAAAAGGATGACAGAGGTAGCACAGTGAACCAGCAACAGTGATGAGTCTGAAACACCTGGATGAAAAGAAACTATGTAATAACCTGCAAGTTATTAAAGATGAAATTATATTTAAGGAGACAGAAGTATTTCTGTGTGTATGTGTAGTTAAAAGGCAGGAAAGTGAAATACAATTGTACAATCACTAGATCACTGGGCCACTGGATCATGCAATTTTCTTTGAGATTCACGAAAACAGCAGATACTGCTTTTCACTAACTCGCCCCTGTACAAATAATTTTACCAAGAATAAAATATTTGAGATTCAACCTAGGATACCTAGTATACCTACTGTCAGGCTTTATGTTCAGCTCCTTAGAGAAAATGAAAGACAAAAAGACAAAGTCAGATAATAATGAGATATAAAATGACCCTAACCCTATACATTATCTATCCTATTTCTTAATTTTATGGGAAAAAAATTACCTGAGAATCTCAAAAGTTTGACCACCTCTAGGTCATAAAAATTATTAATGGAAAGCTTAAAACTTAGAATCCAATTCTCCTAAATATTAATCTCTGTCTCTCTTGACCGCAATCAATGATTAATTTTGTGTCATTTTTTTCCACATACGTATTGAGTTTCTATGAGCCCTGCACTTTCCTAGGTATGGGATGTCATCTATGAAGAGATAAAACTCTTCCCTCATGGTTTACAGTCTAGTAAGAAGACAAACAATATCAAATAAAACAAGAGAAAGCTGCAAAATTCAAACTGCGTAAGTGCAACATACTTAACACAGTTCTGAAACAAAACACTGAAATGGATACCTATTTAGATAAAATAGTCCGGAAAAGTTGCAATAATTTAAGCTCTGACCTAAAAAAAGGACATAGGCATATGAAGCTGTGGGGGAAGAACACTCTAGGCAGAGGACAAAGCTTTGGGAAAAGTTTAAAGACAAGAAGAAACTTGGCCTTAACTTGTTGGAAAACCAGTGAAAGGTACATATGGCTGGAATGCACTGAGCTAGGGCCAGTTCATGCAGAGCCTTGTGGGCCACAGTAAGGATTTGGGACCGTATTCTCTGACCTGGGTGTCAAGTGATTTGAAACTTGGAGTTTGCATAATCCAATTTAAAAATATAAAGGAACAGTCTGGCCTGTATGAAAAGCAGATTAAAGAGAGCCAAGAGTGAGAGCAGAGAAGTTTATTAAAAGGCTAACAGGAGTCTGGGTGGAAGAAGAAGGGTGAACCAGGGTGAGTGTAGCAGAGATAAAGGAAATTGGAGAGATTCAAGAAAGATTATGTAGGTAGAATCAAAGAACTTGATCAAACAAATAAAGGAAGTAAGAAAGGGAAGAGGCAAGAATGACTTCCAGATTTCTGTCTTGAGTTGATGACTCAGTGACTGAGTTGGAGAGCCACTGAGTTGAAGATTAGGGAGTAAAAGATTTCAAAGGAAATCAAACATTCAGGTTTAGAGGTGTTAAATTTGAGGTGCTTGCTATTCACCCAAGAAGAAATGACAAATATACCACTGGTTATATGAAGTGTACAATATTGAAGAAAAGTCCAGACTGGAGACTGATTTTGAGATCTATGTTAATATATGAAGTCTTGCAATGGATGGGACCATCTCGTAAGTTGGAAATACTACAGGATACAGATTTTAAAGCAGAGCAGAGAGGAGATCTGTTTTTGAGCTTAGATGAATGGCAACAATTTTTTTAACTTTTCAGATATACTGACTTCTTTTGTTTCTATCACAAGTTGTTTATTTAACTCCAAACATAAATTTTGCTTTAAAACCAAATAAACCAAATATCTTTTTCATTTGGATTCTATTAACTCAGAATTCATGATAACTAGGATATTTGTGGTAAAGATTACTTTTGCTTTACATAATACAGACAAGAAATGTTTATCCTATTTAAGTATTGTAAGTCTTTTATAACTATATCTGAACATAAAATAGCATTTTGGGGGACTAACTTTAGTGCCATATACTATACCAAGTGTTTTCCATAAATTTCCCACAATAATTTTATCAATAATGTAATGCTATTATCCTGAATATACAGAAAAAGAAGTTGACTCACAGAAATGAAGAAGTACTACTTATGATTGCTCAGCTGCTATGAGAGCAACATATGAAACATATAATTCCAGAATTCCAATTCGCCAGTGAGCTAAATCACTTCTATTTAACTCTAATTTGAATACAGTCCATACAACTTCCTGGTAAAGTTGGAAATACTACAGGATACAGATTTTAAAACTTTATACCTGACAAATGACATGTAATTTGCCAAGCACACAGAATCAGAGCTGAAGAGAATATCTGCCACAGTGATGCTGTTTATCCATACACAATTAGGCAAAGATTTCAGCGATATTAGGATACTAGGCAACAAGTACTGTAGACGGCAGGTTCATCCAAGACCATGAACCTTGGTTCATGACCCAAGGACAACAAATTATGATGAAATAAGTGAGGTTTCACCCTACCTCTTTACCACCAGAAAATCCAAAGGCCTACCCAAGTGTCTCAGTGGTACAAACAAAGGTTCCCTCATAAATCTAAATATTTATGTATCTCCCTGGCTTACAAAGTAATACTGTATTCATGTGACTTGCACACAGCTTCACTCTACTCTCAGCAATGGAAGAAATGAAGGGAGGAAGAAAGGGAGGGATGGAAGGCAGGAAAAAGAAAGGCTTGTGTTTCCTTGATTAAAAGATTCGTATGTATCCCTTCCTCATAATAATCCAGCTTTACTTTTAATAAATACAGTGTTTCTCAAGGAAACATGAAAAATGGGCATCATTCAATAATAAACTCATCAAAAGCATTGTTGGGTCCATTGAAGGCCAAATAACCAGCTGATGAATGAACTCCTCAGATCCCTGTTATTTATTTGGGCATTGCAAAGATGAGTGATCCTTATTCCTTTTGAAGTTTCAGCTTCAAACAGTATCTTTTTTTTTCAGTTTCTTAAAAAAATCTATTTACCTTAATTTGTGAAAAATCAAGTGGGTGAAATTTTGTAACACGCCTGGAAACCACAGAAACAACAACAGATTGGAAGTCCCTGGTGTAGCTGCAGCCTGAATCACTCAGTTGTTCTGCTGTTGTGTAGACATGGTCTTCAGGGCCAGTGATGGATGAGTGAGGGAGTCAGACTGATTCTTTACAAAACCCACACTTGAAGTGGCAGCCAAGGTCAAAAGACAAAGCTGGCTGGATCTCTGCACCTAGTGTACTGTTCCTGTTCTTTCAGGGGCTCTGGGGAGACCCTTCAATGTGGGGGGGCAGGCCTGACATCAATCTGTCCCTCTTCCTACTTCCCTACTCAACACACACCGTTACCTCATTTCCATAATAAACTCATATGTTCTGGTCACCATGTCAAGTACGCCTGCCACCCATGTTCAGTGCCAGGATAGAAAAAGTAACTTTGGCCAAGTTAATACACATCTATTCAAAAAGCCCACAAAACAAATGCAGTCTGATTCAGCCATTCCATTTCTTCCCAGTCCTGTTTACCGAGAAGTATACTTTGGCTCAAACGTGTATTAACAAGGAAATCTATGTTTGTAGTAACCTGCTCTGAATGGGCCCCATTCTTACAGAAAGTCTTCTATTATACCAAATGAAGAAATCCTGATAGGCTGGAGAGAGCAATTCATAGAGAGAGATGTGCTGACAGCTCCGTATGAATAGCTTTCCCCCTCTAGGGCCCCAGCTTTGGTAGGCCCCCAGGCTCACGGAACGTATCCACTCACCAGAATCCCAGAACAGCAGCCACATCCAACCAAGTCCTGGAAGTGATTAGAGAAAAGACCTCTTTCCTGAAAAAGCAGCCTTTCAATTAGCTACATGCAGTTGTTTTTTTTTTTTAACTAGGGAGTAGAAAAAGATGAAATTTCAGACTCTGGGTTTTAATAAGTCTCTGACTTTTCTATCTACAATGGCTTCCTGTGTTCTATGCGCGATGAGCCAAATGGAGCCGCCAGGTTAGAACAGTTATGGGCTATTCAAGAGTAGACCAAAAGTGTGGGCCCTATAATGAACTGGGATCAGATGTTACCAAGATGTTGTTTACCATGGCGCCAAAGCAGAGGGATGGAGGATGCATACATAACACAAGGGTCATTTCTGTGGATGGGGAGACGTCAATACCAGAATGCGAGTCCTATGTTGTTGATAAATCTGGGTGAAACACGACGTGTTAAAATTATCCAAGTCTCAGCTCAAGAAGAAAATATAGCTCTTTGCTGAATCTAGGCAGCTGGCTTTCCATTTAGTGTTTTTTGTCTTATACTCTTTAAAATATAAATATAAAATATAAATTAGGGTGGTACTAATGTCTTTCCTATTCTCCATAAGCCCCACCATTTCATTTTGGATTTCACCCATCCCACCACATATCTGTTAAGCAAAATTTTACTGAGTATCTACTATGTGTCTGGCATTATTCTAGGCACTGGGCTGTCAGCCAGCAATCCAAAAAAATAAAAAGGCAAAAATCTCTTCTCTCATGGAGCCTACATTCCAGCAGAGGGCAGTAGGAGGGAAAAAAGAAAACAACATTAACAAGCAAGTAACATAACAGACAGTGAAAGTATTATGGCCGAAAAAGAACAAAATGAACACAAGAGACAAGAATTGCAAAGAAAGATAAGGTTGTTCTGAGAAAATGACAGACACACATGCCCAAACACACACCCACCCTTTCCGTAATAAGCCTCAAATCCATCTACAATGTAAAAGAAAATACCTGAAGCAAATTCTCTCCCTGCAGGTCACAGGAACAGAATTTTCATTTCTTACCAGTTTATTCACATGGCAGATAATCCAGCTAAGGCCCCCACTTTCCAAGAGCTTACCATGAACGACATATTTCCATTGGCAGAGAGAGGGGAGGAAGCAAGACAAGAGCCAGCCGCAGCATCATATACGGATTTTTGCTTTGTTGTGCATCCTGGGGCTTTAACTTCACTGAAAGAGACTTTCCTACTGAAAGGACAACTTATCTTGTGAACTCAGATATAAAAATGTTCCCCTCTTGTTTCAAATTCTTATCTAAATGATTCCTATTTATAGGATGCTTTTTAGAGATTCTCAGAATTTCTCTAAACTCTAAATTAGAGTTTAGATAAAGAATCTGTATAACCAGTACAACTGCAGCAAAGCTCCAAGCCCTGCTCTTACCTGTGTCCTCATCCTCCGTGTCATCAGTGGTCCACACTTTGTGTCCTAGATATGGCTCAGACTTTGTTACTTTGACTAGTAACTCAATTTTAGCCATTCCTGGGGATGTTCTTTCTGGTAACTACTTTTCTGGCTCCAAGTGAGAAAAAAAGCAGTTATGTCCCTTCACTGTCCCAGGTCCCTGAGCTGTCTGGACATATCTGGAGAGGAATATGGGGCAAAGTGCCAAACACAGTTTAATCCTTCCTTCCACAGTGTAATCCCTCCAAAATTCAGTGACACGGCTCAGCATCTCAGGAGGCTCCTGCCCACTGAGATGTTCTTCAAACATCTCACAAGTTTAATTCCACTTCACCATCCATCCTCCTCCCAACAGGTCAAACAACTGCACCTCAGATACTCCTGGGGGTGTGTTTCTCCCATCAGACTTCATCTATAGACCCTACCCAAGGACAGTGCCATGGACAATTAGGGAGGCTGCAGTAGTACAATGAACCTCTAGTGGACCTTAGAATTGGGGGAAGTGAAAGATTTTCAGACAAGAGAGATATTGGAAATAAGAACTCACACAGAAAAAAGTTAAGGCTTTCAAACATGTTTCTACTTGTATCCGCTGCACAAAAAGGAGAGATGGCTTTTGGCAGGTTGGTGTACCAATTAATTGCAGGCAAGCACGTAATCAGAGTGCCGTGGACTGGGGCAGACGGTCCCGTCTCTTTAAGATGGAAATAGTGAATGGATTGCACTCAGAGGAGATGCTATCCAGGTATCCCTCTAGATGGTTTAGAGACCACTGCAGAATAACACTCATGACTCTTGGTGTCCCTGCGTGTGGCTCTTACATTTAGGCTTGTGTTCACAAAGCTAATCCTCAAAGCACTATTGATTTTCCTACTTGGGCTCTGGATGGGGGTTAGCTTCTTCCAAGTGGAGGCAGTGTCCTAATTGGGGCAGAAAGGCGCATAACAAGAGCATGGACTAGGGATCCAAATACGGACTGGAATCCCTACTTGGCCACTTACTATCGGTGTGGCCCGTGAACAGGTCACCCAACCTGAGCCTGAGTTTCACCTTTTACGAGAAAAGGATAATGATGTCCACTTTGGGGCAATTTTGAAAGACTTACAGGAAATGTATACAAAATCCTCAGCACATTAAAGGGAACTATGTACTATGTAAAACTAGAACTATTCACAAGGACAGTGGTAGTCATGAAAAGGGATGTAGACATTTACATTTGGCTCTTAAAGTGTACATTTTAGAAATACACATTTTAGAAAATAAATGCTAGTATGTTGTCATTTATTAATACTCACTAGATCCAAACCGTTTCATTCTCTGCTTTTAAATCACAGCTATCTTCTCAGTCTAGACTAGAATTATCTTACTAGGAATTCTTTAAAGAATTTTTTAAAGTCTTAGAGTTAAAAAATCCCCACACTTCTGGTATCAGAAAAATCCAGGATTCTAGCATACAAAAAAAGGACCTTCATTCAAGATTAGATGTTTTAAGAACACATTTACATTTACACCTTTATACTTTTTCCTCAGTAATGCCTCCTCCTCTCCTCTACAGTTTTCAGACCAATCACTGACCCCTCTTTCCTATTTCCATTCTTATTCCCTAATAATTTTCTTTCCCTTGACTAACACTACTTGAGTTCTGCATTTTTCAAAAGATATGTTACTTAAATACTTATATTATCCAAAGTTCACAGAGCACAAAGCATGCTAGGTATTTCTGTTTATCAGCCAAGTGGGGGCAATGGAGTAAATACACTTCACAATCTATTAAGTCTCTTAACTTGGAAATTTTCTATGTCTCAGTAAATTTTGAATTTGAAGGGTTTCACATGATTTGGAGTTGCATGCATAAAGTGAAGCTCTCATTCGTGCTTTTTGTGATCTCATTATTTCAAATCAGTATGATACAGATCAGCATGAAGAATAATCCTCTTGATTTTCTCTGGGGAACTTTTTTTCCTACGGTCATCCCTGAACTAAGTCAGAAGAGCTAAAGTAAAACTCGCTGGACTTACAGAGGTGAAGGGAATTAGTCATAACTGAAATGCATCATCCTTTGAGCAGGCACAAGGCAAGAAAGAATTCTTTGGAATATTCTTCTGTCACCCCCAAATCTTGCCCAATCTTCTTCATTTAACTGAATTAGAATCAAATAAACATTTGTTATGTGTTTACTAAGCACCAAATACCCACCAAAATACTTTCACATGTATTATCTCATAATCTAAGATTTATTATTCTTCACATACAAATGAAGACAAGGAATATAAAACAGGTTAAGCTATGTAACCAAGATCACACATGTAATGAGCAGCAGACAAATACTCAAATTCTAGTCTTCTAAATTCTGCTCTTTTCAATATCCCACAGCCCACAATGGTATTTTTTTTCAAATCTACCCAGGATTGGGGTGTTGGGGTAGGGAATGGAATGAGAAAAAGGAAAATTATAACAAAATGCAATCCTGAAATCAGAGTAGTTTGATGTTTTGAATAAAGTATTGATTAGAAGGAAGGAAAGTTTAAGCTGGTTCTGGTATATTCAGCAGCTGTGATAAGACATACAATTCATGTTCCAGCACTAATGTGTTCAGTAGTTTCTTGGGTGGGAAAACATCAGTTCAGTATTTAAGTGTTTAATGTATTTTATTCATTGGTTGATGGGTCAGTTGGCTAATGAGCTGGCTGACTGGCAAGTGAGTTGGTGTAAACTATCAGATTGAAAACAGCTATCTTTAACTCCCAGGGCCACCTCAGGATCCTAAAGGCTGTTACAGTAACAGGCTCAGTCCTAGGTGGCACCCGCCATGTCCACTGGCAGGAGGGAGGGAATGTGAATAAAGCAGGGAAGAACCCCACAAGGTGAAGCATTCTGTATTCCCTTCCCTCTTCACCTTTAGAATATAGTTCTGGATAATCACCTTAAACTTACACAATGTTATATGCAAATTATAGCTCCAAAAAAAAAAAAAAAGATATGCTATGATTTGTCAAATTCTCTCATGTGATAAGGTGTGTTGCAGATAAGTTTCCACATTCTTCGCCATTAAGGAAACTTTAAATTCTTTAACAATGTCTGTGGGTATCCTTCTGTCAATACCATCACCTTCCTCATTTACCAGGGCTTGGACCATAGCAGGCACCCAATAAATATTTGTAGAATGAATAGAGTGCACGAATGTTTAACACCCAGGCCTGGCAGTGATCCACATCCCTTTTACCCACACTCCATTGGTTGGAACTCAGAGGGCCACGTTAACTGCAAGGGACACTGAAAAATGTAATCTCATTGTATTCCCAGGAGAAAAAAAGAAATATATTGGATGAAAAGCCAGCTAGTCTTTGGCCACATCCATACCTTCCACCTTCAAAAATCTAATAATGTCATTTAACTCTATTTAACCATGTTGTTCCATCTAAAAAAGACTGACGTATATCAAAAATGCCATCTGAGAAACTGAATTTTTTCTAAGCCACGTAAGGAAAATGATATACAGGTCAATCAAATTGGGAAAACAAATCTTCTATTTCCTTAAAGAAAAACTGATGAAAAATCAATTAAGTTAAATCAAATAAATATGATGCTAGAGGAAAGAAAAAAGTAGAGGAAGGTAAGTGGCTCTGGACTGAAAATCACAGAATGTAGTTTCAGAAGCTGAAAATAAAGAAATGGCATAAAAACCATTAACAACATGCTGCTGCCCTCGGAAGCAGATGCACAAGAATATATTTACAAGTAAGATCCATATATATGTTTTGCAAAAATACTTAATGATATCTATGCAGTTTTCCTAGACTGTCTCCTGTGTATGGATCTGAGCAAAGACTAGCATACTGTAAGCACAGAAAATAAGAAAATAAGGAATCATCAACATTATACAAATAGTCATTGTGAAAAATGCCAAATGAGTCAAGTGGAAAAGTCAGACTCGGAGTCCAGTGATGTGATCATGAAGCAGCCTAATTTGACTCATGTATCCCCAGGCTTTCCCAGTAGAAAGAAATGATACAGAAAAGAAAGCATCATACAGACTGTTAGGCTGTGAAATTATCCTGTGTTAAGGATCGGGCTGGAGACCTCAAGGATGACAGAGATCATAAGGTAAGAAGGAGTTGAACAGTGTGCAGAGAGCACTG
Organism: Camelus bactrianus; assembly: GCF_048773025.1. Lineage (NCBI taxonomy): Eukaryota > Metazoa > Chordata > Mammalia > Artiodactyla > Camelidae > Camelus > Camelus bactrianus. The sequence goes on from NC_133563.1 coordinate 24,790,175, forward strand.
GTCCAGGAGTCAAGAGACACGATTGTAGTCTCTGCTCCGACTTGCTGCATAATGTTGAGTATATTATACACTCCCTCCTTCCACGATTCCAAGAAAATTTTTCGACCTTCTCTGGGCCCTCTGAATCTCGAGATTACATCCTTAAATGAATAAAAGAATCTAGTCATCGTTGGTTTGTGTCAGGCCACCACTGTAATTCTCTGTTTTAAAAAAGTGCTCTTGTTCAAATGTATTATTAAATGTTCAGAAATTTTGAACAGAGAGCAAAGAGCAAAAATCAGTTTAGGAATGTATACAACCTTAAGAAAATAACCAGGAAGAATTTTCTATTTACCATAATAGGAAAAATAAAACAGGAAAACATAAAAGTTCCGATAAACACCACACACAAAAATATGTTAAGTTTGATTCAGGGAGCTGCCTAACCGCAGCGTGAACTAGTTGCGTGGCCTAATCCCAGTCTCCCAACGTTCCTGATTCTCATTTTCCTCATGCTTGCATTAGTGAAAACGATCAAAGAAATGAGTACAATCAGACCCAAATTAGCCCAGCATCAGAACCACAACTCTATATAATGATGCTTTTATGTTTGAAGTCACCGAGCTAAACTAAAGATTAAAAAGTCTATAGGAAGAAATACTGTGAACATTTCCTGTCTTTAAGAAAATTAAGAAATGTCAAAGGAAATCGAGCAAGGGGTGGGAGATTCCAAACTGTTACTGCTCTCCTGCAGGGTTTACCCTAGTCTTTAATGATTAGTTTCTGTAACAGAAATCGTCTAATAGATGCGTTGTTTAGTGAAGATTAAACAACTCTAGAAACTAGTTATTCAGGCTACCCAACAATATTAGGAGATAGATGACTTCGCCATTAAGCATTGCAACTACTTTCCTAAATTTAACTGCAATTGCCTTTAGGGAGAAATTGTCAAAATCTGAAAATTTCATACTATGTAGTTGGAAAATTATTTTAAGTTCCTGTTCAAGAATGCTTAAAGCGACCATTAAATTTCAATCTGTAAGAACTTTTAGGTTTAGCATATTTAAAAAAAGTCACTAGACATTGTTCTAGGCAATCTAATCACCAAAGTACAACTTCTTTTTTAACTGCAAGTAACGTTTTGATCTTGGACACAGAAATTCTTTATCAGTGCCTAGGTCAAACCTTTTCAACTACTCCAATGGCCAGAGGATGTCAGGTTGCTTAAACACGGACAAGAAGATTCCAGCCAAAAATGGATTTCCATTTGGAAGCATTTTAGATGAAAAAGCAGAAATTAGCCATCCCCCTTCTCTTCTAGAGAGGAGGACCATGGCAGCTCCAAGTCAATATACATTAAGAAGAACTCTTAAGTCACAGGACGAAGGAGGAGGTAGAAGACACTGGGATGAAGGATGCTCTGGGTGAGAAACTTCCCAGTTTAGGGAAGCAGACGGGAAAGAATTCCTGGCGGGCATTCATCCAGGATGTACAGGTCCTGACCATAGGTAAGATGGAGTGCTTCTGGTCGCCTTAGCCCTACCTATAACTATAACTATAAACATATATGGAACTAATTTATCTGGTGAGATTTCTATCTTTGTTTTGTTTTCAATGCTCATTTGCAAATACTCTCAGCTCTCAGGCTTCCGAAGGTCAGTCTTCCCATTTGCACAGTCAGGCTACAGGACAACACAGATGATCTACCTTCTGTGTGAGCCTCTCTGCCTCTGACAGAGAGCTACTGATGAAACGCTGCAGTGAGCAGCCAGCCCTTCCCTTTCCTGTACAGTAGGATCCACCTGATTCTTGCTGCTTTTACAAATGATGCACACAAGTCCACCACTTTTCTGCTCTCAATTTTAAAGTCTATTGGTCCGAAAGATCAGCTCCTCTTCAGACTCCCTGGACTCAGTCAAACAAGTCAGAAGAGACATTACAACAGACCCCACAATTTCTGCTGGCTTATATTAATTAGGTTGATTGTCTGCTAACTGCCTTTCTGGCTGTGGGCTGGTTGCTTCATTAATTGGCAATTTAGTAATAAGAGTGCTTTTCTGGCTATTTATAACCTTCAGGCTGTTTTCTCAGGAGAAAACCCAGAAGAGAACATCTGATCTCTTTCATCGCTAATGTGTACTCAGCAAAGTGGAGAAATAATAAGAGGTGCAGATCACCAGGGAGAAGAGGCATCAGTCTTAAGAAACAAGCGGCTTCAGGCTCATTTGTTAGAACACATACTACTAGTTCTTAAAACGTGGGGATCCTGAACACCAAGGAAAATCATAAGCCCTCTTTCTACAAAAATTCACAATATCAGGCATTTAAGAATTCTCTAAACCCACTCATGGGCTTAAAAGATTCACAGGCCTCAAGCAAAAGCCCAGTGAGCAATGCAAATAAATATTCTTCTGTTTTCAATTCATCTTGGTAGGAACAATAGTTACACGACCCAGTTAGCAGACAGTCCATAAAAGAGATCTTTGAGTGATTACGAAGTGAGAGATTGGAAATCCAACGCAATTGAGCTTAAAACACTGATACGCTGAAGTGATTACCATTCCCAGTTTATACATGAGAATATCAAATCCTAGAAAGGGTAACATCCTCAAGTTTCCTAGCTAGTAAATAATAAAGTTAAGGTTCTAACGTAACAAGCTATGCTAGTGAATGGGTCCACTTATGTGAATTTCACCTGAAAATACACCATATATATTTATACTCAGTACTGTCCGTAAGCAGTAAGTTTTTCTTTCTCTTTGTTTTTTAAGGTCATTTAACCTACACCTGGCATTTCATATCTAGCTTGAAGGTCATGGGATGGGGGAATAAGAACCATAGAATGGGACAAAGGAGACTATTTTATCTTTAGTCAAGACACAAGTACCATTAACTTATTTTTTTAACTGCAGCCTAAATACATGATATAATGAAAAAAAGATCTTGGTACCTGGATCCCTGGGCTCTTACTAAACTTCTGTTATTCTGTAGACAAATAACTCATCTGAGCCTCAGTTTCCTGATCTAGCCATTGAAGGAGTATAAGAAAGTGTTTTCTAAAGTTCTATGGGCCTGTGATTTGAGTCTGTTAGAACTCTGGAAGGCAACCCAGACTTCAGAGTTCTTTTAAAATATCTTTCCAGGGAGTTGTCTCTGATCAGCCAAGACCCATTTTGAAATCATCCATTTAACTACATCATTGAACAGTAAGTTCTCTGAAGACAGGGCCTGAGTTTTAGTTTTTGTTTGTTTTTAACCACCTTTTGAAGAAACAGGACAACATATAGGGTAAGGTCACAGACTCTGAAGACAGACTGGTCTGCATCTCAGCTTTGTGTCTTTGGGAGAGTTACCCAACCATTCTGTACCTTGTATCCTCACATGGAAAATGGAGACAAGAATGGCACACAACACATGGAATTACTGTGAGATGTCTGCATATAAGACATGCAAAGCATTTAGAATGCTACCTGGCATGTAACAGACATTCAGTAAAGTCAGGTATTATCACCAATGTCTAACAGTTTCTGGCATGTAGTAGATGCCCAGATATTTGCTAAATAAGTGAAAGACATACTGGTAAATTATTTCCACAGCATTCAAGATCTGAACCCCAAAGAGTCCACATTAGTGACAAATGCCTGTGACTTCAGCAGTTTGTCAATAATACTCATAATAATGCTTAGAAATATGTGCTACAGTATCATTGAGATGGATAGCTCCATCTTTTAGTTTGTCCATGCTCAGAAAAATATAACCCTAATAGCAAGTTCTAATTAATTCTTTCATGAACAAGGACAGCCCTATAGGAAGGAGCATTTTTAAAAAGTTATCACAAATATGGATGGACCTAGGGATGGACCTAAAGATTATTATATTAAGTCAAGTAAACCAGACAGAGAAAGACAAATTTCATATGATATCACTTATATGTGGAATCTAAAAAAATGGTACCAATGAAGTTATTTACAAACCAGAAATAGATTCGCAGACATAGAAAACAAACTATGGCTACCAAAGAGGAAAGGGAGGGAGGGATAAATTAGGAGTTTGGGATTAACATATATACACTACTATATATAAAAATAGATAAACAACAGGACCTACTGTGTAGCATAGGGAACTATATTCAATATTTTGTAATAAACTATAATGGAAAAGAATCTGAAAAAGAATATATATACTATATTATATTATTATATATAACATTATTATATATAATATATATTTTATATATATATAACTGAATCACTTTGCTGTACACCTGAAACTAATACAACATTGTAAATCAACTATACTTCAAAATGCAAAAAAGTATCACAGATATCTGAATCGCTATCTCCATAGGAAATAATTGCTAATTTTATTTGCTATTATGATTCATAAAAAAAATTCTGTTTCACATACATTCAACTCTATCTTTTTCAATAGATGTCTGAGTAGAAAGAATAGACAAAAAAAGCACCCAGCATTCTACATCAACATAGATTCTTGACTATGCGTGTTCCCTAGAATTTCAACCTGGAATTAGAAGAGACAAAGGAAAAGGATGGGACAAAGATAAAGGAAAGAGGATATAAAAGGAAAACTGAACAATTTGAATGTCTTGTCCTCTCTGGGCTGCAGTTCTATTAGGTAACCAGGGGGCTGCCAAATTACCATCCATTATAACAATCCATAATCCTATAATCTCATCACTCTCTAATGACCATATCCTGGTTGTACAATGATTTACCTTTCATCACTCAGTAATTAACAAACTGACAAAGTGCACTGCATACATTTTAGTTTTGAAATATTTTGCTCCCAACATGGCTTCTTAAAACAATAATGATGTTACAGCAGCTTAATTTGTCAGTAAGTTGACATTAAATTGTTTTCTCAGCTGTGTTAAGTGACAAGAATCAGTTCCACATGTTTATCACACAGACTGTAATTTATGATTCCTGAAATAAACAATGTTTTCTTTCACTGGAATACATTTATTTAATTCTGAGTCTGTTTGTGGGGAGAAAAAGTATTATTCCCTTAAAAGCTTCCTTTAATTACTATATCAAAATAGGAGTGAAATCTTCAAACATACTCTCTCAGGCTACTTTAAAATGTGTTATTTTCAGCTGCAGAAAATAAGAAAAACAGCATTGGACATATAACCCTACATATATACTCAGCTGACAAAACTGAAGCAATTTAAAAAAAAAAGCTGTCTTAGCAATTAGTTCTGTATATTATCATCAAGGCAACACCAATGCTGACAGCCAAAAGCATATTGTCTTTCTGGGTTTAGATAAACTTAATTGCAAAGGAAATTAGATCAGAGTCTGATTCTGTGAGAAAAAGCAGAACTCTACCCAAATTTCCCCCCATGCAGTGGGATGTGGTCCATTTTCATGGGCTGAACAATCCCTACACTTCCATTCAGTAACTCACCATAATGTCCCCCAAGACATATTCATCCTAGAGTCATTGCCACCAGCAACTAGGGCAATGTGTGACTAGTCCATTAAGAAGTGAAGCAAGAGGCCTGATGAAATCAGATGACTTAGCCTAAAGAAGCAGAATATTCCCAGGCTCTCTTAAGTAATATAACACTTTCATTGGATTTTCAGAAGTTTCCCTAGGCTAAGAGGGAGGACCATATGATGTTTTCTGTGGAGAGACTTTGATTCATTTGGCTACTATTACATGCAGAATTGAAAATAGGCAATAGAGAACAGAGGAGTTTGCACTGTTGAAAAAATAAAACCTTACAATAACCTGCAGAAAATGGCAAAGTCAAGTAAGTTTTTGTTTGGGAAGCAAACGGGGTAAAAAGTATTGTTTTTGAAAATAGTCTGTACCTGCAGCACTTTATAAAGACGTTTTGACTCTTACGGCATAATGCTAGCATTGATTAACACAAGGAAATGAAAAGGTTAAAAATGAGATGTTTTTAATTATTGTATTTGTTTCTAAGTGTACAGCTAAAATCTGTTAGAATCCAAGTTTCAGTTACTCTGATGTCAGAACAAAAGACAGCAATTCTCAGCTCACAATGCTGTAAACACACAGTAGATGGTCAGTAAATGTTTACTGAATGAACGGTGAGAAACCAAACCTATTTTATTTGTGCAAGTTACACCTAGATAATGCCTGTGATCTCAGACTGTAGTCAAGGAACAAGATGCTTATAAACATGTTCCTAGTAGATCATACCCACAGGAAGATTTTCAAAACCTTATACATGATGGAAAACGGAGGTAGGGCAGACAGTTGGACCTCTGAAGTATCTCACAAGCCATTCACAGACATCTATGGCATTTTACAAGTAATAACAATAAGAAAGATATATTCAGGGGCATCTGGGTTAAGAAGAAGTCATTACTTCCCATTTGAAGATAAATAAAAGATTATAACCGTCACTAGGCATTAATGAGTACTTACCAATAAAAAACTGTAAACTGACCTAAGAACCTAATAATCATTTTTTATTAGTAATGGTTTACATTTGAGGGCTTACACTGAAGCAGACATAGTGCCAAGTATTGTTCCTACATTACATAATTTGACTCTTATAAATGTTCCGTAAGGCAGGTATTATTATTCCCAGTTTATATATAAGGAAATTGAGTTTAAAAGAAGTAAGTAATTTCCCCAAACTAAACTTACACAACCTGTGGGTGGTTGAGCTGTGATATAAGCCAAGTCCAGTAGATGACAAAGCCAATTCAAGTATTTTCCCACAGTAATTTGAGACAGACTTTGAGAGAGAAATATATTTCAGACATTCAGAGATGGGAAGGAAGAAAAGGCATTCCAGGCAGAGGGAATGGTTGTTACCTCTGAGCAAGACTGTGAGTCTAACCTAAAAGATTAGGAGACAGATCGGCCATCATCAGTGTTGAAAATCATGACCACATGTATCCATGTACATGATTATTAGCCTCTGTTCAAAACAGAAAACTACATAAATGAACTTTAGATAGACTTAGGTCGGTATCACAGTTTTCCATTGCAGTTTGCTCTGGATAACCAGTTCTTGACCTTGGTTATCCAAGGCTAAGACTGAGAAGCAGTAACATTAAGATAGAGCAAACACTCTGGCGAAGAATAAGATATATTACCGATTGTTTTCTTATTAGAAAATACAAAAGGGAATCCAGTTGCCCCCAAGAGACTTGAAAGAAAAAAGACGCTCCCACAAGGCATAGTGTAAAATCGACAGGATTTTACTCAAGATTATAAAGTAGCTCAGAACCACAATATCAACAAAGGGACACATTGTTGAATCATCGGCCTCTCTCCTAGGAAAAATAAATCAAACCAGGTTTGGTACATCAAGAAGGAAATCCATGAATAACAGAGAGGAATCCAGACAGGTCACTTATGGCTAAGACAAAACTCACTGATCACATACAGGATAATCATGAGACATACACAAACTTTCAGTACTTCAATAGATTAAACATTTTCACATGGGAATGGAGTGTTCTGGAATTAACTACTCATATCTTTAGAATTTCTCAATCATATTATTCTTTGAGTTGCATGAGAGCCATTTTCTTAGGTAATCTGGCCAATCCTTTTGACCAAAGATTAAGTGATTGCTCATTTCAAAAAAAAAATAAAAGACACTTACCATGTCTTTCTAGAAACTTTTACCCAAAACCTCAGAAATTACCACAGATTAAGGTACAAAAAATTACACAGATTAAGGTACCTTCAGTTCATCTACGTAAATTGTGGGATCCTGTCTATATTCCTTAAAATAGGATCTTTCATCCCCTCAAAAAGTGTCAGGAAAAGCCCCTGTCCATCTGTATACCTCACTCTCTCTCCCCCAAGGGAAGAGGATTGATGAGACAAATCTGCACATCCAGCTCAGCAGTCTTCTCCCATCTGTTTTGGAATCTACCTGTTCATGCAACTAGTACACTTGGTTCTGGTCTCTCACCCCAGAAAGAACTCATGGGTTAGGGCTCATGTTAGAGAGGCTTTTCTTTCTTGACGACTCTAGTGGAGCTTCTGGACTAATATAAGGTAGTGATTCTGCCTGTAGCGAAACTCCACTTGCTGGATTTACTCAATGTCTAGAATGAGGAGGTAGCAATATTAGAAGGCCCTGTTGTCTTGGTGAATTTAGGGAACATGCTACAATTCAGCTGTACCAACTACAAAGATTTTTACCTTGATCTCTAGGACTCCTGTACCTTTTTATTACTGTGTTCTAAACACAGAGAGTGTAGTCAGAACAAGAATTAATTATTGTCCCTACCCAAAAAATGTATCCAAAGATTCAAAGCTAAACCCTGGCAAATTCAAAATGTAGGCAATAGGAAATAAATGTCCCTAAGTTTTTTGTTTTGTTTTGTTTATACTTGGATTTGTATTTGGCTCCACCTCCTTAATATCACTGATCTCAAGCAATAGACTGACTTCTCTAAAATTCCCTTTTCTCTTTAAAAAAGAGAGTAATAATAGTTCCTGCCTCCAAGAGTGATTAAATTAAGCTAAACACAATTAAATGTGCTTAATTAATCAAGAGACATAACTGAGCTAAGCACAGTGGCTGGTACTTGTTAAGTACTGGGCATCTTCTATTAACAAAATGTGTTTCTGTTATCTGAATAAAAACTCACCCTCAGTCCTCCAATTGTCCCAACCTCCTGGGGTGGAAGAGGCCAAGAACAGGCATTAGAAGCACACTGAAGGCAAACAAATCAAATTTTAAAACTATCCTCAGTAATTCACCCAAAACTCATTGAGAGAACTATATCCAGGCTTCAATCTCTTATACCTCCACCGTGATGTGGGAGGTAATATGCCTTACATTATTAAAAGAGACATAATGGACAGTTGATTTAAGAGCCAGACTTCACTATCTACATACTCCCTGACCCACAAGATATCATTATGGTATCAGATGCCGCACAGGACTGGGAGATGAGCACACACTGGCCACTCTGAGGACAAAGGGTCACCCTGGCAACCAGCATCAGGTTTGCTACTCAGAGAATTAGGCTGCACTCTCCTTAACTGAAAGGAACTGTGTGAACTTCTGAGTGCTATAGAAATATTAAAGAGTGGGAGAAGAGTTAACACTCAGACTTTCATTGGAAAATGGGACCTACCCTCCAGGATCTGATTTTTTAAATCGAGCAGGAACTCCATGAAGAAATAGTAATATGACTATTACTAATAATAGCTGACAGTAATAATGATAATAGTTGGCATTTACTGAGGATTGGTGTTCACCAGGCACTAAACGAAGTCCTTAACTGGCCTATGAGATCAACATTACTGCCTCATTTTAAGATGAGGGAACTCAGGCTCACGGAGTTAAGTAGTTTTGCCAAACACCATACAGTGAATGGGATGCCAAGACTCAAACCGTGACAATCTGATTCCAGAGCCCCCACCTTCAACACTCACTTAAATCTCTTGTACTGAGAAAGGGGGAAGACAAGGTTTTCTGAATCCCAGACCTCCTCTGCCCTGAGTGGAGCAGTCAGTAATAGAGACCAGACTCTGAGGAGATCCCAGCCAGCTATGACACCTGCTTTCTCAAATTTATCCAATGAGCATTTATTGAACACCTACCTGTTAAATGCCAGGTAATGTGCTATCCCTAGTTCAAAACAATACATATTGTTTATTATCACTTCTATCCCTCAGTCTCTGAAATTATGTTTTGTGAACCTAACGATGAGCTTCTGCCTGTTCCCACATGTAGACTGTCAATGACTGAGCACAGCCGGGGCACTACAGCCAGCCGTTCCTGCCCAGCAGGCGGCTCCCCTAGCAGGTCATTTCTGCTCCCCAGTATACTGCCTGACACCTTCTCAGAGCTGCCCCGTAGTCTGAGACACTTCCTACACAATCCCCCTTCCTTTCCTCTCCCCATTCACAGGGGTCAGACCTGCCCCACAACCTGAGCCTGTCTCTCCAACTACTCCTGCCTGTTAAACCTGAATTATTTCTGAGTATTTTTATACTGTCTTTTAGTACTTGTACAAAAAGTGGGACAGTGAATAGGGAATTTACTTTTTCTATAATCTACAATTGTGTACTTGAAGTTTATTCTTTTTTTTTTTTTTAACAATGCATCTTAGAACCTTCTGGAGGCAAAAGCTAAGCTTTCCAATGGCTATGGAAGACCAGGGGTCCATAGAGGTGCAAACAGCCCCAGTGAAGCTGAGGTTGTCATGGCAGCCATTCCATGCAGGCCCTTCCCCTGAGAAGAAGCTTAACCATAAATTTAGCTACTCAGCCCAAGGAGTTAAAAGTACAGATTGTTGGAAGGTGTTGAAAGGAGGCAGCCTTCATTCTGTATCTACACCTGTGACACCCCATGGAGCTGACTTTCTCTAATTTAGCAGGGAACAGGAGGTCCCATATTATCATCTAATCTAAGCCATGTTCTTCAACACGGTTTACCGCAAGTCATAAATGTGTAGACTTTTGAGGCATGCCTGGCAGTTAATAAAAAGAATACTTCAGCCGCCATTTGCTGTAAGACCTTTATGGGCATACTTTATTAGTTAGAACCTGGAGGATGAAAGCTATAGAAAAGCCTGAATTAAGTGAGTCTATCAGTGACAGTATTCACTCTCCAGCTATTTTGGAACTGGAAAATTCAGAACAGTATGTCCCCGCCTGTGACCCACAGAATACTAGTTTCATAAGATATCAATATGTGCTTCACTTTAAAATAAAATCCACAGTCAAACATGTTTGGGAAATGGAGTTAACAAAATTAAGCAGCTGTGAGTTTTTTCTGTTGCTTTTGATAATCTAATGTGCACTGTAATTACCTACAGTAGAGAGGAAGTTTATGATGATTTCCAGAATTACTTGACCATGGAACTTCTTTGCTTTAAGCAGGGCATGTTTTTTAAGCATAGAACCCCACTTCAGGAAATTCTGATTTAGAGCCAACTCTACAGAGTGAGCTTCATTTCTTCTTTTAAAAACATTAAGAACCTACTATGTGCCTGGCATTGTGTGAGACAATGGAGAGACAGAAATAAAATTAAGTCTCTGTCTTCTAAGAACTTACAGCCTCGTGGTGAGATCTCACCCATAGAAGATTAGAAGCAGAAAACCATGGAGGGGGTCTGATGCGTCAGTCCCGATGACGAGTAATGAAGCTCTAACCTAAAGTAGACGCAGTTTCAGGGGAAGGAGGGGAGCAATGCAGAAGGAATTTAGGGAAATTGAAGCACATTAATAGCATGTGTATTCTATGCAGGACAATGTGTTAGGTAAATGACACATTACAAATTCAACAAAGAATCTCATCAGGGCATGAATCTCCTTTAAAGGGAATTCCCTTAAGGTGACTGCAGACTGAGTTGGTAGGATGAGAGGAAGGAATGAAGTCAGAACTATGACAGTGTGATGTGGTGGAGAGTCATAGCTCCAATGACCCCCAAGAGTGACCCCCCAGCTAAAAACCTCAGCAGTGAGGAGCTCATCAAACCTCAAAGATGAGCACACCTTCCACGGTTTAAGTACCAAATCTCAAATCTGCAAAGCCACGAAGAAGGAACTCCACTGCCAACTTGGAAGCTAGGCAAAAAGGACACTGATTGGGAGAATCTTTTTTTTTTTTTTAATTAATACGAAACCATTTTGAACCAGGAGTAAGAATATTTGAGGCTATTCTCTGCTTGAAATTAATTATATCTCCACTATGAAAAGTGATTTTAAAAAAAAAAAAACTCTCCCATGATAGTAGCAGAAACCACAGAAGGCATTCACGGAAAGAGGGCATTTCACAGAGACCCTGCGGCTCGGAGGGTGTTCCCCCAGGGTACTTGCCCTGCACGGGCGTGTGGCTCAGCAAGCGGGTGTCCATCCGCAGAAGAGCAGAAACGTGCTGAAGTTAGCCGAGTCAGAAAACAGGGGAAGACTGATCTTCAACTGCAGGTGAACAGGAAGAAACCTCTCTACAATTAGTGCATCGTCAGCTTCAAAAGAAAAGTGCCCAGCCTGTGTGAATCTTGAGGACACGCGGGGGACAACATCAGACACAGGAACTCATAGACACACAAGCACGTGGATGCAAAGGAAGAGGACCTCAACTGGACCTGAGATCGGTGCTCCCAGCTGAGCACTGACTGAGTGTGAGATGCTCTCCCAGGCCCCGGGAATTCGAGGAGGCAGCATCAGAGCCATCCTTCCTTCAAGATACACCTGCACAGCCTTTTGAAAGTAGATCTGAGGTTTTAAAGCATATGCACTTCAGACTGATCCAAACCAGATTTACCCAACTGACGGCAGCCATCAAGGGCAATCATTCTAGCAAAATAGCTATGTCCGTCCTGGAAGCCCTTCAAATCTGTCCCTCTTTCTTTTTCCCCATAAATGTTTTATGCAAAAGGCTCAGGGGTGGTTTTCTCTACTTTTTAAGCAACAAATTCCATGTTTGGCAAATTAACTCTTGAAAATTTTCCAACCTGTTTCCTTACTACGGCTGTACAGGAAGAACAGAATAAATTTATCTCCCTTCCTCTTACACCCTTGTTCTCATGGTTCTGACCCACATTCCTTATTCCTTTCCTCAACCCCTTTTGCAGTAAGTATGTCTATGCCACGAACTATCACTGCTTTATATGTGGTCAGACTGTTCTTTTCTACTGCTCAAAACCTTCCAGTGGCTTCCCTGCTCATGCTTGGGAGAAAAAGAGAAGGTCCTCTTATCAGAGAGGCCTTCCCTGGGTACCTTATTTAAATGACATCCCACCCTCATCACATCCTTACCACTTGATATAATGTATATCTGTGGGTTTATTGTCTCTCTCTGCCTAGGGATTACAATTGTTTGGATCACAGAGACTGTACACAGTAGCTGCTTAATAAAATTTGTTGAATTAATAGAATGAAAGGCCTCTAAATCTTTTTTCTCTGCACAACGTGCTGACTCCCCTCTGCTATCCCCATAAATCACATGCAAGACAACCCACCTCCCCTTTTATCTACCCTGATCTGAGGACAGGCCAGTGGAAATTCTGTCCTAGGCTTTATTCAGAATTCTAGACAGAAAGCTTCTGTCCTGTATTTGTCTCCTCACAGGGAAGGAGTCAGTTTCCCTCTGGATCTGCGGCCCCTGACCACATGTGACAGACCCCAGCTGGGGCTTCAGTTTGCCCAGCACTACAGGGAACACTTCTCTGCCCCCAAAGGGAACGCTCCCATGAAGTGAACAAGTGGGAACCTAGGATTTCATAAACAGTAAAAATTTTCAGCCTTCAGGGTATGTGTAGTCACCCTCAGAGCATCTTATTGTTTTAATATGGTTGTGAACTAGAGCTCGCCTCTACGTATTTCAGGGGTCACAAATTCAAACATCCATGGTTGCCAGGCAGGTGTCATAGGCATGAGCAGAGGCTGGGTGTAACACAACAAAGATTGTGGAGACTAGGGCAAGGGAGAGCACAAACCTTGCCTGCCAGCTTTCTAATTCAAGCATATTTAACATTATTCTGTGTTGGCCAAACAAAACAGATCCTTAGGCTGGATTTAGCTCCTAGACTAGACTACAACCCCTGAGACACAGTTAACCAGTTAACCAGCGATACCTAAATCAGGAGGGATAAATGGACAATTTTCAGTAAGATTGTATTTCTCAATCTTGGCCATACATAATCATTTGGAGACTTAAAAAAAATATTTATACTGATGCTGGGATCCCAGCCCTAGAGATTGACATAATTGTCCAGGTGAGCCTGGGCATTGGGCACTTTGAAAGATCCTGAATGATTCTATGTGCACCCAAGTAAGCCCACTCCTTTCAAGGGTCCTTTTAATGAAACTTACTATGCTGCTGGCACCATAGGTGGAATCCACATGTACAAACGTTGCTTTTTTAATTTTTTAATTAAAGAGGGTAGCATAAACTTGGAAGAAGAGCCAGTTGACTGTAATTGAAATATATAAACAGTAAATATTTAGGGAATAAAATATTTCACAGGAATACAGAGCATTATTAAATTCTAATATAACAGCCAATTTCTAACCAAAAGTTTTCCCAACGGTACCTCAGTAGAACAAAATGCTTCAAGCACATAATGTTCCCCCCTCCCCCATTGCACGGCCGAAAGAACTGGTATTATTTCAAGAAGAACAACTCATCTCCAAGAGCCTGAGCAACGTTTCTGGAATATCGACATTAAAAGAAACCATATTTTCTTTAGAAGGCTCGTGGCATACATACCAGAAGGCCCATTTCAATCCAAACCCAAGGATTTATCCACAGATGTTGTAAGCAGCAACCCTCCTCACTGCCTTGTGGTGAAAATGATGAAACTGAAATTCTTCAATAGCCAAAGAATAAGGAAACTGGGCTCCTCTATGGGAGTCATAAGATGGGAGACAGTATGAAGTCAGTTTTTATGGGTTCACTTCTTTTTTGTTTACTTATGAACCACATACTTTGGGGGGGGGGGGGGAACCATGATTTGTAAGTGTCTTCCATAAATACTTAGGACTTCACATTCTTGGAAGTTGCTACACTGAGGTTCCTGGATCCCTTAACCGTGGGTATTGAGATGCCTTGTTAATGAAGCTAACCATATCCAGAAGCAAAGAGCTCAGGAAGCATGCAGCTCTCCTCAAATGATGCCCTAGGAAAAAATGACTATCACTCCTTATAATGATGGTAATCATGATCTTGCCTGTATCCACTCAGTGCAAGGATCATTAAAGGTCTTGCTTAGGGGAGGAAGGTATAGTTCAAGCGGTAGAGTGCATGCTTAGCATGCACAAGGTCCTGGGTTCAATCCCCAGTACCTCCTCTAAAGAGAAATAAATAAACCTAATAACCTCCCTCCCCACCAAAAAACAAAAACAAAGGGGACTTAATCAAAGGTCTTGCTTAGAATGATGTAAAACAAAATGTCCCAAAGTGTGCTCCATGAAATGTTCTCAAAATAAGGAATGTGTGGGGAAGTAAGTTTAGGAGAGGTGTGTAACATTTCTCTCTTCTGTAGATTCCAAATGCTCACCAGAAAAATGCAGGTCCTGAAAAAAAAGTTTCCAAAACAAGAATCTCAGAATCCCTTTTTGCTTGGATTAAGCACTTATTCTATGGAATTAGTGTTCGGGGGAGTGCGCTTCTGAAAACCTTTGTGTTTCGTACAGAGCATCCAGCTCAAGAGCAGGGAGCCAAGGATCTGGTCCCATATTTGATGTGAGCAGCTGTATGACCTTGACCAAACCACTATGAGCAACTGTGTGACCTTGACCAAAGTACTGAAGTTCTGTTTTCATTTTGCAAAACCAGAAGAGAAAGAATGTTGCCTCAAAACTCCAGCCTGGACCTTGGAAATTTCTGGATTCCAATAATTTATCTACCATTCAATGTTATTTCAGATCTACCATCCTTCATCCATAATTTCAAAATATAGAAGGGCTCTGAAAACCAAAAGGATTTTGTAACTGACTTAGTAACTAAACCTGGCCTAAGCTAATATATGCCTGGTTAGACACGTCTTCCCACTTAGCATGACTGTCCATCTGTTTGGCCACAGGACTATCCAGTTGATGACAGTGTGCCCAGACTCTGCGATAACTGCTAAGTAAAATAAACTTTTGCCTCATATCACTTTTCTAAAATCTAAAGAATTCTGAATTCCAAAACGTATCTGTCCCTCAGGGTTTCAGATAAAAAGACTGTGGATCTATACAAACACGTCATCACACTTATCATATACCAGGCCTCATTCTAAATCTTTTAAAAATATGAACTCATCATTCCTTATAATAACCCTATGAGACAGAAACTAGTGTTATTTCTGTTTTCAAATATGCAAACATGAAGAGGATAAATAACTTGTTCAGAGCAACACAGATAATAAGAGAAGGAGCCAAGAGTCAAATCCAAGCAGTTTGTCTCCACAGTTCAGTCTTCTGACCACAACACTAGTCTATAAGAATTTATGAGTTTCATTGAAACAACCTTTGATTTCCTCATCTGTAAAACGGTATTAATAACAATTACCTTTCAGGGAAAACTTATGGCCAACGCTCAATGGCTTTTGCAAAGGAGAATCCAGTCTGAATCATCAATAACTTTCATACGGTATTTTATTAGCCATATCCAGGACTCCAAGGGGCAATGCAGCAAATGGAAAGAAGGGGCTGGTTACTCATTTTAACCTAAAGTATTCTCACTCTCTTGTGCAATTTAGACACCCACATTAAAAAACAGTGCTATGCCCAGAGGCACATTACGGATTACCTAAGAGCACATTGCAATGTGTCATTTAAAATTTAAATGGAACACTGTAATCTCCAATCAAAGCAGTTTAATATCAGGAACTGTGAAGTTTGGGAGCTGATGTATAATGAAAGCATTGAGGGTCCTTTTCCCAGCGGCTGCTCTAGCCGGCACCCCATGATAAACACCTAAAAATCAGGCCCACAAAGCACCTGCCCAAACTGGGGGTCACAGCTGGACAAGCCACCAGGGAAGTGGAAAGGCAATAAACTAAATAAGCTAGATTTATTTTTATACCTCCCCAGGGCTCTGTATATTTTAGGGTTCAAGTATATTTTGCCTTCCAGGTGCATTTGGTTTCCATCTTTGAGTCTAATCTTTGAATCCACTCTAGTCTTACCTTCCTCCTTATTTCCACGCTACCTTTACTTCCAGTCTGTTTAGCATTACCCTCCTGACCTTAGGCTGATTGTCTTCATTAAGCCCAAGGATTTCCTCTTCCTGAACCAATGTCAGGTTACAGAGCAAGAATAATAAAAGACTGAATGGGTCTGTAGTATCATAGCCAGGGCCCCAATGTCAACCTTTTGAAAACAACCTGACTTCAGATACCCAATCCCACTGGGAGATTCAATCATAGCAGCACTGCAGTCCACCAGTTGGGGAGGACGGGGTATCTATGCCAAGAAGTGTTTTCTCCAGGAATCTTGTTTCCTATTAAAAGAATTGGGCAGAAGGAATCAAGAAGAAAAAAAGTGGCAAGTCAAATCAAAATACGATTTTTTTAAAAAGCAATTTTATCGTGATTAATCCTACTACAAGGTCATTTAATGTATTTGGGAGAAAGTGAATATACCAGCACTTTCAACAAATACTGACTGTAAAAAATAATGCACAGCACATAAGCTGGGAATGTCTCTTAAGAGGTCCAGTGATATTCACCTTAAAAGGTATAAAATACACATTTATGTAGCATAAGGAAATAATTGTAATCAGAATCACTTGTCATTAAAAGTAAAATCTTATCTATATTTTAAACATACAAACCAGCATCATTAAACATCTGTGCCTTCCTAAAGGTACTGAAAGGCTAGGCAGGAAATATTTTAAATGATGAACGTTTGGACTTTGTGGATCACATTCTCAACTATCCCAACACTAAAAATCCTCAGAACACTCCTGGGAAATAGGTAAACAATACAGAATAGTTTCTTCTCCAAAATTAAATCCTACCCCTATAATCATAACTCGTTCCTCTCCCACTCGCTCTAACCAAATAGCTATGGGAAGCCAGGTGATGGGGTTGCGGGGAGGAGGAAGGGATGACTGGGGGCAGGTCCAACCATTACACCAGTAAACTAAATAGGGTCAGCTTTGCCCAGGAACATTTTATACACAAATCTTTTCTTCATTCTGTTACCCAATCCAACAAATTAGGTCGACTAATGCCTCTACACCCTCACCATTTGCTACGCATTTCAGTATCATTCCAGTCCTAATACTATGTATATAAATAAAAGATTAAAAATATAATTTTTATTGTCAAGTAAGTATAGTTACTATGATTGATCTTGTACAGTCCCTGGAATAAGCCACACCCTCCCAAGCAAGATGGCCCCAGACCATACTGCCCAGCCGCTAATGGTGCAGACTCTTGTCTATGGAATTTCTGCAGGTTATGCTTGCCTGCTTTGTCCCAGCTCACTCAGTTTTCCTGATACATTAGCCTCTATCTTAGTCAGTTTAGGCTGCCATAACAGAATACCATAAACTGAGTGGCTTAGACAACAAATATTTATTTCTCACAGTTCCAGAGGCTGGGAAATCCAAGATGAAGGTGCTGGCAGATTTGGTTCTTGGTGAGGGCTCTCTTCCTGGCTTATAGAGGACCTTCTTCCTGCCGTATCCTCACATGTAGAGAGAGACGGAGCATGCCAGCTAGCTCTCTCATGCCTCTTCTTAAAAGGACACTAATCCCATCATGAGGGCTCCACCATCATGACCTAATTACTTCCCAAAGGTCCCATCTCCAAATACCAGCACAGCAGGGACTAGGATTTCAATGTATGAACTTTGGGGGGACATAAATGATCAGTCCATAACAGCCTCTTCTTCCCCTTTGACCCTGCTTCGTTGACCCTCTTCCTCAACTGTTGGTCAGGTAACCTGGTTTTGAATTTTTTATATTGACCTTAGCACTCCTTCACAAACCAACTTCTAGTCTCTACATTCGCAGGACAAGACATATTTTATCTCCATGCCAGCCCCATCCTCTCCATTACTTTCAGGCATGCTCTTCACCAGAGCTCTGTTCAGCAAAGGAGCGAAATTAGGCATAATTACTGAATCTTAAAGCTGAGGCTCTCCTTGCAATGGACTGAACTTTTCAGTTCCCGGTAAAGATGTTTGGTATCATAGAATTCACTACTCATACCTAACCATTAATCTCTCAGAAAAAGATACTTTTACCAATTCATTTGCTCTCAGTTCTATAACAGAAATTGTATCTTACCATTTATCTCCTCCTCCACTTTCTCCTTACTTCTGGCCCACACATTTAGATAGTTTAATTGCAACACTGATAGTGAGTTAGCTTAAATTTTACTAAAATGTGCACTTGTAGAACTTCATGTGAAAACTGAAATATAACCTATAACCTTAAAATTGATTAGCAGCCTAAAAGAGCCACTCTGTTTCAGTGGACAGATTAAGTATTTAAGTTCAGCTTAAAAAACACTTGTGCCTTAAAGTCTTTAATTTTTCCATTCTGAATTCTTTCTTCCTCTCTTTGTTTACCTCAAAGAGTCCAGAGAGTCAAATTCATTTGAATGGATGGATTATAAAATTAATAAGTCATTGGTAAAGGCGATATGTACCTCAGGTACCCATGTACAATTCCTTCTATCATAAGGTAACATGTAGAGATGTGCAAGACACTCTGTAATGCATGGCTTTGCTTGGTCAGGATAACTACATAATCTTAACACCATTATCTAGACTGTGAAGTACGAACTTATATAAGCCTAAGGGTAGATTCCTAACTCTCCTGGGGACCAGTCATAATTACCTGCCTCCCTACTGGCACTCCCTCAATCATAGTTTATTGGTCAATGAATGGGCAGCACCACCAAGTTAGATCAGCCATAGTTCTTTCTTGGGATTTTCATTGGTGTTACACAACCACTCCAAGATGAAAAACTTAAAACTCACAAAGCAGAGAAGTTGGTGAGAGAGAAAATACTGACATACAGAGAGCAGAGATGAGAGAGAGTTCCAATAGTGAAGTCGTTGGTTTATATTGTTCCCAAGGCCCAGCTGTTCCCAAAGCCCTCACTTTCACAGTATGGCTGTTGAATGCTACTTTGGTTCCATGAGCTTATAAATCTTTCATTTTAGCCTATGTAGGTCTGCACTTGGTTCTGACCAGTTAAACTATATACAAGTTATTTCAGAGTGTATGGGTTAGATATCACTGTGTAACAAACCACTCCAAAATGTATTGTTCATAAGCTGGGAGGTTCTTCTTCTCTCAGCTGATTCCAGGACTTACTGAGGCAACTGCTTTTCAGTCCCAAAACTGATAAACAGGTGAAGCAATAATGGACAGATAAAATTCAGCCTCATAGGAAGAACATAATCAAGTGTATGACCATCACACTCACTGTTACCACATCTGAATGAATTAAGGCAATGGTGTGCTGAACCAGCTCATACTAGCACAATGGTTAAATGTTTAGAAATTTTAAGATGGCTGCTAAATACAGCCATTATTTAAAATTACATAAATTATGTCAAAAACAAAGCTAATACTTAAAACTCACCACTTTGTAGTTACTTTATAACATTTTACTATTTTCTATGCTCTTAAAGTTATTACTATCTCTCTGTAATGAACACACTATATAATCAGTGGTTATACCAGTCACATCGGTGGCTTGAAATGGGCCATGGTAGGAGTATTTGTACGCTGGAAATCGTCAAATGCTATGCTATGGACTGAATGTTTATGTCCTCACAGATCCATATGTTGAAACCCTAATCCCAATGTGATGGTATTTGGAGGTGGGGTTTTTAGAAGGTAAATTAGGTAATGAGGATGGAACCCTCATGAATGGGATTAGTGCCCTTATAAGAAGAGATCAGTCAGCTAACTATCTCTCCCTCACATGGGAGGATACATAAGAAGACAGCAATCTGTAAACCAGGAAAGAGCATTCACCAAGAACCCAGCCATGCTGGCACTCTGATCTTAGACTTTCTGCCTCCAGAACTGTGAGAAATAGTTGTTTATTTAAGCCGCCCAACATATGGTAATTTGTTATAGCAGCCTAAATTAAGATACACCACAAATCAGGGCTTTTTCCCCTTCTAAAGAGCCAACTGTTAAAATGTTTACCCACATACCACCATTTAAATTGTTTCAGATTATGAGAGTAGTACCTGATAAATCTTTTCAAGTAAACAAAATGTCTTAGGGAAAACAGCCATCTCCACAATTTAGTACGATAAAAGATAAAGCAACCTAAGAAGTATGTTTGTAAGACAACTATTCCACCGGCACATGAAGCTGACTGAGACTGAATAAGAAGTTCTACTTCTGAGAAAATTACATTGCCAAAAGAATCACCAGCTTGGATCAAAAGTGACTGTACTATTTGAGATTTAAGGCCAACTTTGGGTTTCCCAATAGTCTAAATACAGATACTGGGCTAAGACAGCATTCAGCCCCTAAGCAGGGCATATCTGCCAATGTCTTCTTCAGCTGTGGCCAAAAAGAATGGAAAAAAATAAACTCCCAGAGGGTGAATTTAAAGTTAAAGTTAATAGAGAACAGTCAAGTTGGAAGATTTCCCCCATCCCCAGGGCTAATCAAGGAACACGCCTCACCAAGCCAGGAGCCCTTCGCAATATCTAACCAGCGGGATTTCAAAATTGCTTTGGAAGAATGACTACTGCATCTCTCTCATTCTCCCTCTCTATGCACAGAAGTGCTGATAGTCGTAGTGTTCCTGTTCTACCCTTCCCACATTCAAACCTGATACAGAACTCACCGCGCACCTTCCCCTAGTGGAGAAACCATCTTCCATGACCCAGATATCCTGCCTTTCAAGTGGCTGCGGGGAAATGAATTGAGCTTGTGAGCTGATTCCTTTTAGGATGGAATGCGTTATGTTCCACATGTAGTAAAGAGAGCCAAGAGAATATTTTGTACCCAGAAGGCTTAATGGCAGTAGCCATTATTGCTGTCTACCAAATATTTTTTAGTGATTACACTTCATCAAACCCCCAAAGATGGATGTGACCAGATGACATGCTCTGGCCAGAGAAATGTGAGCACCAGTAGTACGGGTAACCTTAAGAGCAGTGAACAATTTATCATTTCTATTTTTTCCCCTTCAGCCACAATGACCAGCAATGTTCCCAACAGTGGTTATTTCATCAGCATGAGTTCTGGAGAAAGAACCATGTGAAGAAGAGCTCCCAGCCAACCCAGAAGGACACATAGCATGAGCAAGAAATAAATCTTGTGGTTTTAAGCCACGGAAATTGGGGCATAATCTAGCCCACTCTGACTGGTACAACCACAATTCCATATATTCTGGCATAGCATGCCCACAAGTAGATGGAGCTGTGTTATGTTTGATTACTGTAACACATACCAAAGGATTTCCTATCACAGACCAAGTAAGCCAAGAAAAGTTGCCAAACTCCACAAAATAGTTTAAAGCAATGTCAAAGCAATGAGGTATCAGTGGGACCAAGTTATGCTTCACTCAGGGCTGCTACTATATTGCCAAATATATCAGCTTGTCAAAACTTTACAGTGACTTTGATCAGAAACTGTTAAACATCTGACTGCCAACATGCAATTGAACTAAGGAAAAAACAATTAAACAGGAAAATGCCAACATCAAAATTGAAGAGAAAGTGTGAGCAGCTTGGCTAGTACAGAGGATTCTAGTGGCAAAACGAAACAATTATGGCTTTAAATATGATTCAGAGGACATGGATATGGAGTGTAAAGACAACTGAAGAATTCCTTGTTGATATTTTTATGGTTTCCTTCTAATGTATACAAAAATTGATATATGATACAATTTATATCTAAATAAGTCATAAAAAGCTCTATGAATCACAACTCAAAGTGCTAGGAGAGCACTACATCACAGTATAATTAGCACCATTGTCTCTTCCTTCTTGGTGGTACACAGACAGTGTGTCTTAAAAAAAAAGTAGTGGTATTTTACAATCAATGAAATGAAGTAACAGAAAAGTAATAGCAGTTACTAATAATGATCATAGGATGTATTTGATGATAAATTATCACAAAGGAGCCATTTACTACAATAGGGGAAAACAAAATCTTAACATATATTGCCACATATAATATATCATATATATACACACACACACACACACATAGATGTAATTTATAATAGGATTCATTTTAGGGTTTTTTTTTAAACAAACGAAGAATGGAGAGAAATGCTCTTCTATAAAGATGCCCTCTTGGAAGTTGAAAGGAATGACATATTGGATGGATAAACTTGGTACCTCAATTTTACCAACCACTAACTAGGAACAGAAGTGGTGACTGTAATTCTCCCCAGGAAGATTTCTACGTAAATGTGATGAAATGCCTTTGAAAGAAAAGATGTTTTCTAACCAAAAGCATCACTGTGTCACAGGAGGGGAAAGGCCCTTAGTGTGAGCTGACACGTAGCATCCTAATTCTGACTTGGGAAGTGGCCCAAAAGCTTTGGCAGTCTTACACACGGCATGTTCAGCCTGCTGTGTGAGGTATGAGCTGACACAGGCTTGTCTGGAAAAAGAGGACAATTCATTTTCAGAGACAAACGCATCAAGTCGCACAGCCACCGCAGAATTTTTTCTCATCACTACAGGTTTCGGTTTCTCCGATTCCCTTCTTCTCTGAGCTTTTATGAGTCCCCGAGCCTGTGTCTTGTCCTTGAGCCCCTAATTGTGTGTTATCTTACGTTGGTCTCAAACATGGACTTCTTTTCTGCTGCTCTCTAATAATACCGTAAGTACTTATACTTCAGGACTAAAATCATGGCTTCTAAAAGCTGGGTAGTAGTAGTAATAATAGCCAACATTTATGAAACGTTTACTTTGTGAGATTCACTATGCTATGCTTTACAATTGCTCTCTTTTGTAATTTCCATTATAATCCAGTGACTTAGTCACACAGCTGTTTAGGGACTCAAACCCATGTCCCACTGCATCACTTACTACCCATGTGGCTTCATTTGATGCATATTAAATCTTGATATAAGGAAATAAACATTTCAATGCAGACATAAATTACTAGAAACGCTGGTAACTTTCCCTAACATATGCTGCTTACCTAGTCTGCCAGTCTGGACACTGGTTACCTGATTCAAATACCTCTCTTTTCCAATACTGGAGACATCTCTTAACTAAGATTTTCATACCTCCAGCAATTAAAACAAAACATTTCAAATGGACCCAATCCTCACTACAGAACTAGAACTATATCAAATATATAGTATATAGGTACTTGACTGTACTATCCATAAATTAAAGAATTTAAAAGAAAAAGAGATTGATATGGAGATTCACAAAACCGTGGGGAGCCAGGAGATGAAACAGAATTAAAATCTGAATGTAAAGGCACTAAAAGTTAAACACTTCAAGTGATCATGTCTAAGTGTGAAAGTTTGTGCATTTATGTATACTATATACATAACGGTGGTTCAAGTGCAAGCATCCAATATCCTCCTCACTCTCTCTACGGAATTTGTGAAAACCTCAGCCAGGTGAGGTCCATGTGCCATCTGAATCAGATCATCCAAGTTGCTTATTAAGATGCACCATCCAAAATCTCTAGTGCCTTAGGTTGGACTCCCCTGCAGCAGACCCCGAGACCAGTTTCATAAGGAAACTGAGGCAGAGATGGGAAGGAACCCACGCTAAACAAGCTAGTGAACAAGTCACTGCTGTGGACAAGTGGGGCTCAATCTGTGGGTCTAGGAGATGACGCAGAGCCATGGCTCTCAAACACTTTGGTCTCACAACATCTTTGAACCCTTAAAAAAAATCACTGAGGACTCCAAAGAGATTTTCAGTTCTGTCCACTGATACCTACCATATTAGATGTTAAAACTATTTTTTAAACAGGAATTCACAAGCATACATTCCCTTAGCTATCAGAGGAATGACATGATCACCTATAGGAAACTTCACTACACCCTTGTGAGAAAAATCAGTGAAAAGAGGCACATAATATCTTGGAATTAGTTCAAAAGTAGTTCTGATCTCATAGAGCTCCTAAGAGAATTTGGGGGTTCCCCAGAAGTCCCCTGAACACACTCTGAGAGCCACTAGTACAGAACATTATCTCGAAGTTGCATCATATGAAGGATAAGGAACTGGGGTACTTATGTTCCAAGCCCCATTCATGATTGACTGAGGGTGCACTAACTCTCCAGAACTTCCAGCTTGCCATGCAAGCAGGCTGAGTATGTTTCTACAACCAGAGGGACAGTCCTGGGAGAGAGTTGTGTGTGTTTGTAGCATGGAGCCTCCGGGATGAACAGGAACAGGAGCTGCCCAGGGAATACATGCGGTGCACTGACAGCGTCTACCGCACCTGTGAATCCATGTTTTAAACAAATTCTGTCTGTGCTATGTAATGCACACTAAAGAGCTGATGCATTAGAAGCAAAATCTCCTAGGCTCTAGGAGAATCATGGCTGACTCCCTCCAATTCCTTTGTTTTCATCTTTCTAGCCTACGTTGCGATGGTTACACTTCAAATCAGAGAATTTGGTGTTACTTTTAGAGAACGATCAGCCTCTCAGACTGCAATTACTCAAAGTCCATACTTTATTAAAACTATTGGGTGGTTCTCAAATGTATTTTTATGAGGTTTTGGTTTCTTCCAATATGCTCTACAAAAATTCTAGCACCTGTCATGTACAATTCCAGAACAGGCTGCTTTATTAATTCACTACTAAAGCTCAACCCTGTCTCTCCGGCTTCAATATCTAGTAAGCCCTGTCTGTGTGTCTCTGCTACGATGGGAGGCAAATTTATAGCCTCTGGTATTTAAGTAGAAATAATGTCTTCCAGATTGGGCCCAAGAAGAAAATGATTCCTCATTATGAAGAAATATTGTTGTCAGCCTCTAACATACTACTGTTTGTCCCAAAGAAGGGAACTGAAGGTTTCCAAATTTCTCCAACTCAGCTCACAGAAGTAGTAAAGGAGACAAGATTCAAGTCAGGCACCCGTCGTCCAGAAATAAGAGTGACTATCTGGGTTCAAGATGCCTTGTGCCAGCAGACCCTGGGCACATAAGCATGGAGAATGACGCAGGAGGGTGAGGGGCAGTGGTGGCCGGAGCCTATCTGCACCAGCTCGCGGGAGTTGAGTGTGCAGATTTCTTTCCAACTCTGCCATCAGTGATGTCTCGTTGGTAGCTTGAAACCAGCCACAGAATAAATATTGGGATTATTTACACTATAAAAATTGGGAAATCAGAATAACTTTTTTTTTTAAATAGAATCGATTGTTCAACATTTACTAACACACCAAAGGGAATAAATTCCAGGAAGATGAGGCTGTGCTGGTATCAGCAGCTACCTTCTACTTGTCTGGGTATCTTCTCCAAGCCTATGCACCCTCACATCTATCCAGGACAAACACAGCTCCGTCTGAGGTCTTGAGATACTGATACTAGAATTGCTTAGTCACAAATCCTTCAGCAACACTTTTCCACTTCTAATACCCTGATGCTACAGCTCAGTGGTTCCTAAATACACAGAGGTGCACCCAGCAGCAAATCTTGAAGTAGCACCTGTCCTCCTCTCGGGAACTCTACTCACTGCTAGGGCACAAAAAGCCTAAACATCACTAGTTCTCATATCCTCCTTCTGCTGGAAGAAGGGGCGTCTCTTTCCCCAAAGAACTCCATCCTACTTGTCTCAGAATAGGAAGGGTGTTTCAGAGTCTCCAGGGTACTCTATTTATACCAGGCTGGGCGAAGAAGAGAGTCAAACCTCTGTGTTGGTTCTGATAATAGAACTGATCATTCTCATACCAGGTAGAGCTTCCTCCTTTGAAAATTCAATGATCCAGTCCCTAGAGCTGCTGATTCATTTTAAATTAGTTAAATACTAGAACCCAGAAACCTGGCTGTGGATTATCAGGAAGATTTTATCCTATATCCTCTTTCAGGTTCTCTCCACCTCTCAGAGATGCTGAGTCCTTTAGAGGAAATAAGGTGAAATACAAAGAAAATCACTGACCAGGGAACTGAGCATCCACAGAACGTGGTAGAACAGGACTAGCTCCAACCTCAAAATGAAATACAATTTTATATTCCACAGACAACTGGTCTTTCTGTAGGAAAAACAGCTATGGTCTAAGAATTGTTCTGCTGCTCAGTTTTCTTTGGTTTCTACTCACAGAACGGAAGGCCAAAAGGTCCCGAGAAACGATTTTAATTTCTCCATCAAATCGTGAAATGCCCGCGTGGTTGTGTGATCAGGAATGGCTGGCCTCTGTGGAACTTGCTGTCAGATATATTGACCATGAAAAGTAACTGCCTTGACCAAAAAAATAGTGGACAAAACAGTTTTTGGACTCTTTCCAGTCTCCTGAATCATTGACACAGCCTCTGTCTCCCTCTATGGGCCGTATCTCACACATCTCGATATTGATCAACAACTGGAACTCTGTACTAAACAAAGATGGCAAAGAATGTGGGAAAACCAGTAAGTCACATGTCCCTGCCAATACAGACCACGACTAAGGGAGGTCTGCAGTATCTCCTTTATACTCAGCTGTAATTTAGAAAAAATAGCTTTTCCATTAATGGGCAAAATCAGAAAGGTCAAAGAAAGCATCAAGTTTGACTCAGGAGGAAAAGAGCAAAGTACAGACTCAGGTGGGTTGGCTAAACATACAATTCACCCAACCTCACCAAAAAAAAAAAAAAAAAAAAAAAGAGGAAGAGGAAGAAGAAATCCATACACTCTGGGCAAAAATGACATCTCACTAAGATCCCAGTTCTCTGATTACACTCCTATTGGCTTGTTACATTAGTCAATGAGTGGATTTTAGTCCATGCCATAGTAGTACTCAGTGCTGCCTGCCTCCTCCCCACCCCACCCCACCTATCATGGTAGAAGCTGCAGCACATTACAGAGCCTTCTCCTGACAGCTGTAACCAGAAACTAAGTAAATAACACATCTGCAGATGTGTTTCGTATGGTGTATTCTTGCCTCACAGAGGGAAAAGTCAGCTAAGCCATCCAACACCGGGTCTGAGAGTCACACCCACCAAGTGCCAAGACCCCAGGGCTGCTCCCTCTAATCAACCCAGACAGAACAAAAGGAACCAAGGACCTCAGAGGTTTGCCCTAGATGTACAGGACTGTGAGTATCTGTGTGTTTAATGCTTGATGTTATGGAATTACGGGGAGTGGGGGAGGTTCATATGCAGATGAATAGATTCTACCCTTCAACCTTTCCTTGTCTAGACTGCACCACTCCATCACTTCAATAAATACCCTCTTGACGCCACAGAAGATATTTTAAAAGGCAAGTCAGTGATTCGTTCCTCTCAAATAGTATTTAGGTAAATAAATTTCTCTCCAAAAGTAATAATTTGGACAGTTCTTAGAGTTGTCTGAAATTTTAGGGCAACAGCAAACTGCTGACAAGCGTGTATTGGGCCACTCTTAAAAGCAAAGCGTAAGGAGCAATGTGGCATTTGAGAGCCCAGTCAGAACTAGGTCTGAATGCCACGTCTATCACTTAGCAGCTGTGGGCTCTGGTTCAGGTATGTAACACTTCTGTGCTTCTGTGTCTCGTGTAGAAAATGGAAAATAACAGCTGCCGTCTGGTCTGCTGTATGAGGATTAAATAAGATGATGCACTGAATGCTTAGCACTGGCCTGACAACATTTAATAAATGATACTTATTGCTACACATCATGCACTCAAGACCCAGAAATGAACAGGAAAAAATCAATGCTCTTGAGATTAGAGAATCTCCTAATAATCTATTTCATTGTAAGAGGTCAGATTAGATTAGAGCCTTAAGAATCCAGAGATAGTGTGAAAGAAATTTGTGAACAACTTCTGGGGTATCTGCACAGCCTCTAGGCCCCATCCCATGCATGGAGTGGCCTCCATCAGTCACATCTCTTCTGTATAACTCTTCCCTCTTGACGGTAGCTTAGTGAAGTCACTCAGGGGAAGACACTTGACCCAGGCCAGGACAACAAGGTTTTATGTCCCAGCAATTTAGACTCTCAATTGAGAGTGTGGAGCAAGTTTCCATGGATGGCCTGGAACAATAAGATGTTGACCAAGGAACTAGCACATGGAATGGAGAAGAGAAACAGGGCCTTCAGAGGGAGAGAGTAACTCAGCAGGCACAGAGAAAGCAGCAGAAAACAGAGGCGGGAAAGTGGACTTTTCAGAGGCCTGACTGTGTCCTGCTTTTAGCTTCCTTCAGACCACCCTATGCACAAAATATAATAAAGAGTTTCCCTTTTCTTGTTGATGCCAGAGCACATTGATTTCACTGCTCTCTCCTGGATAACATCGGGTGGCAGGTTTAGCCTCCTGCCCAACAAAATGATCGACTGAAACAAAGGAGCCGGGAGACAATATAAAGGCTATGGGCTTCAACGCTTCTGGTCTTAACCAAGCAGGCTGCTCACTACACTTTTTTCAGTAGAAATATTAGACCCACGTCACCCAAATCCAGGCCAGACCTCTCCCCTGAGCTCTATTTCTGTAAACTCAACTGCGGACTAGAATTTAATCAGCAGCATCGTAGAAATTCTTCATTGAACATCTACTGGGGAATCAAGCACTGCACTACGTGGTTTTGTTGTTTGTTTGTTTGACTGTACAGTTCCATTTATATAAAATTCTAGAAAATACAGTCTGACCTATGGTGACAGGAAGCAAATCAGTGGTTGCCGGCCCAGGGGGACAGGGAGCAGCAGGTGGAGGCACGGCAGACGGTGGCTGCACCGGACGTTTTACATACAACTGTTTTGTACGATCTTTACAACAACCCTACATGACTCCCGTTTTGCAAACTAGGAAACTAAGGCTTAGAGAGTTTAAGTGACTGACCCGGAGACTCACAGAAAGGGGAAGAACCAAAGACTGTTGGATTCTGCCCCCCAAACCTGAGCTCTTTTTAATTTTGTCTCCAGTGGCTTCTCAGGAATGTCCCATAGCTTTTGATAATCAACAGGTTGAAAATAAACTCATGGGACTGGAGGTGACACAGGACGATCCGAGTTTGAATCCTAGTTTCATTTCTTCCCAACCAGTCACTTCAAACAATCTCAGGCTTAATTTCTTCATCAGCAAACTCAGGGCAAGTCTTGCCCCACCTATCCCTCAAAATTGTGAAGAGGATGAAGTAAGGCAAAAATCTGTGAAAGTATGGCATAAACACTGGAGAATGGTGCCAATATTTACACTGCTCTCATCATTTAGGCTTTATGGTTTCACTATTTATGAAATTAAGATAAAGACACCCGATCTACATTCTGTAGAGAGTCTTTATGATGCTTAAATGAGATGTATGTGAAAACATTTTATAAATTCTGAAGGACACTGTAGGTTTAAAGGATTAGCATATGAGGTTAACCTTGAATTCACTGCATGATTCTCTCAGACTGTTTCAATACAGGTCTATGACCTCCTAAAGTTTGTAACTCTTAGAGAAGGCAGAGAAAGTTGAATAAAATCATGCCAAGGATGAAGCTCTAAATATGAAGTGCAATTTCTTTTGTGTAAACGTCCTGATCTACTATTGATCTCTGACTTTACCCGAAGCCATCTCCGAACCCTTTGTGCAGCCACTTCCCATTGTCTCAAGTGGCTTCATACTTAGCTTTGTATGTAATTTCCAGACAAGTATTTGCTTATGCACCAGCAACCCCCTACACACTGACAAGTGTCCTGTAAAGTGCTTGTCAGTTGCAACTGCAATGTAAGTGTGTGATGTTCAGCTTTTGATTGTCAAAACATCCTCTTAAAAGGCATCCATCTTCAATAAACACATTGCCAGCTACTCAACTAGATAAGAGCCAGGCCACCCTGCCCATGAAGCTCCCCTTTTTAGAAAGCCCTGGGAGACCTGCATAGCTGATCTTTTGAATAACCCTACTCTCCCCTTCCCAAGTTTTAATTTTTCTTCTGTTTTAAATTCGTCAATAAAGAGTGAACCCGAACCTCTCAGATTTCAGATAATACTATAGAGCTACAGTAATCAAAGCAGCATGATATTGGTACAAAAACAGACATATGGATCAATGGAACAGATCAGAGAGCCCAGAGATAAACCCACAAACTTTTGGTCAATTAATCTTTGACAAAGGAGGCAAGAACATACAATGGAGTAAAGACAATCTCTTCAGCAAATGGTGTTGGAAAAACTGGGCAGCTGTATATAACGCAATAAAGTTATTCCCTCACACCATGCACAAAAATAAACTAAAAATGGCTTAAAGACTTAAACAGAAGATAATACATTATAAACTTCTTAGAGGCAAAACATTATCTGACATAAATCTCAGCAATGTTCTCCTAGGGCAGTCTACCAAGGCAATAGAAATAAAAGCAAAAATAAACAAATGGGACCTAATTAAAATTATAAGTTTTTGCACAGCAAAGGAATCCATAAGCAAAAAAGACAACCTACAGAATGGAGAAAACATTTGCAAAAGATGAGACTGGCAAGGGCTTGATTTCCAGAATATATAAACAGCTCTTACAACTTAATAAGAAAAAAAGCCAATCAAAAAATGTGCAGAAGACCTAAACAAGCAATTATCCAATGAAGACATATGAATGGCCAATAGGCACATGAAAAAATGCTCAATATCACTAATTATCAGAGAAATGCAAATCAAAACTACAATGAGGTATCACCTCACAGCAGTCAGAATGGCCCGTCATTCAAAAGTCCACAAATGACAAATGCTGGAGAGACTGCAGAGAAAAGGGAACCCTCCTACACTGTTGGTGGGAATGTAGTTTGGTGCAGCCACTGTGGAAAACAGTATGGAGACTCCTCAAAAGACTAAAAATAGACTTACCATATGATTCAGCAATCCCACTCCTGGGCATATATCCAGAGGGAACTTTAATTCAAAAAGATACATGCACCCCAATGTTCATAGAAGGACTATATACAATAGCTAAGACATGGAAACAACCTAAATGTCCATTGACAGATGATTGGATAAAGAAGTTGTGGTATATTTATACAATGGAATACTATTTAGCCATAAAAAATGTCATTTGCAGCAATGTGAATGGACCTGTAAATTGTCATTCTAAGTGAAGTCAGCCAGAAAGAGAAAGAAGTATACCATGTGATATCACTTATACGTGGTTATCTTAAAAAAGACAAACTTATTTACAAAACAGAAACAGACTCACAGACATAGAAAACAAACTTAGGGCTACCGGGGGGAAGCAGGTAGGAAGGGATAAATTGGGAGTTTGAGGTTTGCAGATACTAACTAATACATATAAAATAAACAAGTTTATACTGTATAGCATAGGGAACTATATTCACTATCTTGTAGTAACTTATGGTGAGAAAGGATATGAAAACAAATATATATATGTTCATGTATGACTGAAGCATTGTGCTGTGCACCAGAAACTGACAGAACATCGTAAACGGACTATACGTCAATAAAAACACATGTATACAAAAAGGTGACCCTGAAAACCCTGAGTACCTGACCTGGGACCCCATTCTACCTGGGACCACATCCTACCACAAATTTACTGGCTTAAACAATACAAATACAACACAAATGCATTATCTTACCGTTCTGGAGCCTCTAGAGAAGAATTCATTTCTTCACCTTTTCCAGTTTCTAGAAGCCACTACATTCCTTAATCCATAGCTGCCTTTCTCCAGCTTCAAAACCAGCAAAGCTGCATCCCTCTGAGCGTTACCCTGCGCTCATTTCTCCCTCTGACTCAGCCTCTTCCGCTTCCATCTTCCTCCTTTTAAGCATTTCTAATTACATTGACTACACCTGGATAGCCCCGGCTAATCCTGCTCTACACAAGCAAGCTGATTACAACCTTAATCCCATCTGCAACCTTAATTACCCTTTGCCACGTAAACTAACACATTTCCAGGTTCAAGGGATAGGACAGCATCATTGAGGGCCACTATTCTAACTGCCACAGTGACATTTAAGCAAAAGCCTAAAGTCTGTAAGGAAGCAAACTTTGTGAAAAAAACATTTAGGAAGAAGAGCTTTCCAGGCACGGGGAAAGGTGAAAGCCAAGACACTTAGATGTGTGCACGTCCTCAAATACTCAAGACAGAAAGCCTTCGTGCAGTGTTAATGTTAGTACTGAGTAAACTCAAAACACAGTAGGAAATGGATCCAAAAAAAAAAAAAAAACAAAAGCAAGGTATAATAAATTAGAAACGTAAAGCTTTGTTTTGTCCAGAAAGTTTAAACCATTTATTTCCACTACTGACAAAGGATAGTAAACCTGAAGATAATTATTTAAAATTCACAGATACCAGAGCAACTGGCTGTTTTATCACTTTGTTGTAAAATCTCACAGACTTGCAGAGCATCATGGTTGGAAGAGACTTCGGCAGACGTCTTCTATCTCAAGCACTTAGCACATGACACATAGTAGATGCTCAGTGATTATTTTCTGAATGCTCTCAGATTAAATATGAGAATTGTAACACCGTTACCCCTTCACAACAACTCGTAGGTCCCAACCCTCCCTCTTCTTCCCAGTTATTCCATGGAAGCTACCCTACTCCTATGTGACCTCATGCATCTACTCACATTTGATTTATCCCACCATAAGCATTTATCCCAAGCTTGGCCTTAAACGGAGCTTTTTCCTAGGATTTTGAACTTGGGACTGCAAAGAAGTCTCTGCCTGCTGGCAGAAGTTTTAAGGTATACAATTTGGGAGCTTCCTTAACAGAATATAAAGCTAGTACCCAGAGAGAAACAATGGAAGTCAGTGAATCCTACCTGGCATCACTGAGCTCCTGAATCTAATTGTTTCTGAGGCTCTGATGAAGCCTCTGTTCTTCTCAAATTATATTTTTCACACAACTTGGAGTCCATGAGCCAATTAATTCTCCCTTATTGCACTTCTCTCACTAACAACATAGTTACCCGCAACACTAAACTCAGAGAGGAAACCTGAACACCAGAGAGGGTGAAGGCTTTTATTCCACAGGTGATACCCATAATTAGTGAGCAAGCCAGGACTCAATGGAGGTTTACGCTCCTACTGAATTCCCTCTGGGATCTCCCCAAGAATAATACAATCCAAATGAAGGATTCTACCCCCAAACTATTTCCTGTACCTACTGATTTACTCACTTCCACTGCCACCTCCCTAGTCCGAGTAACCACCATTTCTCCCCAGACTACTGTGTCCTGTTACACGAGAATAAAACCAGTGTTTGTACTATTCATGCAACGCTCTGCAGTGCTTTTCTGACCTCATCCAGTCCTCCTTCTGTGTATTCCAGCCATGCAGGTTTTCTTCCAGTTCCTAAAAGATGTGTCAGCCGAGGGGGGCTGAAGAGGGATTCGAGGAGGTGAGCTGCCGAACCGGGAAAATGCGCGAGGAGCCGCCATACCGCAAAACAAACTGCGCCGGGAGCCGACATGGATCTAAACAGCACTTCCTTCTAGCACAACAAGATGGCGCGCGGGGCGAGGCGCTCTTGTCCTGCTTTTAGGTACTCTGTCCGCACATGCGCAGTGTTCATTTCTTTGTCCACGAGGCTTCCATACCACCACTAACGCATGCGTACATTTGCCTTTTACCAGGTACACGCTACTGTGAACTTTGGCCTGGGCCCACGGCCTGTTCACTTAAGGCTGCCGACTGATGTGTACTTCTGAGATCCCTTACGTAACTATGTACTCATTTTGGAATATTCTTCCCTTGACCCTCTGGAACTAGTCTCTTCTCACCTTTTTATCATTATTTTATAATAAAGTATCAAGAACGAATCCAAAGAAAAGACAAAACCGTTTCCTATATTTATAATAAAAGCACAAAATACACACTAAAAGCAGAATATTCAAAAGAACCTCTTTATTTTACCTTGGACAGCCAAAGATGCTTTCTGAACTGTCATATGTTAAAAATGTCAGCAGCAGTTTTTGGTAACCTCTGAAATGAACCAAGAGAGGTCACTCTTTTTCCAAAAGCATTTTGACAGACTACCACTATTGTTCCTAAGAAATTATGGCTCCAGTTTGAAGGCGTTCCAAAGGGGTTTCAATTAAACTAAATATCTCTTTTCGGGATTTAAAAATTAATGTTCACCAGACCTCTTGCCAACTCCCCAGGAAGAAGTAACATAAGGTCCAAAAACATGCTGAACATTAGAGTCAAGTAATGTGTCAGTCTGAACAGGGTGAATATAATAACTCAAGAGGATAGAATCTGAATTACACCAGAAGAATCTATGGATCCACCAAGGAATTCTATTGGCTATTGTCATCACAACTGAGATTAGAGGCTCCTGTAAGGGCAAAGCAAAATTGAAGAGTCCTGACACTGAAACTGCTTATATTTATCAAGTGTGGGGTTGAAACTCACTAAAATTGGAGTGAACTCAAATGGTTATGAACCTCCGAACTTACCTCCTGCTCTCTTACTGGAAATACCAGTGAGTGGTGAACACTCATGTATCTGGATGGTACCGTCCTTTGATTTCTTCCACTCTCTTAAATTCTATCTTAAAATACTTCTGCTTTTTCTGGAATGCTTTTTTGCCCATGGTGATGAAATTTCTTTTCCTAGTTTCTTCCTCAAATTACAAGCCCATCACTCTGCTTTCAGTTATCAAAAAAAAAAAAAAAAAAAGGTAAAAAAGTATTAGCAATCATTGTGTGCCAGGATTTTTTTTTTCCCCTAGATCCAAGATATTTAGGACAATCTATTTCTACTGCCAATGTGCCCACTTGTATACTATGAAGTAAATGGACACACACATGTTCACACACATATACTCACTCGTAACAATTTGTGAGAAATGCTAATTCATATTCCTTATAGAGGTTCTCTCTAATCTTTTTACAAAGCAACCACCACCTTTCTTCTTAGAAAAACAACTTCAACTACACTTCCATTTAATTAGTACTTACCAAACCTGTAGCCATTTTTAGTGTAAAGTTCTAATCAATGCTATGACCGACCCAATGGGGGCAGTAGGGAGTATATGAAAGAAACCAAGGCATCACCAAAACCAGTATCAAAAATTCTAGCTTCAGGTAGAAAGGAGAATGGAGATCTCTTTATAAAATTGCTGATATGGTTTTACCACCCAAAGCTTCAGAGAATGAGACATATTCAAACAAACCCAAGTTTAAAATCTGTTCCACCTCTTACTAGTACTAAAATCTTTTAAAAGTTCTTAATTCTCCCAAGCCGCCATTTCCTCATACTGTCAAACTAAGACAGTAACACTTGTTTCCCAGTGTTGAAATCCCAAAATAATGAGGTAATGCATTTAGGGAGCTTGGTGAAGTGCCTGGCACATAATAAATATTTAATAAATGGTAGTTATGTTTATGATTATTCATGCCAATTACCATTCATTCATCTATTCGATAAGGAATAATTAAGCTTATGCTTTCATATTTTCACAGTTCTGAGACCAACATTTTTTCACATTTTAATACTTTTTAAATTGCAGTGACATTGCATTAACTACACACAGGGTATAATTTTTTCCTTCTGCAAAGATATATATGCATTCACTGATGTACCCTACAGTGATTGTGTCCTAGGGCTAGCCACTGTGCTAGAAAGTAGATGTTGACAAAAATAAGTAAGGAAAGCCCCCGTTGAGCAGAAATTTGCAGACTTTGATGCCTGGCAGAGAGGCCAGGTGGCTTCAGCCTATGGCCTCAATCCCTGAGCTGCTACTACCTGCTTCTGTATCTTATGTTAATTGTTTCAAAGATTTGGGGCACTGCAAGCCATGCTGAGAATCTGATGAAAGTTATGTGCTTCTCTACAGGACAAAAATACATATATATTAATTTTTCATAGAGTTATGAGAGTTCTATAGGCTCTCCAAAGATAATCTATGGTCTCCCCCGAAAGAACCTATGAAACTCAGATGAGAATCCTGCTCACCTGCTTGTGAACAATCCCCAATTCCTGTGCAGGTCACGTTTATGATTCTACAATCTTGAGAGTTTAAGCATAAGTATGTCCTGCAGATGAAGAACGGAGTGCAGAGCTAAGAATCACTGGCTCAGAGAGTCCCTAACAACAGTTTAAGCTGGGCTGCTAGCCAAAAGAATCAAATTTAAGGGGAAAGAAAAGAGGGGGTAATATCAACCTTAGGAAAAACAACCTACAACTTGTTACTTTTCTCATTCATGGAGTGCAAGTCAAGCAGCCACCGTGTCAGTATTTGATTTACACTCCCATTAGAATGACCCATCTCTGCAACCCGATGCTCGTTACTCCAAATCTAGACTTGTGGTTTGGCTGAGTCTCAAGACTGTAACCATAAATGTCAATGTAAACACACATTTTCTAGAAGGATGATAAAATCAAAAGAATCTATTTTCAGGAAATCAATGTGCAAATGTATCATCATACTATAATTTTTTTCTACAATTTATAAAACTCTGGTCAAAGCACTTGTCACACACACACACACACACACACAAAAATCCTAGTGGGATGCTGATGTGAGCCACCAGGCTCTATCCTCTTTAACAAAGGCAATTCATCAGGCTGCACCCAAAAGCACCAAGAGTCTGTACCAGCTCTATTTAGAAAAACTTTGGCACATCCAAGGGGCTCCTTTAAGGATCTATAGTCCAAAAAGAGGAAACTCCAATTCAAAAGCCAAGGTCAGGGTGCAGTTACAGAACCAGAGTCTTGGAATGGGAGGCACTCATTTGTGACATGATAGTTGCAAGAGCAGAGAGATGAGCTAAGCCAGAAATGAAACATGGTCTCCAAAATCCAATCATCAAATATAATTAGGAAGAATGAAAATTCTGTAAAAGACCAGAAATGGATGTTAAAAGTAGGTATGGAGTCAAAATTTGGAACAAAGGAATGGATTTAGTAGTTCTGAGCATGAATGGTGGGAGGAGAAAGGAGGTGAGAAGGGGGCTGAGACCCTCACCTGGAAGATGGTCTCAGACACCAGCCGGCTTTTGCACTTTGTTTTAATGACTCGCTGGAAGGTGCTGTTTTAACAAACAAGATGGACTTGGCTTAAGGACCTCCAAACCGCATCATAAAGGTACGTTTTCCCAGTACAGATAACTGTATTTTTTAAGTAGCGCAGTACTTTTAAAAACTATAAGAAACTCTCATCGTGCACTGAATTCTGAACCAACACACTGAATTTGGACTGTTTTGGCAGAATACAACCAAACTGAATATTTCTGTTATATTCATGGTACCACATTCTATCTAGGGATTATGTGGCCATCAGTCCAGTGGCTCACAAAGCCAAGATTTAGTTCCTCCATTCATGACTCCTTCCTCCACAAAAAAAAAAATTAATTATATCTTCTGACTACATTGCTATAAAGATAAATATAACCCCAGTAGGACGACTATGTTCATTTCTTTCTTCTGATTCAAAAAAAAAAGTGAAGACCTGTTTGTGAGCCCTAGGTGCCTTGTGCATAATGGCAGTGTTAAATTAATTAAACAAGGAGATCATGAGATGGAGGTGGTTCTACTATCTTAGAAGCCCTCAAAAGTAAACCAAAATCTAAGCCTGTAAATTTGTTAAGGGTAAGAAATCAAAATTTATGGACAACCAATTGCAAACAGCCAGGGAGGCTATTCCCAAATAATGCAATTGCTTAAAATATAACCAATTAAATAACTCTCTTGCTTTGCTTCCAGCTCCTTTCTAAGTCCTTCCTGCAGCTCCTGTCAGTGAAGCACTGCTTCCAGTTTGTCACTGACTGATTCTAATTGATTATTGCTCAAACTTAAAATTTTTGATATATCTTAGTTTATCTTTCAACAGTAGTAAGTTGACCCTAGCTGTAAATTTTCATTATAAAAGAGGAAATTCATGCTCTGTATTTAGGCACTTAGAGGGAGATAAACAATTTTTCCCTGCATCTGCTTGTTCTCAATGGCCTTTAGATCAAAGTAATCCATACACCAAGTCGGTGACATCTTCTGGTACCCTTCAGTGGACTATTCCAAGAAATGAAAAATAGTCCAGCCCATAATGCCAATATCTTATCGTCTCTATGAAGAAGTCAGTCAGACTGATTTGGGATTCAAGGCACAGTAAAGAAGAAAAACAAGAGAGACTGTTACCTACTTTGGTGATTTATGAACAAGTTAGAAAATAAATGCAAATATTCTGTTGAAAGGTGGCTACTCATTCAAAGTAATGGGAATTGTTACTTAACCTCTCTGTGCCTCTTCTTTCATCTGTGAAATGGGAATAATAGTAACTACCTCATAGGCCTGTGAAGATTTAATTAATATATTTAAAGCATTTTATATAGTACTTGGCACATAGCATTCCCCAACTAAGACATTTTATTATATTTCTAAAGAGAAAAATTAAACCGTAAAAATTCTCTGGGGAAAAAAAGTAATTTTTATCTTTGATATTGAACAGAAGGCAACCAAGATGGGTTTGAATAGCCTTGACTCCATATGAAAAGGTTTTCTCTGTCACTGAAGATGCTCATCTCCTCTCCAGCTCCCTACCCAACCTGTCCAAGGAAACGTGGAGGGAAAGTCCTCCCCACCAGACTCCAGTGCTTCTCCAAGCAGAGGCTGCACAGCTCAAGGGGATTCAGAAAGAACACGCTGTCTCTGCCAAGACCTGTCTCCCGGAAGTCATCAGACCTGCCTGCTCTGGCCCCAGCTGCACTCCAAGGCCACAACTGACAGGAAATTAGCAGCAGCCTTTGCCGGCCTGCTAATTATGAGTCCCAGCTCCTCCTTCTGTGCTTCTCCAAGAGTCTTCTGAGCCAACTCTGGTGCCACAATGTATGGTCTTCAATTTTGTCTGCAGTTCTTTGTGCAGACCAGGGTGTGGCTCCCAAAAAAGGTTTACAGGGAGCTCAGCCCAGCCTATCAGCACTAGAAGGGCACAGATGTCTCCCTCATTCTGGACCAGTTCCTTAGCATCTCCTGGGACGTTGCCTGTATCACTGGCAGGCTGGCACACCCACCGCTCTTTCTCATGAGGGTTCACCATTTGCAGTTTATGTGACTCTTTAGCTTTATTTCACAAACAAAGAGATTTAGAAGATGTTCAGAGCACAGAGCTAGAGACAGTTGGGGAGTCACAAAATTAATTTATAAGCTGATTATGTCTTGATCCACTGACCTGTTTAGGCAAAACAAGACATACAAACAGCAGCCTAGCTTTAAATCCCAAAAGCCTAATTGCAAGTCAAAACAGCAGTCCTAACAATTGGGACCTTAGAGGGAACTGAATCCAAGGTAGAGAATGTTTTCTGAATTCTGCTATAAGTTCCACTCCATTTAAGAAAAAAAAAATCCCTGATTAGAGAAAAATATTTTCTTCTAATATAAACCAATGAGATAAAATAATTAGAAGTCTAGATATTGATTCGAATCACGTCTCTACTACTTACACAAGTTTTTAGACGTCTCTGAAGCATAATTTCCTCAGAGAAGAAGAACAGTATTACTTGCTTCATAGGATTGCTGTAAAGATTAAATGTGATAATGTGAAGTATTTAGTAAATGCCTGGCACGTAGAAAATCCTCAGTAAATGGTGGCTACTATTGCTAAATTATTATTATCATTAGCATCATGATCATTAATGACTACACTATATCGCCCCTCAATTAAATAATTGAGAGCTGGCTATTCATTAATTTAGCACAAATTAACTGATCACCTAGGGACTGTCCTAGGGACTGTATACATAATGCAGAGAAGGTCTCTCTCCTAATGACACTTACATTCTGGTGTGTATATATGCGTGTCTGTGTGCCTGTTACAATAAAAAAAAAACATATGTTTGGTCTTTGTCCCTGGTACCTGGCACAGAGTTCCTAAAACCCTTGGAATTTCCAGAGTGATCAAAGTGTCTTTTCTTATTCATAATGAGCCCCTTTTGACCATACCTGGGTTCATGCTAAGGTGACTCATAGTTTCAGGGGACCTCAGTAGCTTCGGGATCAGGGCTGGTCACATAAAAACCAAGCACGTGATTAGAAGGTTAGAACTTTCACCCTCAGTCCCCCAGACTCTGGGGAGGGTCACAGGGCTGGAGATTAAGTTCAGTCTCGAAAGGCCAGCAGTGCAATCACGCCTACATAATTAAGCTTCGATGAAAACTCTGAAACAGTGAAGCCAAGGGAGCTTCCGTTTTGGTGAACTCATCGTGAGGCTGGCATGCCCTGTGCATCTTTTCCACTTGGCTGTTCCTGACTTGTATCTGTTAGCATAGGCCAGGAATTGTCAGTAAAGCACTTTCCTGAGTTCTGTGAGTCATTCTTATGAATTATCAAACCTGAGGAGGGGGTCACGGGAACTCTCAAATCCGTAGTTGGCCAGGAGGCAGTGTCGGTAGCCTGGGCAGCCCATTTGAAGCTGGCCTCCAGAAAGGACGCAGGCTTGTGGGACTGAGCCCCTAACTGGTGGGCTCTGTGCTAACTCCGGGTACTTAGCATCAGAACTGGATTAAACTATTGGACACCCAGTTGGGGGTCAAAGAATTGGAGAACTGGCTGGTGTTTGGTAAAAACCATACAATGTGTTTGCATATTGGAGGATGGTAAGAAAAGATAATAAAGAAAGCGACAGACAGATGGTAGAGAAGAAGAGAGAGAGGACACAATCATTTCAGATAAAGATAAAAGCTGTGAAGGAAATGAAAGGATGGTGTCGGGGAGGAAAAATCACCTTCCCTCTCACCTTCTGAATTCCTAGTGGAGAACCCCTGAAATAAAAGACAGCTATGTCTTCCTCATGTATGCCTGGGAGATACCCAGGGGAAATGAGTAACTGCCCGGGGAGACTGAATTCAGACTTAAATACCATCTTAATAGGGCTTCTCGGGGGAGAGTAAATGATCTCAGGAAAGACGAGTGGGATCTTAGAAGAACAGGTGGGAGTTGTGAGAGTTTGTGACAAAGGTTCTCTGGGTGTGATGTGAACTTCTGGCCTCCTATCCTGTAATTAGTCAATTTTCCCTGATTGATGAACCTCCTGGGAGGAGATTTATGGCAGGTGAGTTCCTTTGGGGAGGTGCCGTCTTTGGGCAGATCCAAAGAGCTCGGAGAAATCCTCTCCCTGCATGTGCTGTTTTCCAAGTGCCTACAACTCAAAATAATCAAGAGAGCCAAGTGGTATATTTTGGGGTGGCAGCCACATTTGACAGGGTGGCTGGGGGAGACCTCTCCGAAGAGGGGACAGCATGCTAAGGGCAGCATGCAGATGGCTCACTGAAATCCTATGCACAAAGCAGAAGTTTCTTCATTTTATAGAAAACTATATTGAGAGAGAGTGAGATTAAGTCATTTGTCCTGGCCACCAGCTAAAAAGTGGCAGAGCTAGAATTCCACCTTAATTCTGTCTCCTCCCCACCACATTCCTTATATTTCCATCCAGTCCAAGCTACCCAACAGAGCTTTCCAAATGACAGAAATGCTCTAGATTCATGTTGTCCAATAGGCCATTTGTGACTACTGAGTGCTTGAAATGTGGCTGGGGGGACCGAGGAACTGAAATTGTTTAATTGTATTTTTATCATTTAAATTTAAATAGCCAGCTACAGCTAGTGGTTTCTACCTTGGACGGTGAAGGTCTAGCATTTCTCCACTGGGTGACAGCTGGACCCCTTAGGTCTATTTCCCTGATGTTCTGGACCTTTTTTTGGACTCTTTCTGAGAAAGATGTTGTCTGGCAGCAAACACACCTGTTAAAGATTAGCTACATGAAGCCCCCCTCAGGTTGATGTCACATGAATTAGTCACTGCATCTCAAAACCAGGATATTCATTCTCCATCTTTATTTCATTTTATGTTGTATATACATGTTTAATGTAAAAGGAAAAAATCTTCAATCTCTCAGGCACACCCAAAAGCCAGAAGCCTATTCAAACAAAGGCACAAGGGAGAAAAGCTGGTTGAGCCCACATGGGCACTTTCATAGAAGAAAGCTTAGAGAAAAGAAAGGCAATGTGAAGGAAACATCTGCCTTCTCAAATGGCTGTGACTTCAGAAAAATTAAGAAGTAAACACCGAGGTGGTCAGATAAACCTCACGGACAGTGATCGTGGATGATTTGATTTATTTTACACTTTTGGCACCAAGTCCTAAAAAAAGACTGGCACTGAAATTAAGGAAACAATGCCATGGTCTAGAGCCAAGCTCTGAAACCCTCTCCATCCTGCCTGACTGACATGAGCCAAACTGTCTGGACATCACGCGGCTCAGAATTGGTTACAAATACACATTTTGGGGTCACACACCCCTGGGTTTCAGGCCCAGCATACTGCTCTGCCCTTCTCCCCACCCCATCCCCAACCTCACTCATCTTCTTTTTAAATTAGTTTCAAGTCAGGCCCTGACTCTAACTTCTGGGACATTGCTGAATCGGGCCTTTTTCATACTAATCCTTCAATGTGCGTTTGCTAGTCACCTACCCTGGGTGATTCAAAAGGTAAGGCAGGTCCTTACCCTTGAAAAAACTTTCAGTCTGGTTGAGGGTATGTGGCCAATATCCAGGAAACAAGCTGAAATTAAGTGTTTACTGGCCTTAGCCTGGTTTTGCCAGAAAGAGCTGGCATTTAAAACAGGGAGAGGGGGTGGGGGATGTAGTTCAGTGGTAAAGTGCATGCTTAGTATGCACGAGGTTCTGGGTTCAATACCCAGTACCTCTATTTAAAAAAATAAAGAATGTTATCTTTAAAAAAAAAAAAAAAAAAGAAGGCAGAAATCCCTGGGAGAAGACAAAAAATATTTTATAATCTTGCTTCTCTTTCTTAGCTGCAGAAAGCACAGAACTGGATTTGAAGTTCAATGATCTCGGTTACAACATCCCTTCAAGTACACACACTTGTGACCTTGCCGTGCCCTTGGCACGGTGCTGGGAGAGTGGGTAATCTTCAATTTCTGTTTTATATTTTTGCTAGTATTTGTCCTCCTAGTATGTGACACCTTCATGAGATGATCTGGGATAAAAATAAATAATCATATAGACTGAAACTGCCAGGGGATACCCATCTTCTGATTTATGTATTTAAAAAGTTCACTCTACTTATATAGAATTTTTGATGCGACTTGTAAAAGTGAGCATGCTGCAGAATCTGACAACCAGGCAAAAACACCGAATAGGAATTCAGTAAAGGAAGCAATGGATGTAGAGGTTTTCAAGTGCTTGAAAGTAGCTGATTGTGACACTTGACCATCACGTTTTTCTCTCAGTTGGATAGCAGCTTATATATGGGGGGGGGGGGGGAGGGAAAGGGGAAATGCATTACCTTTCATTGCCTGACAGAAGGCCACGTGCCAATGTACCCAAGCCATACTGACTTCAGTGAGAAATCTCAGCATATATTTGAGTGCCCACAACAATTTTTATTTCTGAAAATAAAAATCAAAGTAATTATCTCACAGCATGAACATATCACCATCCTGGTCATTACCAAGAGAGCTACATTGCCCAGAATGATCCTGTCTCATTCCGATTCAGCAACCCCAGATAAGCTCATCTGAGCACTTCCGGCTCACTTAAGAATCACAGATCCTTGGCATTCTAAAAGATACTGAAAGTCATTAGTGTGATCACTTATTCAGTGCTTGAGGCCCCCTCTAAATATCTCTGCAAATTGATCTTCTGGCTTCTACCTGATGCCTCATCCTGTGACAGGAGTCAGTGCCTCCTATGGCCTCCTGTTCCACGTTCCAGATCTCTGCTAGAAAGACCTCCCTCATGCTAAGCCAAAATAAGTCTCTGTCCCTAATTCTATGTAATCCTCTGAACATAGTTGATAGATTGTCCCTCTAGGAGGAGGAATGAGGTCCCCACTCTACTCCCCAAGTGAATTAGAAAAGCTTTCTCTCTACTTTATGTTTGTCACAGCATTTACCACGCTGTATTGTAATTACCTATCTACAAACCTAGTCTGTAAGACATGGACATCAGGCACCCTGTATCCCGAGTGCC
Source organism: Camelus bactrianus (assembly GCF_048773025.1). Taxonomy (NCBI): domain Eukaryota; kingdom Metazoa; phylum Chordata; class Mammalia; order Artiodactyla; family Camelidae; genus Camelus; species Camelus bactrianus. Next base: position 24,834,583 of record NC_133563.1, read on the forward strand.
TAGATCACAGCCAGCCTTATAGGAGGTTTTCAGGAAGTAGTTGACAGATCTGAGGATGCATGGATGGATGGATGGATGGATGGGTGTGTGGGTGGATGGGTAGATGGATGGATGAATGGATAGATGGGTGGCCTTTTAAGTTATTGTTTATTGAGCCCTTACTTTATGCTTAGACTTTACTCCATCAACTAAACAAAGAAGTAGATATTATTATAATTATGTCCATTTTACCACTAAAGAAACAAAGGCTCAAAGAGTTTTGTTAACTCTTAAAGACCCGTATTCAGCATAGTTTGGGTCTGAAATTTGAATAGGTGATTCAATGGATGAACAAAGGTTATACTTTTAACCACTATATCCTGGTGCCATGAATTAATGAATGAATGAGAGAATGGATGAATGAACCAATCTATCAACTAATTTCTTATAGAATCTCACTGTTTCAAAGACTCTCCAAGTGCTATGGAATTCTGCTAAAGCTTTCAAAAACAAAAGTAAGGCTTAAATTCGGCTGAGACCAACCTGTATTCAACCAGTTCTAAAATGAAAAAAAAGCCTTCACAAACAAGCCGCTAGTCCCCATTTTTGTAGGGGGTGGAAATACGGACAGGATTCATGTCTAGCTCCCCTTTTCAACGTGGGACAAACCTCAGATCTCATCCGTGGAGATCTGACAGTTACAGCAGCAGAGGGTTAAAGCTTACATGAACTTCATTTAAACTTCATTTGGGCTCCTCCCTGACTTTGGAAAACTTTACATTAAACTTCGTAACATAAGGAGAACATGCAGTTTAAATTAAGGAAGTGGGGGAGGTTTGGGTATTTTCCAGCCTGGGTCAGCAAACCCCCAAAGGCCTGTAATTAGCTTTTCCCTCTGTTTCTTCTTAGTTTGATCATTAAAACCATGGATGAGACTAAAGCTTAATCAGGTAGATTGCCTACTCTTCCTTCACGATGTAAATCTATTATAGACCCAAAATATCTTACGGGGTATTTTGCAAACAGCTCCCAAACCTATTGGGTTGGCTCATTTTTATTCTGATCTGCCCCATCCTTATACCCAAGCCCAAAAATACAAGATACTGCTAATGCTGCACAGATCCCACCTTGAGGAAAATGGCTTCGTGCCTCCTGATAGTGGTTTTTCAAAGTAGTACATTTCTCATGTTTCTGAAATAAAAAAGGTGCAGCAACAACTGACCAATTTCAGGCCTGTATGCTATCTGATAGTGACACCAAAAGGTGGGGGCAAGCGAGAAAAGCCAAACACCTATAATTTCTCTCTTAGTAATTTACTGAGGGTTTTCTTGGGTTTTTTTTTTTGTGTGTGGGTTTTGGGGTTTTGTTTTGTTTTGTTTTGTTTTCTGGCTATACTCATATGGCCCATACACATCTGACTGTCTCTAGAATGTGCAGGAGTCTGATTGGTCATAGTGGGAAATACACAGATGGGCTGTTGGTGTTCCTGGTTCTAGGCAACATTACTGAACTCAGATTTCATGTTTGCCTCGTGCTCCTCAGCTATGAAATGGAGCCTTAAAGATGCTCAGATGAGGAGAAGGAAATAATTCCCCTAAGATCCTTCACCGTGGTTTCTATGGCTTATACGATGATCATTTTCCCTATGGTTCCCCTGCCCCTTTCCACGTGCTCTCCAACAAACCACACCAGTGAGCCAAACACAGAGTAACACTGGAAACTGGAAAATCACCAAGATGGCATCAGAGCTCAGGGAAGGAGAATTTAATCAGCTGATTACAGATGCAACCTGCCTCTATGTGACAGGTTAAAGCAATTTATCATGTAGTATTTATCAGTACCTTTTATGGGTCTATGTTTTGCAGAAATTTATGAAATTCATTTTTATAAACTCTACTATCATTTCAATGCTCCTATGATAGCTACCTCTTGCTTAGATCCCCATATCTTAAAAAACTTAAAAGGCAAGTAAGGTGGTCAAATAGCAATGTATCAAAGCCCCACACAGGTCAGACTCTGGATTCCTAATTCAAAGGTTAGTGTCTTCAAATCCTTTATCTTCCTTTGAGGAAATAACAGATGAGACCATTGTGTTCTGCAAATATTACCATCAGAGACCAAAATCAGGGGCCAGCAGTGGCTTCATGCTATTTCCTCCAGACTCAACAGACAGAAGTTTATTTTAAATAACTATTTGGTGGGTCAACAAATACCTTCTTTACAATAGAAAGAACTCATCCAAATAGGTAGGATTAGGTTTGGCAGCAAATGGCCAAAGGACAGTGGATTAAACAAAACAGAAGCGTATTTCCTTCTCTTGTGCATGCAGGCTTGTGTGGAGCCCCCGCGAGCATCAGGCCCTTCTAAGTGCCTTCTGTCTCATTGTTCTGCTATCAGCAACATGTGTTTTTACTGTGAGCTCTGAGACTTCTGCTCCCGTTCCAGCCATCACATCTGAATTCAAACCAGCAGGAAAAAGGAGAAGAGAGGAGCAGGCACACCTCCTGCTTATAAAGATACCTCATAGAGTTGCAAATCCACTCAACGCTTCTACTCAGGGCTGGATATTTTCTGTTGGTTCCTCCACCACATCCACTTTTCTACACTGTTTAGTGTTTTGACGGGTTTATCTGAATGGATGACATCAGTGGGTGCCCTTGCCCTCTGGCTTCTGCTGAGTGCAGCCAATGTATGTACACTCAGGAGGTGACAAGGTGGAGGAGGGTGAGGCTGGGGTATCTACTTCCCCAGATTATTCCCTTCCACGTCACCAGGGGTTGGCCTTCTCTCTCTATCTCGTGCATGAGTGGGAGTGTCTACTTCAGGTTGCAAACAAGAGAAGGTACGTTGTTTGTACACAATTTAAAAGTAATCATAAAACCAACTACAAGTCAACTTTTTATTATCACCTTGCACAGGCAATTCTAAGCAATGTCCGTGATAAACACTCCTCCTGCCAGGGACCGAGCACTCCCTCCATTACCTCTCCTCACCAGCAGCCACTGCCTCTCCCAAGGGTCACAGCTCCTGTCAATCAACCACCTCCATCCAGTGACTCTCTCCATGTTTGCTAACCACTAATTCCCCTTGTCCCTTGGGCCTAGGGGTGAAAACAGTTCTCTGGGTTTCTAAGACCCCTGCCCACACCCTTTTTAAATAGTCACTTTATTAAGCTCTGGCCAGTTATCCAATTTGAGTGTGTCATGTATTCCTCGTTGGCACCCTAGCTGATCCCACACAGCAGCAAGGGAGTTTCCTTATTCCAAAGTGGTCATGAGCCAAGATGAAATTTAGAAGCTCTTTACTGAGGAAGAAAAGGATAAATTAGATATTAGAAGGTAAAAGTCTCTGCCATCCTCAATAAATGATGTTTCTTTTTTTTTTTTTTTTTTTTTTTTTGAACTTGGAGAACCACAGATCTACCAAATGAAAATACTCTTATGATTGTCCCCAGGCAAAGCTTTCATCTCTCTATCTCTCTAGCCAGTTTTGCTACTTCCCTCCAAGGAAAATTTCAAGGAAACTAGCCAGATGGGTGCAGCTGAATAGTATATCCAGAGTGCCGCCCTAAAGCCACATAGAAGGAATTGGATTCCTTCCCAATATCCACTCAGAGGTGCCCTTTGTAGAGGCTGTATTCAGAGCATGAGCTGCTGACCAGAGTGACGTCCTGACCAGTTAGAACAGACACTGTCTGGCCTGCCACCCAGTGCATGTCCCCCGGGTATCTCCCATCCTCCTAGGAGAGCTGAAGGGAGAGCAGGTTGACCTCATTCCTGCGCCCACAGCCTCGGGGCACCTCCTAATCCCCATGTCTGTTTTGTGAGGTCAGGCCTGCCTACAGCAGCCCATCCTCGGCTCCTGGGATGGATCAGCTTCCCCACAGGAAAGCCAACTCGACAGCTCCTATTTCCTAACCATGAACGCCAGCCAGCACTCACTTTTAGCTTGTCAGCATCCACACGGCCACTTCCTTGCAGTACTGGTTTTATTAAGGGAAAGGCAGTGTTTAGAGGCAATAAAATGGCCGAGGATGAACAATTAATTGAAGAACTTTCATTTCCCTCCCTACCTCTCAAATAAAGTACCTAGCAAATTTGGATTTCGTTGTCTTATTACAAAACAGCCTACCCTGGGTGAGCTTTGGAAAGGAGTGTCCACAAGGTGATGAGATGTGCTTATCAAAGCATGTGTCACTGTCACAGCCATCAGGAGACAGGCCCTCTGTGCAGGAGCCCTGCCACAGGGCCCGGAGCACGACTTCTTGTGAGTGGACTGCTGGTTGTTTGGCTGTTGCTACAGAGAGTCTCTGGAAGAACTTCCGGTGGGGTGGGCGGGCCATGTTGGAAGTCCCCACAAGTCTGAATGCAGGTCTTATTTCTGCTTTTTGTGGTTGACGAGAAATGTCAGGCTCTCCTAAAAGTTTTGTTTTGGCTGATTGTTTTTAATCTCTGTTCTAGACACTTCACACACACACACACACACACACACACACACACACACACACACACACACACACACATCACCTCTAAACTTTACAAGACCCCAAGGAAATAAGTGTGACTGGTCCTCATATACAGAAGAGGAAACAAAGGCTCAGAGACGTAAATAAGCCTGTGGCCCCTCGAAGCTGGGAAGCAGAGGCACAGCAGTGAGATCTCGGGTTGGCCTAAGTCCAGAGCTCCGTCATGCCGTCCCCACCGGTGAGCACCCTCCCCAGAACAGTGCAGAGGGCCAGGTGTCAGGCCCTGTGGGTACAGCCCCTCAGTTCTGGTCTCCACAGGCTGAGGTGCGCCACCAGCAGGCCACGCTGACGCCATAGAGAGGAGGAAAGTGCCACTATCGCACGTGGCTGGCGGCCACCATATTGGACACTGCAGCTCTGTGTCATCCAGACCAGTATTGCCCCAACCGGTCTCCCAGAAGACTGTTCTTGACTTGTGAATAAACACAACACTGGGAGAAGAGACAACCAGGTCTGTGATTGCTATAGACTGAATGTTTGTGACCCCTCCAAAAAGATGTGTATGTTGAAGTCTAATTCCTTAAAGTGAAGGTATTTGAAGGTGGGGCCTTTGGGGGGGGTGATTAGGTCACAAAAATGGAGCCCTCGCGAATGAGATTAGTGCCTTTATAAAGGAAGTAAGGCTTCTACCGGGTGAGGACCCAGTGAAAAGACAGCTGACCATGAACCAGGAAGAGGATTCTCACCATTCACTGCATCTGCCAGCACCTTGATCTTGGACTTCGCAGCCTACGGAACGGTGAGAAATAAATTTCTGTTGTATATAAGCCACCCAGTCTAAGGTATTCTGTTCACAGCAACCAGAGCTAAGACAGTGCTCAAATAAATAGAAGCAGAGAAACACTGGTTCAACCAATTTTAAGATGTTTTTGGCTGAAAGAAACAGCCAACCCATGATTATGTTAATTTATGCTATGAATCTCCTCAAGAGGCATCAACTAAGAATGCAGGTGGTAACTTTTTAAAAGCTGTGCTTTGGGGAGTCCTAGGAGCTTCCACTGAGAGACTCCTGAGGGACTCCTCGCCTGCCTGGTCATAAGACAAGTGAGCTTGGAAGCCTCCCATTTCCCATTCATCAGTTCTGCTATAGCTGATGTTCATTCGCTTTGTTTTTTTATATTATTATTATTACCACTTAATGTAATATCCCCATTGAAAAAAGATTGCAAACTTTTAAAAAAAAAAATCCCTGAGTTCTCTAAACCACTTTTGCAAGTGCCTCAGAGGACATAAATCACTCCTCATCCATTTAGGGAAGGCTGTCTTGGATGCTGCAAGTGTGCTGTAGGGAACAGCTTTGCAGGGGCACTGGGGACAAACCTCCTGAGACAGCACCTTCTTCAGTGCAGACGCCTTGTCACTGCGCAGGGCGCAGGAGGAGCTGCGAGCACCCTCCTGGGTGAGCCTCCACTCAAGGCTTTACATGGATGCTCTGATCCAGGCTGTTTATTCATGAATGGCCAGCCCTTCGAGTTCCCATCACAGGGATGCTCTGCTGTTCGAAGCAAACCTCAGACTCCAGGGACAATGACAATCATTTCTGCTTGCATTTGCAAATATAGCCCAGAGGCAGCTATCCCCTGATGGCAACATCCTTTCTCGCCCATTCCAACCACTGCTCTGCCTTGTCCCTAAAAGAAAATCCATTCCTTGAGGCATGAGTGAGAAATGGGTATTTTACCAAAGATTTTGTTGGCAAGAGGACGATAATTCACTTTGGAGAAATCCCTGTGAGGCATGTCTCTTTTCTCAAAATCTCCCCTCGGACACCCCGCCGCCGTGTGCTTGGCTTGCCTCTCTCTGTCTGAGTGTCTCTGTGTCTCTTCTGTCTGTCTCTGTGGCTCTCTTTCTCAGATTCTATCTCAATTTCTGCCCTTTTGTCTCCCTCTGTCTCTGTTCATCCCTGTCTCCGTCTCTTTCTCTGTATAGCTCTCCATTTCTCCCCTTCTCCCTCCAGCCCTGATCTCCCCCACAGACAGCCTTCAGCCTCCTTTCCATCTCATGGTTTCTTAAACACTCACTTTTCTTAGGAAGAGCCATTCAGTTCTACCCAGGATTCTCCACACTCATCACTCAACACCCTGTCACCAAGTCTGGCTTTTTTTGCATGTAAAAGACGATCATGATTTTTTTTTCTTTTATCTATCTCAAGTAACCACCCCCCTCATCAAGACACACAAATCCATGAATTAATTACCTCCCCTTGGAGATTGTTATACTAAGTGAAGCAAGCCAGAAAGAGAAAGAAAAATACCATATGATATCACATATATGTGGAATCTTAAAAAAAAAAAATGACGCAAATGAACATGTTTACAAAACAGAAACAGACTCACAGACATAGAAAACAAACTTATGGTTATCAGGGAGGAAAGGGGGTGGGAAGGGATAAATGATAGTTGGGGATTTGCAGATACTAACTACTATATGAAAAATAGATAAACAACAAGGTCCGAATGTATAACACAGGGAACTATATCAAATATCTTATAATAGCTCATAATGAAAAAGAGTATAAGATGGAATATATATATATATACACACATATATATATAAATGAATCACTATGCTGTACACCAGAAATTAACATAACTATGTTACACTTGTAAATCGACTATACTTCAATTTAAAAATTAAAAATAAATGATATTCCCTTATTCACTGCACATTAGACAGACCCAAGATTGGAGTCTAGTTCAACCACTATTAGCTGTGACCCGGGTGATCCACTTAATCTATTTGAATTATACTTTTCACATATCTAACATATGGATTATAACACTTATGCCAAGGAGTTCTTCCAGGGTTACATGTGAAGGTGCTTCCTTAATCTCAAAACAAAGTTACAAATATAAAAGATTGCAATTACTGCAACTGCTGCCTCTAGGTGGGCACCGAAGCCGGAAATATTAACCTCCTTACACAAACAGGCAAGCTGTCCACAGGAGTGAGAGTGAGTGAGAGGGAGAGGGAAAGAGAGGAACCACGAAGCTAGGGAAAGTGCCAGGGAGAGAAGCATCTGGACACGGATGCCTCACTCCCACCAGTGGTCTCTGCACACTTTTACTGCTCACTGTATCAGGGTTTCAACAGAAAACAGAAGGCACCCTCTAAGTTTAATAGGACTATTTTCAAAATTAAGCATGTAGAGAAACTACATGAGAAGGAACAGCACCCCAAGGCTAGTCACTATGAGGGCTGGTACCACTCCTAGTCCTGAAGGGGCATAGAGTAAAGTCTGGGGGCAGAGGGGCCATATAGAGAGAGCTACTAGATGGCAGGTGTAACTTTTAAGTCAGGGACACAGCCAGCCCATGGAAACATCTCAGGAAGACAGCAGGAGGAGTAAATACCCTAAAGTCACTCTCTTCCTTCTCTTCAGTATTCTGCCAGGGCTCCACATTGGCCAAACCCAGTTGGAAATCAGAAGACAAGGAAGACCTTGATATGGTTCATGCAGAACACCTCCCGAGGCAGACAGCAGGGTGGAGAAGGGCTCTTCCTTCTGAAGGGTGTCTCTAGAAGGAAACACAAAAGACGTCTAGTGCAGCTACTCCCACATCTAGATAGATCTTGGGCACATTGGGAAGGGCCCTTGCTGTTCCTCCGACTCCATGAGCTCTGAGGAATTTTAAAATCTGGGGGCCATCTTGCAGGAAAAGCCTATCTGAGAATGAGAACAAGCATTGGTAGGTAAAGCTGAACAACAGAGATAAAAAGAATTATGAAGATGCAGTCTGAACCCCTGAAGCCAGCCATACCTGAAGCCAGCCAAACTGGCAAGTGGCCAGAATGAAAGCTAGATTCATCAGTACTGTGAGCTGACAGATTCCATTTTTTGTAAGCTAGTTCACATTGCCGTCTATCCCTTGAAGCTAGAAGATGCCAAACTAGCTCTTCTTGCTGTAAATGAAGAAACTGAGATGCCAAGAAACCAATCAACTTGAAAAAGTTCACACGTACACTAAATGGCAGAGCTGCAATTATGTTCCAATTTAGCTCCAAATTCTGCGCGCTCTCCACCACACCCACAATGACCCGGAGCCTCTTGTTCTCCTGATTCCGATTGTGGACAGTGATTGTCACATATGCTGGTTTCCGCTTGGGTCACGATTGCCTTTAAATTGTTCAGATTCCAGTGGAGACCTGTTTCCATGGAGCTCTTCCACCCTCCTTCACGGCTCTTTGTCATGCGCCTACATTGCCCTAATACTAAGAACTGGTCTTCACCATCTACACAACTCCAAGCAGTAAGAGCTGTGACTGCATAGTAAACAGAGGAAAGTAAATCTTGCTGATTTGGGATGCAGCTATGAGACAAAGTTCCACAATAGCTTTTGGAGTAAACAACAAGGTCTATTCTCACCGGTGGCAGAGTGCCACTTTTTCACAATAGTTTCAACATGAGCAGCCTGCTGGGAGGGCAGTGTTGCTGATGCTTCTTGAAAAGAACTTTTTCAAAGATGCAATGTACTTTCCCACTTACCAATTTATTAAGAAAAAGGAGAAAATGTCACAGAGGAAAAATGAGATGACTTTTGAAAACATGAACGATGATAGCCATTGATAAAAGTATGAATGTAGTAAAAGCGAAAAAAAAAAAAAAAAAAAAAAAAAAGGAACACTCCTTTCTCCCTTGGCAGAAATTTCCGAACACATCCGTGTTCTTGGCCATGGAGCATACTCTGTCTTGGTAACTGGATCCTCACCTTGTGGCTGAATCAGTCCAATAAGGCAAAGACACAAAGCAGAGTAGGGGAAACCACCCCACAAAGTTCCTCCCAACGTACGTTCAGACACACGTGCACGTACACAGGTACACAAGCACACCAACAGACCTACCCAAAGAGCAGAGGGTGCACTGGCTTCGGAGGTGGAAACACCTGGATACACGTCTTGGCTCTGCCACTTTATATCATGTGAACACGAGGAAGATGATACAACCTCTCCGAGCCTTGTGTACAACACGGGGATAACACCTACCGCTTTGTTTTGCTACAAAAACTCACTAAGCTGACATGGCCAGGGTCCCACAAGTAGCAGTGATTGTCATTCACCCTTTCTTAGCAACCACTCAGGTCAGGCCTCCCACGAAGGGCTTTAAGCATGGCATAATAATGAAGCTTTGATTTCAGACAAATCTGGGTTCAAATCCTGGCTTAGTCAACCCCTAACTCTGTGTCGTAGGACAATGCATCTGTTAGCTTTCGTTGCATGAGAAATGACCACAAAATCTCAGAGGCAATGTCTGTGCATCAGCCAAGAGTTGGCTCCTCTAAACTGGACTCAAACCAGGTGACCCTTCTGATTCCTGTGTCAATAGCTTGCACACCCCCAGGATGGCCAGGAAAGATTTCCCTGCGGTGGCTTTGCTGCGCGTGTCTCCTACTCTACTCCTGGATAAGCAGACTGTATTTCCCAGCACCTGGGCAAGCTTTCAAGGTAATGTTAAAAGCCCCAGAGGGCAAGCAATAACTTTACACAAGGCTTCCAAGGCCTGAGCTTGGCACCAGCACAACATCACTTCTGTCTCTGCCATATTCTACTGACCAGAGCCAGTTGCACAGGCAAACCCAAAATTAAGAGGCTTCAAAATACTCCTATTCCTTTGGTGGGAGGAAGTGAAAAGTCACATGACAAAGTTACAGGAGGGTGAAGAATTGGGGAGGATAACGTAATCTACCTGTTACATATTCTGTTTTGGTTCCTTAATCAGTAAAGCAGGAATAGTTCTATCTACAAAATTGGTTCTTTTAGATATTAATGATGTATCTGTGTGCCCAGCACACTCCCTGGTCCATAAAGAGCCCCCGATAAATGTTGGCTAATAGCAGCAGTCAGTGTAGTGGTAGTGATGGAGTGGTACCCTGTCCCAGGTTTTTCTATCATGTTCTGCCCTGCTTTATTCATTCATTCATTTATTCATGATTTATATAATAATTATTAACTACCCACATGATTACTATACACCAGAAACTTTCTTAGTCTTAGCTGACCTCACAAAAGAATGGTCTCAGTTAACATTTGCATAGCATTTTCACACCCAGGATCTATTTTGATCCTTCTCAGCTACCCTTTGCTGTAGGTCTTCTCATACCCATTAGATGAAAGATGAAGCTAAATCTGGCTGAACACCTCAATGTTGTCTATGAGACAAGCAATAGACAAGAGGTCACAACCTCATGAATTCAAATCTCTGTAGCTAGGCACCACCAAGGCTACTTCAGGACGGGACAGCCACTCTGAGTCTCCTTCTCACTCAGAATTCATGAACTCTAAAAGCTTTGTAGGAGACATCGCAGCATTGCCATGCCACACCTGATGCTTGTTCCATTCATTCCCTCGTTTATAATGAGACAGTAAGTGTCTGGCTTAGTGTTCTGAATGGGTATTATCTGGGAGGAAGGAATGGGAGATCAAAGAAAGGCAGAGCATTTCAGCTAGCACAGTGTAAGCAAAGGCAAATGGTGAGAAACTTCAAGGTACCTGTGAGAAAATGAGGAAGTTCAATGATAAGGCATCAGTATCAGTTTCAAGGCTGAGATGGAGGGAGATGGTGCTGGAGATGTAATCAGGCATTTTACCAGGGATGGCAATATATGTCACGCAAAGGAACATAGATGCTAGATTATAAACAGTGAAGCATCTTTGGAAGGTTTTTCAAAGGGGCCTGATGAAGGCAAATCTGAGCTTTCTAATGGGCCGGCTACCTGCCAGCTGTGCAGGTAAGGGCTCTGAAGAGTGACACATCTTCACAAGAAAAACAACCAGGAGACATCCTTTTACTTGACTACTTCATGGAAATGAAGTAGATGGACGGGCTGGTACTGTCGGGGCTGGGTCCATCCTTAGGAACATAACAGGTAGAGGGGATCGTTGTACAAGCACAAAAGAGGGACCTGGAATCAGATCTGAACACAACAACCTGAATTACTGAACCACAAGGAATCTAGGAAGGCATTTCGTCATTATCCTCATTACAGATGAGAAAATCATTGCCTACAGAATGTACAGACCTACTTGAGGTCACCCAGAAGCCTCCTCAGTCCCAGTCCTGTCCTTCCCTCATCCCCTGAGTATTGACCACGTGCAGGCAGTTCAGAGGTTAGAGGATTGGAGACCCTTGGGAGATTCTGTCACTCAGGAACCATTGTCTTTCTTGGCATGGATCCCAACCAGCTGTACTCCCTTCACACTCCCTGCACTCTGGGCTCCCATGGAGGCCAAGGAGACATAGATGCCAAGGGCATGTGAGGTAGGTGTCAGCTATCCTAAGAGAAGGACGGACCACCATTCAGTGGAATGTCTGTGTGTGAGTTAAGGCTAATCCCGCAGGAGGAGGCCACTGACGTCGGTGAAAATGAAATGCGTGGTTCTGAGGGAGCCAGATCCGTATTAGAACATGTCAGAGACCTCAGGAAACCAGAGGCTGAGGAAGCCCACCCTCAACTTCCAGTCTGTCCAGTGGACACTCTTTCAATGGTCCAACCCTTGCTGTAGTAACTTTATTCCCCAAGCATCTTAAAAGGGCCCCCAGCACCTGCCGTTTGCCCTCTGATCTCAGCTCTTGCTGAGCTGAGGAGCCCTCAGGCTGACTCCTTGGCTCACACTTAACAGCCAATGCGTACTGCCTTGACCCACTCTTGTCACTAAAGTAAAAGGCCAATATTATCACCAGCCCACTCCTCACTTCCCGCCTTAAATTTATTCACACAATTCTCCAATGTTTCCAGCAGAAACTGCTCTTAAAATAGACCAGAGAGAGGCCCCTTTACTATAACAAAACTACCCCATAAATCAGAGGAAAATAGAGGAGAGGACTGGAAGGATAAATCTAAAGGAATACATCTGGGGTTAATAGTCTGCTGGCAAATATTCTTTTCTTGTTCCTCCCTAAGGTCTATGGGGGGAACGTAGGGTATCAGAGGGAAAGGCTCACTTTAGAAAAAGATTAGCTATGAAACAGGTAGTTCAAAAGACAAAGGGCAGGAAATGTGCCTCCTGTTCCAGCTCTAAGTAGCCTTGTACAATTTGTGTCAACTCTGTGGGCTTTGAGACCATGGCTTTGGAAACAGAGGGAATTGGACAAGGTGATTCTCTGGCTCTAATAGTCTATGATTTTAACCTAAAACCAGATTGAGGAAAACTGGAAAACAAAGTTCATGACCACAGGGGAACTTGAATCCACTCTCTAGGCTTAATTTAGTCCCTTTATTGTTTGTTGGTTTGGTTTCTGGTTTTTCTTTAGTATGAGCAATCTATCTTCCCTATAGCTTTAAAAAAAATTTTTAATAAAAAAAAAATAAAAATACTCCCAGAGGGAGGTCTGTGGGTTTGTGGAAAAATGGGGCAAGAAAGAGCTGTCGTAGGGTAGCACGGACAGAGAATCTAAGAAAACATATGCTCCCGGCTCACTTCCAAGTAAGACATACAGAGCAATCACACACCTTCTCAGAGGAGCCTGGGCTTCAGAGACACCCCAAAGCAGACCCAGGACTGCACTGGCCTGTCTCCTGCTGTGAGCTGGTTTGGCTTCCACTGTGTCAGTTGAAGCCCCATGTGATCTTCATGGCACAGAGATGTAGAGCCAGGCTGTCACTCAGATTCTGAGAGGTTTCCTTGACACGTGAAGCCCTGGGAGCAACCGCACAACAAACATGAAATAAACACTTCTGTTGGGAGCTCCCATAAATGTCAGATTTTCTGCAGCTCATTTTGAAATACACCTAAAAGTCATTTTTGTTTTCCAGTGAAGATCCCTTAGCAGTCCCCTCGAAGTGGTTAGACATGTGGGTTTAGAGAATTTAGACACTCTGGCATTAGCCACAAAAACTGAGTAACTGTATATTACCTAAAAGCTACAAACGTTCTTACAGGGAGGGAGCTCTTGTTTGCAGTGTAATTTATAGGTTCTGCGCTAAGCATTTGAAACTCACAGCTATCCTCCACAGAAGCACTCTTTTTTTTAATTAATAGACTTTACCTTTCTTTTAGCATTTTTAAGCTTATGGAAAAATTGGGCACAAGGTCCATGGTTTCCATTTACTTCCCATCGCCCACCCTCATCCCCCCTATCTTGCATTAGTGTAGTACATTTGTTTCAACTGATGAGCCAATATTGATACATTATGTTTAACCCAAGTCCATAGATTTCAGTCTCTGTGTTGTACATTCTGTGAGTTTTGACAATAACGTTGGATGACATGCATCCACCCATGCAGTCTCATACAGAACAGCTCTACTGCCCTGAAAATCCCCTGTGCTCCACCTATTCTTCCCTCCCGCCTTCTCTCTGGCAACCAGCGATCTTTTTACCGTCTTAAGGAAGCAATTTCATTCACTTTCACAGATGAAGAACCCAGGCCTTAAAGAGGTCAAGAAATTAATGTACCAAGGTAAGTAGGAGGTCATAGATCCACTAGATTCCACCTGATTCCGGGGTCAGGCTTGTCACAGTGCATTGATCCACCCAGCTGTCACTCCGTGAACACCCTCGAGGTGCCAGGCACAGTGCAGATGCTGGGGAGATAATGATGAATAACCCTACAGCATAGCTCCTGCTCCCATGGAGTTCACAGACTAATGGGAAGCAGACATTAAACAAATTAGCACACAGATAAATATAGCGACCAGTGCTTGAAGGGAAATACTAGGTCCTAAGGTATAACAAGGATGCTCTACAGGGAGACCTAGTTTACAGGAGGAGGAGGTCATGGAAGCTGGGCAGGGTGGGGTGGGTGGTCTCAGGGAAGACCTCACTAAAGAAGAACAAAAAGAAGTTCTTCCAGGGTGAGGGGTGGGGGGTCAGTGTGCTCCAGAAAGAGAGAACAGTTTTCACAAAGACCGTGAGGTGGAGCAGCAAAATCGGCTCTTTCAGGAAAACTTCCCTCCCTCATACAAAGTGGTCTAAAGTCAGTTTTCTACGTTTATAGCTAGTCAAGAGCACTTCTGAATAAGGTGATTTCATGTGGTCCAGAAAGTTCCGTGAAAACATTCTCACCCACCAACACTAGGAGAGCCGCTCACCGCTAATACCCATGAACTGCCTTACAACAAGTTTGGTAGGTCTGAATTTCATCATTACCTTCATTTTCTAGAAGAAAAAGCAAAGGTCTGGAGAGAAGTAAATTTCCCAAGGCCACGAAGCAGTCACTGTCTGCATGCCACGCCTCCTCTGCAGTGACAGAGCCACCTCCTACAGGTCTACTCCTGCACCAAGGAACCGGTGAGAAGCCCAGTGCCGGCACAAAGTGCTCATCAAATCGGCATTTGAACAATGAATGAACGAATGAATGAATGAATGCCTTTGATAACCAGTCAAGGAATGTCAAGCAGGCAGCTTGATAGTGTAGAAAGAGGAGTGGTTTTGGACTCAAACACTCTGTCTGGCCATCTCTTCTCGAACAAATGGTCTTGTTTGTTACTCTGGTCTCAGTATCCTAATCTGCTCATCAGTAAGTATATCATTTAAAATTGAAAAGATAACCAATATGTTTTAATTAAGCATAATAACAGAACTAGCAAACTCTGGAAAGACAAAGGAAGAAGCAGGGGAGAGAGGCTACAGGCTTATCTGGATTCTTACATCTGTGGATTCATGATTCACTCAACCTAACACTACAGGTACCTGTAGGTACCCGTGACACTCACTATCACTCTTCCTTTCTTCACCAGTGCCAGACATTATTAATCAATCACGGCACGCTTTCTCGATGAGCCCATGTTAAACCTGTCAGCACAGGGCTCCAGGCAGCTAGTAGGACACACCATCAATGACCCTCAGGGCGAAACCTGTTTGTGAACACTACACCAAAAAGATACTTAATTGATTAAGAGCAGCTTCCAGTGAAAACTGGAAATTAAGACTTGAATTTCATGGAGCTTTAGCAACTCTGAAATTCTCCAACCGGACTCAGGCTCAGTCTTTATGAGATGTCTTAGCAGTACCTAGGTTTTCACTGACTTTTCAGCACTTTGTTTTCAGTGAAGTGGGTTAACCAGACAAGGCTCCAAACATCCCTCTAGTTGCTCGTGATTTAGTAAAAGTTCCATTTGATCGTCTTCCTGGAACTATTCCCCTCCTTCCTTCCCCCGACAACAGGCAGGAAACTTCGGTTCACTGGTCGATGCTGATACTGTATGGAGGGAGGAGCTTCCTTTGAACTTTTATTTCTCTCAGCTGTTGGGGTGGGGATGCCTGTTTCAAGGGCACTGTTGAGAAAAGTGGGAAGGAAATTCAAGATGGTGGTTAAGAGGACAATAGCCATTGATCCATTCAATTAATACATACTGAGCTTGTCCTGAATGGCAGGCACTATTCTAAGAACTGGAGCTACAACAAAGAAGAAAGCAGACAAAAATCCCTTCATGCATCTTGCATTCAAATGGTGGCATTTGTCCAGGTGAGAAATGCTTAGACCAATACTCAGGCTGTGTACTTGGGGATGGAGAGTGATTATGTTTACTTTACTGTAGAGATTTCAAAGCAGTTTTAACATGTGTCCAATAAACACCCTACAAAGTTTCATTCAAAGAAAACTGAATTTAGGAGGGCTAAGTGACTAATGAGGGGGTCTCTCAGCAGACAACCTGGGGATGCCTTTATAAGTAAAACTAAAGCCCTCACTCTGCCTCAGAATTACCTGGAATGTTTTAAATTAATGCAGTTCAAGCCATATTCTATAGATTCTGAGTTAATTTTACATGAAAAAGAATCTGAAAAGGAATATATATATATACGTATATGTATATATGTGTGTGTGAATCACTATTCTGTACACCAGAAACTAACACAACAATGTAAACCAACTATATTTTAATTTTAAAAAACACCACAAAACAACAACAAAAAAACTGACTCTACGGGAGTGTTGTAAGGACCACAGAAGTGAAATGTATGTGAAGAGTGTTTGGTAGATAATAAAACCCAGTTGAAATGCCTTTTCCTACTCCTAGAATTTCCTTCTTGGAACTTTAAGGCAGAAATGTTGAAATCATATGGAAGAAGAGCAGCTGTAACCAAACGGTTCAGGTTTGCCTGAATACTGAGAGCCAGACACTGTGGACAGAAGAGCAGGGAGGAGACAGGGAGGGGATGGGTATCGCATTCATACATTCCCTTCTCTTGGCCTGTTGTAGTTTGGGCTTCTGTCCAGGGCTTGCTGGTGTCACTGGACTCCAGCCAGCAGCCCAGTTCCAGGCTGGCTCCAGGCCTCTGAGACCTTTGGGTATCAGGACTCAAACTGAGAAAGACACATACTGGATGGAATGATGTCTGTTGAACACCAGTTCTGAGATGCTCTGATCCTGGGGGTAGGGGGTAAAGCTTATTGGAGCTTGGGTTTTGTTGTACACCTTCCCTTCCTGTTCCATGAATTGCAAGCTACAAGCAGGGGTGGTGTTTTGAATCTGGGCCTCCAAGCAAAACACTTCCACAGAGATTGTATAAGAGATGAAACTGGGGAGAGAAGATGAGGCAGATAATCAAGGACTTGTGAGCCTTTCTAAGGAGTTTGGACTTTACCCCCAAAATCAATGTGGAATCATTGAAGAGTATTAAGCTGAGAAATGCCACAATCAGACACATATTCAGGGAATCCCAAGAAAGCTATCAAGTGGAGAATGGATCGAAGCGAGCAAAACTAATCCAGGCATAAATTGATGGCAACCTGACCTAGATCATTTCAATGAAGGCTGGAAGAGCTGGGTAGAATTATAAAAACATTTAGATGTTAGGATTAACAGGACTTGGTGACTACTGGGATGTAGAAGATGAGGGAAATGGAGAAATGGACAGTCACACCCAAATCTGTGGCTTACGTGAGAGTATGCTAATACCATTCACAAAGACAGAAACCACAGGAAACAGAGAAGGTCAAGGGTAAATACTCCTTAACCGTGCAATTGAGTTTCAGGTTCTGGTCGCAATTCTAGTGGGACTGCGTCTGTAAGCAGTTGAGTGTGCACGTCTACTGCTGAGCATCTGGACTGAGTCATCTGTCATCGTCGCCTGTTGCTGGAGTCTCCTCACTCTCCTACTGCCTTTCTTTGCTTTGCATGTATTCCCAGGGGTTATCCTTAGCCCTCTCTCTCACCTCTACCTAATTCAGGGTCCTCATTACTTTGCAGACACATGGTTTTCTTTCAAAATGTCCACACCTTTATTTTTCCAGAATGTCTACAAGCTTAATTTCTTTGTAATATCAATTATTGGCATAACCAACTTGCTTCAGGAAGCAAGGAGTCCTCCTCTCCTCACCTGCTCCCAACCTCCACCTTTGGGCTGGCATAGATCTCCTGCCTTCCAAGTCCCAGGAAGAAATCATTTTCCCACATACCTGTAATTCAAGTTCAGTCCCTGATTCTAGCCGAGGTGATGACCCCCGAGTCCTCTTTGAAGTCTGAGTAGGGGGTATTTTCAATAAGCTGCGGCCATGTGAGTAAAAGAGAAGCATTCCCACCTGGAGGTGCTATCAGTCATTCATTTGGGAAGTCAAGGCTCCTGCTCCTGCTCTGTGCCTGTAGTGTTTCTAACATGAATTAGGTATGCTGTCCCTGAGGAGATACAGGTTTTCTTCTGGGCTGTGCGTCCCTATTTGTGAGCCCATGGGTGCACTGACTGAGCCGAGGACAGTGCCACCAACATCCAGTAACCAGCAGGACCTGAACCAGCTTTCATTTGCTCTTGCCTTGGCTGGTGCTGCCGGTAGCATCCCTTACATCTTGGTTCTCTACACGCCGGTGGAATTCCATGGAGTTTCTCTCTTCCACTGTCTTGTCATCCCTTTGCTGCACTCCTGACTCAGACCTGGATATCAGGAGACACCATCCAATCTCCTTTCCCACTTTTCCTTGATTTCTCAGCTGTTTAATAGGAAAGGAAGGTTGCACTATCCATCTGCTGCTAAATTCTATCAAACATTTAACAAAGGGGGAAAAAAAAAAGCCAAACTTATACAAGCTCTTCCAGAAAATACAAGAGGAGGGAACACTACCAAACTCATTTCACAAAAACAACGTATCCCTACTACCAATGCATGAAAAGAATTTATAAGAAACCACAGTATCTACAAATATCCCTCACCAACTGGTCATAAACATGTGGGCGCAGTTATTAGCCCCATTTTACAGGTGAGGAAAATAAGGCTTCAAGAAGATTAGAGACTTTTCCTGAGCTACACGGCTGAAAAGCAGTAGATCTAGAACACAAACCTAGGTCTCCCAGACTCCAGGACATCTGCTTTTAGCCAATATGTCACAGGGGTTTCTACTATGATGCTTATTGAAAGGAGTGAATTGCTAATAGATAAATTTCACCTCTGGGAGGTGGATGAAGGAGGCAATTCACCCAAGGATTGACAGCCTCCTGTACTTGAGCACAGCAGCTCCTCTGTTGCCCGCCTCCCACTCCCTGTGGTTACTTTGAGCGGCTCTGCCTGGCCAGCACCCGCTCACCACGGAGAGCGACAGCCTCTGGGTTTTAAGAACTGCAGTGTCAGCTCAGTTAAAACCACCAAAATCACAATTGTTTAAGAGTTTCAATCCCCTTGGGACACATATATTCTAGAAAGTCTCAGCTTGAAGCCAAATCAAGACTGAGGTGATTTGACACGTAGCCAGTGCACATCTTGTTTATTAATAAAACAGCCCTGCAAGCAATTAAGCCTCACGTGCTGTTGTAGGCGCCCCTGGAATCTCATCCCTGGAGTCTCCTTCCCGGCCTGGTCCTCCCCCAAGTGTCCTTTTCAACTGTCTTTCTTGGACTTCAGAGGGAGAGAGAGGGATGGAGCCTGAGGTTTCTGGCGGTGCACTTCCACAGAAGTGCCGTTCTGTCCAAGAGTCTGCTCTCTGATTGTCTGTCCCTCCATAGACCCGTACTTAGGAGGAAAATGACTTTTCCTCTGTTCTTCTCAAGTCTGGGCAGCCCCTCCCCAGAGCAGCTTTCTACCTTCAAAACCCACAGAACCTCCTTAGAACGTGGCAGGAATGACACCAAATTAATAAAATCCAGCTCCAAAGTCAACCTCATTTATCCACCCACAGGTAGAGGTGAGCAGAAGCTTCTTTTGCTTCAAGACTAGATATTATTTCCAGAAGAAGAGCTACTCTGAAATCTAAAACCAGTAGGTAATATCAGAATCCCACTGAGTCCTCACAGAATTCTACCAGCCGCCAGGACAAACTTTTCATTCATTTATATATTGCTCTTATAAACGTTTGCTAAGGACCCATGCTAGAGCTTTCTCCCAGCCCATACCCCACCTTTGTGTGAATCCCTACAGCATACCCCTTCCTCCAGGTGGATGCAGCTCGGCACACGGGCCCGGCCAGTGGAGCAAGGACTCACCCCAGGACACCTAAGGGTCTCGGTGTCCATCCCTCCATTTTCTCCACCCCAGGCAATCATAAGCAGCTGCTCTGCCCACCAGCTACATTACAATCTAAAGCATTTGAGCCTAAAACATCTAATCAAAGAAAAATTCAAGGCAGAATCTGATAGGTCCCTGTTAGTAATTCGGAGAGAAAGTACAGAGGGAATCCAGAGAAGAGAATTTTTAGGAGGGAACTTAATAATTAGGTTGAATGGAAGAAATAGGACCTGAGCTGGATGTGGTAACCAGCCCCCAAGATGGCCACCAATGATTCCTATCTCCTGGTTTTTATGCCCTTTGTAGCCCCCTCCCACCTTAAGCAGGGCTGATTTGTATGTATGACTTGATGGAGTGTGACTTCCAAGGCTTGGTCATAAAGGACACGGAGGGTTCTGTGCGGCTTTCTCTTAGATCACTCACTCTGGGGAAAGCCAACTACCATGTCATAAGGACATTCAAACAGCCCTCTGGGGATGACACATGGCAAGGAACTGAGGCCTCCTGCCAATAGCATGAGAGGGAACCATCACAGAAGGGAGTTCTCCAGCCCCAGGCAAGTCTTCAGATGATTGCAGCCCCTGCTGCATCTTGACCACAACCTCATAAGAGAATCTGAGCCAGAACAACACAGCTAAGCCACTCCCAAATTCTCGACCCAAAGAAACTGTGAGGTAATAAATACTTGCTGTTTAGGCTGCTACACTTTAGTAATTTGTTACACAGCAATGGGTAACTAATACACTGGGCCTTAAAGAAGTGGGAAATTTTCAGTGCTCAGAAATGTTACCAGGGAGGGTTTTTCCCAGATTGGAAGATTGGCAAGACACAGGAGAGACAAAAATCATCTATTGGAGTAGAAACTTGCTTCCACAAAGGACTGGAAGAAGTTCTATATCTGAAGGCCTCTTTTTAGAGTGAGAACTCTCTTGAGGGAGTAGAAATTTGGTTTCTAGTTTGATGAATTTCCCCAAGGGAAGTTTGACAGTGGCATTTTTGCAGAGCATCCACCTAGGAATCTCCCACCTCTAAGTTCACAACAACCACTTGAATGGAGATGATAACATTTCTCAAGTGTAGAAAAAAATATCCTGTACACAATGAAGATGATGTAGTCCTGGATAATAAGATGAGGCATTGAAGGGGAAGGGACAGGAAAGGGGAGGGGGACTTCACCATTTATCTCCACAAATCTTTATTGTTTAATTTTTTTCAACAAATGGGTAAAAAAAAGTAAATGTTTTCAATTCTAATCAGCAAATATGATATTTTTAAAGTTGTTCTAGGAATCCAAAGCAAAGAGTGATGGCTGGCAACCTTGGCTTATGGAAGCCCTCTGGAAATCCCACAAAAATCTGCATTCAACCTGGAGACCAACAGGGCGTCTCTGTTCACCCCATGTCAGAACACAGAGCTACTCAGAGCTTCTGGCTAAGAAATATGTTTCCTCTTCCCAGCCAATCCTGATTTCTTTATACAAGGATGGTACTGAATTTGTTTTATACCAAAAGCTATAAAATACAGGAATCAAGAATCTTAGGGGAAAAAAAGATTATTGCAGATATTTTCCTCCAATGATTAATTGTGAAATCCAGGGTAAATCAAAACATCTTTTAATAAAAGGTTATTAAAAAATTTTTTTTTAAAAAGTGATGGGTGATTTGGACTCTGTCACTAAGAGTGCCTGCCTCTCCCACTTTGTACATAAGAGATCTGTGTGATTTATTCTGGGTGAGAAGGAAAAAAAAAATCCCTCTTGCCTTCACTGTAAAGATTCTCGAACCAGTTCCCGGGCTAATGGAGGGAGCATAAAAGAAAAGGATTCTGTCCTCCAGAAATCAGCCAATGAGTGGGAAGAGGAAAGGGGTGTCTGCTTCTTACAGACTCAAAATTAAAGCTAGCTTCACTAATTCTAAGTTCTCTGCAGGGAATTCCCAAAACCAGCTCCCCAGCTGGGCTTCCACCATGTCCAGCAGGGCCAAAAAGAAGATCCTCTCCTCTCAGCCACCTGGATCTCCAGGGGACCGTGCAGGAATCACTTAAGTCCTATGGAAAAGCCCTTCCAATTCAGATATGAATATGTTTTAAATGTTCTAGGCAGAAGAATAGACTCCACTTAAATCATCAGAAGACGGTTAGGGAAGGGATTGAAAGCCACTGCAGTTATAACTAAGGAGATGCACTTTTTGTAAATTTAATATCAGGGTGGAAGCCAGAAACTCAGAACTACTGAGATGCCACTTACCAGGAATACCACTAACTTTGAAGGGAATCGCAGAAGTTCCTAGCAAAGCCTAATAGGCACATAGTCCAATCTAAAGCTTTCTTTCCTTCTTCTCGGCTTTGTCACGAGGAAGTAAGAATGCAGAGGTGGGGGCGTGGGAATGCCAATATGCCATTTCCATTATGAAATTGTCTACGAATGTTAAAAGTCATAATAAAAGGATGAGAAAAGCTGCTACCACCCAGGTGCCCCAAGTTCCAAGTCCAAAGTGTCCCTGAGGTCAATTGGAATCTAGGAAGAATTTAGATTCATGGAACCTGCAAGAGACCTAAAACACAGCAAATATTTGCTTAGTCTTGAGACTGATAACACGGAAAATAAGGAGGGAAAACATTCAACCCAAGGTGTTTGAATTTCTTTAAAACATGCCTTGATCATCTGACACATTTTAAATACATAAATTAACTTTATTAGCATCACTATTTTCAGGTTAAACCAGACAGCGATGTGTCTATTTAGTTGCCTGTTATAGGAAGTTGAGTTTACTTAGATGAAACATCATGGCCTATTCACTGTTGTGTGGCTGGTAAGGAGCTGAGAAGGAAAAAAAAGTAGACTACAAAATCCAGCAGTGCAAACCCAAAACTTCAGTGAACTAACACAGGCCGAAATAACCTACCCCTACTCTGTACGAGCACGTACAAGCCACACCATCCTTATTCTCCTCCATCTCGGTTTCATAAAGACAGAAAAACCACATAAAGACAACGATCTCCCCTCAACAATTCTCCATGTCTGGAAAAGCCTTAAAAGTCTCAGTAATCTCCAAAGTCAGCAGAAAAGGAGCCAATTTTCCCTGTAGGATGATGTGACCCTATGAAGAATTACGTGTGGATCCTGGGCATATACCCAGAGAAAACTCCAGTTCCAAAGACACCTGAACCCCAATGTTCACAGCAGCACTGTTTACAACAGCCAAGACATGGAAGCAACCTAAATGTCCATTGACAGTTGACTGAATAAAGAAGCTGTGGTATATATATACAATGGAATACTACTCAGCCATAAAAAAGAATAAAATAATGCCATTTGCAGCAACATGGATGGACCTGGAGATTGTCATTCTATGTGAAGTAAGCCAGAAAGATAAATATCATATGATACCACTTATATGTGGAACCTAAAAAAAAAAAAAAGACACAAATGAACTTATCCACAAAACAGAAACAGACTCACAAACATAGAGAACAAACTTATGGTTACCGTGGGGTAAAGAGGGTGGGAAGGGATAAATCGGCAGTTTGAAATCTGTGCCTCTTGAGGAGTGATGGAAATGTCAGCTGTCTTGATTGTGGTGGTGGTTTCATAGGTGTACACATCTATCAAAATTCATCAAATTGTACATCTGAAATATGTGTAGTTTACTGTACAGGAATCATACCACAATGAAGGTTCTAAAAAAAAAAAGAAAGAAACTGAGCCCCTTACCTGAGCCAAATACAATTTTACTATTAAGTGTGCGGCTCCCTCTTCAATCATGGAACACAGAATAGTTAAGTTATCAAGGGCTTGTGGATTACCTAGCAAATCGTGCAGCATTCCCTAAATTTTAGATATTCTTTTACCACCTTAATAATTGTTGCATATCTGTGAACCAACTGTACTAATACTTAATTAAAATTTTTCATTTGTTTATGATTGTATTAGAAACACATCAATTTCTAAGAAAACTAGCACTACCATAAATGAAGAACTACTATCACTGATCTTAAAAGTTGGAAAAATAAAGACCTACTATGAGAAAGAATTCAACCACGCATCATTTTGACCATCTACATAACACTCATGGCAAATCTTGTGCACCTGGGGAAACACTGCTGCCGGGGGCTGGGCACCAGGGGTCAGAGTCCTGGGTTCTATGCTAGGCTGTCACACAGTATGTAATCTTGGACAACTTCCTCTGGACCTCATTTTCTTGACCGTAAAAGGAATTTATACCGTGAGGTCCTGTCCAGCTGTAACATTACATCATCTGCCGTTCTGAGCTGCCCACCCCACTCCTCCTCTCCACCACCGGGGCTGAGAACAGTGAAATCACTAATAACCCTAATAGGAAAAAGAAAACTTAGCTAATCTAGAGGAAGGCTCCTATGTGTACTACGAACACATTTCTCTCCACCCAAAGAAATCATCTCAAGATGAAACAGCTCAGACAAGGACACATCTTATTTCATCTTCCTTAATGTTTTGCCAACAAATTCTTACTATTAGTTGGAATTCTCTCGTGGTTCCAAAATGGTCTCTCTCCTATCCTCCCCAGGGGGTGACTTTATCTCCTGTTGTCACTTAGGAGAAAGGAGGAAGGAAATCATAATTCCACTTGGTAGGCAGATGCTGGCTGTTAACCAGCAAGAAATACCACAATTGGCAATACAAAGCAAAGGAAATGCTGTCTGTTTAAAGAGTGACTCCCCTTCTACTAATTCCAAAACTTTAAATTCTTTGCCCAAGTTCAGCGGATTCCCGCTCTTCAAAAATGAACATATGAAAAACAGGCTCACATTAAAATTACAGATTTTAGCATCTTGCAGATCATCTGGCTCAACCAACTTATTATACAGATGAAGAAGTTAAGATCCCAGGAGATGCAGCTAAGAAGCTGCAGAGCAGGGACAAGATTCAGGCTCCATGCTCACAGGCAAGGTGATGCTGTATACTAGAAACCCAGCCTCTGCCATGTTCTGATGTTGGGCATTATTCTAGTTAATTATTTCCCTTAGCCTCAGTTTTTCCATCTGTAAAATGGAGACCATAATGTCTACCATTTATTTATTCTAAGAATCAAGTGAGATACATCAATAAAGCTCAAACTTGATGAATGAAAGTCTCAGACGAGTCACCAGATTCAGTTGTTCTGGGGAAAGGATGGGATATCTAACAAGCTCCCAGGTGATATCATTTCTTTGCATAAACAATAGATTTGACAGTTAAGGTCCATGAATTCCTGCAGCTGCTGCTGCAACTGGAGTTAGGGCGATGAGCGGGGAAGGGACAGTAGTGTTAATGGTGCCACACAGGAGACGTCACACAGGGCTATGTAATGGGGTCACTTTGCTACTCAAGCTCCAAGCGAAAGACTCTGGCTTCATCTGTGCACATCAGCATTACACCTTGTGATGTCAGCAACTGCTCCTGGGGTTTCCAGGAGCAGACTCTGTGATGCTTGTTGTTTGGCATGTCTGCATCGTTGCCACCATCCCCCTAAGGTCTTCACCACCTCCTCTTGTCCCATTGTTAATGCCACAGAGGGACCCCATTGGTCTGACTGAACCTCATCATTACTTTTTAGGTAGCTTCCTGCCACTTTTTTATGGTCTTCATCACTTCTCCCCCCCCCCCCATGTTGTCACCCTTTCCATCACTCTCCTTTGATGTAATTCTTTTAGAAGTATCCAAACAGGATGATCACACTGTCTGTTTCTTCCTCATGTTACCATTATTATATTCAATGTGTTTGTTTAGTTTTCCAAAGCCTCATATGCTCCCCTGTTCTACAAGAATACAGACTAAGCTTCTTCAGTGCTCGTCATGGAAAAACATATCACTTCTCAGTAGGAAGCCCAAAATAAGTCCTCTTTTCTAACACCAACCAAAGTTCATGGACCCTGACCCTATTCTCAAAGAGACTTCTCTGCTTGCCCAGAATATCCCCTCCTCTACGCAACTGATCACAATTTTTCCCTTGTAGGAATTCCTGTGAGAGGGTCTGCACACCTACATCTCAGGAATACATTCCCAGATCTCAAAATCTCTAGCCTGATGTTTCCAGAACTCATTGGGACACAATAACCAGATGAGATGCTTATGAAAAAATACAGATTCTCAAGATCAGTCCCTGAAGAACTGACTCACCAAAGTCTAGAATAAAACCATTCAACGAGGATTTTTTGAGCAATAACATTGTGCATGGTGCTGGGCCTAAAGCAAAACAACTCATTCCCTGTCCGTGACGAACTATAGTGTCTTTCCTAGGGGAGATAAGATATATGCAAATTGTGTCCCTTCCCAGGACTGATTCTGAAGGCAAGGTGAGATAACGGATGAATGGTGCAGAAGAAGCATAGCACAGAGTTTCAGAAAAATTGAAGTCTCTGGGATGATGAGAGAAAGCTCTGAGGAGGTGCTGAGTCTTGACTATAACACAAAAAGGGAGAACTTACTAGACAGAAAAGAATCGTAGGAACATAGTTGCAAAGACAAAAAGATAAAGATGAATCCCTTTCTTTTGTACCAACAAAGTTTCTTAAGTATTTCTTGAATATCTAATATGTGCCAAGCTAACTACTAGGGATAGAATGATGTTCAAGAGAAACATGACCCTCATCTCACTGAGCTTACTACCTAGTGGAGAAAAAAAGAAAAAAACATGTAAAAGATGATTCTAGGGTGGGGTATAGCTCAGTGGTAGAACATGGGTTTCTCCTAAAAGGGTGGGTATAGATCTGTGACTTAAAGGTTTGAAGGAAGAAGCTATCTCAGAGAAGAAAAAGCCAAGGACTAATACGGATGTGTCTCCATGGGGTTCATCTGAGAAGGGTTTAACTTTTGTGTTTTGCTGCTTTGTTTTTTACTTTTCCTATGAAATCTGGAAATAACCATATTTAAATAAAGGTTCTAAAGTTGTTTCCTTAAAAAAAAATTGGATCATTCTTTATTTTTTATTTATTTTTCATCTTTTATTTCTTTCTTCTGTATGTTTATGTCAGTATTATTCTCATCCGGTAAGGGTGATGATGTGCACAGCAAAATCTGGAGATTCATTAAATCACTCAGCAATTCAACAACCACCCCTCTGCCCGCCCTGTGCGAAAAGCTGGGTGTGTAGTTATAGACCAAATAGGCCTGGCCTCCTCTCTCACAGGGAGCCTTCAAATCAATCAGGAAGACTAACTTTATACTAGCAATTACAGGTACGAAGAGTGGAAAGAAAACTGAAGTCAAAATGATCGCAGAAATAGCTGTCATCTTTCTATGCACAGAATCTAGCTGGAACCTTCCAGATAAAATGTTCTATAAGTGGAATGTTTACCATAAAGTCACTAGACCAGGAGAGGACACACTGTCTTGCAGGTCTCAAGGCTCCCACCCTCCACGATCTGAGGATGCCCTCACGGCCATAAATGTCCCTCCTGACCTACTTCCAGGTCCAGAGAAGAGAGAGTTACTTTCTCCATGGGTTTCCCAAGGTCTTGATGCTGCCTCCACCGTCCAGCTTGCTAACTGTCCAAGGCCGCCCTGCCCATGGAGAGGTTTAATTCAAGCAAGAAACAACTTGGGAGAGAATCATCAGGACTAAATACTCATCACCACCATCTCGCCAAAGGCGGCTCATAGCTCCAGCCCCAGAATCCAGGGGCCACTGAAGTCACTGTTGGACAGGTATGGGGTTGTTTCAGGAACACAGGACACTGAGAAGTGAAAACTTAAAAACATAGGACTTAGTATTCATTTTATAGTCCAACATAAAAGCCTCGGGCTAAGAGCCAGGTAATTTTCTGAAATTTGACTTTTTGTTCTCATAATTCTATTTTAAGTATCATTCTCTGATTCTCTTTTGGCACTGAAGGGTTTGCCGCCAGGAAAAGACGGAATGTGATCTCCTTGGCTTTGTCAGCCCCAGCAAGAGCAGGACCGTGCAAGTTTATGCCGTAGGGCTAGCACGGAGCAAGTACACGCACCGACTGTAGAAAATCCGTGTCAGAACTGAATGACTGAACCCCTGCTGAGAAACACCAAAGAGCAAAGAAGACCAAGACCCGTCCCCCACAGGCTACGTGCTATACACTAAACTTTCCATTAATGAGAAGAAGATGGGCAACAGGAAATTATTAGTCCTCCAGAGCCCTCACTCCGTCACAGCACTAAAATTTATCATGAGCCTATGGTTACCAAGAAAAACCAAAAAGGAAGAAATCCGCTAAAAGCAGCAAAGGGAGAGAAAGACAGTGGACAAGACGCATGCGTTACTGAACTAGGTTTCACAGTTTACATGTTTACATTTAATCCCTGCAACAATAATTTCACAAATGAGGAAGCTGTGGTTCAGAGATGTTGAGTATTTGCCCAGAGGCACACAGTAGGTGATGTCCAAGATGGGACACCCCAACCCCTGCCTCCTGATTCTTTTGCCCCCACTCTTTTCTGCCACACTAGACTGTCTTCCTACATCTCAGATGACCCTGAGTCCTGAAAATCATGAAAACTGGAATTGGTGACCATTTACCTTAGGTGTGACCTCTGGCTGTAAAAGTCAGAAAACATGCAGGCAAGTGACAAGACACACAACAGGGTGACTTCAGAAACCACTCCAGCGTGAAGTGCAGAATTGCTCACTATCTCTCCCACGACCTCCTTTCCAACGTTCCAACAGCAAAGGCTCTTGCCCTGGGCACTAACTACTCGTTCACTCATTCATTCAACAAACATCTGAGGGTCTGTAATGAGCTATGGGCTGAGGATATGTTCGGTGCCCTTGTGGAGTTTACCACTGGTTAAACCAATAGTCACACAATTAAATACATTAAATGCAAGTTGAAGTACGTGTGATGAAAGGAAAGCGTCTGATGAGAGCTTACGCCAGGGGGATCTGATTTGGATGGGGCATCAGGCAAGATGGCTCCAGGAAAGTGACATTTAGGCTGATCCCAGAGGGATGAGCAGCACCTCACCTGAAATGTGGAGGAAAGAATGTGCCAGGCAGAAAGAACATGGCCTCAGATAGCCTCTCACGGGACAGATGGTTAAACAGCTGTCAGCTGGGGTGACAGGGGTGGCTGGGCTGTGTTTCTCACATCATGCAACACACTGGTGAAACCTATCATGTAGCAGTGGTATGAACAGCAAGACAACAAACTCCAAAGTGCAAGCACTTTTCAAGTTTCTACTTGCACAACATTTGCTATTGTCTCATTGGCCAAAGCAAGTTGCATGACCAAGTGCAGAGCCAGTGCGAGAGGACATCGCTTCGGGGCACAGATTCAGGGAGATGTGACCAGATCCTGGTAGTGATGTACCCTACGAAACCAGACGAGAGGAACTTGGCCCAGCCTGGGGAGTACAGGCCAGGCTCCCCCGAGGAAAGGACCCTAAAGCAGAGTCACCCAAGTGTAACACTAAAGGATGGATAGGAATTAGCCAGGGGAGGGAAAGGCAAAACGTTCCTGGGACCAGCATGTTCTAAGTTTTGAAAGTGAAGTCAGAAACCTGTGGAAGGAAAATAAGGATGTTCAGAACTACTCAGCGGTACAGGGGAAGGCAGAGTGGTTAGGGGTAAAACTGGAAAGATCAGAAGGAACTTGAGCTTTATTCCGTAGGTAACATTATCAGATTTACAATCTAGAAAGATTTCCATCGTTTTCTTGTGAAGAGGTAAGCCACCAGGAGGAGTCCTAGTTCAAGAGGAAGATAATTATGGCCTCAGCTGGAGAAGGAGCAGTAAAGGTCAGGAGAAATGTTTAGATTTTAGAGACACTAAAAAGTAAAAGTAACAGGGCTTGAAGAGAGAGTGTGTGTGTGGAAGGGGGGAAGTCAACAGATTGATTCAGATTTGTACTTAGGGAAACTGAAAAATAGGAATGGCTTTTACTGCGAAAGATAATATGGGAAAAGCAGAAAGGCTGGGGTGAGAACACGAGCATCATTTTGGAGACAATGACGTTTTCTAGAAGAAAGTTAGACATACAGGTCTGAGCCTGAGCAGAGAAATAGGAGTTAGGGGCAATGTGACCCTGCAACAGAGAGCTGGCCACTGCAGCCATCAGAGGAGATGGGGTCGGCCAAGGCGAGTGTGCACAAACGGAAAAGGACCGAAGCGCAGGCTGAAACAACACCCATCTTTAAGATGCAACTGCGAGACGAGCCATGAAAGGAGACTGTGCGTTTGTCACAAAGGTGGTGGGGACACAGGGGGGCCTGACAACAGGGATGGCAGAGGAGGGAGCACTTCCAGAGGAACGTGTGGGCAGCAGCACGTAGAGGAGCTGAGGGGTCCTGTAGCTTAGAACTCAGAGGAAAACCCTTGGGCTAAATGACCCTGGACGGACCAACCAGGGTTGGTGGTTAGGAGCAGAGGCCGACTGGAGTAACAGCAGCAGCAGTGAGAATGGGAAACTGTCGAAAGCCAGTTAGAGAACCATTCCCACAGGTTTGACTGTGAATGGAGAGAGAGTCAGGACCAGAGGAGAACGGAGGACGGAAGGAGGCTTACTTTTTTAAAGGGGAGAGAATTCTGTGTGTATTTAAATGCTAACAAGAAAGACCCAGGAGGAAAAGTACTACATACGGAAGAAAGGATGATCATCAGTTTGTTTTTGGTTTTTTAAAGGATAATTATCCAAGACTTCTTTGCTCCCAGGACCGTCTCTCGTGGGCTCAGCCCCCACCAGTCTCGGGCACTTGGCCAGACCTCGCCATGGGGTTCTCTGGGCAGGGTGACTGCGCGCTGACCCACGTAGCCCATGACCTCCCAGCCTGGACAGCCCCACCCCAGCCACTGGCCACTCACTTCCCTGAGCTTCCTGGTCACATCTTGCTGCTTCTGCATGAAGGAGAGGGCTGTTTATCACGTCAAACCCTGCAATGGGAACTTGAAGAGAATGGCTTTCCGACAAATTGCCGGAAGAGAAGCATCACCCAAGGAAACAAAACAGCCCCTCCTTCCACCCCCATCCATCCCATCCCCCACGACATCTCCCGATTTCACCACCCAGAGGCAGCCCAGCAGAAACCACACAGTGGCATTAAAGGGCTGGACAGGAATGTTTGGTCAGAAAGGGGGCACAGATGCTAAAGTGTGTTAACCCTACGTGTATACAATGAACAAAGACCAGGAACAGCCGTCGTTATGGCCTGTGAGCACGCAGAGCAAACCAAAGGAAGGAAGAGAGAAAGGGCTCTTCCCAACACGCGTGAGTGTGCCTTGACTGTAATGGTGCTTGTTTATGAATAATGGTGATCTTTGTTTCCTTAAAGATAAACTGAGCAAAATGACGCATCTTGAAATGATCACTCGTTGTGCAGAAAGGGAGCACGATGCAAACCTGAAAGCTTGTCAGCGTGCCTTTATCCCAACCTCTCTTTGTATTTAGAGTGTTTGCCAAAAACATATTTAATCCTGTAAAGCCCCGAGATGCACATTTTTTGGCTCACGTATAGACGGCCTTACTCTATTGGAAAAAGATGCTGTGTGTCTTCCATTTCCAGAGCAAGCATGTCAGAATGGCCTGGCTGGCTGGGCCAGAGGGAGAGCACAGAGGAGGGTCAGGGATCTGTCCCACAGCAAAGGGTTGGGGAGAGCATGAGAACCGGAAGGAATCCTGGAAGCTGATGGCTGTGTCTGCCTGATGGCTGCAGGGTCTGCCCCAGGAGACTGGAGCTCCATGGGGGCTCCTACATCCCGTCCCAGGGGGCGATCTGAGTCATGGGGATGGTGGCCCCTGACCTGGGAGGCGTCCACACTCCTCCCACGGACCTGCCACCAACACACACGGGCCAATTCCTTATGCTGATTAATTAACCTTCTTCCAATTCACCTTAATCAATCACCAGACATTATAAACAGCTACAAATCCCCAATTCTGCCCGGCAAAGAATCACCGTTAAGTCGTCTCTACAAGGCTGGTGGAGAGGAAGGCTCTCCTCAAACCCCACGGAGTCTCTCTGGAGCTTCACTTTTCTTCTCTTTCTCTCTATTTTTTTTAAGCTGAGGCTGCAGTGGCTTGGAGCCTGGGAGTTCACCTGCCCACCTGCAGGGTGGCCCCAACACAGACCCCACCCTTCCCTCCCTCATCCTCTCCTGTACATATCTTTTTGCCACCACTTCCTTTCTCTGTGACCTTGACCTTGAGAAAGTTCTTTGACTTTTCTTAATCTCAAATCCCTCATGTGTAAAGTGGGGAGATAACAGACCCCACCCAGCAGGATTGTGGTCAAGTTTAAATGAATGTGAGCATCTAGCACCCTTGGCTCAGAGACCGACACCACGAAGAGCTGGGTCTCCAGGAGCAGCTGTGACCTGTTTTGTTGTTGTCACTCATGGTGCTGCTGCTCTGATTGTTTCTCCCGCTGGGGAACCTCAGGCTCCTGGGCAGCAGGGACTGTATTTTGTTCTCCTCTGTCCATTCCCTACCCCTCACCACAGTGATAAGCGTGGTGTCTTCTGGAGTCATGTCCAAAAACTGCTGCACGAAAAAAAAAAAAAAGGAGGAGAAGGAGGAAAAGGGAGGAAGGAGAGAGGGAAGTAGGGAAGGGAAAGAATGAGGAGAAGGGAGAGGGTGGGCCATGAATCCAGCTCACGTACGCACCTGGGTCACCAGCAGGAAGAGCCAACTCGTCTCGACCCACTGAAGGGAAAACCAAACAGCCAGACTAACAGACAGGACAGGGTTACATACGGAACAGAGGCAGCACAGAGACGGGTGTGTGGGCTGGCTCCGCCACTCACCGAGTGTGCACACTGGGCCATCGCCTTGTCTCCTTAAGGCCTCAGTTTCCCTATCTCTAAATAAAGGAGGCTGAGCAGTGTGGTGTCTAAGGTTCCTGCCATCTGAAAGATGTCTAGGCTTTAATGCTGGTGTAGCCTTCATGACATGGGCCACTAGTCTAGTGAGGAGTCCAGTGGAGAGCACGGGCCAATAGGAATGCTTGGGGAAGGTGAGCTGGGTGGGGAAGGTGATGACCGTCCCAGGAGGAGGGGAGAGGGTCCACCGGTGAAACACAGGAATGTGAGCCAGCCCAGCTCCAGGAGTAAAGCAAACTGAAATTCACTGAACACCGACAATGCTCCAGGCATTGAGCAAGATGCTTCACATGTATTTTTTTAAAAAAAGAAAAGAACAGGTTGAAAAGCTCCCATCTGAAAAGAAAGACAGGAGCAGAATCTATCCAATGTCTCAACACCCGTAATTCAGATGGGAAAGAATGGAAAATATGAATTCACACATCTTTGACACCTTAGAGATGTAACACAGAAAAAGGGGCCGCGGCAGGTAAAACCATCATAGAATCATATGACACGATCATCGACTCCACCCAAGGAGGCGGCTAGTGGGGCCTGAGCTGCTGAATTGTGGCTCCAGGACCCTTGGTGGGAATAGATTATTGATAAGCTCTGATGCATAGAGCCAAGAGGGACTGAAAAGAAGAGGTGGATTGCTGAAGCTATGTTTTCTTCCAGGAAGCGTCTGACTACAATTAAAGTCTAGCTTTCATACCTGACTTTAATATTTCCCCACCTCCCCTAACACCTGCCAAGGACCGAAAGCACCCTCTGAAACATGGGTGCAGTGCAGCCACCCTCTCTGGCTCGTTGAGTTTTAGCCATCCTGACCTCACACCCCTCACCTTAAAACTGTGTAATTATCAGTCTTCCCCAGTTCCTTCCCAGCCCCTCCAAACCAAGGGTTGACTCGAACAGTCTGTCAGAGGTCACCCTGAAATGACCTGTGGGCACCATACCCCTCAGCCCATCTCCATGCCCAGCCTAAGCTCTCAGGAAACGCTTCATCAGTGGAGAGGGCCTTACCAGGCAGAAGAGTGTTCCACAGACTTCTCATGGATCATGCCATCCAGCCTGGGAGTCTGAGCAATAACATAATGAGTGGATGGAAGGGGCCAGCAAACCCTCATCCATTTTCGCAGCATCCTTGCTCAGCCCCAGGAGCAGGAGCAAGGAGACAGACCTTCCAGCAGTCACTCAGAGAGGGGTGACTCTCTCTGCAAGCAGGGAGACGTGTGTGGAGCCCACAGGCCTCCTTTAGGTGTTGCTCATGCTCTTGCTTCTTTCTGGAATGTTCAAGAATGCCACCTCCATCTAACTCTTTCCCCTTATTCATCCACCAGATCCCAGCCTAAGCATCTCCTCCCCAGGGAACCTTCGCTGGCCGCCCAGTCTAGACAGGCTACCTTCCAGCACCATGTTCCTTTATGTCAAAGGGCTCATCTCAGTTTGCAGATATGTATCCACTGACATGATTATCTGGCATCAGTCTCCCCCACTAGACTGTAAACTCCATAGGGACAAGGATCTATCTTCTTGTTCAGTAAACTTGCCCAGTGCCAGACATACGTGGGTCAAACAAATATTTGTTGAAGAAAGGAAGGAACTCAGAGAGACAGAGGGGTGCCTAGGTCACCTCGAAACTGACTGGACCACCATCAGGGCCCCAGGGATTTGGGGCCGGAGTGACACTGGTGGTTATGAGGTCCACCCTCCAGCTGAAGCCAGAAGCCCTGGCAGAGCACCGAGAACCCCTATCTGAACGCTCCCCACTCACTCAACCCTAGAGATGCATGTTGAAACATTTATAACTTAATATCCAAAAAGCTGCGTGCTCCTAAGGAAAACTGTTAAAACATGAATAAAAATCAATTTTAAAATGTTATAAACCAAGTTAACCTTGGCCACATGAGACCGAATGCCTACAACTCCTCAGGGATCATCACCAAAGGAGACCATTAACATGGAACAAAGGACTTCCACGGTGGCAGCCCCGCACATCCTGGCTTTCCCCAGGCAGCCACCAAAGGAACAAGATGCTCATAAATACCAAGACTTCCGAAAGTGTTTGCATAACAGTGTCGGCCAGAGGAAACACTTGATTCTCAGAACTCTTGGGATAATGGCTGGATTGTGTGATTTATTGATAAGGCAGCAAACCACAAAAGAACTAAAATTAGTCACTACCAGTGAATGAAAATAATATGTCTGCAAGGTAAATACACACTGATAGTCTGTATAAAGCCTGAAGAGTACGTGACACTGACCATTTGGCCGTTCCTAACCAAGCCACAATGGTCAGCGGGGGAGCACAGTGTCCCAGGCATTTTGGTGATCAACAGTGACCCAGCTCTGCAGCTCTGACAGAACGTTTGAAAAGATGCTTTGAAACAGAGGCACATAACTCTGAGGGGACTCAGAATAAGAAAGGACAGGATACTGGCCCTAGATAGCTAGATGCTTGTCAAAGGACTGAATTCAATGAGTCCAAATGTTTGCTTCCTCCCAAACATAGAGAAGCACCAAATTCTTTAACTTGAGATGCCTGGTTTTCTTTAGATAACAAGTAATCTTTTGTTGTTCCAACTACCTGGTCTTTGTTGTAAAGCTCCTATATATCCTAGCTCCTCCCCTACCTCTGTCAGCCCCTCAGAGCCATCTGTCATCCCAGCTCAAGTCCTCCCGCCAAATAAAGCATGACTCTCAAAAAAAAAAAAAAAACCAGGAGGCACATACTATGATTGAAAGAGCCGCGGTTTTGGGGTCCTTGTGAACTGGACTTAAATTCAGGTCCGCTGCTCGCCAGTTTTGTGCCATTAGGCCTCATCTGTAAAATGGAAGTGATATTACTTGCTTCACAGGGTTACATCAGGCGTTCACTAAGTATGGCCCTCAGGCCAAAACTAGCCTAGCACCTGTCTTTATAAATAAAGTTTTATTGGCACACAGCTACACCTTTTTTTTTTTTTTTACAAGGTTTCCATGGCTGTCTTCATGCTACAATGGCAGGGTAGTTACAACAGGGACCATATGGCCTAAAACACTTAAAATACTTCCTCTCTGGGCCTTTGCAGAAAAACTGGTCATCTCTTGGTGTAGGCTGTGCATGTGCTGTGCCCTGCCTGGAACACGTTTCTCTGTCTCCCGTCACCTAGCCAGTATCTCATCCTTCCAGGTTACTGCTGTAGGACAGCTTTCCTTTACTGCCTAGATCAGGTCAAATCCCCTGCTCTGGATTCCCATTGCAACACTTTGGATAAGACTCAACACATTTGAAAACACCTGTTCACTGTCTGCCTGCCTACCTAAACGGCTCACGCCATGGGAGTCAAGATGACGCCTGCATCCATGCCCTTACTTAGAAGATGACAGTAAATATCTTAGTTGAATTCTACACAGTCCTACCCTTCCATACCATTTCCCTATCTTTGGTAGACATTCCTGGCAGTTGTCAAAATTTTACCCAGTATAGAAAGATCCTGGTTCAAGGGAAAGTCATTATAATGGAGGAACCTTCAAATTCTCTATTGCAATTAACAATCATGGGAATATTGGCAACAAAACAACACTGTCACCATGGATATGCTTAATGAGACCTTCCTAGGGCCCTTTTAAGTCATCTGCCACCAAGATTTATCAAGCATGTGCTCTGTGAAGACACTATGTTGGTACTGTGGTGGATACAAAGAAATAGAACCCAGTCGGCCCCCATCTAAGCCAAGGGCTACTTGCGAACTCAGATCAGGAGGCTAAAATTCCATACTGGAATTCCCTCGTTCCCTCTAGAGGACATCATGTCCTCCAAAGTAGAATATTGTGTCCCAGGAAATATGACGCCACTCTGCTTCCTCTAATTTAAGAATCCACTACTGTGTCCTTCTTTGAGCACCAGATGAAAGGCTGCTGTAAGGGACCACGATGTGTGAAAACACATGCCTTTGAATGACAGAATCACCCCCAGCGTGAGAAGACAGGAGACCAACTCGCCAAAAGGAAGACTCTTACCACCCATGTCACTCTCACTCCATGTCATACGTGCATCGATAGAGTAAAAAATGGAACTGTTCACACTTGTTTTGGTGGGGAGGTTGGCAATTAGGTTTATTTATTTTTGATGGAGGTGCTGGGGGTTGAACCCAGGAACTTTTGCATGCTAAGCATGCACTCTGCCACTGCACTATACCCTCCCCACCGTTCATACTCTTTAAATTTCTCTCTCTCTCTTTCTGTCACTCACACACACACACACACCACGCACACAGTCGGACTGTCAAAAACATATGCTTTACTTTAATAAATAAATCGAATGTTCCTGTGGTATTATTCCACTCTTTACATCCATTCTTCCCCATCTGGTTATCTACGCTGCATGACAAATTATCCCAAAACTCAGGGGCTCAAAGCAGCCACTTTACCATGTTTATGATCTCGTGACTCCAGAATTCAGGAAGAGCTCATCTGGGGCTTCTGGCTGGGATCTCATCTCTTTTATACTGCAGTCAGAGTGTGCCTGGGGCTATAGTAATATAAAAGTTTAATAGGGCTGATGCCCCAAAATATCTCACTCCTGTGGCTGGCAGTGGACGCTGGCAGTGGACACTGGCAGAAGGCTGAGAACTCAGCTAGGACTGTCACCAGAGCATCCCCATGTGGTCTCTGCCTGTGGCTTCTCTCATCCTGGAGGCTGGACTCTGAGGGTCCCAAGAGGCAGCGACCGAGAGGGCAGGTGTCCCAGTAGACCCATTCAGAAGGTGCGTGCCTCCTCCTCACCTGGCCCCTGAAGTCACACAGTACCGCTTCTGCACGTTCTGTTGCTTACAAGTCAGAAAGGCCAACACAGATCCAAGCCTTGGGGCGGATGTGGGGAGGAATAGACCCTGCTCTCAATGGGAGAAGAACTTGTGGCTTCGTTATTAGCCACATTCCATGGGAACAGCCCTCGTCCCCACCCTCATCTTTCCTAGGTTCTGAAAATAACCTGCTGCTGACTATTTTGCTCTCCATATAACAAAACCAAATTTATATGCACTATCGTACGTGGATTTTTTTGATCAAAAAAGTCAAAATAATCACGTATCCCAAGCACTCTTGGGGCTCAGCCACGACCTCCACACGTGCAATGCCCATCATAAAGGGACCCACACTACAGCTGTCTCACCTGCACGGCCAGCCTTTTGCAGATCACAGAGCAATTTCTCTGCTCCTGTCAATCACAGAAGCATATTCCCACCATAGAGATGAAATTAATACTTCTGTGGAGATTATGCCATTTTCAAAGTGCTTTCACACTTTAATGCCAACAGCAGGCACACAACGTAGGCATCCCTGGCTTATGGTTTCCCCAGAAGCAGAGTCTGATGGATGCTCGGGTCATTTGGGATGTGATCCCAGGAAACAGTGCACGGGAATGAGAAAGTGAGACGTCTTGGGATCTTCCCACGGAGGGGTGAGGAGGCTGGGATACTTATCCACCAACCCCTGCCCCACACTGGTTGGGATCACTTCTGGGGCATTCAGTCCTTGGCTCTGTCAGCCTACCCACATATGAACTGAGAACCTTCCCAACAACAGAGATTACTTTCAGGAAGAAACACACAGGAAACTGTCAGCATGCAAGCATCTCCAAGGCAGGATGAAATGGATAGATGGGACCTCCCAGTGCCTACTGTGCGGTGCTAATAATTCTCTGAGCTTGATCTCAGTTAATCCCCACAACAATTCTGTTGTTGTTGTTTTGTTCATGTTGCTGCCATCTCCATTTTACAAAGGAGGGAACTGAGACTCAGAGAGGTTAAGTAACTTGCCCAGAGTTGCACAGCAGACACAGGTCAGCCTAACTCCAACTTCTATACTAAACTGCCTCTGAGAGACCCAGAGAGGGTGAGTGACTTGCCTGGAGCCACCCAATAAACAAACCACGCCACAATCAGATACAAAAGCATCCTCACCTCTGGCTGTCACCGTATTGTCCCTTTCAGTCCTCTCTCATTGGGCTCCACGCCTTGCAAATGCAAAGCCTAGTAAAAAGCTTAACCAAAAACATTTGCCTGGTTTTTTTTTGTTTTTTTGTTTTTTTTTGACTCAGCAAAGCAGACGATACATGCTCTAAGTCAAAACACGTGTCATCTGTTCTATACATTACGAACCTCCCCAATCGGGGATGCTCTTTCCACCCCCAACTGTGTGGAAACAACCCAGAAGGAATCTCCTCAGAAGCAGAATGTACTCTGGATCCATAAAAGAGAAGGGGCAGGGAACACACAGACTCAGCCAAGTGCAGCTCCTCCGAGGGCTTCACTTTTCCTGGAATTCCACTTACGAGCCGGAGCACTGGCTCAACACCAGGGACAAGCAACCTCAACAGAAAGGCTGGGCAGCAGCCTGAGTCAGCAATGAATGTTTACTAGAAGGAGGCTGGACCCTGGAGAGCGACTCTCCCGGAGGTGGTGGGGGGCAGACGAGGGAATGACCTTGGACAGGAAGACAGATGGGCAGTTGTAAACCAAACCCATCAAGAAAGATGGAGAAGAGTTAACACTTTTAGACTGTGACCAGGTCGTCAGTTCCCATACTCCACCCTGAAATATCTCTTATCACACCCGTTATCAAGGTGAGAATCTAATGATCAGTCATTTGAACAGTCACATGGCTAATGCGATCAGAGTCTAGATTTAACCCCTCACAAGTGGGCCGGATTCCAAAATTAATTCCATTGCACCTGACAGCCTCCATCAGGTGCTTAATGAGCACCGACAGTATACTAGATCACGTAAGCCGCAGTGAACTCTCCTTACAGATAGGACTGTACCCTGTTAAGTGCTGTGTGCTCAGGGCTGTGCAAGGCACCTGGCCTGGAGTAAACTCCATCCGAAGTGGCCCAGAACGTCACAGGGGAACAACACCTGCACACAGAAGGAAATGCAAGAAACCATCCCTGGAATGGTTGCAACAGAGGGCCGAACAGGCTGCCAGGCATGAGAAAGCTCTCTGGGGCTTTCACCAGAAGACAGATCTGCAAGAAAGAAAAGGAATTGCCACAGTGAGGAAAAAGGGAGTCCAGACAGATGGACAGAGACCCAGGCTCCAGGTGGGCACAACGCAGTCGGGGGACAGCGAGTAGACCATCCGGCTAGAGTCTGTGGTTTGTGTAAGGGAGGAACGGGAGAGACAGGCAGGAGGGCTGGCTAGAATCACACCTGTCCTTGATTGTCAGCTTACAGACTTCGGAAGGTTAGGAAATGAGAACTAGAATCTAGTGATTTCTTCCTGTGAGCCAGACACTGTTCTCAAAGTCGACAGCAGGATTTCTCAGCCTTGGCACTCCTGGCATTTTGGGCCAGATGATCCTTTGCTGTGGGGGACAGTCCTGTGCATTGTAAGAAACCTTAAAGCAGCCTCAGCCTCCACCACTGGGTGTCTGTAGCACCCTCCCCGTCGACACTGTGACAACCAAAGATGTCTCCTGACCTTGCTGGATGTCCATGGGAGGCAAAAGCACTCCCAGTTGAAAGCCACTGCTCTACGTGTATTATTTACATTTTACAACAGCTCTGTGAGTCGGTTACTATTAGCAGCTGTATTCAACAACTCCATAAGGTAGTTGTTAAAATTAGCTGTATTTTACAGGTGAGGAAACTGAGGCACAAAGAAGTTATGTAACACGCTCCAGTTCACTGGTCTTGTAAGAGACAGTCAAGACAGACCGACTCAGAGCCCATGAATTTCCTCACCTATGCTGCATTTAACATGCTGAAAGATTAAATTTTTTAAAAACGCAAAATGCCCTGAGTGTTGCACTTGCAATTACATAGAAATTTGTATGAAGATGCATGACAGCCAATAATACTATGCAAAAATAATAACAACAGGCTTAAATCAGAGGAGTGAAATTATGGGAGCTTAATTTCTTCGTTTAATAATGTCATTTTTTTTTAAATATAATTGAGGGGGTTTGATGGACTTTAGGCAATAGCTCTAACCTTATGTCTCCATTCATTCTGAGGAGTAATTGGCCGAATCAGTTCACTTTCGTTCATTTTGTGATTCAGCTCAAGTATTACCTTCTCCTCCAGGAAGAGCTTAAAACAGAGACGCGCATATAAGAGGCACTCAACAAGTGGCCCTTACCCCCGCTTACAGATTGAGAAACTAAGGTCATCAGGATTCAAACCTCTGCCGTGCTCTCAAGCCTATGTTCCTTCTGCCGCCTAAACGATTTACCCATCAGGTGCAGTATCAGAAAGAAGGGACTCGGAGGCCGAAGCAAAGGGTTAAACGATTTACCCATCAGGTGCAGTATCAGAAAGAAGGGACTCGGAGGCCGAAGCAAAGGGTTAAGCAGCTGGTATCAGGAACCAGCCAGACCCCACGGACAGCACCGAGCGGGACAGCGCCGCGTCCCTGAGACCCTGGTGTCTTGTGCTTTGGTGCCCTCTGCTGGTCGCGTGCTGCGCTGCTGGGAATGAGCGATGCGTGGGGGCGGGGGTGGAGAACTAGCGCTGCAATCTGCTCTTTGCAATCAAATCTCCCTAATCCTAGCTCCGTGCCCTACTTTCTTACTTTTTTTACACAGAGGAGCAGGAATGGCAGGGGTTCCTAGATCGTGCAAGCCAAGCTTTAAGGGAAGACTATTTAAAGAGGGAAGGAAGGGTGAGGTAATAGCCCAGGGGTAGAGTGCGTGCTTAGCATGCACAAGGTCCTGGGCTCTATTCCCAGTACCTCCATTTAAAAAAAGAAGAAGAAGGTGAGCAACCCTTTATTCAGACGTTCCTAGGAGCAAAGAGATATTCCAGGCACTGTCTTATCTATTTCCTTCATTTAACCCAGTTTGGGCTGGCGGGGCAGCGGGGTGAGCAGAAGGGCAGTGGACCTCACTCAAGGCAGACAAGGAGCTGGAGGC
This sequence comes from Camelus bactrianus, assembly GCF_048773025.1. Taxonomy (NCBI): domain Eukaryota; kingdom Metazoa; phylum Chordata; class Mammalia; order Artiodactyla; family Camelidae; genus Camelus; species Camelus bactrianus. The sequence goes on from NC_133563.1 coordinate 24,876,133, forward strand.
CATCCGAGAGCAGAAAGAGAGAGCATCGCGGCCCACGCGCGTGCACACACTTATTCTGGCATACAAATGGGTTTATTCATTTTTAGAAGTCGCCTGTTCTGATACCCTCTTGTGTGAACTCTCACATCGGGGAGGTGTTGGATGGTTTGTGATCAGGCCAGCGGAGCGTCAGAGTGCAAGAGGAGTTAACAGCTATTGAAAGTTGACCTGGGCACGTCACCTATGAAATTTTATTTAACCCGGTAAGTAGGAATTAGCATCCCCATTTTGCAAAGTTCTGAAGAGCTGGGTAACTTGTCTGCAGCCACGCAGCTGGTGGGTGGCCCAGGCGAGCTTCCCTCCACCAGGACCTGTCTTCCTCCGGTCCCGGCACCTCCCGGAGTTGCGGGCCCTCTGGGAGTGCACGCTGGACCTCGCACTTGTCCACTACAACAGAGGAGGGGGCGGGTGCTGACTCACTCACAGTCAGCAGGTCAGTGGCTCAGAAACAAGTTCTTTCAGCCCTTCAGAGGCAGCCCTCTGCAGCCTTCGCTGCTGCCCACCTCTCAGAAAGGGAAAAGCTGGATGCTAAAGACGGAATCAGATCCGTTTTCCTGCGGTGACTCGGTTGTTCTGAATCACCCAGTGAAAAGAGCGTTTTGCCATCTGGTAATTACCTTGGGGCTGCGGGGTCAATCCCCTCTCCTTCATCCTGCCCTCCTTAGGAAAACACGGCCCCTGGGTGGTCCAGATGGCCAGAGGCCTCGCACAATGAACAGAAGACGCTGCTGCACGTGTGGCCCCTTTTGCCACAGGAAGTCCTCCCCTGCAAAAATACACTCGCCCAGATTTTCCTCCCCGTGAACGGCTTGTTCAGGAGTCACGACTCCCGGGAGGAAAGCATCGGAAGACCTCAGGACCTCTCTGTGCACCACCTCCCCATCTCCTTATTATGAATGAGCCAAAATGCCCACCGTGGGCAGTGTTTGCCACCACTATGTGCTCCACTACCAGGCGCCTCGAAGACCCAGCTCCCTTACCAGGGAAAGAAAGGAGAGGCTCTGATCATGAGCTTTTTCTACCTCGAGTTGTTCCTATCCTTTCTTCACTCTTTCTGACCCTTGACAGTAGCTGTCAGTAGAAACATCCTCTTATTAGACTGAACACAGCAACGCAGGGCTCTCCGACTCACCCCCACATCAGTGGGAGAGTCCCTCCCAGCCCTCGGCAAGGGAGAAACCAGTAGAAGAGGCCAGAATTCAGCACTGAGCAACCATGGGTGAGATTACCCTGATTCCCCAAATCGTGCCTCAGCCGGACCGTGTGACAGCCTCCTGGGAAGTCCTAGACTGCCCCCTGCTGACCACTTTGTCCCAACCGTCTTTCTAATTGCACCGAGAATTGAGAGAAGATAATAAATAGCATGAGAGGTGAAATCCAACAATGTTTAAGGTTGTGCTTCAGCACTATTGACATCTGGGACTAAACGATTCTTTGCTGGGAGGGGCTGTGTGCTGTGCACGGTAGGACGCGGAGCAGCGTTCCTGGGCTCCCCCCATCAGATGTGCCTTCCCCACAGTGGTGACAACCAAAAATGTCTACAGCCGTGGCCAGATGTGTCCCGGGAGGGGCGGGGACCACAGGACCTACTACATCATTTGCCAGTGACTTGACTTTTTCACTTCAGCTTTCTTGAGTGGCAAAGTGGGGGGGGGGAGGTCTATCTATCATTCCAGTGATGACAGATACTTTAAATATTGGCTCTGCTTATTCCCACAACACTGCAGGCTATGCCCACTTACAGATGAAGAGACTGAGACCCCCCAAGCCTACCTCACTGCAGAGGTGACCAAGGGGAAGCCAGTGGTGGGATGCCAGCTGGGAAGGTTCGTTAACAAGTCCCACAGAAGCCGGAACAGAAGCAACAGGAAGCGTCACAGAAGATAAACCCGAGAGTAGAAGACATGTCACAGAGCCAAAGGAGACCACGGGGCCTAGCCTTAGCTCCAGGGCACTAACTCAGGGACGGGGTCTGCTGATTCTGACCAGAAGCTCAGTCTGAGAAGCAAGCTCTCAACTGTGAGGTGCCACCAGGTTGTTTCAGCCTGAAACTGAAAAGTCACACTTTTTACCCCACAAAAAGGACCTTTCAGGGTCTGTGAAGGTGAGTGTGACCAGCTGGGGAGAAAACAGGTAGGAACCAAACAGAGATGTCAGACAGATGCTCCCATCATTCCAGGAGGGACCTAGTCTAAGCCAGGTACCTACGGTTCACCTGTGTGTGTGGACTTTTCACCCTGAAATCTGTCCTGCTGGACTAAAGCGGGTCTAAACACTGACCTATTCACTGTGACTGTTATTACTGGATGATTCATCACGCAGCGAAGAGACTGGAGAGGGAGAAACAGACCAGTGTGACCACCTACGGAGGAGGCAGCCCTGCCCCCTGAGCTCAGGGAGCGCAGAGATGAAAACAGGGGCGTTTCCTGCTGGTTTGGTCATAGCATCTTGAGTGCGAAGCGGGGTCACCTGTGAGCTTGCCTGGTGTAGGGCAGAGATCGTGGGAATGGGGTCCAGAAGGAATACTTCTAGGGCCTTGCTGTGAAATTGCCTTGCTAAGCAACCCTGGGTGGATGGGTTTTACCCTCTGAATTATAATTTCCTTATCTATTGCAGTCAGGCAAGAGAACCTGCCTTGACTGGCGTGTTGTGAGGCGGCAAGGAGAGAAAATTGAATGAAAGGTAGCCTTCATATCTACCTCGGTTGAAGAAAAGTGAGTCCCAGGACCTTCCTCTACCACTAAGGCAGTAAGACTGGATTTCACCTGGATTCCCAATCTGTAGCGGGATCAACTGGTCAACCATTCCACCTGATGAGAACCCATACATACAGATTCTCCCCTTATTGTCTCTTGATTCTAAGAAGATTCCTCTGTCCTGCTGGTTTATTGGAAATCTACTTTCCCAGAACAGCTTGAGTATGATTCTATATCAAAGGAAAAAATAAGGCCCAATTCCAACCCAACACTCACTACTATCGTGCCTTGAGAATTCCACTGCCATCCCTATTTCCTGCGCCCACCTCCTTGCCAAAGATTCAGACACCCAAGAGCTGCCACCAGCCTTGTCAGTATGCACTTTTTAGGAACAGAAGAGAAAAACCAGTCTCCCACTGGCTTATGCTCTCAAGCACGGTGTTCAGAAAAATACAGCGCATTTTGGTTAAGCACGTCCCCCTTCCATCTCTGCATCCAGGAGTAGCCACAAGGGACATTTCATCCATATGTTTCTCATTCATTCGAATGTAACTCACTAAAACGCTGCTAAGCAGTGCAAAGCCAAGATAGGTTTGCGTGCTATATCGTTTATTAATTTTGTTTTTACTCCAGAAGCAGTAAATTATATTTTCCTGAAAGCAAAACGATCTCAACCCTTAAAATATTTACCCTTGAGCCAAGCACAGGACCTACACACTGTACCACAGCTGAATTGTGCAGAAACACATGTCAGCCCTGGACGAGCAAGGATTCTCTACTAAGTAGTTTGAAAAAAGCATATCTAATAATTATAGTTGGTTTGGTCATAGCATTTTACAGAGAATTTTACAGCTGGAAAAAGAAGTGTGTTTCTATAATACAAAGTACAGAATATAAAATGTGAAGTGTGACAATATCCTCTTGCTTCTTAGAAACATACAGAAGATGCCACGATTCTCAAGCAGAGAGAGGGACTCTATCAGGGTTCTTGTGACGTGTGTGTGTTCATCAAAAGAGGAGTTGAAATTTGAAAGACACTGGTATAGGAGGCAAATATTACCATATGTTAAATATGTTTGATATTGATGAGTTTTCCACAATTAAATCTGTTTGACTTCTAAGTGGGAAATGATGGTTCAAACGTTTTGCTCTTTATAACTAGTCTGTTTAAAGGTCTTCCTGTTTCTACCTTCACCATTTTTAATAGCCTGATATCAGATTAGACCTTTAGCCTCTGTTTAAATAGTAATTCTTATTGCCGCCTTTAAAAGTAAACTTCCAGGTTAGTAAAAGGAAAACCAGGAGCTTCAGAGCCAAGAAGAATTCGAGCTCAGTTCAACCACCTCCTAGTTGGACAAGTTGTTCAGCCTTCTGACACCTCACTTGCTACATTTGTCAAATCCTCACCCTCTGTCTTGCTTCCAGCACCAGAAAATTTGTTCATCTTCTTACCATCTTTAAGAATGGAGCTCCCCCAAAAGAAGAGGATGATTAACCTGAAAAATAGGTAAAATCAAAGGTTTGAGTCAAAGGCAAAGAACACAGACCCAACAGATTCAGGAAAAAGAAGTGAAATTTCTCTGTCCTCACGTGGTCTCTCGTGGAACTGACGGTGCTTAGCTCATCACTGCTGTGGTATATTAGGTAGTAGGAAACCAGGAAGGGACAGAAAATCGTAGGCACAATGATGACCCCTCCCCCACAAAGATGTCTACATCCTGATCCCCAGAACCTGTGAATCTGTCACCTCACTGGCAAAAAGGGAATTTGCAGATGTGATTAAGGACCTTGAGAGAAGGGGATGATCCTGGATTAGTGGGTGGGCCCAAGGTAATCACAAGAGTCCTGATAAGTGAATGAAGGAGGCAAGAGAGTCAGAGAAAGATTTGAGGATGCACTGATGCTGGTGTTGAAGATGGAGGAAGAGGCTACAAGCCAAGACACACAGGTGCCTCTAGAAGTCAGAAAAAACAAGAAAACAGATTCTGCCTAGAGCCTCTAGAAGGCACCCAGCCTCACCAGTACCTTAACTTTAGCCCCATATGACTTATTTTGGACTTCTGACCCCTAGAACTGTAAGAGAATGAATCTGTGTTGTTTTAAGTCACTGCATGTGTGGTAATGTGTTACAGCAGCAATACGAAACTAATACAGTTGGTAACAGAAAACCTTGAGCTGGGAGGCCAAGCCATATTGTGTCTATATTCACCCTGCACCAAAGGAGCAAGGCAGCCTGAGTGGGGTCTATCCTCATGAGAAAAGTTTTTAGAGCGGGACCAGCAAGCTTTTCATAACCCAGGGTTTCTTTCTGTATTAGTTACCTACTGCTGCATAACAAATGACCCCAAAGCATAGCAGCTTAAAACAATGCACATTTATTATCACAGTTTCTGTGAGTCAGGTGTCCAGGCCCAGCTTAGCTGGTTGTCTACTTCAGGGTCTCTCACAAGGCTGCAATGAAGTTGTCAGCTGGGTGCAGGCATCTCAAGGTTCAACCAAAAAGGATTTGTTTCCAAGCTCATTCAGTGATTGTTGGCAGGATTCAGTTCCTCAGAGGCTGCTGGACCAAGGGTCTCAGCTCCTTGCTGGCTGTTGGCCAGAGGCTGCTCTCAGTTTCTTATCAGGTCAGCCTCCCCAGCATGGCAGCCTGCTTCATTAAAGCCAGCAAGAGCCAATCTGCTGGCAAAACAGAAGTCATGGTCTTTTGTAACCTACTCATGGAAGTAACATTCCATCACCTTAACTGTATTATATTCATTATATGTGAATCACCAGGTCCACCAGTGCTTGAGGGACTTGAGGGTGGGAACTACACAGGGCATGGATAATCGAAGGCAAGGATCTCTTGGAACCGTCTTAGAGTTTGCCTACCACACTCTGTTTCTACAGAAGCCAGCCAGACAACTCTTCCCAGTTCCCCAGTGGTGACTGTCCGACTTGAGTTCTCACTGGTAGAAGATGAGCAGAGTGATGTTTACCATTTCCAGAGTCCTTTCTCCTTCCACCTGCAGATGCATACAGACATGGTGACCTTGGAAACACTATGTTGAAAATGGCTGAGCCAAGAGATGGAAGAAATATAAGATGCTGAATCAGAAACTGAACAAGAGAAGAAGGCACTCCTTGATCAGGAACACAAATCTTGGACCTGAGATCAGCAGAAAGTCGCTTTCTGTCATCTTTGAGCCATTATAAATTTAGGCTTTACTGCTGCTAGTTTATCTTCTCTAATATCCCCAAAAGGCTATGGAATAGATAGTGTCATAGAGATGACGGACCAGCAGTATGTGGAAGAGCAGAAAGAGAGGGTGTGACAGGGAGACAGAGAGAGACAGAGGGATTCACATGGCCAAGGTCAGTGAATCTCCCTCCATGATAAACACATGCAATCCACACATATCTTTTATCCAAATATTTAGATAAAATCTATCTCCCAATGGCCCCTCCCCTACAAAGTACATTGTAAAAGGCTTGATGTGTGTGTATTCTTTGTGGAAAATGTTGATAGGCAGTATTTTCTACCAACATCAAGCAAGACAGGGGGAAAAAAAACCCATCCAGACAAAAGCAGGACATTGAAGACAAAAAGAAGTAAGAAAATCACAGAAATTATGAAAACACCAGACGGCCACTCACCATCGGGTGGGGTTTGAATCAATTTTGACTAAATCTCCAAGGAACAACATCAGGGCTTGATATGGCAAAGCTCCAATAGAGGAAAGAGGAAGAAGATCAAGGACCCAGCTGAATTCTAGAAACAGGCACATGTACAGCAGTCTGTGCTTAAGAAATAAGCAATATGACAACAGAGCTTGGCCAAGGTTGACCTAGGCTGATGACTCCTTAATTGCTGCTACTGAAAAGTTCAGTGAATAGGCCCATGATAAGGACCCCAGGGTAAAGGCAGAACCTCAGTGAATGGGGCTTATTCCTGGAAAATGCCCTCAAGAATATGTCACCTCTTGGCTGATTGATCCCAGCCCATCAATAGCTTTATTCGTGTTAGCAATAATTTTGAACAGCATAAAATTTGAGTATCTTACTCACCACCTTACAATGTCTAGCAAGTAAAAATATTCAGGCTGCACTGCAACTCTTGGTTTCACCTAATTGTCACCTCATGACTTCTGGCTGACCCTCAAATTAAAATGGACCATGCAAGGAAAGACATCTGACACCCCAGAAACCGTTAGATCCAGCCAACAGGCTGTTTGAAGTGACTTCAAAAGATGAGTTTCAGATGTGTTTCAGCAAGCAGTGCTGAGGTGAGGCGATGGTGTAGCATCTGAAGGGAAGGACTTGGAAGGAGATTAATCACGTAAATGTTCATTATTCAATCAAATGTATTTATTCCGTCAGTCATCAAACCATTGTTAATCATGCCTATTATAGGAAGAAGCTGGTGAAGTAGGAAGAGTTCCTTATTTGAGTGGAAAGCAACAGATTCAAAGCAAGAGTTTGTCTCTTGTCTTCAGAAGGAGTGGCTCTCAATGGCCTACCAAGGAACCATATGCTGGTTGTGGTATGTATGCTGTCTAATCCTTCTGTGCATTCTCTATTTTACCCAGAGACTAAAAATAGAGACAGAGATAGAGAGATAGAGATGGAGATAGAGACAGAGATAGATGGAGATGGAGAAGAAGATGGAGGAGACGGAGATGGAGGATGGTAAGGGGATGGAAATGGAAGGAGATGGAGATGGAGGAGAAGATGGACAAGGAGATGGAGACGGAGAAGTGAGACACATAGAGAAGAGCTGAATGCAAACTAGAGAAAATTAGATTTCCCTTATTTTAAAAAGTCACCTAAGCATTAAGCCTGTTGAAGCACAGATTTGTAAAAGAAACAAAAATAGTGCTCGCTTGCACATCATGCATTGTTCATTTATTCAGAAATATTTAATGGGTCACTGCACTAGGTCAGTGGTACAATTCCTCTCTCTGAGGAGCTCACGGGTAGTGAGAGAGACTTACAAGAAAGCAGGAAATGTTGAGTGCAAGGAGCGAGGCCAGTGAGTACCCAACCTCATCTTGGGAGGTCAGGACGAGCTTTCCCTGAGGAAGGGCCATCCCTGCTGACTGAGAGCTGAGCAGGGCCAGCCAGGCACAACGAAGGAGGGCTGGAGGAACGGTCTCAGGTAGAGGGAACGACATGCGCAAAGGCCTTGAGGTGACAGGGTGAGGAGAATGACTCACTCAGCATTCAATTCCAGCTGTCCAGAGGATGACATGGATATTGCACCAAGGCCAAGGCTGAAGGGTTAAGCAGGGTTCAGATTACGGAATTTTTTGGCAAACGTGGTTTGAACTTCATGTATTTCAATTTGAACGAAGAATTTCCTGGCAGAGGATCTCTTGGTAAGGGGAGAGCAAGCATAAGCACGAGAGCCAACAGAAGAGGGACGGAGGGTATATAGCTCAGTGGTAGAGCGTGTGCTTAGCATGCACAAGGTCCTGGGTTCAATCCCCACTGCCTCCACTAAAACAAATAATAATAATAAATAAATAAACCTAATTTCTTCTCCCCCCTCCCCAAAAACGGAAGGAGAGCAAGCAAAAGGAGGCTGGACAGGACACTTGAAGGCAGGGAGGGAAGGAAATATGCCAGGAGAGAGGATATAAACTCTGAGAAGGTTCTACTGGGAGCCAGTTTTGATGATCATATAAGTTTACAGAGGGCCGGTCCCCAGCTCTGGGGGGAAGACATGGGATCCAGAATGTGTATACAATTTAAGAGGAGCCAGAATGCCCATCACAGCTTCAAAGATCTGCGCTAGGAGTGTGGGGGACCCAGCAAATGTCCCCTTTGTGTAATTTGCAGAACAGAGGGCAGGATCTGAAAGACCAGGAAGAACAGGACATTTTCCCAGCAGGAAGGGCTGGTGCTGCCTCCCCAGCCTGGTTCCGGGTCTCCCGGAGCCTCTCCAGGCCCCTGCTGGCTGCAGCCTGTCTGAGGGACTCGTTAAAAGGAAGAGGATGTTCCCATAAGAGCTACAAGAAAGAAAAACCCAACACGGGGTGCTGAGTGGGGGGATTTATGGCTCATCAACTCTCCGTTCTCTATTGAGATAAATGTCCCCCCACATGGCTCACACAAAGGCCTGGTCCACACCACCGGATTGAAAGTGATGTAAAATTAAAGGCCCTTTTTTCAAAGATCTCCTTCCAGAAAGCCAAAGCCAAGGAAAATACACGACTACTTCCAAGATGAATGCCTCGCCTGGCAAGCTTTTCTACTCTCCAGCTGGATGTTGGGGTTTCTTGTCTCAGTGCATTAATTGACTTTTAAATCCAAACTTTATTGTTTCTTGTAGAGGGAGACGCCTCTTAAATTTAAAAGAAAAAGTTCAGAAATCCCTCCCACACGGCATGCAGTAACAACTGTGGCTCTGAGATGTTCCAAAATTAAAAGAACATTTTCTTTTAACCTCTGACAGTTCCAGGGGCAGACTGTATTCCCCTGCTGGGGTATAAATCAAGAACACCACACTGGGAGGAAGGCTGCCTTTGCGTTTGAATTCCAGCTCTGTTGCTTACTAATTGTGTGCTCTTAGAAACTCATTTCACTTGCCTGGGTCTTGATTTCCTCGTCTTTTACGAAGATGGTAATAATGCATCCTCTCGGAATACTAGTGAGGCTTAAGCAAAGCAGTGCTGGTGCCAAGCACAGGACTCGGCTCACCAAGAGAGCTCAACACACAGGGGCTCACGGTTCAGTGGACTGGCCACTTCTCCGCCATGGGAAAACCAACTGACAAAGGCAGATGCAAGACGAACCAGGTTCACAATGGATTCTGACTCCCACTGGCCCACTGGTCTTCAGAGCTACTCCCCTCCCCCTGATGGTGCTCAAGGGAAAGCCAGTGGGCAGGAAGTCCAAGAGAAAATGAAAGTGCTGTCAATCAGCAGATACCACTTGTTGCTTACTAGATGTCTTAGTTAGCTGAGGCTGCGGTAACAAAAGTCCCTAGCCTGAGGGGCTTAAACAATTGACATTTACCTCTCACAGTTCTAGAGGCTAGGTGCCACACTTTCCCTTCTGGACAAACGCCCTCTTCCTGGCTTGCAGATGGCTGCCTTCTTGCTGTATGTCACCTGGCAGAGAGGAAACTCTGGTGTCTCTTTCTCTTCTTATAAGGAACTAATTCTATGATGGGGGCTCCACTTTTGTGACCTCATCTAAGCACAATTACTTATCTCCCAAAGCCCCTCTCCTAATACCGTCACACTGGGGGCATTAGGGCTTCAACATACAAATTCATTCAGTCCATGATAACCATATATTAATGTATTTATTCACTGTCTTAAAAAAAATCCCAAGCTCATTTGCAAAGGTCATAAAGGTTAACACAAGGAGAGGACACTAGCATGGGGCCCTGCAGCGCTCTGCCCACCAGAGCCCGTTCTCCACCCCTCCCACAGGCAGATATCCTAGCAGAGAGTCAGAGGGAATTCCAGATGTATTCATGAAATCCATGTTTTATTGCCTTCTTTCCCTCTGTCAGTTCAGCCCTGGGTGGTCATACTGATGTAAATTTTACAGCCTCCACCAGCCAAATCCTCCCCCTGAACTTCCCCCAGTTACTGGTAAAAGGACGGCAAAAGTTACCAGGGCAAAATCACACAGAGAGCTAGAGTGGGTTGTGAGGCTGAGCCCATGGTGTTAGGGTTCACAAGGTTTGGCACAGGCTTCTGAACGTAAGCGAGAGCCCTTGGGTTCATTCTTTCTCATCCAAGAACCATGGTTATAAAGAAAACAGAACAGTGACTAGCTCGGTACCTGGCACATGATAGGAACTCAACAAATGTTTTAAACTAAGCTGAACTGGAAAATGGTTTCCAAATGAGCTCTATTGAAATACACCAATGTGTGCACACGTGTGCAGGCGCACACACACACGCGCGCGCGCACACACACGAGCACATGCTCCAGTGTATCATTTAAAACGAATTTGGTACTGATAATGTTACAATGTGGTTGAAGCTTAAAAACACACTAAGTGGAAGAAGCCAAACACAAAAGGTCGCACATTGGATGCTTCCACTGAAATGGAATCTCCAGAATAGGTAAGTCCGTAGCAACAAAATTTAGCTTGGTTGCCAGGGGCTGAGATGGGGCTGAGGAATAAGGAATCCCTGCCTGATAGGTACAGGTCTCCTTTGGAGTGATGACAATGTTTTGGAACTAGATAGTGGTGGTGGTGGCTGCAGAACATTGTGAATGTATTAAATGCCACTGGATTGTAACTTTAAAATGACTATTTTTGTGTTATGTGAATTTCACATCCACTGAAAAACAGAAGTCTTCAGCCTATGTTTTTAAGACTTGCAGTAAGTGTTCCTGGTTCCCCCAACCTTCCTCCTCACCCTTCACTAATCAGCTTATACACGGCAGACACACACCTGCCTAATCCCTACACAGGGAAAAGAAACAGCTCTCAATTTGGGGAGGGGTGGGCAGGAGGGGCAGATCAGGCTTCATGGAGTTGCAGCTTTGAGAATTTGGGGAGCCCACTTAAGAAAAAGAATGCAAGATTATTATACAAAATCAAATACAAAAGTACAAATTTAATTAGTGTGAGGAGAGAAATTACAATAAAGCAGAAGTTTGAAAAAGCTAATATGACAAACTTCACAAAATCTACCAAAAAGAAATCACACTGCCTTTTATTAATTAATTGCCTAGCATGCATCTATGATAGTTTCTTTCTAGATTTTTTTTAGCTCTGATCACTTCTATTTTATATTATCTATACAGGGAATAGAAAGATAATTCAGTCTTCATCTAGCATACTGCTTGAAAATTGTATTTTTGTTGACAGTTTTTAAAAGCTCCTTTCAGCCTCATGATTCGATACTGGTAATTCATGTTATGTAAATTTCAGTACTGTGATGAAATTTGAGGGCACCTCTGTTAAGTTCATTTGGTGTAGGAGCTGTAAGAGTTCAAGCTTTTACGTTGCCTTACGTAGGGACTAAACTTAAATACACACTTTCTGTGCCAGAATCCGGGACAAGTTCAATTATGAGACGACAGACGACCTCAGTTCCTAAATTTTCTGTCGGGACACTGAGCGAGTCAGCCCGGTTGGATAGGAGAACTCCTGGACACCATCTCAACTCCAGGACAGCCAGTAAAAACAAAATGATCAGAAAAGTGACTGCAAGCTCCACAAATACATCCCAAGAAACATGGGCCAAATCCAACTCCATTAACCTTTTCTAAAGCCCCTTTCTGACCCCCCAGGGTAGGCAGAGAGTGCCTTCATGTTGGTCCCCCACTCACGGCTATTCTAAGCAGTTGCCCAGGCTCTGGAGTTTGTTAGTCTGGGGAGGGGGCAATTCTTCCTATTTCTTTTCTTCGTTCTATCAAAACTTACCTGTCCTTCCCTGCTTGAAAGAGCAGTGTGATATTCTGGAAGGTCAGAAAACCGGATTTTCCCTCCTGCTATTCAATTTCCACATAGTTAAAGGGGATTTTTGTGCAGCTTTAGAAGGGATAATAGACGTAAAAGCTCTAGAGAAATCAGTTAGGAATCTGATGTAATGAGCTCATTCAAACGAGGGTTTAATGGCTGCTAATGGTTTAATTATGTTTGTGTTGAACTGAGGGCCTTCGGTGCCTTCAGGGGAAATTTCAAACTAGCATTTCAGACCCTTGGCAAGCCAGTGTGGAGGTATTTCTTGGGAGGGGTTGAGGGGAGTCAAAGGAAGATCTTTCTAGAGCACTTCAAACCAACTTGTAGGGAAGTCAGTCAGTAACTAGAGGCAGCCCTGGTCCATAAAGCCGACCTGCACCCACACAGAGCCTTCTACCCTAGAAAGACCCTCTAACGCAGACAACTCCCCATGACTGCCACCGAAGGACCAAGGGGTCAGGAGTCAGCGAAGGGATAGGGAGGAGGAGGCAGAGATTAGGGATTCAGCTCTCCCCTAGATAACACGAGCAAAACAGTCCAAGTTAGTGCCTGATTTACAGAATGTCAGGCCTGAGCAGTAACTGACACGCCATCTGGCCCGAGGCCCCCATTTCACAAGACAAAACGGAGGTCCAAAGAGATAAAGCAACTTGGCCAAATCCCTCAGTGACAGAACCGAGGCCACGCCTGGCAACGATCCCTCCTCCCAAGCCAAAACCCTTTTTATTACATCCTGTTGCCTCTTTAAACCTCAGAGAAAGTCAATACATCAACTTCCATCCACCAGTCCTGTGTACCAGGAGCACCTCCACCTTCTAGGGAGTTGAGATACTATTTTCCAACATACTGACAGGTCAATCTAATGCTCCAGGCTAACAAAGGCTCAGGGTTTCACGAAAGACAAGAAGAGCGAAGAGTTTATTTTTCTGTTTCATGTGTAAAGAACCCAGTAAGGCATGATTGAACCTTCAAAGAATGTGGAGACGAAAATGCTTTTCGTGTTTGTGTTTGTTCACTGAGTCCTCCCTTCATTCAACAAACATTTACTGTGTACACACTACGTATGTACCAGACACTGTGCTCAGCACTGGATAAGCCAAGATGAACAACACCTACCCTCCAGGAATGATCAGATTATTAAAGAATATAAATACTCAAATAATCACGATGCCACATTGTGTTAAAAGAGGTAGTAGCCAAGACTCCATGGAGATGTAGGATGGAGCAGAAAGGATTTCTTCCATTCATTTGTTCAACAGTGACTTCAGAGGGGAGCCAACATCTGAGCTCAGCCTGAAGGATGAGTAGGAGTTTGCCAAGTAAGGAAGGTAAAGAAGAACACTCCTGGTATGAGAGTTTAATGTATTTAGGACACCGATGATCGATCATTCCTTGTAACTGGGGTATAGGTTACTTGGGAAGATGGATAGGAAATTGTTCTAATTATCTACAGCTGCATAACAGATTATCCCCCCAAATTTAGACCATTTTGTGGGTCAGAAATTTGGGCAGGGCTCAGCTAGGGATTCCTATGCTCCAGAAGGCATCAAATGTGGTCACTCATTGAAATTCAGCTGGTGGATGGTTTGGTATGTAGAATCCAAATGACTTCATTCACATGTCTGGCATTTTGGCAAGGGTGGATAAAAAGGCTGAGCACAGCTGAGACCATCAACAGAGCATCTACACCTAGGGTAGCTGGACTACTTACAGAGTGTCTCAGAGCTCCCTGAAGGGTTGGGGTAGCGGGAGTCATTCTACAAGAAAGGAAATGGAAGCAGACAGTTTCTTAAGCCCTGGGCCAGAAACAGGCAAAGTGTTACCTCCGCCATATTATACTGGTAAAAATCGTCACAAAGCCCACCCAGAAACAAAGGGAAGGTGCACAGACTCCATCTCACTATGGAAGAAGCGTCAAAAGAATTTGCTGCTATCTTTAATTTCACCACAGAGATTGTTTTGGAAGAGAAAATTCAGAGCCAAACTGAGAACCATTCTCAGGAGTTTGTATTTTACCATGTTCACAAAAGAAAAAAAAAAGAGGGGGTTGTTGCTAGGCAGAAAAATAAGTTCATGAGATTTTTTTGAGGACAACACTCCCAAGGCATGGTAGAAGATAGATGAAAGGAGAGGCTATGTTGGCCAAAGGGCACTGAAGAAACTACTGCAATTGTCCAGCTGAGTCCCTAGTTTCCTCATCCCCAGGCAAACCCCTGGGTGTCAACAAGGGAGGAAGAAGAACTGGCTGTGAGCTAAGCAACCAGTCTTGACTAATGCAATCCATGAACACGAGCTGGTGCTCACTTGGAATGGAAAGAGAAAAGAGCAGCAAAGGAGGGGTTGTAGTATCCCCAAGGTGAACAGCTGGGGAGATTACACAGATGATGAGTCCATTAATGGAGATGGGTGTCCACTGGTAGTTTATTATTTCAAAGACTTACTGATCTTGGTGTGTTTATTGCTTCTGTAACGACCCTCAGCTCTTATAAACACCTATCTCTTATTGCTCCCTGCCATCATCTCTTCACTTCCCTATCCCTTTCCTTGCTTGTCTATAAGAAAAAAAAAAAATTCATGTGACATTCTCTCAGCTACAGCAACTCAGCACAGTCCCTAATTCATGCATCTTCACTCTAAATCCGTAGCTGTCCATCTCTCAGTTCCCAGAGAGGTTCAATGCCCATTGCATAGGAATCAGCTAGAGGAGCTTATTAAAAGGTCCAGCCTCTGGACCAACGAGGCTGCCAGGCTTGGGAACCACCGTGATAAATGCCTGGTTCCACTACAGAGGGACAGTAGGTAATAGAAACACACCAAAGCTGCAAATAGAAACGCAGCCCAGCCCTACTGGAAACGCTTCTAAACACCCTCGAGTAACACAGAGCACTTGCAAACGTGGAGCTTGGTTTTTGATGAGAAACAGAACGCTGTTGTGCTGGTTTCATTCTAGTCTTCCCTTTTAAATGTGATCTTTTATCAGAGGCACATATGTTTTCTATACCTTCACATGTGGCTGCAGTTAGGCCAGGAAACCAATTCCCTACTAGCTGAAAGTTTTGGCCTTTCTTTCACGCCCACCGAGCATCGGTTTCTATCCCCTGCTAGGGAGACCCCAGGGAAACAATTAATCAGCCTGCCTGCTTGCAACACTTCCAGGACTTGGGTCATAAGAAGTGCACTGTTCCCAACAGATGGCACAGCAACCGCCCAGGGAGTCTCTCCCTCCTCCAGCTGCCACCACCTCTGTTGTCAGCAGTGCCTGGCTGGTTACTTCCAGAAGCCTCCTCCCAACACAGCTCTGGGGTTCTGAGGGGAAACCTCCCCCGCCCCATATATCCCCAGGGCTCCTCTTTGTTCTGCTGGATAATGAATGTTTCAGTTCAAGGCCTAGCCAAGCAAGTATGATGGGCAATTTCATTTAAAGATCTATGGCCTGGGATTAGGCACAGATTTGCCCCCCAAGTGGCCAGGCCCCATTAGCCATAGATTCGAGCTAGATGAATGATACCTAAAAGGTGCCAAGGCATAACCTTCCAAACCCAGGCCCTATTGGAAACCAAAAGAGGCCCCAGATATTGCCACATCTGTAAGATCCCAGGATATTGAAAAATGAAGAATGGTGAAGCCAGGTGGTGGAGTTAACTTTACAGAGGATGCCTTCTTTCATTCCTGTCAGTAGGGCTGCTCGCGTTAGTAAATTTGGAAGGACTATGAAAAGTCTAAACTGAACCCTTGGTCACATAACTGCAAGGCCTAGGTCAAGCAGTTCTCCTGCCTAGCCACCGCCCATCTCCCACCAAAGCAGACCCCATCTAGAAACTCCAAGAAAACCTGGTAACCAGGAAATCAGTGATTGAGGAAGAAGAGAGAACACTTAGGCAGAAGACCCGGGTTTGATTAGGTGTTTGGCTGGGGACTCAGAGATGACCCTGAAAGGAGGTGCTGGCCCCCATTTTCTTCCTTTTTTTTTTAAGGAAGGTCTCAGATATATTTTTTAATTATAAACTATTGTGAAATGGCATCTCTTGTGCCTTGTATCATATGGGCGGTTCGAGAGCCTGGGGGGCCGCCTCGCTAAGTAGGGGTTACCATTTTCTCCCTTGACACCCTATGCTCCTTACCTGATCCCTTGCTGCTGCTGGTGGAGGAAGCCCTGTGCACCAAGTTGGTTAAGATGATTACTATTATTCCCTTCACAGAGTTGAGGAGCCTGAACCTCAGAGAGTTTCCAGAGCTTACCAAGGCCACAGAGCTTGCCAATAATTGGACTAGAATTCATACCCGGACTCACCTTACCAACCACCTGAACACAATCCTCAGCTGCCTAAAATATGATATTGGCTCATAACTGGCCTCTTATGTTCCAACTTGCCTCCCCAAATCCACCCTCAATGTATTATTCGCACTGGAGCTAGAGTGACTTTCCTAAAGGCAAATCCAATTATGTCTCTCCTGTGTTTAAAAGTCTACAGTAGCAGTCCTCATTCTTTCTAAAGAATCAATCTGCAAGCTTGTAAAAAAATGCAGGTGCCCAGGCAAGACCCCTCTCATTCTGATTCAGCACCTGCATATATTTTTTTTAACTTGGGCCAAACATTATTGGTTTCAGGCATCTGTATTATTGACTGTCACCCCTGAAAGTTCTAAGGAAGGTGGTCTGAGGTAAACTGATGATACCAAAGGCCCCAATTCTTTGCCCCTCCCTACAGTTACATCCTTAGCCATATAGCATTTTAGTTCCTCCCATGGAAGAGGTACAGTTTTCTTTCCCACTCTGTGAATTCTAGCAAGCCTTGTAACTAGCTTGGGCCAATAGTATATTAACAAACGTGGTATAAGCAAAGGCTGAAAAAGCACTTGAGTGAGCTGGCTTTCTCCCTCCCATGCTTTAGCATCTCCATGAGACCATGCTTGGGCTAGCCTGCCAGGGGACGGAAGATGTGGAGCAGAGCTGAGTCCCTCCAGTCATCCCAGCTGAGGTCATCCTAGACTAGCCGACACCCAGCCAATCCCCAGACATGAGAATGAGTCCAGTCACTATCAACAGAAGCCACGTAGCCAACAATCCCAAACATGCGAGCAGTCCGTAGCTTATAAGTGGTAGATCATGGACTCACTGCTTAGGGTCCCAAGCTACTGTAATGATCCTCTAAGTTGATGAGCTGAAGTCTTTGACAGATAAAGGAGGTTCTGAGTTAATATCTCTCCAACTCAAGGCCATAGGCCAGTGATAGTTCTTGGTGCTGAAGTTGCATGGTGATTGTCACACAGCATATTTGTGGCAACAGTAATTGACCTTAAAGTATCATATCCAATCTTAGCAAAGTATGCAAGACCTTTATTCTAACCCTACACATCTCTCTATCCTCCTTGCCCAACACTATTTATAGGCACCTGTGCTCCAGCTATGGAAAATTCTTTGGGTTCACCAAATGAACAGGATTGTTTCACATTTCTACACCTTTGCACATGCTGTTCCCACTGCTTAAAATGCCCTTCCAGCTCCTGGGTCTCTTTATCTTTCATAGGTTTTCCTTGAACACTCAACCTGTTGCCACTCCATGACTAATGCCTAACTCTGTTATTAAATTTAACTCTTAATGTGATATTTATTTACATAAATAAATACTTTTGATATAGTTTTACATATAAAACAAGAACTAGGTCATAGGCCTTACTGTGTCACTGGCACTTAATAAATGATCATTTGATGAATGGTTAAATACATAAAATGCATAAAATTACAAGAGAGCTGGAAAGGACCACCAAGAACTATCACTGGCCTATGGCCTTGAGTTGGAGAGATATTAACTCAGAACCTCCTTTATCTGTCAAAGACTTCAGCTCATCAACTTAGAGGATCATTACAGTAGCTTGGGACCCTAAGCAGTGAGTCCATGATCTACCACTTATAAGCTACAGATCTTGAGCAAATCTCTCTGAACCTTATTTTTTGAATTATTGTAAAAAGTAAGTGAGATCATGAATGTAAAGCCCTTTTCACAGGGTAAGCCTTTCAATCATGTTGAATGTTATGTCAACCACATTTTCAGAACAAATCTATTTTATGAAAAGCCCCTGGATTTGAAACAGTAAAAGAAAATGAAAACCAAAACTCAATTTTCTTCTTCAGTGTTGACCAAGTTCTCTAATAGCCTGAGAATGTCTGCTCCTTCCCATCTGGTCAGCAGCCGCTCAGGCCCTGGATGGATCCAGGAGAGTCTGCCCCCAGCATCTTATCCTGGCCTCCCCAGGGCTCTAAGACCTGAGTTCAGTGTGAAAGGGCCACTCTCCAGCCATTCAGCCAAAGCACCTCTGCACCTAGTCTTGAAGTTAAGGAATATGCCCCCTATGAACTTTATTTTAAAATAGAAAGACAATGGGACTTTTGTTTTTCAGGGATATTGTAGACTAGACATACAGAAATATTCCTCCCCAAACAGAACACCTTAAAGTTCTAGAAAAATATTTGAAAGCATTGTCTTTGAGAAGTGTGGTTTTATAGGTGGTAACATCGGGAGTAAATCAGAAGTCAAAAACAATAAGAAAACACAACTACAAGAGATAAACACCAAAACTGGGATTTGCTCTGAGGGCATCTGCCCATCCCTGGTTGCCTACAATATCTCAAGATACATTCGCTGTAAGCACAGGCCTCATAGAACAAGTCCCATGATACACGATCTCATTATAAAAGATAGAAATAAAAATAAAAACATGAGAAGAAAAATTCACATGAGACAGAATCAACAATATTAGCACCCTGGAGAATTAGACCCACCCACCCTCAAGGGCTTCACATAATGGAATTACTATTCATAGGATATAAAATAAATAAGTCTCGATTCTGTATGAAAAGGGGGACTCCTTGAGGTCAAGAAATTTTGTATGTCTTTGTATATTATTGTATTTACTTTGGATACTGTTGTAATCTTTCAGTGACTGGAAATTACTGGCCTGTAATAGGTTCTCAATACTGATATATGGAATATATAAATGGTAAAGAAAATATCAAAATTGACAGGCAGATTTAAGAGTTACAAATAACACTTAGAAATTAAAATAACTGAAGTTACAATTCAATGATTAGGCCATCACTGGATGAATGGATAAGCAAAATGTGGTGTATATGCATCCAATGGAATATTATTTGGCCATAAAAAAGAAATGATGCCTTGATATATGCTACAACATGGATGAACCTCGAAAACATTATGCTAAGTGAAAGAAGTCAGACACAGAAGGTGATATATTGGATGACTCCATTTATATGAAACAAACCTAGACTAGATAAATCTATAGAGGGAAAATATAGACTGGTGGTTGCCAGGAACCTGGGGAGGGAAGAAAGGGGGAGCAACTGCATAATAGTTATAGGGTTTCTCTTGGATGATGGAAATGTTTTGGAACTAGATAGAGGTAATGAATGCACAACATTAAGAATGTATTAAATACCACTGCATTTTTCACCTTAAAATGGTTACATTTATGCTATGTGAGTTTCCCCTCAATAAAGAAAATGCAATGAAAAGTTAGTCAACTGAATAGTCATACATGAGGACGTTACTTAGAATGCAGATCAGGAAGAGACGGAATTGGGGAAGAGGAACTACAGGTTAAGAAACATGGAGAACAGAATGAAAACGTCCAACAAATACCTAAATCAGAGTTCCAGAAGGAGAAAATAAAGACCACATAAAAATCTTAAAGAAAATTAGATAAAGAGAAAAATGCATTCCTATTCTTTTCTTCCTAACCACCACTACTTTTATTTCTTATAGTCTAGGGTATATCTATCATTTCATGCCCTGTACTTTTCACATATTATAAACATAATATAATTATATCATTCTCTCAATTACATTTTACTGGCTATATAACATTCTCTACATGGCTACATAGCAATTTAGTAAACTAGACTCTGAGGTTTAGACCATAGGTCAGCAAACTACAGCCCATGAGTCGAATCTCATCCATCCCTCTTTTTATAAGGCCCACAAGTTTAAAATGTTTTTTACATTTTAAAATGGTTACAAAGGAAATTAAAAGAATAATATTTCATGACATGTAGAAATTTTATGAAATTTGAATTCAAGTTTCTATAAATAAAATTTTGTTGGAACCCAACCACACCTATTTATTCACATTTTGTCCAAGGCTTCTTTTGCACTACAATAGCCAAGCTGAGTATTAGAGGCAAATACTGCCTGACACACACACACAGACTCACAAAAATTACCATCCACCATCCATCTCTTTACAGAAAAAGCTCACCAACTTCTGGTCTACACAGTTCCAATTCTTCACCATTTGAAAACAATACTCCCATGATACCTTCAGGAATAATTTTTCTTCTTTTTGATTATTATCTTGGGATAGACTCCCAGAAGTGAGAGTGAGCCAATGGGTCTGAGCACTTTGATGGCTCTCTATAGCTGATGCCAGATTGCTTTCCACCAGGATCTTACCAAGTTCCACCCACCCTGGGAATGCATGAAGATGCCAATTTGCACTCACTCTCCTCTGATGACGTCCTGCCTCAACCTTGGAATGACCTCCAGCTGTGCATGCTCCTGTCTCAGCCTCATGGATGACTGTGCATCCAATCCACAAGGCAGACACATTCCTCAGACACTCGCTTTGTGAAGTGATGTGCCCGTAACTTAAAATCTTCAGAACTGAGACTTCTCACGTTCATTTTCTGAGACAACAAACACCTCTTTGGATGATCGCCATCTTTAACAGAGCCACTTCAGGAACAGCATTATAGTCTCAGTTTCTGGATGTAACTAAGATTCAAGAGATGAGCATAATTCAGAAAAAAGTCAGATGTTCATCACCCTTTCACCTTTCCCCTCCATGCGCTTCCCCAAGACTCTCATTTTTGATATAGAGAGATAAGTATTCAAAGTCACACAGCTAATTAATAACACATGTATGACTTGAATCTCCTTCAAGTGTTCCTGCCATTGTTCTCTGCAGTTGATCAGCGTGGTAAGCGACACTGAATAAATTAAGCTCCCAAAGAGATCTGCCTTGGTTACGTGCAATGATAAATTAACCTCATAGTAGCCAAATATGCAGGGCTAAGGATCTGATGATCCTCAATTCTGTGGATCCACGTAATAAATGCACAGAAGACATAAATGCACAGAAGGCAAACTTCTCCAGTAAATATCAAGGCAACAACCTCCCTCTAAATCCTTGCAATTACTGCTAAGATGACTCGGGCGGGCGCAGAGGAGAGGGGTAAGGAACAGGTAACCCTGGTTTCTTGAATACATGGCATCTATCTCCGTACTGTGGTGCTCATAATTTGTCTTTCTTTTCATTTCTGTGTTGAAGACAATTTACAACTTCATGTTGTCACCGAACAGTAGAAGCAATGGCTTAATTTCCCAATTTCCTTTTGACAGCTCTGCCGCATTACCGAGTCACAGATGCCTTTCTAGCAGGAAAGTGAGTACATTTTCCTCCCCACCCCACCCCTCAGTCCTGCTGTCACTGGGCTCATGTCCACGGACTACCTTGCAAGATCTGGAAAGAAATCAAAGGAACGAGCCCTCCCCGCCCCAGGCCCCTGGTGCTTGCCAGTACAAATCCTCCCTGCTCCCAGACTGGCACTAGTAATCACGGGCCCGTTTCCGCTTCGGCAACGCCTGACTCCTGCACGCATCTCCTCTGAAATTTGTCCAGGAAAGGGAGCCGGAACCATAGGCTTAACTTCTGTCCCCACCGTGCAGATTTCACAAGAAAACCCACTTGAAAAATCTTCCCCTCCTTCTGGCGAATCTGTACACAAAGGCAGCAATTGAACCTCACACATGGAAATCAAAGCCGGGATTATTGAATATCAAAGCTCACCACAGGGCAGCCCCAGCCCTCCAGCCTGCTCCTCACCTCATCCTCTGCGCTGCCTTGAGTCTGACAGCTTCCACCTGGACCCCCAAACCTCCCTCCTGGAGCCGGTTTCCCATTTTCTCCTAATTAGATTCAGAATGCATCTGGCTCACAAAGGACCCTTCGTAACACTCATTCAACAACAGTTTTCTGAGCAAACTCCTCTGTACTGCCTCCCTCTGAGGATTTAAAACTTAGTAAGACCCAGTCCTTGCTGATAACCTAGAGAATAAGAGACAGATACAAGGAAAATTACAATTTGTTGTATCTTAACAGTGCGACTTAATGAGCTGTATCAAATCCTAAATTGTGTGTGCTTTTACTGACTCAGGAACTGTATATGTGACCCGAGGGCTTGGGCCTTCAAATTAAAAAAAGAAGCATTCCAGTCCTGGCTCTGCTACGCATTAGCTATATAATACAAGGGAACCTATCTAATTTCTCTAGGCCTCCATCTCCTCATCTGATTAATACACTGGTCTTGGACACACACTGGTAATCACTGAAAAGTGTGTTGTGTGGCCTCATTCAGGAAAATGAACTGAGCTTCCTGGTTATGGGACCATCATCACTCCAGGAACCTGCAGAGGGGGTCTGGCAGTCGTTTGCCATAGGAAGTAAAAAGACAGAGCTGTGTGTGAGACAGGGGCCTGAGGTTGAGCCTAAGATCTTGTCTTGTAGGTCTGGATATGCCTGGAGGATGGGGGATGGGGGGGTGGGGGGTGGGGGACAGGACAGCTATGAGTCTATTTCATGAGGGACAGAGAAACCTGAAAAGAGACCCACCATCTACAGCAAGAGAGCCAGGCATGCAACTTGGTCCAACATCAGTGCCCCACCACCACCAGCGCCGGAGGAGATTCTGAGGCTTCTCGGGAGTCTTCTCTGCGTTGGGCTCCCACCTAGACCCCCAGGAACTTGACCCTGACTTTAGGGAGCCGGGCCATGAGACATACATGGCCATTTCCACCATCAATCTCACCGAGTCACAACACAAGGCTGCTCTCCATTGACACAGAAGTGAGGGGGAGCAACCCAAGGGTGGAGAAGAGGAAGTCTCCCCACACCACTGGGACCACGGCAAGGCTTCTGCACCCTGGCTTTAGCCCTAGAGGCTCGGCAGGCTGAGGAGCTGAGGGCCAGCCAGCAATGGCCTCAGGGGTGAAGGGACTCCGCCTCTGAGACCTAGGCTAGGGACATCACGGCAGGACTCCGGGGCCCAAGCCAGAGCAGGAGACCAGGAAGAGGGCCGATGGCATGGCCAGCATGGCAGAAGTCCTGAACTTCTAACCACACAGGAGCCACCACCAGCTTCCTAGAGAGCTGAGTCAATTCTCAGGGGACCTGGAGGCTCCTCCTGGCCAAGGGAGTCAGAGCAGAAAATGATACTGTCCCTGATGTTACGGTGACTTGGTTTCTGTACCCTCAGTTCAGAGAAGCCAGGGACACCCAGTTGACAGCTCTTTACTCTTAGATGTGTTAAAAGTGCATTGCCGGGAGCAAATTTGTTGTCCTGTGAATTCCATACCTGGGAAGTAAAGAGAAACAAAAGAACCCGCCCCACAACCTCCCCAACATTGCCTGGAATCTTTAGCGGGTGGGACCAAGTGCCCAGGGCTCATCGCAGCGGCAGAGGAAGTCACACAGAGGACCACCAGGGCACAAAGACACAGCAGGACCAGGGAGGAAACCCTGGCACAGGAATGGGGTCCCACGGGAAGGGAACTTGGAACCTCTTCACCAGGTAAGACGTGAAAGGCAACAGCCTGGCTGCACTTGGTTTTCCAAAACTACTGTGAAGAAGTTTGACCCTGCAGCTCTAATAACGACAAGGGAGCAGATAGCCTATGGGGGTCGTGGATACCAGCACCACAGAGCGCAGGGGGTCCGCCCACCCACCTGCTAAAGGAAGCGGGCGCCGCGCAGCTGGATCGTAATGAGGTGTCTGACTCCAGCCGGAAGCTCAGATCTGAGGAGTGCATGCTCTGGGCATGTTCCCTTTGAGCTCTCATCCTCTGTCCAGTATCAAACGTCTGGGCCTTGAGAAGAGGACAGACTGACAGGAGGAGTTCGCTGGGAAGTTTTAACAGAGCCACAAGCCACAAAGCCCAGCTGTCCAGCCAAGTGCCGAGTTAGCGCTGAGTCCCGCTTGAAGCCTGTTCAAACAAAAACTCCCTTTTATTCTTGATGTAGAGAGAAGAGCTTCTCTCAGACTTTCCCCCAGTAATTTCTCTGCCCCGGAAAAAAGAGGAAGTCTTTCTTTTCCCAACAAAAACGAAACTTTCTTCAGTTTGTGCAACTGTGGAGCCCTGCTCAGACACGGCTCATGATGGGCCTGTAATTAGAACCCAGGTCCTCACAAATGGTCCGCTCTGATCACTGCAGAATGGTTCCCCCGAAACATTCTCTTTTCCTTCCAGAACAAAACCCTCTTCCTCTAAAAAGAAGCAAAGGCACAGGGTCCCAGGGCCCACAAGAGACTGGCCTTATTCACTTCCATCTCCCCAGCGCCCAGTGTCTGCACAAAGCCCACTCAGGAAGGTCTGCGACAATGAACTGAAAGAAAAAGAACAGAGAAACTCCAGAAATTAAGGAGATGCTCACCCGGCCTTCCTCACCCCAGAGGGGAAAAGGTCTATGTCAAGAATCAGCAAACTTTCACTGCAGGCGGACAGAAGGTGAACATTTTAGGTTTTATGGGCCCATAAGCAAAATCAAGATATTATAGGGGTATGCACATAACAAGAGGAAAATAAATTTCCAGAATTTTTCCCAACCATTTGAAAATATAAAAACCATTTTAGCTCTTGTGGGCCATACAAGAACAGGCAGCAGGCCAGATTTGGCTGAAAGGCCATAGTAAACCGACTCTTCCTTCTGTCCTTAGCCACTCTCCCGAGGTCCATCTGCCTTTTTCACAGTGACATCTCTAATTACTGAGCCTTATTTGATGGAGGCAGAGGAGAATAAGATACAATGACTTACCATCAATTTAATTTCCAAATCATTAAATGCTTTCGTTCAACCTGTGCTCAGATTATAAGTACAAAGAACCGACACACATAGAATTAAATTCAGCTTCTGATCCATACCAGCTAAAACTATGTTTTTAAATGTCTATAAAATGATTGGCAAACCACAGAATTTTCACCTAAGGAAGGACACTGATTTTTTTTTAAAGATGCTAAGTCATAATAATATGTCAGAGGAAAAGAATTACCCAGAACCACATCCATGAACTATCAGAATAAAGAACAATGACCAGGAAGGATGAACTTGTTCTTTAAAATCAACACACCTGTGTTTCAGAGCTGACTCTGTCTCTCATCACCTGTGTAACCTTGGGAAAATTACTTAACCTCTCTGAACTTCACTGTCTTTTCTTGTTAAAAGAAAATAACAAAACCTATCTTACTGCAGGATTAAAAATAACGTGGGAAAAGCAGCAGGCCCACAGGCATTTACTAAATTGTAGCCATTATTTCCAGCAGATTCATAGCAGTGAAGACACTGGTAGTGCATGGACCTTGGCAGGTTAAACACCTTCCTAACTGTGACTGTGAGAGGGGGGTGGGCAGCCCTACATTCCCCACCAAATATATTTTCCCACCAGCATCCTAGGATGCCAGACAGGTCCTTGTTTCTCCATACTTCAGGTGAAGGCATTAAAAACAAACTCCAGCTAAGTATCGCTGATTTTAATACTATCTAAATAAGAACTTTCACTTACACAATCTCATATAATCCTTACCACAACCCTGGAAGGTGATCAAGGCAGATGCATTAGCTCTATTTTACAGGCCAGAAAACAAGCAAAAAGTGGGACTTGGAGTCAGAGAATCTCAGGTCAAATCTCAAATGTGTCATATGAGTTGTATGACCTTAAGCTTGTTATCTGCCCTCTCTTAGCCTTGGTTTTCTTATCTGTAAAATGGGTATCTGGTGTTATGAGAGATTCTTATTTGAAATGTCCAGCACATCATCTGGACATGATAGGGGCCAAAAAATATGAGTTTATACTGTGTGACTCGATGACAAAAATCAGACTTACATGGCACATATTAATGCAGGATTTTTCAGGCCATTTGTGGCCAAATGTATCTGACAAGATGAACCAGAAGTCTCAGTCTTTGCAAAAATCACTCTCAGAGGGTTGGTAAATTCTTTGAGTCACTGAATAGACAACGTTGCTGCCAAATCCCACAGCCTGTTGACTTGCTGGAATGCCTTGGTCAGATTAATAGATAGTGTTGGATTCTCAGTATTTCTACCCTTTTCCATTCAAATCTGGAGGACTGATGCTTCTGTATCACACTGCTCAATGTGGTCTAACTCCATTAGTGACCTGCAACTCAAGGGAAACACAGAAGACAAATACTTGATCTCCTCCCACTAATGCTTTACAGGAATGCATTCAAAATACTACTCACCTATTCAACACAGTTTTCCTGAGCATGCACTACACGCCAGGCTTGTGCTCTACACAACAGATGCAGAAATGCGTAAGACCCACAGGCCATGCTTATGGTCTAGTGAGAGAGACAGACTTGTAAACAGGTACAATGTGATGTGATGAAGGTCACAATAAGAGAAAGACTGAAGTGCTCCGGGAATAACTAACCTTTCCCAGTAGCGTCAAAGAAGATTTCACATGGGAGATAGCACTGATGTAAACTGTAAAGAGTGACTAGAAGCTTGTCAGGTAAAGCAGATGATCTGCAGGGAGAGGAAATGATGCTAACAAAAGCCTAAAATGCTTAGGGAGAGAGGACTGGGGAAAGATAGCCATGAATAGCTCAATATGTGGGGCAGATGATTTTGGCTGCAAGTAACAGAAAATTCTGCGTCACAATGGTTTCAATGATAAGGAAGCCTTACCCAATTTTCTGGAATTACATGCTCCCTGAGTTGATGAATTCAGCCACGTAGCAGCCTCTTGTTTCCACCAGCTCTCACTAGGATTTGCTCCACAATAAAGCAACTTTAGAATTTCAGTGACTTACGTGTTCATTTCGTTCCCACAATATGGTCAACTGGGCTTGACCCAGGTCAGTTAATCTCAGCTCCCTTCAGACTTCATGTCTGATTCTGGAGCCCAGGCTGTAGGAGTTGCCACTCTCTGGACCACACCTCTCTCATTCATGCTGGAGATTAGAGGCCAGAGAGCTCCAGCCACCCTACACAGTCACACTTCAAGGGCAAATGGCATATCCACTCACAGCCATTGGTGCAAGCATGTCACCAGGCGAACGCCAAAGTTAGCAGTGTGGGTCAGTGTGGCTTGGGTAGGGTGGCAACGAAAAACTATTAAATAGAAATAGGACCGATAATAATAATAGTACAATCTATCAGCATCATCAAAAATCTCAATTCCCTCTGCCTCTCTGCCCGGCCATCCACAGTGTCAGCTTTATCCCGAGGCTGCTAGTAGAATTATAACATTCTTCCTTATTCCCCTTTAGTATGGACTGGGGGTTCTTGTTTGGGGCCTGAAACCACCATTTCAAGTGGGCATGATAGGTCCCTGGATCAGTGACCGTCACCAGGGACTGTAATGTGCCAGTTGGGCAAGACTAGTTTGGATCCATCCCTGGAGCTAGAACCAGGGCAGCTCCCTTGAGTCCATGAGAAGACGGTAGATCACTAAGCAAATCAGGATTCTGTTAGGAAGGAAGAAATACAAACAGATGAATTCTCAGCTGGAAGCTTCCAACGTGCTGCAGGTACGCTAATGGCGCGGCTTTATCCTGCAGGGCCAGGCTGGCTACAGAGTAACGAGGTGACACTGTCTGATTTTAGGAGGTCTCAATTTCTCCTCGTTTTCCTCGCACCTCTCTGATCACCCTCAGTGTCCAGTGTTCCTCCCCAGTGAGATGGTGTAATTTCCCCCAACGTTGTATCTTCAGGGCTCAGCTCGTCTTCCTCAGGTTTCAACCAGCACCTCATGTTAACAATTTCAAACCCACATCAGTTATACTGATTTCCCTCTTGAGCTGGATGTCAGTTTGCAACTGGCCAGTGATCTTCCCCACCTCTGCCCTGTCTGCGTTATTGGCATCCCAGTCAGCCAGATGCAGATCCTCAGAGATTCCCCCGCTAGACTTTCTTTTCTTGACCTCCCTCACTGATCAGTTACCATGGGCTGTCTTTTCTGCCTCTTGAATATCTCTGCTTGCCCGAGATGACCATCTGTCACCTAGATTACTGGAGTAACACCCTCAGTGGTCTCCTTGCTTCTTGTTTCAACCCCCCTGCAAGCCGTTCCACACTCTGCCAACAGAGGGTCTTTCTAAAATATGTCTCACCTTGACACTTCCCCACCTACATGGCTCCTCGCTACGCTCAAGTTACAGTCCACACCTCTGAGCATGGCACTGACTACCTTTCGTGATCTTGCTCCTATTTACCGCTTCAGCCCCATCTCCTGTCACTCCCTCCATAAAAGTGCCCATAATCCAGCCTTGCCCAACACACTGCAGCCCAGGCTTCTCACATCTCTGTGCTTGGTGTCTTCTCTCATGCTATTTCCTGCTCAGCTCACTTCTGGGTAAGCTACAGCCCTGGCTTCTCTGTGCTCCAGTACCCGCTTCGCTCTCCTCCATCAAAGAAGTCATCAAAACGTATTGAATCGAATGCTTCTTTGTGTCTCCCTCAGTCAACTGCTCCTGGGGGGCAGGGACTTGAACCCGATCCTCTCTGCACCCTCAGAACCCAACACAGACCAAGTACATGTGTGCCGAAGAAATGTAGGAGACTCAGAGGTCTCCATGTATTCTCTTAAGGTTGTGCATCTGTTCATTCCATATATATATTAGTTGGGTGCCTACTGTGCACTAGGTATGGTTCTGGGGGTTGGGGATGTCCCATGATTAATACAAACAAAAACACCTGCTGTCAGAAAACTGACATGGCGGGGATGGGCAGAGGGAGTTATGTTCTAGTAAGACTTTACACCAGTACAGAGATGCAGAGACAGAAATGGAACTTAAAGGATAAAAGGTCCAATTCATTCATTATTTTCTCTCTCATCATTCATTCATCTATTCAATTACCACCCAATTAATGAGCAACTATTCCTTACAACCACTTTATTCAAACACTTCACAGATACACACCTGGGCATGTGCTCACACACACACACACAAGTCAAATGTTGGTTTAATGTCTGTGTCTTATTCCCATTCTCATATCGCCCCCCCCCCAAATTGTAAGCAATGTGAATTGCTTAGGAAATATTTTTTAAATTCATAGTATTTGGGCAGATGGTTAACTATGAAAGGCTGGCCAGCAAGGCACAGTTTTCCCCTTATGTTCTGATGGATCTCAATTTGTAAGGAAGAAGTGAGAAACAAAAGTAATTGCTCAAATAGTAACCATAATCCTTCAAGGGCTCCTGTTTAGAGGACAGCAAAGCTGCCTGCTAGGTCAGATTCTTCTGGCAAGCAGGGCACCCGTGAATTTTGCAGAAGCTTCAACCACCTTGGTCCCGAGTCCTGCAGCCAGTCACATCCTCCAACCTTCCCCTCAGAGACCAGAGAAAAGCCAAGAACAAGAACAGCTAAAGAAGTTCCATCACACAGAAGGCAGTGATCCTGCCACGCCTGGAAGGGTGACTGCGGCCAGCACAGAGGGAGCTGAATGTCCTCGATGGAGCCCCAGTCTCAAGTGAACTCTTTTCAAGGGGAAAATTCTTGACGTTCCATCTCCCTTCTGGAAATCCTGGCCCAGAATTCCGCCAGTCCTCGAGGGAGACAAGCATGCCACTGTGATCCCGCGGGGCTCCATCTGGAGTTTCAAGTCCCCTTCGAGTGGGAGAAGGCAATTCTTTAACATTGATGGGAAGCCTACGTCTGATTCCAAATCCCTCCCCAGGACTCTGCTCTTCCCCAGGACTGATCTGTCATCCTCTGACTAAGGAACTAAGGGAAGGCTACCGAGTGCAGGCAGCTCTCAGAAGGAGTCTGTGTCTTTCTTAGAATCAAAGGCTCTTAGAACTGGAAAGATTCTTAAAGACCCACAACAGCTCTTTATTCAATGGATGAGAAAACCAAACCCCAGAGGTGGATCCGTCTGCTTGGGCTGCCACAACAAAATACCACAGAAGGGGGATTTAAACAACAGAAATGCCTTTTCTCATAGTTCTGGAAGCTGGAAATCCAAGATGAAGGTGCCAGCAGACTGGTTTCTGGCACCTCTCTCCTTGGCTTGCAGACAGCCACCTTCTCTCTGTGTCCTCACCTGGCCTTTCTCTGTGTGGGTACATCCTTGGTGTTTCTCTGTGTGATGAAACTTTTTCTTCTTATGAGGACACCAGTCAGATTGGATTAGAGCTCACTCTCCTGGCCTCCTTTTAACTTAATCACATCTCTGAAGCCCTATTTTCAAATACAGTCATACTCTGAGATACTGGAGTTTGGGGCTTCAAGATGTGAACTTGCCAGATTTCTCTCCTTCTAACCACAGTTTTCACCGCCTCTCCTCAGCACTCGTTCAGGAAAGAAAAGAGATAGCATAATATTTATACGGGCCAGGAACATAATCATCATGAGAGTCCTCTGTAGTAGACACAATTATCCTCTCCACTTTACAGATAAGGACTAAGCGAAGAGAAGTTTAGTAACTTGCCCAAGGTCACACAGCAAGCAGAGGTGTGAGCAATCAGACCCTGGGCTCCCTGAGTTCACAGCTCAAGGCCCACCAAGCCGACTCAGAAGAGACCCTCTTAAAAATATCCATTTTCGGGAACTCGGCCTGGTTTGCTCATCTCCAGTAAAGATGATGACAACAGTCTTCTGCAAACAGCCAGAGGTGCTGTCACCGTTCACTGCATGAAACAGACAACACACATGTAAAACTCATCGGGTTTCTCCAGCAGGATGACAATTTTATCACCACAGTGTAAGCTGACCGTCCCCCGCGCAGCTGCAGCCAGAGCAGTAAATCTGAAACTGAAATCTGATCCTGACACACCCTGTTTGAACCCCTCCCGTGACTTAAGGACATCCTGCCTCTGGGATTTGCCCTGGGAGTCAGAATAGGGCAGAGTAGGATGGAGATCAAATGACCATACTGGAGGGGGAGGGAGGTAATGCAGGGGATGGGTACCCCGCTGGGCCAGGTAAACCATGGAATCTGGGGAGATTTGAAGGAGAAGAATGGGTAACCATCTTCCTACATCGCCCTTCCTCCTAGTTAAGAGGATGGACCGTGGCCTGGCTTCTCTGTGCTTTTCCTAATCTTCCATATGTGAGTTGTCATCATTCCCTTTCCAGGAAGATAAAGCCCCCGGGCTTTACCCTGCAATCCCCAGAAACACAGGTGGGGAGAGGTCCGCTATCTCTCCATGGATCGTGTTTCTCATTGTAGGTGAAGGATTACTCCCACCCAAGCCATTTCTCAATCTGACCTTATATGGGACATCACAAGGCCGAAGGGCTGACTCCAGAGTGATTTTTGGCAAGAGTGGGACTAAAGGAGGCCAGGCTTTCTGCCAAATTCTGCTCTTGTGAAAAATCAGTTAGCCCGTGCTGACCAGACATATAAAATAGTCTGTAATAAATGTTTCCTGAAAATGTCAGGGGAATTTTTCCATCTTTACATACTAAGGTTATAAGGGAGTCATTGAAGCATGGAATTAGTCACGCAAGCCGTGGAAACCAAATATCTAATCAAGTCAAAAACAGAAAAGAAAAGAAATGCCCAAAAGCTCTATTCCCTTCATCTGTGTTCCTTTCTGGTCATTGCAAAGGTCAGAGATTAATTTTATAAATCTGTTTGATATGTCGAGATGAGATTGCTACAGAATCGAATTGCTTGGAAAAGACGATCTGATGGATATAATCAATGATGGATATATTCATTGAATACTCGGTTATTCAATCACGTCCGCCCCCAGAAGAACGCCTGGGAATCAGAATATGGGTGCTGGAAGGGCCTCGGAGTTCCTTGAAACAAGGAGAAACTGAGTCTCTCGAGGATAGCTAACTTCTTCAGGGGAATACAGCCAGTTCTAAGCAAAATGAGGGATCCTGATATCGGTGTCATTTTCCTTACCCATATACCAGTGGTCTTCAAACTGGGCTATTTTTTTTTTAATTGAAGTACCATCAGTTACAATGTGTCAATTTCTGGTGTACAAGCACAACGTCCCAGTCATGCATATACATACATACATACATTCAAACTGGGCTATATTTGAATGAAGACCTCCCAAGGCCTACATGGGCACAGATAAAATCGTTTTAGGGTTAACAATTTCCAGATTCACAATTTTCGAATGTGTATTTTTTTTTTTATATAAAATTGATCCATGTTGAAAGCATCCTGAAACAGCAAGCCAGTTCTCTTTTCCCAGCCTCCTTTCTATTCCGAAAAACAAACAAAATAAAAAACACCCACTTTTCAGCCATACAAAGGATGCAACAAACCCAAGGTGCCCAACAAAAGACTAACTGAAAATTCTGATGTCTGCAGAGCCTCCATGAAAAGGGAAGCATAGTTACCTCCCCATATTTATCAGTAAGAGAAGCATCTCCAATAATATTTTACTCTGAAGACTAGTAGTTATTAAAATGTACAGTATGCACACATATGTTATTTTGATCAGTTACGAACTAAAAATAATTATAATGATAACTCAATCCAAAAGAAATTTGTTTTGAAACTTGGAGTCAGAGGAAATAATTTTTTTGTTTCAATGTTTAAACATAATTTTGTTGCAGAAAAGTTTTATAGATTGATCAGTAAAAGGCTTCCAAATATGACACTATGTTACAATAAGAGAAAATTCTGAGATGGAAGAAGAATGGAAATGTGCTTCTTAAGGTGAAAAGATGTAATATATAGAAGTTCATGCATGCTCTTCAGGAAAAGCCCATTCATGTGGTTTCTTTAATCAGAAAATGGTTATCAAATGATTATGGTATCTATATGCCATTGAATTAATTTAAGAGTGACATATTGTTTGATATTAAAATTTTCAATATTTATAATATTACAGAAATTTTATCCTTTGCAATTATTTAAATTTGAGTTAAAAAACTTATAACTTGAGAAATATGTAAGAGAGGACATAATTCAAAATACTTTAAGGGCAAAAAGGAGCCAAAAAAAAAAAAAAAAAAAAACTTTTAGGACCATTACTTTTTACTTTCTTCTTAGATGAGCAGTGGAAGAGTGGTGAAGAAGAGAGAACTCTGGCCTCAAAACCTCAGAATCTCAGAATCTGTCCTGCTCTTGGGCCAGTATGTCAGTCTGAGCACTATGTGTGTAAGCAGAGACTGGCTAGATACCCAGCAAACCCACTTCTTCCCAGAAACACTGCTAAACCACAGTTCCAACACTGCATCTGGGTAAAAAAGGTTTTTTCTACTTGGGTAAATTTGTTTACTTGTTTAACAAAGTTAAATATGAACATTTGCCTTTAAAGAAAGGGCCTCCACAGAGCCTTCAATATGCTAACAGTGAATTAAAATCTCCAGCATTTCCCTAAGCTTCTGTGCGTGGGAGACCCTTTTCCCAGCATATGCATTTACATCTGCTGAGCGTGATCCCTCCGCAGCCTCTGAAGATGCCCTGGGCTGTCTTCTTTCCCTGGCTTTATTCCGCTGTTCCCTTCACAGCCGTCGCTCTGCCATTGTCTAACCCATCCTCTCCATGTGTCCAAAACCCTCATCCTTCGAGATGCAGCTCTCCTCCGTCTTCCCTGGAGCGCCCTCCTCCCACCACCGCCCCATCCCAACCTGAGCCCCTCTGCTTCTCTATCAGAGCCCTCCTCACATTCTACCTTGTTACCGCCACGTCCACATCTCATCTCCTACACTAAATGGTAAGGTCTCTGAAAGCAAAACAACAAAAGAAACAAGGATCATTTCTCTTTGTAGCTGCCTCTCCCCAAAATTATAGCACCGTATATGCTCAATACTTTTTTACTGTAATGATTGACACTTCAAAGCGCAACTCAACAACAAAGCTGAACTTCTAATGATCTAACACAGATGGTCTGGCTTCTCCATTAGTCGGGTGACCCTAAAATGTTTGCAGTATTCAATATAAGCTGGTCTGCCATGTCAAGGCCAAATTTCCTTGAGTAATGCCTTGGAATACAGGTGAAAAAAAAAGGGTCATTGCCTCATTACTTTAGCTTAATATGTTTCTGGCTAAGAAGTAAATTTCATGAGTCACAAACCTCTTTCTTATGGCACCAGTAGCCACTTTACACAATGTACTAATGAAGAACTGTCATTTGAAACAGCAACAAAGGAAAGATCAAGTTCTGACCCACGCTGAGTTTTTGGAACACTTGCGCTTTCTGCAAGCCAGGTCGACATTACAGGGAATGTTTGTTCTGGCCATGGCCACCAAGTTTTCAAAAAGAGGAGTTCATATTTTCCCCTGCCCTTCAATCAATGTAATGGCTTAACAAGCTTTCTAATTCAATAACCCAGTTGGCATTTACTGAGCAGTAACTATATGTATAATACAATCACATGCACCTGCTTGTTGCTTTTTAAGAAGGGTAATTCCAACAAAAATAGTCACATAAAGAGATATGCAAAAGGGCCCTGTGGCAGAGGCTGTCATTTGTCTTTAACCATTTTCCCTTCCTCATTAGAAACAACACCCCAACTTTGGGCAAAAAAAAGTACCCAGCTGAAATTCCAGATTTCCTGACATCCTTTCCAGCTAGATGTGGCCATAAGATTAACTTTGGCCCAAGGTAGTTAGAAGAAGTGCAGGGGGCTTTTTAAACAAAACTTCCAGGAAGTTTGCCTAAAAAGGAGCTGACTCAGCAAGGAGCATTGTCTCTTTTACCCTTCCTCCCATCCTCTCTCTTGATAATAGCCGGTGCTCCAGCAGCCATCTTGGGCCATGAGGTGACTTTGAGATAGAAGTCTTGGAGCAGAAAGACAGAAGAAGGCTGGCTCTCAGGTGATTCTATAAAGGCACCATACCAGCCTTATCATGCCTACTTTGGTCTTCTTTTATATGAGAAGATAAAATCTTTAAAATAAATTGTTGCTTGATGGTTTCTGTTATAAAGAGCCAAACCAAATCCCTGGCCCTTGAACTTGGCAGCTTCATGGTCTGTTATACCTCAGCCTATACATTAAAGCAAATCTGAGATCAACATTGCCTACTCAGGAGCACTGGCTCAATCCTCTTTATGCACTCTATTTACTTGAACTTGTTCTTTTCCTTGTTCTGGGACTTCCTATTTCCCCTTTCAACTTTGATGGCTGCTTCAGGCCCCTGCATTTAGGAAAATACTTGGTTTCACCTGCTGGCTTCTAAATTTCAGCCTCTTTTATGGCTCTTTCCTCTGCATGCTCCCTTGGTTTTGGGGTCTCCTGATGACTCAGATGAAGAAAGCACTCCAATATAGCTTCCAGCAGTACAAAAACCCCAACAGAAGAGCTGGATCTCTTGTTTACTTCCCAGTCCGGTGGGAGAAAATCTAGAGGTCTATAGATGGACAGGTAGGTAACAGAGCCACCACATCCAGTTGTGCAAGTGTGTGCGGCACCATTCCAGGGGACACCAAGCACATCATAGTCTATCACGTGTCTAAGCATGGTCTCTGCTGTGTAACTACCCCTACACTCAAAGCTTAGCAAGCGTCAGTCAGAGTGGAGCTAGCAGCGTTATTGAGCCCACTGGCCCATGGGGCGAGGTGTCGTCTCCCTGAGACTGCGATTCCTTTACTGCTAATAATACCACATCCAAAAAGCCCAGGGAACTATCGCAAATGATTAGAAAAGCTGATTCATGTCACACACACCCTAAACCGGGAAGAGGTATGAACGGTTTCCAGGTGGGACTTTGAAGAAAGTCATTACTGCCATTCTTAGTGACAATAATAAATGCGTAAGCACCATAGCACATTTATCTAAGTTTCCTCATTTAATACTCATAGCCTGCTCTGAAGTGGAAGTTGTTATTAGTACAAATTCATAGACGAGAAAGGAAAATTCAGAGAGAGAGATCACTTTGCTAGGATTTGTTCATCTAGAAGAGGAAAGCAGTGCTTAAACCCAAACAAATCCAGTTATAATGCCATGTTCCTCCAACCATGAGTTCACACACTAATGGTCTGGAAGCTAATCATTGTTCTCATCTCCATTTTTATGATTCAGGGAAATTAGAAAAATAGATAGCTCCGTGCATTTGCCCAAGGGAAATGGCAGAATCTGGACTTTGGACCCAAATCATCTCTGGCTTCTGTGCTCCTTTCACCACTAGTATGTTACATTTTTCAAATCACTCTTGCTCACATGACCTTCAGACTAATTCATCCAACTCCAATTCCCTGACTTCTTTTGTTTGCTTCTGGAAAGAGCATCCCCAAAGGACAGAGTTACAAAGCACACAGGAGCGGGTACAGATGACGAATGTCGTTGAAGTGCATCTGTGGGATCCTCTTGCATCTTCAGTGGCCACCATATTTCCTGGGTGCACGCTGGCTCTCCAGCACGACACAAGGCACAAGTGTCTGGCCCTAAGGGGGACACACTCTACCAGGAGAGACCAGAGCCAATCAGTGCAGACCAAGCCAACTTTAATTCACCAGTAAAGGTTGAAGGGAAGACTGTATTGAAACCAACTTGTGAGACACTCTCCAGTTCCAAGGAAAAGAGGGCAGAGATGGATCATCAGCATCTGCCACAGGGACCCTGATAACCTAGACTGGGGAGGAGTGAGTACTGGTAGCATGCAGACTTGACCAGCCAGAGTCGTAAGGATGGAATGGTTTCTAATTAATGCAGAGACAGCTGAAGAAGAGTGACCAACTCAGGATTATCGCCAGGGAGGGTCTGGACCAGGGCCAACTAGATTTTAACCTCAGAATGCTCACTCCCTTTCCTCTCTCCTCTACCCTCTCCCTACACCCTCCAAACACTCACAAACTTACACACACACACACACACACACACACACACACACACACACGTATGAAGTCAGGTCTAAATGAACAAATGAAGGTCAAGAAAATTTTAAAGAGCAAACGACATACAAAATGGTTACATGTTAGGTGAAATAGTTCCTGGACAAATGGTAGTGGAGAGTAATCTGAGGAACAAGGCAGAAAGGCAGGGTGGGAGAGGCATTTAACAATTTATCAAGACCTAAATACCAACATCTTCTTTTTAATCATCCACTCAACCAACATTTTATTGAGCACCTGCCATGTGATAAGAACTATGCCTACTTGACTAAAAAAAAAGAATAAAATAGACACTAAACTCATGGGTCTTACCCTCCAGGAGGAAAGAAAACCATTTCAGTACAGGGTTTTGAGGACTATGCTAGAGAAAGTTCTGTGCTGTGCAAGCACCAAGAAGAGGCACCTGGGCAGACTTAGAGGGTCTTAGAGGGTCAGGGTAGGCAAAGGCTGCCTGGAGGAAGTGCTCACCAGAGCCATGCAGCACAGAGTTAAGGGCACAGGCTCTGTGTCTGCTTCCCCAGGTTCAAATCCTGGCTCCACCTCCTACTGGTTCTATATCCTGCTATCTTCCCCAAACCCCAACCTCCTGATCTGTAAAATAGGGATGTTAATGATAATCATAGCATCTACTTGCTAGGATTATTTAAAGGATAAAAGGAAATACTCCCTGTGAAGCATGTAGCATGGCATCTGGCATATAAATAAGTGCTCTGTATAAATGAGCTATTAATAAAATGGTTATTATTAGCATAAGCTAAGCATTCTTATTAAGTGGGAGTTGGTGGGGAAAGGGGAAACAGATATCCGGACAGAAGGAAAAACATCTTCAAAGGGCTGAGTCCCTAGAGCATCAGAAGGAAGGGGCACCAGGTGGAGACTGCTGGGAGAGGAGACTGAGGAGGTAAGCTGGACCAGAACAGGCAGGTCTTAGAGGCCAGATGAAGGCTTTTGGTCTTTAACCAAGAGCAACAGGGAGCCATCAGAGCAAGGCAGCCAGTATAATCAGGATGTCACCTTGGAAGGGCTATTCCACCTGCCATGTGGTGAGAGATTGACCAGAGGCAACATTGAAGGCCAGGTGCCAACTGGGAGGTCGTAATCCTAGTGACAGACCATGATAGCCTGAATCAAGTCATGAAGGTAGAATGGATGGATTTGAAAGATACCTAGGAAGTGGGATCTGTAGGACCTGCTCACAGTTGTATCCAGCTTGACACATGCCCTTGGTACAGCCTCTTGAACAATCAAAATGCTGCACAAAGCTTGGAAATTGTTCTAGTACCCATCACCACCAGCCCTTCCCATCAGAAAGGAGACAGAGTGTCACATAGAAACTCATACTTCCTCATCAGCAAAGGGTACATATTAATTTCTAGCTGGTAGAACTTGATAATAACCAATCAGATAAAAATGATTCAGGAGTTTAGAAATATCCTGCTGTGATCTGAACCAAAACAAACCCAAAGAAAAACAACCCCATAATATCCTTCCATGCCCAATGAAATGCCCAGTTTCAGCTACTCAGGGCTTCAGGTGAGTAATGGTGCTGTGTAATGTCTGCTATTTGGTGACCCCATAATTTATCCTCCAAACTAGGACATTTTAAAGAATGAAAGTGACTTCTATTACTATTACATCAGGACAACAGACAGAAAACTGGGACTTTTCTAGCCAAACCAAGTCATAGTGTTGTTCTTCCTTTTGGCTGCCTAAAATTAACCCCCTTCCATCTCCTACACACACAGATTTTTGTGACAATAAAAATGTCCTTCTGAGGAATCACCTATCCTCCAATGGTAGGTAGTCTTACTGGCACTGTCAATGCAACTGCCAGGGGGTGAGCTCACCATGCAAACTAGGCCAGCTGAATCAGGACTTTGAACTTGACCAGAAATGGCACAAAAACATAAATCACCAGAGACTCCATTCATTCCAGCAGCATCTCCCAGTGAGACTGCTGAAGCCTTCTTGCCATCTAAACCCCTCGTGCCCTCATCATACCTGTCCTTCTATGAACCTGTTCTCCAGTCCTTCCCATCAATTCTGTGAGCTACTTGATGCCATTGCAATAAATTCCTTTTCTGCTGCTAAAAAAAAAAAAAAAAAAAAAAAAATCCTAATTGATAGAATTACCATAGACTTTAGAGCACATAATTCTCACTCTAAATTCCATGTCTGGCATTCAGTTATTCTGTGTTTGGGGCTTTAGTTTTCTCACCTATAAAAATCATACAATGCATACCTTATAAATTAGTTGTAGAAATAAATGAGATAATGTATGCCGAGCCCCTGGCTCAGAAACTAGTTCAGAAGTAAGCCATCAGCTAATGTTAGTTTCTCTCCAAAATTTCTTTCTTTCAGCTAATATTCTGTAGATTTGGTCTTGAAATTTCACATCAATATCTAGAGAGGGAGTAATCACTAAAATGACTTAAAGTTTGTTGAAGTCCAACTGAGATTCAGTTGGGCTCCTGAAAGAGTATAAGGAAAGGAAGTAGGTAAATGGAACAGATTATGTGTAAATCCCCTATCAGCAAGGATAGTCTAGGTTATGCTGCAGTAACAAACAACCCCAAAGTCTCAGTAGCATTTAACAACAAAGTTTTATTTCTTGTTCACTCTACATTTCCGTTATGAGTTGGCTAGAGTTTCTGTTCCAGTCTACACCTACCCAGTGTATTAGTCAGAGAGGAGCAAAGAAACAGAACCAGTAGAATTTATACATAGAGAAAAAGATTTATTTTAAGGAATTGGCTCACATGATGGTGGGGCTACAAATCTAAAATCTTTAGGGCAGGCTAGTAGGTTGGAAATTATCAAGATAAGTGTTGCTGTTCCAGTCTTAGGTCTGGATTCCACAGGGCAGCAGGCTAGGAACTCAGGCTGGGTCTCTATGTTGCAATCTGGAGAAGAATTCCTTCCTCGTTGGGAAACCTAAGTCTGCTCTCAAGGCCTTCAACTGATTGGATGAGGCCCACCCACATTGAGGAGAATCTGCTTTATTCAACATCTGCTGATTTAAATTGCTAATTACATCTCAAAAATGCCTCCTCAACAACATCTAGACTATTTGCTCAAACAACTGGACTCATAGCCCAGCCAAGCTGACACAAAAAATTAATCATAACTGCCAGGCTAAAGAATCAGTCACCATGTCAACCATCTTGGTTGTCACTGGTCACTGTAGCAGGGGGAAAGAAAACGTGATGAATCACACTGACTTTCAACATTTTCTCCCAGAATGGATACATATCACTTTCTCTTACGTTTCAGTGCTCATCACAAGTCATGAGGCCAGGCTTACTTTTCACGGGATCAGGGAATTGCAATCCTACCATGGCCCAGAGCAGAGCCAAAATATTTATGACTAGCCTTAATGAATCCCATAGCCTCAAAAGCTCACATTCTCTTGATTTTTAAAAGAATTTCATTGCCCTTCGTCCTTTCCTTCCTGATGGTGCTGGATGAGGCATCCCACTTTCCTGGTACACACTGATGCCCTCGGAGGAAGACAGGACAGGGACACCATTAACATAAGCACCTCACACCTCTTACCACAGGGCTCTCAGGCCTGAAAGTCTGATCAGAAAAGGGTGCAAGAGGTTTTGAACTGTCCACCGTGAGAAGCAGCAATACTTCCTACTCTGCTTAGCATTCTGGAGTCTTCCAGTGCATCATGAATTCTATGAGCCAGAGGGTCCTGTTTCTTGACAGACACAGACAGAAATGGGGCAGATGGAAGAGGCCTCCAAGTGACGATTTCTGTAGAGATTTTCAAACATCTTTATCCTGGACTTGGGCCAGGTTTCCCTCCTGTGTTGTTGGTCTAGAGGAATTTTCACAGACAATTTATATGAAACAAGGATCTATTTCTTGGTGCACATTCAGCTCAGAAGTAGCCTCTTTCCCACATTCTGCTTCCAAAAAAGTAGCCTGGTCAATTGCTTTTCTCCTGCTGAGGGAGCCAAACCTAATTAATGGATTCCTTGGTCTCAAGGAATCTGTGCTTCTCTTTAAAAAGAAAAAGAAAAAAGTCAGCTTGTTAAAAAAGGTATACAGATACTAGACAAATTGGGTGTTTTTTTCATGTGACCCCCTTATTGGCAAGAGGTGGACTTGATAACCAATCTGGTGCCAGTGTGATAAGAGCATTGAAGTCTCTACTTCCGAGGGCTCGAGTGAGGGTTGAATAAGCTAACACTTGGGAAGGGCTCCGCACAGCGCCCGGCCACAGCCGCGCTCAGCAGACGGCAGATGCTCTTATGGGCCCTTCTGCTGCTTTGCCACGGATGTCCGCATGCTCAGGACTGAGCCCCCAGAGGCGGATAATCGGGGTTTGACTCCCGACTCAGCTACACCATCCATGGTCACAGGACCCCAGGCGTGTTACTTAACCACGCTCCAGAAAGCTCATCATTTTCCTCTTTTCCAAACGAGAAATAAGCAAACACTCACATAAGACTGTTGTGAGGATAAAAAATTGCTATGAACAAAGCACTTAGCGGAGCAACTGGCCCAACCAACACGCATAAAATGTGCTATTAGCTACGGCTAATAAGGAAATCAGGACCCCAGCTGGTCTGTGGTCCCTCTGCCCAGTTCTTTTCAAAACAGTACTATCCTTTCAGGGGCAGTGGCTTTCAAATTCTGCCCAAGGGACCTAGGTCCCCCTCAAAAAGGAAGGGAAATTGAAACCATAGGCGTTAACTCCTCTTGTAGCCAAAAAGGTCCCGCTTTTATCTGTTCCAGAAACTGAGATGCCACACACAATTTCATTATTGAAAGGATGCTACCATGGAAGGATGTTTGAAAATTTGTTCTTCCGTGAATCTCCTCACCTTCTGCTATTTGGGTCAGTTCACTGGAAATGAGATAAATAGAAATAACCTTGATTATTCTTGATTCTTTTATTCATTCAATTATTTATTCATTTTCTTCATTCCTTCATTTGCACTTTTTTTGAGCAGGTCCCTGGCCAGGCCACGGAGTTACAACCATGAGCAAACCACACAGTCCCTGGAGGGAGGCAGGTCACCTTCCAGTGGAAGAGATGGACAAGGAAACAGGCTGTGATGCCCAGAGTTTGTAGATTATCGGGGAGGCAGGTACATGGTGCTGAAGGAAAAATGTCCAAACGTCTTTGGGCTCAAGAGAGGCTTCCAGAAGAAGAGTGTGTAAATCTGAAGACTAAAGATGGACAGGAGAAGGAGAGAGGGTGAGAAAGAACATGGTAAGTGCAAGCTGTCCAGCAACTGTGAAGGCGAACAGGTAGAACAAAGGAGAAACAAAGAATCCCCCCCAAAATGAGCGTCAAGGACCCAGCCAAAGCCTTTCCTGCCGGGATGCAGGCTTCCATTGCAGCCAGTGAGGATCTAAATTCCCTGAATGACTCCAGCCAAGGATCTGGCATCCCCACATGTTCCCTCCGGGAGCAGTTTTCCTGAAAGAGTCTCAGTCCCTTTAGCAAAAGGACACTCTTACTGCTTGGATTGAAATGCACGCGCTGGAAACAGGCGAAGACGGGCGCCCTGGGAGAACACTGCCTGACAAAACACGACAGCACCTGGCACAGCTCTGCCTTGCCGCTCACAGACCTTCTCCCACTCGCTCCCCAGTGGGCCGGTTCCCAAATGAAGTCACTGAGCCATGGCCAGGGGGCCTTTGCAAGACTTTTAAAGTCAAGCTTTTCCCCAGAGCACAGGCTGGGGTTGGGAAATGCAAAAGTCACTGGCTGAATCCAAGCTTCCCCCAATAGGTGTGACAGTGTGAATGTTCTCAGATTGTGAATGAGGCCGTGACTAATTCTCACTTTGTACACCCAGAATCCAAGCCAAGAGTCAAAAGGTTCACATCTTCCTGCATCCCAGGGAAAAGCAAACGCAGGCTTCCCCTTGGGCAGGAGCCTGGGATTGAAGTCAAGGTGGAGAAGGGTTGTTACCCTAATGATGTTGAGGTCATAATAATTGCAGTAATAGTAATAGCACTTACTGTGAGCACACACTCTGTGCCAGGTGCTATTGTAAGCACTTTGCATCAAATAAATTAACTCATCTCAGAAACTCTTCAGAGCCAATAATACCACTATCCTAATTTCACAAAAACAAAAAGATGTCCAGAAAGGTTAAATGTAGACGGATATAAGAGGTAAAAAAAAAAAAACAAAAACCAAACTACAAAGAGTTTGCAAAGGCTGTAAAACAAAATAAACAATATTCATACATAAAAATATTAGCATTTTTACCAGAATTGACTGTCCAGACCCCAGATTACTCATCACACAGGGACCTACTCAGAGATGTCTATAGCATGTCAGGGCAAACTGACTCAAATGCGTAACTATGAAAGCCTTAGGAGAGTTCAAGAAAAACGCTCTGGTTTTCAGAGAGAATGTGTTCAGCTTGGGGGTATGAGGCAAGGTTTCAGGGAAGAGGTGACCTCTGAGAACTTGAAGGATTAGCAAAACATCACTCCAGATTAAGGGAATGGAGAGAGGAGAAGCAAAGAGGGGGGGAAAGGTGGAATACATCCGAAAAGGAGTGGCTGGAGAGTGTTCCAGGGGATCCGAAGGCAGACCCTCGGGGCCACAGGAGACTCTGAAGCCCCCTCCACTTCTCTAGAATAATTCAGTTTTTATTTATTTTCTATATTGGGCTTCTATAGGCAATTTCATTTCAAGGAACAGTTTCAGTTTTTCAAACCATGGCACCAAAGGGTAGAGAAAGGGTAGAGGAGGAAGGGGAGATGCAGGAAGAACGGTAGATTAGGAGAAGAGCACAGAGAGCTTCCATCGTGAACATCAAACTCACCCCTGTCTTTTCTACGCCCCCAGCAGACATCACTAGTCGAACATGTAATTCCTTCCCACTGTCCCCAGAGACTCAGAATCCTTCCAGAACCGGCACCCCAGACATCAGAAGTGATACATCACAGAGCCAACCAGGGGAATATGGGCTTTATTCCCTATAGACAACATGCAATCCATATATTTTTCAACCATTGTCCCTAAATGCTCGTTCACTTCTAAATAATGATACTGTAATGGGGCTATGAACCCGAGGCACTTGTAGGCAGACCTCACTTCAAAGAAACACGTGTAGGTGACTTTTTAGGTTCCCTGACCCTCCTTCCTACAAGGTCCACTTCCCCAACAGTAAGTTAATCAGTGGAATAAGAAGCGAGAGAGGACTTTCATAGTGTCCAGAAGACCAGCCTGGGAGTGAGTCTATCCATTAGCACACAGTGTGAAATATTCCTCAGCTTATTACCCTGGTACCTGGAAATCTGGGAATCTAGGAGTGGAGTCGAGTAAGAGACAGCAGGTGATGGGGTGAGGAGGCTCCCGTGGAGGAGAGGTGGAAAGCAGAGTGATGCAAGCAGGAAAAAAGAAGGGATTGCATTAAATACAAACTTCACCTACTCCTTTTGGTGGAAAGAACAGGCTCTGGAGCTATTCTTTGCTCTGCTGTGAATAGCTGTGTGACCTCGGGCAAGTTACTTCACCTCCCTGAGTCTCCACTTATAC
The DNA here is from genome assembly GCF_048773025.1 of Camelus bactrianus. Classification (NCBI taxonomy): domain Eukaryota; kingdom Metazoa; phylum Chordata; class Mammalia; order Artiodactyla; family Camelidae; genus Camelus; species Camelus bactrianus. The sequence goes on from NC_133563.1 coordinate 24,920,652, forward strand.
CATGGAGGGCATCCTTTCACCTAGCATCCTCATGGGATCTACTGGGGGCATCTGTTGGTTACTCCTCTTCTGTCAAGAGCATTCAGATTTTGCTTTGGATACAGCCTTGAAGGATCTGCACATCAAGATGCCTCAATATTTCCCTGGTCAAGGAGTGCCCACATGCTCCAGGCAGGGCTAGTCAGACACCCTCACCCTGGAATGGTATCCTGAGCAGAAAGACACAAACTGAAAATGCTCAGAGACAAGGCAGGGCAAAGGCAGCGCCCTGAAGAAACTGTCTTTTTGTTTCTGCTCCCCCGTCGCCAGAGCAGCCCCGGGACCTATCATGTCGCACCTGCTTTTTTTCCGAAATAGTCCTCACCGTGTCCAGGTGAGCCAGAGTCAGCAGGAATGCTGGCTGAAACAGGAAGTGTCAAGTGAGGAGATGATGTGTGGAAAAAGTGCCTGGAGAATGTCAAGGATGTATACAATACCAGGTGGCATCTTCTAGAACATTCCACAGTGTAAACTACCCAATGTTTTCATGAAATGGTGCTTGAACCAGATTGTTGAGTGTTCCTGGACATGACCTTCCAGAGGTTCCTGTGGCCTTTCGTGTTCTCCTGGACAGAGTTACTCACCATTTCCCCTTCACGTCATCTTGTAGGTCACGGGGCACTGAGTCACCAGAACATCTTTATCACATAGTGGTTGAAACCCTCTCTCTCTTTTCTCTCTCTGCTTTACTGCCTTTATTCTAGACACTTCCTTGGCAGACTCATGTAAAAATAAAAATTTTAAAAAATACTTTCACCCTCCAAAAATCTGTGGGATAATGAAAAGAATAATGACCACAGGCTTACAGAGCTAACCAGTTGTGTGATAAGCCAAGTCATTTGCCCCCTGGGACCATGGTTTTCTCATCTGTCAAACATGAATTTTAAATGCGAAAACCTCTGAGGACTCCTCTAGAGTTGAAAGTCTATGAAATGATTTGGCCCCACTTGGCTTTAACGCCCATTAGTCTTGATCATCATAAAGAGATCATGAACTTCTCCTATGTGTACCTGTATCTCCATGCCAGTGTTTCTACAAGTTCTTTAAACCTCAAAATACTAGATCTGTTTCATTGAGACCATCTGTATCATTCTTCCCCAAGGAAAAGATCAGATCTTAAAAGAGAGAACACCTCTACAACAAAAACTAAATCCAACAATTTAATTAGAGATCATAGAAAAGAAAAAATTTTGTATCAGATTTTATTACAGAAGACATATAACTGAGAATTTTCCCCAAATGCTTGCATAATGCTTGCAAGCTGTTCAAAAAGAGAAAAAGTGCTCCACGGTATAGTGGTAAAAAAATAAATAAATAATAATAAAACAAAACTGCTCAACGCTGCACAAATACGTCCATCCCTGGAAGATTAGTTGTCAAAACAGATCATTCTATCTGTCCCAACAAATCAGCTTGCCCTCGTGAGAATCGCATCTCCAGTTCTTGTTGCTGTAGAAAGGGAAGTGTTAAACTCTGAATGACTTCGCATTGAAATATCAAAGCAATTAAGCTCCAACCCCATCTCCGATTTTAGAGAGAAAGAGAAGCAAACTGGAGAAGATGAAGCATCCTTGATTGACTAGATCTGGATTTCAAGGCTTCCCATGTGAAGCCAAATCAGCCTCATCACAAGGCTGGCAGCCCTTCAAAATCCATCTTCTCTGTTTCTGAGACAAATCCATACATCGGCACCGACAGAAGCAGCAGAGGTCCCAAGAACTGAGCAGTCCCCACAAGGGTAGAATTTGCTTCAAAAGCCCTGATTGTAAAAGCTGCCGTCAGGCAAGGAGAAAGCAGAACCAGAGCTGTGCAGAGGCACAGGCTGGAGCTCTGAGCTTGGCTGAGCCAGCGCCCACCCCTCCTGAGGGCTGTAGGCAGGCGGGATTCCAATTACTTGGAGGGCAGGAGAGGTTTTTCCTTTGCATATGGGTCCCCCTAGCGGAGCGGAGAATGCACACTGGCTCCTGAAGAAGACGTGGGGAGATGGAACTGCCAGGGGAAGTTAATACCAACTGCCAGAAACACAGGGCTGCCTTTTCCACCCGCTGCCTGGGGTACGAAGCCACCTTCGCAACCAAGCAACCAATCAACGTGGAATTTGTACCTACTGTTTACCCAGCAATGGAGGGTGGGGGAAGTGCAGCAGGAATCAGGCATCATCTCTTTCTCAAGGGGTTCATGGAGTAGGGGTGGTGTGGAACAAGGCTAATCAACATGCAATAATCAGCAAACACTGCAGTTGACAGCTAGTAACTGTCCCACTGCACAGGAGGTCACGTTATAATGCAACAATTCAGAGCGAGAAAAGGTGAAAAGATAGTCTTGGGAAGCTCACAGTCTTGGAGTAAAAACAGTCAGGCAAGGGGATTCCCTCTCCCTCACCAAAGAATCAAAGGAATAAAAATCAGTAATATCATTCTGGCTGTTTTATTCAAACCTGCAAAAGAATGCAAAATGCAGCTGTCTGCAAAATGTGCCGCAAGTCCATTTCAATTACTCCTTGAACTCGATTCTCAGTTTTCACCTAGATCTCATTGCTCCTTTTCCTCAATATGTATCTCTAACCTGGACCTTTCTGGCAAGTGTCTGGCAAGCAATTCTCACTCCCCATTTGACGCTTCCACCTGGATATTAGCTGAGCATCTCAAGTTCAGCTAACCTAACACCAAACTCAGCATTTCCCCCTGAAATGCTAGCTCTTCTTCAACCTTTGTTCCCCTGCATCCAGTCTCTGAGGTTGGAAACCTTATTCTTATCTTTAATTTCTTGCTTACCTGATCCCAAATTCTAATAAGTTTCCAAGTCTTAAAAACATCACTTCCAAAATCTTTGCAGTCAGTGTCTTCCTCCCTATGCCTAACACCGGTCATATTCCTGTACTATTACACAAGGAAAAGAGTCACCCCTTAATCTACTCTAAATTCTTCTCTAAGTGGAGCTTTGACCTTCTGGTCTAAACCTTTTAATAATTTTAAATTTCATATCAAATTAATTCAAGTTAATCATCCAACCTCAAAAACTTCCACAATATATTACTGACAATGTTTCAACTTGTTTATCAAGTGCCTTGTGTTCCAGACCCACCCACTGTCCAAGCCCTGACGATACAGAGTAAGTCCCGTCCCTACCCTGAAAGAGCCTGTGGTGTCCATGGAAACACGCCTCTCAGACTTCCGTTGAGAAGACCTACTCCTGGGGACAGCTGGGGGCTGCCACTTCCACGAATGCCATGAAACCCAGAGGGGCCTGAAGACAGTGACTGAGCATGACCCATTCCTACTACACCAGAACACTGCAGCCTACAGTACTAGAGTTGGCCCATTCCTACCCAATGTGGGATCCTTCCAATGGGCAACTCTGTCTCAGAACTCTTCACTGGCCTGGCCAAAATTCTCTCAGAACCATGCTATGGTTCAGGGCTTTTTCTACCCAATCCTTGCTTCCATTTCTCCTTTCACAGATGTCAGACCAACATTAAGGTCTGGTGTTTCTCCTTCTCCTGCTCCCTTCCCCTTATCCTTCACAGGTATTCCTCCAATAAATCTCTTACGCATCTAACTGCATCTTGGTGTCTGCTTTTTGGAGGACCTAATGGACACAGAAGCAATCACATACGTGTAGAATTTCAATCTGCGGTGGTGGGGATCACGTGAGACAGGCAGGAACAGAGTGATGTGGGGCACAGAGGAGAACCTCAAACAGAATCCAGGGAAGGGGGCTTCAGAGGACACTAGGGCATGAGACTAGGTTGCACCATGAAGGGTGTACAGTTGACTTCATTTGTCTCCACTTTCCTAATAGCACTCTGCACTCAAAATTAGCATACATGTATTTAAAGCCTGACATATTTTGTTCCATATGCCCACAATTTTTTTTTTTTACTTTCAAGATCCCATTGTTGGGGTTTTGAGAGAGCAATAAATAGCTCTATTTTTTCCACAACTGAATTCAAATTGGAAAATAGGAGTTCCAGTTGGGACTTCAAAATACTCCCTCTATTACTAAAAAGATAGGAGGATGAGGGTTTTTCTAAGGGCCAGGTGGACCTGCTGATCGCACCCTGCTCCCCTGGGATCTCCTGAGAACACTAATGGGAAAGTTTAGATTTTGCCTCCAGCTGTCTCTGAAATGGGTTAGACCAAAACATAGGCGGACTAAGTGGACCTACCCCCTCTGACACAGGCAGCTGGGCTGAATGGAGCAAGGCTTCCCCTAGAAGAACCAAGAGGAACACTTGTTTCCTGAGAGCAGCTCATTCCCAAGAGGAAGAAAGACAGATCAGACCCACACAGGCCCAGCTGGTCCCTCCCACAGCTCCCAGTCAGACAAGCTACTCTACCTCCCCTGGAGTAGAAACCAAGCTGACTTTCTTTAACACAGACGTGAGGAAGAAATCTTCTTCACTACCATTCCCTAGCTTCTTGCCCTCAACTCAATAAGCGTCATTGTTAAGTCCATGGTCGACCACAGAGCGGCCATGGCCCTCACCAGAGATCACCAGAATGTGAGGCTGAACCTCCAGTACCAAAGGCCACTCATGGAACCACTAATAAATGAGTGGTTTAGACACTGCTTTCAGAGGCTCTAAAATGCATCAGAACAGAACCAAAATTCTATCAATGCCAGGATGACTCCAGACCCAAGGCTGAAACTTCACTCCCTGTTCCACTTCCCAAATCATAATATGTGCAGTCACACTGTCCAACATAGTGTATCCAAGATTCAATAACGATATTAAATGACAACATTTTAATGCTCCAATAATGAACTATGTAAAGAATCACATAATAGAATGATTACAACCTAGAGATTTCTCATTATCAAATTCTTAGAATAAAATATACATTCAAAAATTAAATCCTCCTAGATAAGAAAAATAAATAAAAGGCATCTGAAATGAAAAGGAAGAAGTAAAACTGTCACTGTTGGCAGATGGCATGATGCTAAGACTCTACCAAAAAAAACTACCAGAATTAATAAACGAATTCAATGAAATTGTAGGACACAAACTGAAAATGCATACATCTGTTGCACTTCTGTAGACTAGCAAAAATCTATCAGAAAGAGAAACTGAGAAAACAATCCCACTTATAATTGTGTCAAAAGGAATAAAGTATCTAGAAATAAATTTAACCAAGGAAGTGATTTATACTCAGAAAACTACAAGATACTGATGAAATGCATTGAGGACAACATAAATAATTGGAAATACATTCTGTGCTTATGATTTAGAAGAATTAATATTGTTACCATGTCCATGCTACTCAAAGCAATCTACAGATTCAATGCTATCCCTATCAAAATACCAATGGTATTTTTCACAGAACAAGTCATCCTAAAATTTGCATGGAACCACTAAAGACTCCAAATAGCCAAAGCAATCTTGAGAAAGAACAAAGCTGGAAGTATCATGTTCCCTGACTTCAAACTATACTACAAAGCAATATCAATCAAATCAGTATGATATTGGCACAAAAACAGACACATAGATTAAGGGAACAGAATAGAGAGCACAGAAGTAAACCCAAATTTACATGCTTGATTAAGCTATGACAAAGGATGCAAGAATATACACTGCAGAAAAGACAGCCTCTTCGAGGAATGGTGTTGGCAAAACCTGACAGCTACATGCAAAAAAATGAAACTGGACCCCTCCCTAAACCAAATACAAAAATAAACTCTAAATGGATTAAAGACTTAAATGTAATACTTGAAACCATAAAAAGAAGAAAACATAGGCAGTTAACTCTGTCATTAGTCTTAGTAATATATTTTTGGATCTGTCTCCTCAGGCAAGGGCAACAAAAACAAAAGTAAACAAATGGGATGATATCAGACTAAAAAGCTTTTGTACAGTGAAGGAAACCATCAACAAAACAAAAAGGCAACTTACTGAATGGGAGAAGACATTCGCAAATGATATATCCAATAAGAGGTTAATATCCAAGGTGTATAATGAACTCATTCAACTCAATATCAAAAAAACAAACAATCCAATTAAAAAAATGGACAGAGGACCTGAATAAACATTTTTCTAAAAAAATACCTACAGATGGCCAACAGATATATGAAAACATGCTCAACATCACACATCATCAGGGAAATGCAAATCAAAAACACAACGAGATATCACATCACACTTGTCAGAATGTCTATCATCAAAAAGACAAGAAATAACAAGTGTTAGTGAAGATGTAGAGAAGAGGGAATCCCCGTGCACTGTTGGTGGGAATGTAAACTGGTGCAGCCACTATGGCAAACAGTATGGAGGTTACCCAAAAATTAAAAATAGAACTACCATGCAATCTAGCCATATCAATTCTGGGAATTTACCTGAGGAAAACAAAAACACTAATAGGGAAAGATATATGCACCCCAATGTTCATTGCAGTTTTATTTCCAATAGCCAAGTTATGGAAACAACCTAAGTGTCCATCAATAGATAAATGGATAAAGATGTAGTGTGTGTGTCTATATATATATACACACACATACATACACATATATACAATGGAATATTATTCAGCCATAAAAAAGAATGAAATCTTGCCATTTCCAATAACACGGATGGACCTAGGGGTAATGTGATAAATGAAATAAATCAGAGAAATACAAATGCCTTATAATTTCACTTATACATTGGAATCTAAAAAACAAAACAAATGAACAAACAAAGGAAAACAGAAACAGATTCATAGGTACACAGAACAAACTGGTGGTTGCCAGAAGGCAGTGGGATGGGGGTTGGGTGAAATAGGTGAAGGGGATTGAGAGGTATGAACTTCCAGTTATAAAATAAATAAGTCACAGGATGGTAATAAACAGCATAAGGAATATAGTCAATAATGTTGTAATAACTTTGCATGGTAGCAGATGGCAACGAGGCTTACTATGGTGATCATTTCATAATGTGTTTAAATACTGAATCACTACATTGTACACCTGAAACTAGCAAAATATTGAGCCTCAACTTACTTCAATTAAAAAAATTAAATCCTTCTGAAGGTTAAAATGTAAAGATATTCAAATCTAAAGGAATTTATATCCAAAAACAAATTATTTTGCCCATAGGTATTAAAGCCTCATCTTCTTGCCTTCCATTAAACTGGTCATGTCTATTTCCAGCCCCTGACACAGTGTCTGTCACCATGAAGACATTCAATAACATTTTGTTTGATAAATTTACGAAATATTAGATATTCACTGCTAAAGAACCAGCCTAGCTAACATCCACAGCAAGGTGAGAACAATCAACCGAAGGGAAACCAAATGGTATTTCTGTTTATCCTTCTCTCATTAAATTTAATTATTTTAGGAACTGCTTCTTTGATTACAATTACTAGCAAATGAAGCCAGGCTGCTTAGCACAGCTTCTGGCATATAGTAGTTATGCAGTGTTATTTGGATTGGATTCTAACTTCACGAAATTTAGGTAGAAGCAATGAGCATGATCAAAACCTTTAGCCATCGAGAAAGTAAATGCTAGTTGCTTTTCATTTTGGCAGCTCTGGGGGTGGGGGAGGGGGACTGATAACTGAGAAAACAGTCAGAGGCTTCTGCTTCTGCCTGGTCCTCTCCTTGGGCCACCTCTTCAACTCCTGCTCTTCCTGTATCCCTTGCCCTCTGGGCAGCTTGCTCGTCACTAGCTTCATCCCTCTGCCCTGGCACCTGCCAGAGAAAGAGCAGATGCTCCTCTTGGCTAACCCCATTTGGCCACAGCAAGCATCCTGGTCCCCTCCACTCCCTGCAGACTGTGCATGCCCAAGCATTACGTCAAGGAACCCCAGGAACTAAAGCAAACCTTTCCCAAGTCAGTCAGATACAGCCAGCCCTCCGAAGAGTCACAACATTCTGGAGCCTTCCAGTCTTCTCCACCCAGGAATCCCCACTCACATGCCGTGATGTCCTCTCCAGCACTCTCAGATCCCTGACTCTACACTTGCTCCTCCCTCGTTGCTATGGGTAAAACCCACCACCTCTTCAACCTAGGGTCCAGACATTTGTACCCCCATCTCCCTGGCCGGGCTGCTTCCTTGCACAGGGCAGTGCAAGTCAAGAGTGACAGCAAGAGGGAAGTGCCCCATCACAGCACGGGCATGTGCTCGCTCTGTCTCAGGAACTCCACGCTCCCACCTGCGCTCCAGCCACCTCTCCTCCCAAAGTACATCCTTGCCTATTTTCTCTAGGAAAGCCTGCCATCCTTTGCCCAACTTTCTCCTTTATTCCCAGTACTATCTCTGCTTCACTATAATGCCCAAGGTTCACCTGGTAATCCTGCTTCTTTAATCACACAATTGTTTGCACTTATGTCTTGATCAGGTTCCTGGAAACAGACTTTGGGATGGAAATTCACACGCAGGAAGTTTATCACACGTGGGATGCTCTCAGGATCAACACCTGAAGGAATGAAGGAAGGAGGACTGAGCAGAGGAAGAAGCTGAACTGTGATATCGTCACATAAAACCTTCAATCCAACCCCGCAGGGGCTCTGGAGCTGAACTGGCCACTCAGAGCTGTCTCACTGTGAAACATGGGGGCGGGGCCGTTATACCCTGCACTGCCCGGTCAGGGGCTGCCCTTGAGGAGGGAACACGATCTTGAGCGAGGCTGCTTTCTTCCACAGAGGGCAGTTTCTGGAGAGAGACTCAGCTGAAAGCCACCAGCAGCCAACACTCCCAGGAGGGAGGAACGAGCGTCTAGGTCTTGGAGAGAGATCACAATAACACACCACTGCATCTACTGCACACTTATCACATTATCATGCAGTGTCTTCATTCTTTCTTTCATTCTACAAATATTTGTCAAGTATGCAGGGCCCTGGAGATGCATCAGTGGGCAGCTGTCACTAGACTATGAGCCCATCAAGGGCAGGAACCATCTCTTTCCCTCTGCCTCTAACAGGGTCTGCACCTGGTACATAATGATCACACAGTAAGCCGTTGCTAAACAAATGGGTAATGATGGGATTAGAGGGCCCAGTCAATAACACTTCTTTCCCCACTCAGATTTAAAATCATTTGAGAGAGAGACAAGGTCAGGCATGGGGAAGCCAACAAATCACCTTTATTACTAACAACAGGTGCTCCTGGAGAATATGGGTTCTAACTGTGGGAACGTATAGGAAATAGGAAATAAATTGTAGGAAATCCCAGAGTTAGGCAGACTTTTTCCACCCAGTCTTGGGCTGTATTAGAAAACCACAGGCCTGTCCCCAAAAATGTGGGAGGGACAGAGAGAAGCCATCGTCACTGAGATTCTAAGTGGATAATCAGAGCTGAGAACAATACCCAGTCTGTTCTCCCCCAGCTTAGGATCAGAGATCAGCTGCCCTCCTCTGCAAATGGAAGGGACGGGAAAAGGCCAGAGTATTCACCTGGTGGTACCACCTCCACGGGGAAGGATGCACCAGCATTAGGGAAGCTTTTACCCCTAAGAAACATGTACTGACCAGAACAAATACAGAGAACTTTCCAGCCCGTCATTCTAATCATCATGAAAACAAGTTTCATCCATGACCCTTCCAGGTGCCTGAACCAATAAATTCCCTTGATGATAAGCAAATGCTAGTAGGGTTCACCAGTAACCATGAGTTCTTATCTAATATAAGTATAAGAACTGAAGAAAAAAATTAAATATAGAAATTCATAGCAGAAATAGTTTAGGCTTAAATCCACTGGTAGTGATTTTGGAGTCAATGATTGACCCAACAGGTGTGGTTACCATGGAAATAACTCTCCTCTAACTTCCTATACGGGGCACTGGGAACCGTTTCCTTGCAGCCCACGTGAATCTCACACGAGGCCAGCAGCCAAATGTCAGGGAAAACCACCTCAGTGGTAACCATAGTGTAATACTCCTAATGGGATTACAAGATTGGGAATTGGCAACACTCAAACCTGAATTAAGCAGAGTGAACTCGGTCTGTGCGGCAGGAAAAACAAAATCAGGTTTCTCCCCAGCCCTGTATTGGCATCTAAAAGTACATAACTCAATCCCAGAAGAATGAGAAAATTAAGTTTGCACAGGGATTGGGAAAGTAACATGGTTTCTGAGCAAGGCTCCGGGCCTGAGGAGAATCCCAATTTACAGACTCTTGTCAATGGTTTCTCTGCTTACAATTAAGGGTGGCAAAAATTAAGGTTGGCTTGGTTTAGTGTTTGTGGAAAGCAGGTAGATTCACAGATTATTTGCTTAAATGGCAAGTTAGAACTTTCATTTCCCAGAGATTTGGGAACATTTGCAGTCCTATACTTTGAATTACAGCTGGAAGAGGAAATTCTTGGATCTAAACAACTCCCTTAGTCCAAATTAAATCAAAGCCTATGAGACTTAATAGTTCAAAAGCTCCCAGTGGCACACAGGTTTCTAGAGAACTGCAGACAGAGAGAAAAGCTACACCTTCGTATGTCTGGGCAGTGGGCTGAGAGAATTAATATGAGGTGCATATTGATAAAGTACAAGTTAAAATGAGTCACATATTCCTGTCCTTGCAGTAAAACACTATCTGTCATCTTCCCTCAGCACACTTGTCCCACACTTCTGGAACTTGTTTGAACCCCAACTCTGTCTTGAATTAGTTCCAAGACCTTTGAGAAAATTACTCATCCTCTCTGGGTTTCTCATCTCCATCATTTGTAGAATCATCTGACATTAAATAGCTCAAGTTTCTTTCTAGTCTAAAATATTATGCCTATGATACAGGAGTGTCTACCACTGATCATAACTGCTTATTAAATGAGATCATAACTAGGTGAAGGAAAGAAAGAATGAACGAACAAATACTTTAATAAATGGAAGCTTAACAACTTGAGAGGAATATATCTACCCATATAGCATTTCTCAATCAGATTTCTGGAAGAGAGTAAAGGCTTAGTGCCCTGAGGCATCCACTGTACGTAACATTAATTTATCTCTATTCATCTGTAATGGCACTAGTTATCTACCAACTTGAGGAGAATTGAAAAATAGTCACTTAAATCACTGTCTATGTTCTGCAGTCCAGTTAAGAAAGGTTTGTTGGTTGAACAGCCAACAAACTTGTCAAGGGAAGTTCCCAACCAGAATTTGTCAAAATGCTTAATACTCCCCATCACCAAATCCAACACATGCTGTGAGATCTGGAGACTGGGTTACCCACCAGCCCCACAGCATGGTACATAGTGAGGAATGTGGGCTCAGGACACAGAAATTCTGGGGTTCCAATTCTTGTCCCTTCATCCACAAATTGTCCAACCTCAAGCAAACTACTTTGTCTCTTTGAATTTTGATATTCCCTAATGTCTTAGTTTGGAATCCTTCAAACACAGATGCTAAGACAAGAGTTTTGGTGCAACTACTTCATGTGGGAGCTGATCCAAGGAAGCATGGCATAGCGTAGGTTTCTCAACTTCAGCACTATTGGCATTTGGGGCCAGATCATCCTTTGTTGTGGGGACAGTTTTGAGCACCGTAGAATGTTTAGCAGCATCCCTAGCTTCCAAACAACAGATACCAGTAGCAAACCCCCTGCCTCGAGTTATAATAACCAAAAATGTCACCACACGACTGCCAAACGTCCCCTGGGAGACAAAGTCACATCCTTCAGTTGAGAACCACTGGTAGAGTGGCTGCTGTGATATGGGACAGGTGCCTCCTTCGGGACTCATCACCCCACCAGCTGGGAATGTTGGATGCTGATTGCTCACAGAGGCACCCTCCTCTAGAAATTGCCCTTGGTCAAAGAGACCTGCCTCACCCCAAGTTATGCTTCCTCCCCAGGGGCCCACATCCAATGACTAGTCAATGCAGAGGCACAAAGACTTGACTCACTTTCCTTAAGGCAGGACAACCATAGAAGAGGATTCTAGCTCCAGAGTTTGCTGTAGGATCAGTAAGTCCTCTACTGCAACCGCGTCATGGTTTACCTTCTCCCTCTGCCCAATTCTGCTTCCCTCACTTCTTTGCAGGTGCCACTCCCAAGTGCGTGCCCTAACAAAACTTCCACATGCAAGTCTCCATCTCAGAGTCTGATTCTGGGGTATTTGAACTAAGACTTAGCAGGAGGTATCCCAGGGAGCTGATTATAAGTGGAATTTTGGGAGATGGATTCCCTGCTAACTAGCTGGCAATAAGTACCCCATCACAGGTGGTAGGTGGAGCATGAGAGCCCCAGCATGTTGGAACTGCAATTGTTAAAATTGTCACCTGTCCTGAAGTGGGTGAGACACGTCTAAAAGGAAACGCACTGGCTGGTGAATAGACAAAGCATTTAAGAGGCCTGGGGCAGAAGAAGTAGTAATTATAAGGACAATGGACTCAACCGCTGCTGCTGCTGCTGCGAGCTACAAATGCCCTAGAGAAAGACAACGAAAGGCTGAGGTGATTTATCACCATTAACCAGCAAGAGGTAAGAGGACCTCCTTGGCAGCAAGTAAAGAGACTCTGATCTCCTGCAGCCAGAGGGCACGGGGGGAAATGAGCATCAGGCCCAGGACTTAATTATACGGCAGCAAAGTCCCAGAGATGGTTGGAATCCCAAGTGCAGCAAGGCTGCTGTGTCTAGCACAGAGCTCTGATCAGGAAGGAATGGGGCCCTGATTATCACCTGGGTAGTGACAGCTGGGTCAGTGCACTGAGAAACCTTGAGCCACTAGACCCTCCTGAGCCCTCTGGGCCTGAAGAAGTAGCCCTTTCCTACCTGTTACAGCTCAGTGCCCCCAGCTCTTACCAAAGACAGTGTGAATGCAGAGGCCATCATCTTGCGAGACAACATGTGCCTGCCCCAGAGATCTCACCCCACGCCCTCTCTTGGCCATCAGAACAACGACCAGCATTAAGCCACAACGTAATCAGCCCAGGGAAGTGCTGGACCCGCCTACGTGCCAAAGGAGAGGCAGGCTCTCGCCAAAACTCACCAACAGGAGCCAGGAAAGCATGTATAGGACTAGCATACTGGACAGTCTGTCCAAGGAGGATAGAATATAAGCTGAATAAGGAAGAGTTCATTGATATGGGAATAGGATTTAACTCTCTGGCAAGAACCACAGAAGATAGTGAGCAGATGTATCTTGGATGGCTCTTGGAAGCTCGGGGAAAGTTTTGGCTCACACTCATTGCGGAAGAAAAGCCAGAGCTGTCATAGCAGACAGTGGAGGTGGAGACCAAAGGCTCAGAGAAGCAAGCGTGATGGAGCGATTATGCTACTTGGGGTGAGCACACCCAAAGGTGACCCCGATGAATCCACCCTTGTGTAATTCCTGCCCCTTGAGCCAGGCAGAAACTGTGACTTGGTTCTAGCCGATAGTAGATGGCAAAAGTGATGAGATAATCACTCCCGTGTTTCTATTATGTTATATAATACTCTGTCTTAGCATCTTGGAGTGAGAGATCCTCCCACTGACTTGAAGAAGTGAGCTACCATGTTATAAGAGGCCCTGACACCAAGGAACCACAGGCCACCTCCAGGAACTGAGAGCAGCTCCCAGCTGACTGCCAGCAAGAAAATTAGGACCTCCATCCTACAATGCAAAGAACTGAACTCTGCCAACAACCACATGAGCTTAGAAGGGGATCCTGAGCCCCAGATAGGAATGCAGCCTGGTCACCACCTTGACTGCAGCCCTGGGAGACCCTGAACAACGACCCAATTAAGCTGTGTCCAGAGTCCTGACCCACAGAAGCTGTGAGATAATAAACGTAGGTTGTTTTAAGCTACTCGTTTGGGGTATTGCTATAGGTAATAAATACCGAATGCCCTACCTAGGCTGGAAAACCCACCAACCAATGATGCCCCACAGGAGGACCCAGAGGACACCACATTTACTGAAGCAAAAAGAAATATGTCCATGGAAAGATGAAGACTAATTCAAAGGCTACATGCACCCCAATGTTCATAGCAGCACTATTTACAATAGCCAAGACATGGAAGCAACCTAGTGTCCATCAACAGATGAATGAAAAAAGATGTGGTGTACATATACTCATCCATAAAAAGAATGAAATATTACCATTTGCAGCAACATGGATGGACCTAGAGATTATCATACTAAGTGAAGTAAGTCAGAGAAAGACCAATATCCTGATATCACTTACATGTGGAATCTAAAAAATAATATAAATGAATGTATTTACAAAACAGGAACAGACTCACAGACATAGAAAACAAACTTATGGTTACCAAAGGGGAAAGGGAAGTGGGGGAAGAAATAAATTAGGAGTACAGGATTGACAGACACAAACTACTATGCATTAAATAGACAAGCAACAGGGATTTACTGCAGAGCACAGGGAACTATATTTAGTATCTTGTAATAACCTATAGTGGAAAATAATCTGAATATATACAGATAGATATAGATCTGATATTTTATATATATATATATATATATATGAATCACTTTGCTGGACACCTGAAAAAGTAAATAATAATATAAATTTTGAAATTTAAAAATAATTTTAAAAAATAGAAAAGAAGTGTGTCCATAGGGCAGGGCACCAGCACTTCCGGGAAGATCAGCAGTGACTGTCCCGTCCGGGTCATGACTGAGGCTGTTTCAGACTCCATAATAGCAAAGGAGCTAATTGGGTCTTGAAAAAACAAAGGCCATGTGGCAATACTGAAGCACTGAAAACAAAGTGGTCACAATTATCATAGTGAGTGGAAAGGTTGAAATGTCAGCCAGGTACTGTGGACTTTATTAATAGATCATGGTGTTCCTAGGACAAAGTCAGACAGCATGGATCAAGAGTATTGCTTAATCTCTTCAATCAAAAGGAATCAAGGGTGGATGATGGGGACTCAAGCCCATGGCCCCACAGGAGGGAAGTTACCTTATGATCAATCTTGGAGTAGAAAAAGTCCAAGCTTGGTCTCAGATGGGTTGGCCCAGGATGTGCGTCCAAGACAAAAATGGACCCCAGCTGAACTAAAACCCCATTTAAACGTGGCCCTGAAAGACACTGGTGAAAGGAAGTCCTCCTGGTGGTCAGAGCTTCAGGTGGTGGTCATCTACTTGTGTGGGGAGAGACAGAGCCCGAGCAATAATATGGGGAGTGGCAAAGAGACTTGCCTAATTGATCAGAGGCCTAGGAAGAAAAAAGATTGGAAGATTAGGGAAAAGGAGGCCAGGGAAGAGGCATGTGGCTGAACCTATGGGAATGGCATGGACTGTAAATATCTTTATATCATGCCGATGCCCACTAGAGAGCATCCACTATGAACAAGGTATGAAAGAGCAAAGTAGATGGAATAATGTGGCCAGCTGACTTCTGCAATCAGCCACCCCAGTGCTAACTGGATGGGGGTGTGAACAGAGTGGCCGTGGTGACAGGGACGGGGAATGCGCATGGCCTCGGCAGTCTGGGCTCCCACTCACTGAGGCTGATCTAACCACGGCTAGTAAGGGACCTGCCAGCAGCAGATACCAATGCTCAGCTCCCTGTACGACACCATCCCTTGAGGCTCCCAACCAGCCACACTTGTTGGCACGTAGATTGCACCAGACCTTCCACCGTGGGAGGGGGAGGGATTCACACTGAATGAAATCAACACGTTGCAGGTGCAGGTTTGCCAGCACAGCTACCAGGATCCTGGCCAAGACCACCATCCAAGGGCTTTCAGAGTCTTAGAGTCACCAACATGGATCCTGCAGTATACCACTTCAGTCCAAGGGACTCAACTTTCCAGCAACAGACGTACAGGAATGGGCAGGTGGCTGTTGGGTCCACCAGTTCTAATTCATATCACACAATCCAGAAAGAGCCAGCCTCATAGAGCAACAGGAAGGTGTGATTTCAGAGACAATACCTTGCAACAATGGAGTGCTATCCCTCAGGACACAACATACACCCTAAGTCAATGACCACTTTATGGTGCCCGGTACCCAATAGATAGAATATATGGGTTCAGGAACCAAAGGTGGAAGTGAGAATAGCCCCATTTACAATCACTCCCAGTGACACACTTGCTATGAACTTAGAAGAAGCAAGTGGGTCTTAGAGGAGCAAAGGGTGAACTTCAGTGGATCCTGGGGTACAGTGTTCAGAAACCCTCTCTAGGACCAAGGTACTCACCCCAGCTTCCAGAGAGTTGACTGCTGATGGCTCCTAATGACATCCCTCTCTGGGACTTGCCTTCAGCCTAAGGGAGTTGCCTAGCCCAAGGGGCAGCCCACATTCAAGGACTGTTCTCACATGGGTCCAAAGACCAGTCTGCTTGCCTCTGAAAAGCCTTCTCAGCTCCAGAGCTCCCTACAGATTGACTGAGGGCTCTTTTGCAACCCCATCCAAGCTGAACTTTTCCCTCTGCCCAGCCCTGCCTTCTCACTTTCTTACAGGTGTTTGAAAAATGTGTATTCTCCAATAAACCTCCTGCATACAAATATTCCTACCCTCTTCATGTTTTTTTGTTTCTACATATAGGTAAATGTGAAGGAAAGGAAAAATTTTAAGTCAAATAGCGATAGGATATTACAGGCCCTAAAAGATAAAATTTACCAGTGTCATCACACACAGATATTAAAGAGGCAGTTAACAAATGGTATCTGCAAAGCAGCCTTTTCTTCTAACCCACCCAGCATAAATAGCACCTGCCCTTGCAACTGAGCAATCAGCTCTTTGCAAGTCTGTATCATAGCAACACACAGCCGAACTTTCAAGAGTACTGCAGCATCCTTTGAGGGGCTACAGTTGTCCTAGCAGCAAGATGAAACAGAAAGAAAATTCCCTGCTGAGTGATCAGTGTACTGGAACTCAGGGGCCTGAATCTCCCACACACTCGAGGCATGACCTTGATCAATCTCTTGGTTCCCCTGAGCCTTGATTCTCTTGTCTATAAACCAAGCACTTGGACTCTATTTATTCGCTCACTAAAATTTAACAAGTATTTACTGAGTGCCTGCTAAGTGCCAGCCCCAGAGCCACTGTGTAGGGAAGGGGAAGGGGGCTAGCTGATCTCCAAGGTCTCTCAAAATCTCACTGGGAACTCTAAACGGCACATCTGTAGAGATATGAAAGCATTTCCCAAAATCAGCATCTCCCACACCAAACCCTCCATCACATTGTTAATGACCCTCTTGCACATCACCTTCTTGATTAAAAAAAAAAAAAAGAACACAGTTGTTTAGAGTCCTTTCCTTGCCCATTGAGATCACGAGGTCAGAGTGGAAATGAGCGAGGAGGGCAGGAGAAGGGGTCACGGGGTCACGGTGGAAATGAGTGAGGAGGGCAGTGCTTGTGACCTGGCTCAGCTCGCTCAGTCAGCGGGACTTGTCCTGGCTCCCGATCCTATCCCAGGGCTCCTCACCCTCCTCGCTTCTCCAGAGAGCCACGCCCCCACCACTCTGCTGGCTGCGGAGCCGATTAGCATTTTGCACACTCTGACTAACTGAATTCTGGGATCTCACTTGTTGCCCCAACAAAATATCAGGTGGAGTGGAGCCGACTTGAATACAAAGGACAATTATATAATTTGCCTAAGTCCCAGCACAGAAATGCCACATGCCTCTGCGAGCTCACTTCTTCCCTTTCCTCCTTTTCCCTAGCAAGCCCGGAGAAGTAATCCCACAGCCTAGCAACTAAGCCCACATGTAACCTTTTGGCAACTGAGGCTGCTTTCTTCACATGCTGGGAGACTGCAAACGTGGCTCCAAAACAAAATTCCCTTCGCTTTTCATTACTATGTTAGGGGGGTAGAGATTGTGAGATGTACAGATACAGATATGGATGCAGATATATACACACACTATATATGCACATTATCCTATCTCTATGTATATAAATTATATAAATAGAATTTAAATTGTGCCCCCCAAAATGGCCATCATTTTATTTTCTGTACCTGATCTAAACTTCATGCCACAGAGGAGCGAGAACTCACCAGCTGAAGGCTTCTCAGTCTCTTCCAGTTTAAAACACTGTCTTTCGAGCCGAGTCGCTGGGAGGGAAGTCTCCTGTCGCCAGGCTTTCTCCCCTGCCCGCTGAGGAGCTGGGCTCTCATCTCCTGGTGACTGGGAGGGAGCACGGCGGGTCTTCCCTGGGAGGCAGCGGGGCTGCGCTGGACCCCGGGAGCGCAGCATGGACGTCTCCTCGGGCGCAGGGAGTCCCTTCCCGTCCTTTGAGGCGTTAAGCTACCGCCACGTCCTGACGTCGGGTCACGGCCCTTTGCCTCCCGTTGAGAAGTCTCCAGATAATTGGTCCTGAACCCCGGCCGCTGCAGGTCCTGCGCTTATTTCAGGCTCCACGTCCCCCACACTGTATTAGTTTCCTAGGGCTGCCGTAGCAAATCTTTTAGTCCAAAGTCAAGGTGTCGGCGGGACTACGTGCCCCACAAAGCTCTCCGCTCAGAGGGAAGATCCATTCCCTGCCTCTTCCGGCTTCCGGCAGCTCTGGCCCCCTTGTTGGCGCCACTCCCAACTCTGCCTCATCTCCCCATGGCCTTCTTCCTGTCCTGTGTCTCACATCTCCCCCTCCTCTCTGCTGGAAGGACCCCAGTCACTGGATATAGGGCCCACCCTCCATCCACTATGATCTGATCTCTGGATCCTTACCTTGATTATACCTGCAAAGACCCTATTTCCAAATAATGTCCTGTTCACAGATGCCAGGGTTTGGACTTGGAAATATCTTTGGAGGACCACGATTCAACCCGTGATACTTTGCAAGGGCCATATGGGAACTGGTGAATCCCTTACTCCCCACACACCCACTCAGAGGCCGCAGAGAACTCTTACCTAGCGAGACACCTCCCTCAGCTCTTTCCCACCAACTGCCAGGTACAGTAATGAGGCTGCACACCTCTGTAAGGTCTGTGGTCCCAGGAGACACATTGTTTTGCCTGAGAGAGTTATTTCTGTTACGAGAGACCCAGAAGCTCATCTGGGGTTTCTGGCAAATGTTCTGACTGACTGCGCCTCTATCCTTCTCAGCCACTTTACCTCCCCACATTCGGGCCATCTCCACCCCTCAGAGGAGTGTAGTGGAAAGTGAAATGAACTTATTCAGAAAACCTGAGTGTGAGCTCCAGGCCTGACATTTATTAACGACATGGCCCTGGGCAAACCATTGCTTCCATTCTGAACTCTTCCATGCCACATTCCAGCTGTGAGGGATCCCCAGACCTTTAATCCCCAGACTCGAGTCAGTCAGCCCCTTCCCACCAGAGGGAAAAATCTGCTGCTAAGCGGTCGTCATCCTGATGCAGGTGCCTCAACACCTCCACCTAAGGGAGAGACAGGCCATCCCCGAGTCCTGCCCACAAGCCATGAGCCACCTAATCACGGCCCCTGCCTGCTTCTCATCCTGGCTCTATGAACCAGGGAGCAAGCTGCTGCCCCGTGGCCCCAGCTAAACACCGGACCATATTCTTAGCTGATTGTCCATCCTCTTCTAAGAGACATTCACAATCAACTCCATCATCTCAGTATCACCTCACACCTGTCAGAATGGTTATCAGCAAAAAGAACACAAATAACAAATGTTGGCGAGGATGTGGAGCTCTTGGGATGTAAACTGGCACAGTCACTATGGAAAACAGTATGGAGGTTTCTCAAAAAACTGAAACTAGAACTACCATAGGACCCAGCAATTCCACTCCTGGGTATACATCTGGAAAAACAACACAACACTAATTCAAAAAGATGCATACACCCCAATGTTCATAGTGTTACCGAGTCCAAACTCGTTCCGCTCGCCACAAGACAGGCCAATAAATCAGGAGACGAGGTGCTGGGGCAAGGAACAGCGACTTTATACGGAAAGCTGGCAGACTGAGAAGATGGCAGACTAATGTTTTGGAGAACCGTCTTATTCAAGTCAGAATTCAGGCTCCTTTTACACTAAAAAGGGGAGGGAGTGTGGTTGGTTGTTGCAAACTTCTTGTAGGAATTCTTTGTTCTTGTAGCTGTCCACGTGGGTCAGGTCATGGTGCCCCTGTAAAACCTCTAACAAAACAAATGTTATTTTCTATTCTGCAACTTGTCATCTTTATGTAAGTGCAAAAATGTTAATATCCTTAAAGGTCAGAGCTTTGAGAATAGGCTCTCCTGTATATTTCAGGCTAAAGGCAACATTCTTTTACAAAAGGTGCAGAGCTAGCAAAACTAAGCCTAGAAAACAGGGCACAGGGTTAAAGCCAAAGAAACAGATCTAATATGGAGTCAGATTTGTTCTTTTCTGTTACAATAGCAGGATTACTTACAATTGCCAAGATACGGAGGCAAACTAAGTGCCCATCAACAGATAAATGAATAAAGAAGATGTGGTGTAGATATATAAATGGAATACTACTCAGCCATAAAAAAGACGAAATTTTTCCATTTGCAGCAACATGGATGGACTTGGAGGGCATTATGCTAGGTGAAGTAAGTCAGACAGAAAGCGACAAATACTGTATGATATCACTATGTGGAACCTAAAAAGTACAACACACTAGTGAATATAACAAAAAAAGAAGCGGACTCACAGGTATGGAGAACAAACTTGTGGTTACCAGTAGCAAGGAGGGGCAATATAGAGGTGGAGGAGTGGGAGGTACAAACTACTGGGTGTAAGACAAGCTACAAGGATATATTGCACAACATGGGGAATATAACCCATATTTTGTAATAACTGAAAATGGAATGTAATTGTTATAGAAAAATATGTTACAGCTCAGTGTTACAGCTCAGTTGTAACAGAAACCTGGATCCAGGCAAGAAACCAAGCAGCACTCAGAGAGTTGGAGAACTCAGGTTTATTACGCCAGTGGGCCCAGAGGAGTTAACACTCCAAGCTCTGGACCCCATCTGTAGGTTTATACAGGCTTTCATAGGCTGCCAGTTTACACTTTGCAACATCATATGCAAATAAGGTACAACAAAAGTTGACTAATTAGGGACAAGCTTTGTAGAAATGGACCAATCAGGAGAGAAATAACCAATCAGGATTGAGCTCAGGGAACCAATAGAATTTTAGGAGTAAGCTCCACTTTCCTAGAAGTAAGCCCTTTCAGAGGCAAAAAGTGAGATAGAGCCTCTGGGCCAGGGAAACGGATGGTGCTGGCAGGAGAGTAGTGACCCTCCCTGGGGCTCCTGCCGGTCTTTTTTATGGGCTTCCCATCTCATAACCTTTAAAAATTGTATTAAAAATTTAAAAATTAAGGCACAAAGAATTTAATATGGAAAAAAAAAATCTGAGTCATCTCAGGCACCCATGGAAGCCCCATCACCACATGACACTTCAGTACTGCCTGTACATCTAATCAGAACCATCTCCCACCCTTTCTCCCCTTTGAAACCTTTGCACGGAGCCCTCTGGAACCCAGGCTTTCACCAGCAAACTCCCCTTCATCCTCAGCCTCTTTTCTGAACATTTCTGCTACCTTCTTCTACTAACTAAAACATAGCGAGTCCCTGGGGACAAATTCTTCCACAGCCCTCCAGAACAGAGATTTTTTTTTCTCATAATCCTTAAGCCTCAGCGTGTGCAGGTGGAGCAGGTATCCAAACAATTTCTCCTTCTTGCTCCATTAAAAAAAAAAAAAGAAAAAGAGAAGAATAATCAGGACCTACTCTTTATCAGTTATTAAATATTTGGAACACTGCCCTGGACTGGGAGCACACAATTATAAGAGGCAAGACTCTCAAACATCTTTGGAAAATATTGGAAGTGTTTCAGGTTTATAGAAAACACCCGCCAGCCTTGCTTTCC
Source organism: Camelus bactrianus (assembly GCF_048773025.1). Classification (NCBI taxonomy): domain Eukaryota; kingdom Metazoa; phylum Chordata; class Mammalia; order Artiodactyla; family Camelidae; genus Camelus; species Camelus bactrianus. The sequence goes on from NC_133563.1 coordinate 24,942,354, forward strand.
TGGCCTTACCAACCTGGCTCACTCTGGATGTATCAGCTCCCGAGGCCGAGGCACAGAAGTGACATCTGGTCCTCCCACACCTCCACGCAAACCTCACGCACAACCAGAAACAGTTGTCAGCAGGCAAGCCCCACAGGCCAAACAAAACGCACACATGAACAGGAGCACAATTTCCTTTTCCTTCCCGTGTCTCACTTCTTCCTCACTTTATTTCAGAGTTTTCGCTGTCGGGTTTATTACTTTGGAATGCCCCTCAGAGGATGGTTCAGGAGCAAAATTACCTCATTTCATTCAATGTATTGCTCTCGGAAGCAGGTTTTATTTCCTATACTTGATACTGAACAGTAAACAAGATGTTTCTCTTTTTCCCACTTCCCACTTCCCTGCCTCCCCGTGGGTGTCTGTGGTGAAAGGGGCTAACAAATTTATAACGTGCCCCACCATTTATGGAGACCTTGACTAGAGCTTGGATCGAGAAAAACAGAGAGATCTCTACACACATTTTATTCCACACACTCACAGAGGAAAAGGCAGTGAACTGGTTACACTCAGGAGGTTTTACTCAAGTTTTTAGGGGATTGATGTCCCAGGCTGAGTGATTCAAAGAATAAGGTAGAAGTTCTTGATTCCGTAACATTTTCAACAACCCCATTTTGTACATGAGAAATTTCCATGCAGTGTAGCAAACCAAGGGAGGCACTGGACTTTGAATCAGAAGGTTATGCATCTTCTCCACCCAGTCCAATAAGACTTTCACCCCTGCGTCACCAATGGCTTCTCAAGGTCACCAATGCCTGCAACTGGCCAAATCTAACAATGGATTTTAATGCTCATCTTACTCAATATCTCAACAGCAAGTGACACCGTCAAGCCTTCTCTTCATGAAGCACATTCTCCCTTGGCTTCTGGGCCGTCCCACACATTTTGTTTCCTTTCCCCCAAACTGTCTCTTCCCTCTCTCCTTTGCTGGGATCTCTTCTTCCCGACCTTCGTATATTGGGGTACCCCACAACTCAATCCCAGCGTTTTTGTCTCCTGTGTGTGATCTCACCCAGGCCCACACCTTCAAAGGTATGCTGATGACTCCCAAATTTTATCTTCAGAACCAACATTTCTCTTATTAGGAATCTCAAGTCTAATGCATCCAAAATGGAATTCCTAATTTTTCCCCTTAAACCTACCCCTTTTTCAGTCTTCTCCAATTCAGCAAATGATACTACCAGGCACCAAGGTGTTCAGATCAAAACCCTGGAGTCTTTCTTAACTCATCTTTTCTTCATGCTTCACATTTACTCAGTCAGCAAGTCCTCCCAGTCTTATTCCAGATCTGACCCCTTTTTACCGCCTCCATGGCTACCACCCTAGCTAGCTTCACTTTTGCCTTGATTACTGCAAGAGCCTCCTGTGGTTGATTGCACCGTGCTTCCCACGTATTCACTGCTCCGGGATACCCAGATATTTGGCTAAACATTATCTCTGGGTGTGTTTGTGAAAGCGTTTCCAGATGAGCATTTAAATCAGTAGACTTCATAAAGTAGATTATGCTTCCCAGTGTAGGTGGGCCTCATCCAATTGATTCAGAGACTGAAGAGAACAACAATAAAAAAAAAAGGGGGGGGGTGGGGGGTGGAAGAAGGGAGAATTTGCCCTTCTCTGCCTGACTAATTGAGCTGGGACATGGGTCTCCTGCTCTCGCACTGGGATTTATACCACTGGCTCTCCTGAGTCTCAGGGCTTTGGACTCAGACTGAATTACACACAGGCTTTTCTGGGTCTCCAACTTACACACAGCAGATTGTGGGCTTAGCCTCCAAAATCACATGAGCCAATTCCTTATAATAAACATAAATATGTGTGTGTGTGTGTGTGTGTATCCTATTGGTTCGATTTCTCTGGAGAATCTTGACTAATACATTTTCTTTGTTGCTGTTTCTTGAATATGCCAAAAATCTATCCACTCCAAGAAAAGACACAGGCAGGCTGACAGCAGAATTCCCACAAAGAGTCAAATGAACCAAATCACCTTCCACCTTACAAATCACCTTAGTGATGTCCACAGCTAATAAGTTCCACCCTTCACACAGAAATTCCAGTTAGTGTATTAGTGTCTCATTTTAAAATGTGAGCATTAGCCAATGCTCCAAGACCAGACCTCCAAGGAAATTCTCAAACTTAAAAAAATAAGGCCAAAAAAAAAAAAAAAAAGGCCAAAATCTTAAGGAGGAAAAAAAATTGTAGAAAACTATACAAGAAGATAAAATATTTAAAGGCAACTACCGTTAACATCCTCAGAGAAGTAGGTGAAGTTACTGTATTTATTAAATAAAAACAATATTCTATGAAAAAGAAAAACAACTATAGACCAAATGAGAGTCCTTAGAAATTCAAACTAAATGTTGGTCAAAATGAGGATTTTAATAGAAGGGTCAGAAGATAAGTTAGGGAAATCTCTTAGAATGCAGAGTGAAAAGTCAAAAAGATGGAGGATAGGATAGAAAAGAAACTTTAAAAATCAGTCTAGAAGTCCGTCACCTAAACAAGTAAAGTTTCAGAAAAAGAGAACATGGAAGATACAAGAGAAGGAAACACAAGAAGCAATTTAAGAAATTTCTCAATACTGAAGGGCATAAGTTTCCAGACTGAAAGGCCTTGTGAAATACCTAGTACAACAGATAAATCAAAGCCCATACTAAAATTTATCATCATGAATTTTCAAAATGAAGAGGACAAAAAACAATCTTCGAAGTTTCCCATAAAGTTAAAAATGATACTTAAAAAAAAATCATGATGACTATAGATTTCTCAATAGCCACACTAGAAGCAAAAGACAATGGGGCAATGAATTCAGAGTTCTGTAGGAAAATCATTTCCAGCCTAGAATTCCTTACCCAACACAGTTACCAAGTAAATGTCAGGGCAGAATACAAACATTTCAGACATGACAGGTCTCAAAACATTTATCTTTCACACACCCTTTCTGAAGAAGCTGCTGGAGAAGTGGTTCGTCCTAAACTAGGAGGGCAACCAAGAGTAAGGAAGACACGGTATCTGGGAGATATGAGCATCAATCCAAGAAAGAGCCAAAGGAATCTTAGGGATGAAGGTGAAGGAGATCCAAGAAGGACAGCTGTGTACTCAGCCTGGAAAGAAAATAATCCGGATTGGAACCATTCCAAAGGGCACAGGAGAGAAAACCGAACAGATGGCCCTTTGGAATACCCAGTGTGAATGAAGGTATTGAAAGGAGATTTATACAATTGAGAGAAGAGTTTGGAATGAAACAGTGATACAAAGAAAGAAAGGAGGAAAAACCAATATCACTATTAACTCCAGGAAAACCTAAAGGTCATACAAGAAAGTTAAAATAATCATATTTCAACTGTGAAGAGTGTGTACAGAGAAGGGATGATATATACACTAAATATTAACCTAAGCAAAATTATGAAATAACAGTGGGAGGGTGGGAGGCTCAGGAATTTTGCATGATGGAGCACGGTTAGGAGAGGGGAGTGAAAGAGAGCTAAAATAGTGGGAGGCTAATAGATAATGCCTAAAGTTGGAAGAAGGAAAAAGGAGTCCTATGAGCATATTAAAGAGATAAGGAGGTCATGTCAAAATAACCAGCTCAAAGGGTTAGACACGTTGATTCTAGAAAGTAGGGAAATCATGGAGCAAGGCAGGGGCTGTTATTTTTAATGTTCCTTGTGAAATTATTTGACCCCTGTTGTGGACTGAATGTTTGTATCTCTCTAAAACTGGTATATTGAACTCTAATGTCCAAGGGAATGGCTCTTGGAGGAGGGGCCTTTGGAAGGTAATTTGGTTCAGATGAGGTCATGAGGGTGGCGCCCCCATGGTAGGATCAGTTTCCTTAAAAGGGAGGAAGAAAGACTAGATCTCTCTCTGTCTCCATCTCTGTCTCTCTCTTTTCACCCCATGAGAGCACAGCTAGAAGCCAAGCCAGACAGGAGCCATCACCAGGAAACTTTCAAGTCTTCTGGCACCTTGATCTTGGACTTCCCAGCCTCCAGAACTATAAGAAATCAATATATGTGGTTTAAGCCACCCAGCTTACAGCACTTTGTTATGGCAGCCCAAACAGACTAAGACAACGTCTAAAATTATGTGTGTGTAACTTTGGTGAAAATGAAAACCAAATCCTGAAATGATCATGCATCAACAATAAATTAAAAGGATGATTTTAATTTGGCTTCCCTCGCTGTGTGCACACACAGACACACAGCACCATTTGGGCAATACATTTTGCAGAGCATCTAAATGCATGAAAATATATTGGGGAAGTGTTAATCACGGCCTGGGCCAATCTGTCTTTCGTAAATAGCTCTCAGGAAAGTGTACTAATTAGAGCTAGGACAGGCAAACGATACAGCAACCCATCAGTCAACAGCACTTGCTGCTCATCCATTGAATATATAGCAACAGATAGTCAACCTTCTGTGGATAAACAACCAAGTGTAAGATATCGTTTCTGGCACCGAAGATTTTCTTATTCAAGGAAACACATGGAACATCAATTTCTGTACAGTTACATGACAGGGCAAATTTATAAATAATATGTCATCAAAAAGCAAAAAGATGTCACAAGAGAATGCACGATGTTTACTAAATAAATACCATAAACTACAAGTGTTATTGTTTAGGAGAAAGAGAAATCGTGATGCAGGGAAAGGATTTCAGAGGAAGGAGAGTAGAAGTAGGTCTTGAAAGATGGGCTGCACTCGAAGGGACAGAGGAAAGGAGGAATCTAAAATGCAGGTCCAGGAAAGCAAGATGTGGTCTTGGCACCGTGAAGAAATTTCCGGACTTAGAGCCAAGGTGTTTAAATGAGAGTCTGCAAACCAAACTGCAGAGGCAAAGTTTTAGCCTTTGGCCAGAGGAAAACCACTTATTCAGAAAAAAAAATAATTCCATTACTCAGTGAGGCCAAGAATCCAGTCAGGTGTTCTGCTCGGATGTGTATCCATCCTTTTATGAGATTAAAAAAAAAAAACAAACCCAGAGATGGTTTCTAATCCATGTCACGGGTCCAAATTCTGTATAAACAGCAATTCTCTCTTAGCAAAATCATGAATTAGGGCACTGCCTTGATTCTATTGTGAATAATAAAATATGTTTGTGGACTTCTGTGCTGTGTTGAAAGCATTGGAGTGAGATTTATTGGGGAAACTATTCTCCAAGGGAATATAAATATGTAAGCCTTACATTTTTATAAAGTTCAAACACATTACCTCTTCAATGGCTGAAATAAACGAAAGTGACTTCAGGCAAATAAATAGGATGGACACATAAATTAGCAAAAATTAATGTTCTGACATTTCTGTAGCACTTAAACCCCCACCATGAAAACTATCCAGATCAGTGGCAGTCATAAGCATTTTCCTCACGTAGCTCTCACCAGACAAACATACATACATAACACTCACTCAAAAACAAACTTCTGCTCGTATTTGTAAGTAATTAAGGGAGGTCGGGGGGCAGATATAAGAAGACAGAAGTCACATCGTGAGGCAAGGCTCCAGAAGAGCAGGCAGCTGTATCCATCAGCACCCAGAAGAGGGCAGGCAAGAGCTGCTCAGGGGAACTTGTCCTCAGAAGGTCACCCAGTTGGCACCAGTCAGGAAGATCCATCCTCTCCCTCTCTACCTGCACAGAGAAGGTCAGGACTGAGTGGTGAAGGAGATAGAAGAGGGGAGAAGCAATGCTGGGTCACGTGGACCAAAGGCCACTGAGACAGATGAAGCTCTAGGCCAAAAGGAATTGTGGAGAAGCCAAAGGATGAAAAATACAGACACACAGCAGCCAGGGGTCAAAAGGATCTAGGCTCAGGAACACAGCAGCTCTGATCATGCCACTCCCCTGCTCAAAAGCCTTCAGTGGCTCCCTATTTCGATACCCCAACCCAAACTCCTTAGCCTGACATTCAACGCCCTACAACAATTTAGCTGTAACTCACAGGCTTTACTGTTTCTTTAATCACACACCCAAGATTCCACCCAAACCAAAGGTGATTTGTCCTCTGCGTCTTTGTTCCTGCTGTCCCTTCATTCATTCATCCCAAACATGGTGTGGCCACTACATCCTAGGGATGGGTGGGAGGGACACAGCATCAATAAGATGAAATGCCCACCTTTGAGGAGCTACCAGGAGGAGACATACAGCGAGACTCAGGGACATGTGCTATACTGAGAGTAAGCAAGGGAGTTAATGGGGTGGAAAGAGGAGTGGCTGGTCAGGCTATCAGAGAAGACTCCCTGGAGGTGGTGACAATTCCCTTAAAATGCCTTTCTCTCTCATCACCACATGTTTAAAACTTCAGTGCCTGCTGGGTAGCCATCTGTTGTTTTCACCTGCCTGCCTACCTTTCCCCCCTCCTGGTAAAAGTACCCTTTCCTCCTTTGGAAACTGCTCCCCACTCCCCTTTCTCAGTGGGCTTAGGTGGCACAGGCCTGGCCAATAATATTACTTCTTCCCTTTGATCACAGTTACTGGTTCAAGGAGTATCCTCCAAACAAATCAGATCTCTTCTCTGGAGTTTTTTCCCTCCCCTTTGAGAGGCAGAGACGGAGCTCCCTCTTTCCGTGGATTGGAAGCTGTCAGTGTCGATTCCAGAGCTGCTGGTGCCAAGTCCCTGGCCCTTTGAGGATTCTGAGAGAATAAATGGGAGAGAGAGAGAAACTTGACACTGTGCAAGTCCCAGAGTGCAGTTACAATGAATCACGGCTAGGACTGTATTTAACTGAGTGTAACCAGAGCCCAGCGCTGGGACTTACCCAAAGAGGAGCTTGTTTTTCTCAGGCAACAAGTGCTCAAATGGTCAGCAGGCATGATCTGGAATGCTGGCTCCATGATGACAGCAAAGACCCACCTCCTCCTATCATCATGTGCCACCATCCTCATCACCTCTCCTTCTCATCTCCCAAGATGATCGCTGCCTCTTTAGGTATCATAGCCACATGCCAGACAAGAAGGACAGAAAGCATATGCCAGCTAAGTGTGTCCCCTTTCATCTGGATTCCCAGAAGTCCCACCTTGTATACTTCTGCTTGCATCTCAGTGAGCAAAGTAGCGCCTTGTGGACACACCTAGCTGCAAGGGAGTCTGGATAGCTGAGTGTTCTCAGCTGTGCACAATGAGAAAATAGAAGGAATGCATATTGAGAGGGCAACGGGCGGTGTCTGCCACAACTAAATTTCCCTGTTTGCCTATATAAATCCACAAGTTCTCCTTCTTGCTCATGCTAGTTTGGGATAGGTGTTTGCAACTTCCAAGAAAAAGAGCCATGAGTCGTATACCTGACAAATGCCACCACCACCACCTGATCCAACTACACCAGAATAATCCTGCCTTCAATTTCCAGTTATCACGGGCACTTTCCCTGAAGTAAGGCAATCATAGGGACAGGGTTGATCCCACAGGTGGCCAAAGCAGACAGACAGACGGACCCTGCCAGCATGATTGCTGGAGTCTAGCTCCCCTCCCCACCAGTTTTGCCTATGGAGGACTAAAGAAGGGCTACCTTTAAAGTTTTCAGCACCATGAACTTCCACGTAGTCACTGTGATCCACCCCATCCCCTGAATCTGGCAATGCCACCCAGGGCTCACTGCTGCCAAGAAAGAGAGGAAAGCAACAGCCATCCCTATCTGTCACTAAAACACTTGGTACATCTATGTGATAGGTTGCTGTGCAGCAATAAAAGAGAATGGCGGAGTTCTGTATGTTCTGATGTGAAACACTTTCCTAAAGGCATCGGTAAGGGGGAGAAGCAAAGTGCAAAACGGTATATACAGGAGATAATCATTTGTTCTAAAAGGAAGGAAAAATAATATACATGTAAATATTTGCACCTGCCTAAAATATCCCGGGAAGAATATACATTGCAAGAAATTGGTGCCATTAGCTGCCTCCGTTATCAACAGGGAGTTTAGCAAATAGGAGGGAAGCATTTTTATATCTTTTAAACCTTTTAAATTCTGGACCTGTGAAACCTATTTGGACCTATTTGCACCTATCTGGATCTTGAGAACCTTTCTGAGAAAGAATTAAAATACATTTCTTGAAGTAAACACATTTGTGGTTTGCGGTGGTATGCCTCGTTTTTATGTTTTCTTTTTCAAAGCAGAGCAACAGGAAAGAGGAAACTGGCACCCAAGGCTGAGAAGAAAAAAAGGAAGAAAAAAAGAAAATTTGTACCTATTTAACAATAAAATAGAAATAATGTCTTGATTAACGGCTGCTTTTCTCCTGTTATTCTCAAAGCATTTATAGACATCATCTCATTCATCCTCTCTCTCTTTCTCTGTTCTCTTCTACAAGTTGTGGGGAAATGGAACCAGTTCCCTTCAGCTCAGAGGCGAGGACCGGCTTGAAGTCCGAGTCTCCCAGCCTGGTGGGCTCCCAACCTGCTATCGGGTCACTTACACCTTTGCCCAAACTGTTGCCTGTGCCCCGAATTCCCTTTCTTCGCCTTCTTATTCCCAAAGCCACTCCAACATGCTTCCTCGCCTGAAAACAGCTGTTCCTTCTTTTACATCAGGGGTCGGCAAACTTTTTCTTTTAAAAGCTGGATAGGAAAGGTTTTAAGCTTTGAGCGTCATCCAGTCCCTCTCTTGGAAATACTCAACTCTGCCACTAGGGGGCGAAAGCAGCCACAGACAACACAAACAAATGAGCAAGCCTGGTCTGATACAATTTACAAAAACAGGTGGTGGGCTGGATTTGACCTTCCGGCCTCTCCTGTGACCCTCCCCCCAAGGCAATTTGCCAACAAATTAGGCATCAGCTAGCATTATGCATTACATTAGCCGTTAGGGGGTTACCCTTCTGTCTTCCTCCAGAAGCAAACTCCTTGAGGATGAGGTCTGTCTTTTACATTTTCCCAAAGAAGACGTACAGATGCCAATAGGCCCATGACAAGATGTTCAACATTACTCATCACCATGGAAATGCAAATCAAAACCACAATGAGATATTATCTCACACCTGTCACTTGGAAACCCAAAAAGGATACAGCCTTTCCTTGGCCCCTGCCCACCGTGCTCCACCAGACACCTATCACTGCCTCCTGCACACAAAGGAGGAGTCTAGAAAAAATCCCAGCTGATTCAGTCCCCTCACCCCACCCAGGCAGGACTGCTGTTCCTCTGACTCCCAGTAGGGGGAGAAGCTGCTCCCTCCATCAGCTCCAGGGACCTCTCCAGTCACCAGCTCTTCTAGGGGTCCCTGGACCTAGGAGACTCCCCCCAGGGTTTCAGTCTCCCATGGCCCCCCAGCAGTGGTGGTGCTGTCCAAACTTCTCAACGATGCCAAAAATGCACAGGATGAAATGCCCCTGCAGACTACTGGGAGCTAGCTGGCTCTCCCACCAGGACTGCCTCCTGCCTTTGGCCCCTGAAGTCTTGAGGAAAATAAGTGAAATGCATATTTGGACACAGAAATGATATGTGAAGCTGCCATCACACCTTAGAGCCATTGGGCTTTCTTCTTTAAATCAGTCACCTTTCCCTTAGCCCCCACCCCACTTCCTAGAGCCCGGGTGTGACTTTGAAAAGTGACTAGTGCGATGCGGAATTGAATTTTTACTTCTTTTAATTCATCTAAATTTAAAAGCAAATACCTCATTCAGTTATTGGATCAAGTATGGCTGGGAAAACGTAAGCAGGTGAATATATGTATTTTTTCCAACTGTAAATTTTATAAAATTGAAATACATATCAAGTACCTCCAATAAAAATTTAAGAGTCCAGGTGAGATGCGCTGCACATATAAAATACATAGTAGATTTAAGTGCTTTACGTCAAAAAGAAGAATGCAAAGGTATCACATTCAGAATGATTTATATTGATTAAGTGTGAAAATGACATTTTGGAGATCTTGGGTGAAATACACCATATTATTAAAATTAATTTTACCTGTTTCTTTTTCCTTTTTTCCCTTTACAGTTGACCCTTGACCAACACGGGATGAACTGTGTGGGTCTGTTTATATGCGTATTTTTAACAGTAAATACTACAATGCTGCACAAGCTGCAGTCGGTTAAATCTGCAGAGGTGTAACCACAGATGCAGAGGGGCCACGGATACCGAGGGCTGACCATAAATTATACCCGAATTTTCCACTGCTCAGAGGGCTGGGGCACCCGATGCCCCGTGTTGGTCAAGGGTCAGCTGTATTTTTCTAGCAGACAGCACTTTTCTAGACCCTCTTCTAGCTTTCCCTTGCATTGGGAAATTGGCCAGAGACTGCAGCCGCCCCCCGGCAGGGCTGCCTTCCTGGTGGTATCAGGGTGGTATCCTCAGAAGGAGCTGCCTGAGGCTCGTGGAGGCAAAGGAGGACAGCAGGAGCCTCCACAGGCAGAGCGGGTCTGACTTCCTATGGAAAAGCCAGCCCCAGGCCATCCACCCCCACCCCCACCCCCACCTCCCACGGTGGGATCTCTGCAGGCCCGCACTGGACCCTCTTCTGGAGACCCAGGGATGACAGACACATGGTCCCAGCCCTTTAGGGACACGTGGCTTCATGGGGAGGGTTTCCACAGTCAAAGGAGAAGAGCACTGGTACCTGTGGGAGGGTCTAACTCAGCCGGGGGTGGGGCGGGGGGTGCGCAGGGGAGTCTCCCCAGATGGGGCGGCACTGGGGTGGCGTTGCGGGAGGTTCAGACCTCTCTCCAGCTGACCTCCGTAGTGGCTTTGCTAAACCAGATGCAGGAACTTGGGTACCATTGCCCCTCTCCAAGGCTTGGTTTCCATCTTGTTAAAATAAGATGGTTCAAACAGACTCTGCTTAAAAATGCAGTTATTCAATACAAGCGTTCTTTCCTCTACATAGCTTTGGCAGAGAAGTGGGGCTCCAATCAGGCCCAAGGCCAGGCCTTTACTTTTCCCCAAGAGCTAACTCAGGAGTTCATTTCCATGCCCAGCGCCCAAGCCCAGGTCTGCTGGAAACGCAGGCCAAGTGCTCGTTAAAGATACACGGAAGGGAGGGCCACCGGCACAGGGGTGCCAGCCCTCCTCGGCAGGACCAACGCTGAGAGTTCAGCTTTCCGTGGCCGCTCTCCTGGTCTCTGGGGAGCACCTCCATTCCAGGAGGCTCTGAGCTGGAAACACACACACAAGATGGATTTAGGCACAGGTCCCCATCGCAAATGCCAGCAGGATGGGAATATCCAGCAGAGTGCTTTCTGGGTTTCTGGTGCCTAAGAAAGACCTGGGAGGCCAGGGTGGCGGGGATGGAGAAAGCTTTGGAGTCAAAACCTAGAAACCCACCTTGAATCCTGACTCAGTCAACAACTAATTCAGTGCCTTGGGAATAACAACAACAACAACAACAATAATAATAATGTGTGTGTGTGTGTTTCCCTCCATTTGCCAGAGCAAAACAGGAGTGTAGATCCAGTGCAGTGGGGACGAAAGATGACAAGTTTACCTCCAACTATAGGGATGGGGGATGACTTCCTGGCAGGCGTTTGGGGGAACAAGGAAGCCCAGAGCTTGTGGCCGTGAGAGTTTAAAGCGAGACACATCTCCCCTTTCTGTTCACCAAATTTAGTTTGTATCTCCTTCCTCTCAGAAACTCTCTGCAGCAGTAAGCTGAGTCTTCTCTGTTCTGAGATGTAAAGTTGGTTGCAAACAACTCAATGCTTGGTCCTTTACCCTAATGAACTGCATTTATCGCTCTCAAGAACATGCACAATGGTTTACAACTATCACGTTTTGTGAGTGTCCCTCCAATATGACATGGAATTCCTTCGATACTTGCTTTTGTTCCCTGCCAGCCAGCCACACAATCTCTGGATTGGAAGAAACTCTGAAGATTATTCTAGCTGGACCCCCATCTTCTTCTCCCCCCACCACGGATGCCTCTGCAACACTGATTTGTATGCCGCCTGCCTCTTTATTCTGTGCAAAACAGGATGTTAAAAAGGGGTTCTTTCTCTTTCAGTATTGGCTGCTTCCCATTTCAAAGTGAGGGCTGAGACCACCAAGACTTGGGGAGGACGTAGTCAGGTTTTAACAGCCCAATCTATCCAACTCTGAAAACTTGAAGAAGTTGGAGAAGCAGAGATAGGAGCTGGTGTTAGATTAGGATTTGGGGAGAGAGCTGTCAAGTCTAGACGAGCATGCTCCCCATGGGAGAGGGGCTCTGTCGTCTCACTGAAAGCCGGGGCAAAGGGGCTTTGGTGACTTCTTGGAAAGCTGGATGTGTGTCCCTGGAACATGAAGGACTCGATAGGTTGGGGTTTGATTCAGCCTGGAGAATCTAAAGGGCCAGAGCCCCTTACTGGCTAGCTGTGCTGAGTGTCGAGGGAGGAGAGGAGGCGCTGAAGGTGGCCTGCTCTCCCCAAGGTGTTGTGGCAAAGGATGTGGGCAAGTTTCCTGTGAACCAGAACTGGCTGAGGAGGTGTGCCGCCAGATGCTGGGGGAGTGAAGAAATAGTGCAGGAAGAATCAGAAGAGACACAACTGCCCGTCAAGCAAACTGCAGGTGCCCGCCAGGAACAGGGAGCGGCTGGCTGCAAAGAGCCCAGGAAGGAACGTTCAAGATGAATCCACTGGGAGACCCGGGGGCTAGAACACCACCAGTCCAGTAAGTCTTTTCCCATCCCTTTCCTCCTCTCTGCCCCTTCCCAACGCTGGAGGAACCAGAGGAAGCCCCAGGAAGATGGGAGGAAAACAGAACACCAAGTGAAGAAAAAGAGACAAAGAGCCCCACCCCCTCCTCCCCGCAGGGGCCAGCCAGACGCAGCCAGGCTGGGGGAGGGGGGAAATTTTTATTTTCAGTGAAGATTGGAGGGGCTGAGTGCTTACATGGGAGTGGGCCTATTCATTACCAAGTAGAGCCTGGGCTTTTGTGAGAGAGGTAACTAGACGAGTGTTTCACAGATAAGCTTGACAAAAGAAGTCCAATTTTATCAAGGAGCAAGCTGATAGAGATGAAAAAGCCTTTGAAAATGTCTACCCATTAATCTAGCAATTCCACTCCTTGGGATTTATCCTTACGAAGGAGTCAAATATGTGTACAAAGATGTATGCACAGCATATTTTATTTTAGCATAATTTGCAAGAGCAAACATTGGCTAGATATTGGATAAATAAATGACAGCATGTCCATATGGTGGAATGTTCAACTTGTAGATGAATATTTTCTTCCAAGGAAGAAACTTCATAATCTATTATTCTTTGAGGAAAAAAGATTTGAATGCCATATACAGTATGACCTCACTTTATTTCTTTTAATTGAAATATAGTTGATTTACAATGTTGTGTTAGTTCGGTGTATAGCACAGCGGTTCAGTTATACATATATACGTTCTTTTTCATGTTCTTTATCATCTTTATAGGTTATTACAAGGTATTGATTATAGTTCCCTGTGCTATACAGTAGGACCTTGTTGTTTATCTACTTTATATTTAGTAGTTAGTATCTGCAAATCTCAAACTCCCAATTTATCCCTTCCCACCTCCTTTCCCCACTGGTAACCAAAAGTTTGTTTTCTGTGTCTGTGAGTCTGTTTCTGTTTTGTAACTAAGTACATTGGTACCATTTTTCTAGATTCCATATAGAAGTCATATATGATCCCACCTTCTGAAACTGTGTGTGGATGTCACTGTCGTAGTGGACAAGGAGGGGGAAGGGTGCCACCAGCATCTCTTGGGTAGGGATGCTTCTAAACTTCTATGCACAGAACTGCTCCCCAACACGCACAACAAAATGTCAGTACTGCTGAGGTTGAGAAGTCCTGAGCTAAACCAACCCTGGCATTCACCTGAGTGCCAACTCTCGCATCCCAATGAACCCTGTTTCGTAGACTACCGCTGTGTGACTTTTCCCTCCCACTATCTCCAAGGTCATCTGGTATACCAAGCAAGTAGGCTTGGCCACACCCCCTGGCTTGTTTGCCATTGCATCCTCAGTGCCTAGGACAGTTCCTTGTAGATAGAAAGTGCTCAACAAATATCTGTTGAGTGGCTGGATGGATGGGTGGATGGAGGGATAGATGGATGGGTGGATGGATGGATGGATGGCATGGCCTACAAAGGAACTATCACATGAAGGGAATAGTATAAAGATCTCAAAGTTGTGTCATTGATCAAAGAGTAAACAAAAAGTATCTTTCCACCCTGAGTTACATGGGGTATAGGAGAAAAAAATAGACTGAAATTGAGGGGGTTACAAGAATATTGTTTCCTTGGAGAAGAGACAGGATTTGGGGAAACCATAGAGGTGAAGGAAACTCAGCCAAGAGTCTGAGGATATAGGGTTGTTTGTTGGCCATGGGTTGAAATTCATCTAAGCTGAAGACTTAAATTTACTTTTCTGAATCTAAATGGTAGCAAACTGGTGGCCATAAAAAAAAAAAGGAAACAAAATCCAACCCTGTCTCCTTAGAAAACACACACATACTCAGAAACTGTGCTTCCTGTGTAGGGGGTCATTAATGGCCCAGGAATAATGTTATCACCATAGCAGCCTCCGCCCTCACCCCCCCCACTCAAATTCTTCACCATACCAACACTGTTATACAAGGCATTTTCTCAGCTGCAGAAGTTTCAAACTCTGAGATTCTGTATTTACATGGAGATCTGACTCCACTACCTAAAATTCAGAGTGAAGATGATCTGAGGCGATTAGGACATAAGTTAGCATGGATGCAGAAATGAGAAAGCGGGAATGGCTTCTCTGTGAGTCAATACTGAAATCTAAAGTGACTTTCCTCCCTTAGAAGTAAGAACAAAACAGCCCAAAGCCCATAGAAGACTGTCTGCTCTTAGTGCACAGGGGTTTCCAAAATACATGGGCTCCATCTGATATGATGAATTCACTGATTTGTGTAACAAACCATAAAATTAAGTGTATGTACTTAGAGGACTGGGGCTGCCAAATGGATTCTCCAAAGTAATTCTGCCTTTTTGATTTGCTGCACCATTTTTAGCCAAAGCTAGTGTAATGCTCTAAACATTTTAATGAAAATGGAATCTCACAAACCTCCAAGTAGCTAAGGACAACCTCCAACTTTTAATGACAGAGTTGAGGCAGGAGCTAAGGATCAAGAGAAGTCCAAGGCAGGGTAGGGGGTTAATGGATTGGAGATCATGGAAGCAGCTATCATTTCTGTCTCACTGAACCCAGGGGACAGGGTCAGAAAAGGGGCCTTAGGGACAAGCGCAGGACATGAGAGAGGCTTGGCATGGAAGAAGGGGCTGTAAGCACCCAGCGCCTCTCCCTTCTCAAACCAACACACCTTTCATCTGACATGCATCCTAGGCTTTGTAGTAAGCTTTCATAAGGTCTGAATAAATGATTTGAATAGCACTAGTCAATTCCACTGAGATGACATAATACTTGTACCAGATCCTTCATTCCCTTAAATCCCCAGGAGATTACCCATAGAAGATTCACTGCCATATTTCCACTCCCCAACACTCAGAGGCTATCTCCTAAATGGGACAGACTTTGTCTGGCACTCACTGTTTACTGTAGCTCCTAGTGGGAAAATCATGGAAAAATAAATACTTCAATGAGCATTTACTGAATTCCTACTCTGTGTTAGACATGAGTGATAAAAATATGAATATGAGATCATCCTTCCCTACAAAGAACTTACAGAATAATAAAAAAAGAAAAACACAAATGTAATGTGAACATATGTTGACTCATTTAGAATGTATTCCCCTGCAAGTGACAGAACAGCCCCCAAATTGTGACTTAGGCAACAGATGGTTATTACTCTATCTCACTATATCTAAAAGCCTTAAAGAGAAAATTCCCAGGTTGGTTATCAGCTCAGGGATTGCAGGGATCTGCTTCACCCTCTCCATGATTCTCTTGGTTTTCTCCTCATAGTTGCAAGATGGCTGCTGCAGCTCCAGACATCACTCCTCACAGAACTTCATTCAATGGAAGAAATGAAAAGGAAGACGTGTTCTCTGCATCACTCCTTTGTTGTCATGGAGGTAAATTTTTCCCAAGAGTCCCTTAATAGGTTTCCGCTCCAATCTTTTTCAGCAGGATTGAAACACATCCCAGACCTTAGCTCCAAAGCAAGCTGGGAAAAAGAGTAAAGGTTTTTTTTAGTATTTATTGAGAGAGGCAAATTCCGCCAGCAAATAAATGAGAGAAGGAATGGCCGTGGGTAAGCAATCAACAGAGTCTGGCATGTATATCAGATTCAATGACAGAGAAGCATATAGCCAGCTGTGGAAGCATGAAGGAAAGACACCTGTCCTGTGAAGAGGAGAATCCCTGGAGCTGATAACACCTGAGATGAAAATTGAAGAACAAATAGGATTTAGCAAGATAAAGATGATGAGGGAAAGGATGGGGTGGAATGAGGTTCCAGGTAAAGGAACAGCATAAGCAAAAGCATGGGGTGGTGAAAAAATGTCAGCACCAATTTAGTATTACAAGAACATCGAATAACAGAAAATGTATCTTAGGAACTGTCAAGGGCTTGGTCACAAACGCCTCCTGGTCTATATGCAGGAGCTAGAACTTGCAACAAAGGCCAGGCATTGCAAACTTGGAGCCTAGAGGCCAAACCCAACCTTCAGATGTGTTGTGTTTGGCAGGCACACAGTGTTTGCACTCTGAATATACAATGGCTGGAGACAGGGCACTTCTCTCCAGATGAAACCCTTTCTATTGTCTTTCACCTGGCCTGCTTCCCTCATTTACATCATCTGCCTGTTCTCTCAAGGCTTTTGACTTTGCCTCCCCTGAGTAGGCTCTGGGGAGCCACTGAAGGATCTTAAACAGGGGAATGACACTGCCAGTCATACATCTTATATTAATCCTTCTGGCAGAGTGGGGAAAGAATAGTTACAAGGACCACCCTGGAAACAGAAAGATGGCAGAAGGTACATTTTTCAAAACTGTTGGTTGCAAGTGTCAGAAACACAACTCAAACCTGCTTTAAAAAAGGATACAACCAATATTAACTTAAGCTTCAGTTATGGCTGGATCCAGGAGCAACATGATGACAACATGTCTCTCTAATCTGCTTTCTCATGTTTTGACTTTATTCTCAGACTGGCACTGCTCCTAGAGAAGATGGTCTCTGCCAGCTCAAGACTGAAGTGATTTTTAAAGCCAATTGTCTCCAAGAAAAGAGAATTTGCCTTCCTGAGAATTCTAACAAAATTCCCAGGGAAGACTTTGATTGGCCTGGCTGGATCACATGACCATTCATGAGCAAAAACAAACAAGGCAAACAGTGGCCAGAAGATGAATCCCCTTCTACATAGGACCCCACCCCACACATGAACAAAGGAAGAGAAACCTTGCAAAGAAAGAGTAGTAGGAGAATTAGGAGTAAATTCAGAGTCAAATGACGTCACAGACACCAAGGAAAGAGAACTTTAACATTGAGCGGGCAACTCTTTCAAATGCAACTATAGTATATTTTATTAAAATAAGGAACTGCAATGTCTTCATTGGATTGGTAAAATGTTGGACACTGGTAACAATGTTTTGGTAGGGTTATGGTGATGGGAGTGGGGGTGGAATGAGAGTAGTTATCAATGGGTTTAAAGAGTGCATAGAAAGAAAGAAACAAACAAAATTGTAAATGACCCAAGAAATTTGGCAGAAAGTAGTAGAAATAGAGAAGTTATAAAGAAAGACATAAGATCAAGGTAAGATATTTAGGCTATAAAAGACTTGAGTTAGTAGATGAGATGGGAATCTGAAGATAAAGAAAGAAAAATTATTTTAAAAAGGAAAGTTGAACTAAGTGAAATAATCATTAGCAGCATCAAGTCAAGATGTATGGCAGCTGAAAATTCCTGAGTATCTAAATCCTCCTTCACCTTCATGATGACTGATGAAATAGAAGTCCTGCCAGCATCTGCTACATTCATTCATTCATTTGTTCATTCAACAAGTGTTTATGGAACTTGGCCAGGAACCCATCCAGCTGCTAGTGAACCAGCAGTGAACAAAACTGACAAAACCCCTGCTCTCATGGGTATTAAATGCCTCGGATACGTGAGTCCTGGCTCTCCCACCTCTCTGGGGATCTGAGCTGTGCATTCGACTCCCAGCTCTTTCTGAGCCCACAGACAGGTGTACCTAGACACTGGGTACCATCTCCGACAGCTGGAAGTTTGGTTCCCTGAATTACTCCAAACTTCACAGCTTGCAAGCTGCTTACCCATTACCTGAGCAGACAGAGAATATAATCATTTCTATCTCATCATTTTTTCTCTTCCTTATAGAACCTAGAGAGGGTTGGGGTAAAACAAAATTTCCCCTACCCTAAGCTACTGGTAGAATTCCCAAAATAAGACGAACTTCTCTAGATGATTCACCTAAAAAACACTCCACACTTCTCCTGTGCCCCTGACAAAAACAAGCAAGGGAAGCTATTATTCTGGGCTACAGGTGGAGATCAGAGACAGGCATTCAACCTGACGGAAGCAGAGAGCAAGACTTGAGTATGTGGACTCTGGAATAAGACCACTTGGGTTCCAATTGTAGTGTCCCCACTTACCAGCTTTGACACCTTGAGCAAGTTAACCTGCCTGAGGAGCAGTTCCATAATTACCATTATCATCATCATCATACACCTACATCAAGGAGCTGTGCAAATGAGATACAGTCATTGAAATGACCATGTGGACTGAGAGCTGGGGCCAAAATGAGAAGAGAATAAAGGCTGTAGAAGAAAATATCCAACGGTCACTAGATGACCCTGTGAAATAGTGTTTACATAATGGTTCGCCCTCCTTTAGACCCACTCAGCCTGGACATGGTGAGACAGGAAGGATAAAATTTCTCTGTCCACTTCAGAAATTGAGGGTTGGTATAATTCATTCTTAATTATTCATGTCTGGGGCCAATGGGCTTATGTCATATGTTTAAAGAAAATCTATCTTCCTCTTAAAAACATAAACTCAGTGCAACTATGAGGTCAAAATTTCGGCTAAAGACTGGGTTCCTTTAAAATGTCCATAAAGTGTCTTACTATTTATGACAGGACAGCTGTTGCCTCTTTTTCCAAGAAGGAATTAAAGGATCTTATTACCCTAAATGAGAATGACTGAATCATGATTATTGTCCTTTTAATCTTTTTCTCCCCAGTGGAAATTTACATAAGATGGAGCTGTAATCCAGTCCTTTCATGCCAGCAGCGTGTCAGAAAATCTCCCCTCTCATGGTCTCCATGGCAGCAGCCCTCAACCTGAGCCCAGGCAGCATTTGCCTCATGGAGCAGATTTGACTTTCATCTGGTGAATGCAATCAATGCAGACAAGAGTGCTGGATGCCTCCAACCAGAGATTATTTCTGGGTTTGAATTCCATGTGTGTTTTGGCTCTCTGTATTGGTTAAACTCACCCGATGAATTCACGTCTGTTTGTTACTTTATGTCTTGATGAAATGGCCCGAGAAGCCTCCTGGCATTTTGAACGCTGGCTTTCACTCTCTACCAATGATGGTGCATTTTCCAGTTTTCGAAGAAGGGAGTGATGCGACCAAGCACTTTCCGGATCAGTGGGGACTTGCCTTCAAGTTGTTCTCTCGGCAGTGGACCACTCTTTCTTAGCTCATCGTTTTGTGATGTCCTGAAAAACACTGACCTGTGGCCACTAAACAGAGTTGAGCTCATGAGGGGGATGAGCTATTGTAAAGCTGAGTGAGCACAGCCAAACAGGAATTAGACCCATGATCCACCCTCATGAGCAGTACCCAATGGAGTGGCCATGTTCAGCATTCTCAAGCAGAAGTTAGGCTTTTCTAAATGGGAATTTAAAGCCTCCACTTGCTTTGTCCTGTGAAAGACCCTGTTTAGAGAATGAAAAGACAAGCTGCAGACTAGGAGAAAATATTTGCCAGTCACATATCCGACAAAAGACTTGTATCCAAACTACATAAAAGCCTCTCAAAACCCAAGGGTAAAAAAGCAAACAAACAATCCAATGAGAAATGGCCAAGAAGATACGAACAGATATTTCACAAAAGTGGAGATACAGACGGCAAATAAGCAAAAGAAAAATTGTTGAACATCATTAGCCATTAGGAAAATGCAAATTAAAAACACAATGAAAAATCCCTACAGCTAAAGGTAATGAATTCCATGTGTTTGCCATCATTGTCTGAAATCACTCACACTTTGTATTTGTCATTCTTTTAGCCTTTTGAAACTTCGTGGGTGACCCTCATATTCCAGTCTATTGGAATCTGGTGAACAAGTTTATGTATAGGCATGTTTTTCGCTGCCCTTCATGAATTCATAGCATTTGCTCATTTCTTTAAAGCTTTGGTCTTTCCAATACTTTTCCCATCTCCTTTGGGCTCTTGCTCAAATGTAGGTTCCTCTTGATCACTTAGTTTGCCTCTTCTGATGTGCCCTGTACATGTCCTTCCTTGAGTAGTGGACTGATTGAAATTACACACATTCCTGCAAGGGTTGACCCACCTAGGATTTGTACAAGACAGACAGAAACAAACTTTTCAAATTTAGGACCAATAAAAGGGCCTTTTACCTGCTGACAAGTTTGGGAGGTATGAATCTTCTCCTAGACTTTTTTCTTACCTTGTGGTTTTTTTTTTTTTTAACCAGTTGAAATCTGCATAAAACGAACATCAAGGGCAGCCTGTATCAAAGTAACTAAGCAGCTGTGCCCAAGAACATCAGACAGTGGGGAGAAACGTTTCTCAGCTGCCACAGCGGGCTGAGGTGGTGAACCCGGGAAGGTGAGGGTGATAGACGTTTACATAATGACATCAACATATTTTACCTGCCGGCTGTTAGCTGTCTCCATTTCTTCTTTCACAAGCTCCTCAAAGTATGAGGCCCAGGGTGACCGTCGGGTGTGTCGACCCCAGGGACAACTCTGAAAGTAGCTACAACTTCCATTTTGTCTCTAATGCTGCTCTGAATAATGAGCAGGATTTTCTTGTCCTGCTAAGAGATGCATCATGCAATTTTTTTTTTAAGCAAAAAATCTACTGTGAATACTATATCGCCTTTCTCATTGGCATCATTTTATGGTTGGATTTGTTTAGCTTTGTCCCCTTTGACTGGGTTTTTCCACATTTGCTATCATGCACTTTCTCTCTCTTTTGCTTGTTTATTCGGTTGTTCCCGCGCTCACTTGTCATATGCTTATTATGGGCGAGTCCCTAGGTTATGCCTTGGGGACACACTGCAATCATAACTATAACCTAGTGCCCGCAATCAAAAAGAAGCGGCTTGCAGGCTTTCAGCGAGGCACATGACCCAGCCCAAGCCAATCAGGACGTCACATCTTTTGGCTACAGTGATTGGTTCACAGATGGCACGTGTTCAAAGACCATCCAATCAGAGCCCACAAAGGCTCCCGTGGGAAAGCTCCAAGACCACCAGCCCGTCTTCGGTCTCTTCCTCTCTCTATCCCTGGAGTTTAGAAGAGTGCCGTGTGTATAGTGAGCCCTCAATAAATATTTTTTGAATTATCTAATTCTATGACTTTGGTTTGAGCTAAAAACAGACTACATCTTACCTACTGTGCCAGAAACCTAGAGGATTCAGGGGCTGGAGCTGCCATCTTGACGCCACATGGACAGCCTGAGACTGAGCCAGGAGGACGCTGGCAGCCCCGGGACAAGAGACACACGACGATTCCATCACGAGAGCCCTGAATGCTGCCTTGCCTGAAGCCAGAGCTGCCCGTGGGCTTCCTAGTTACATGAACCAATAAGTGCCTGTTTCGCTTAGTCCTTGTTGGTTGGGCTTATGTCACTGTTAACTGACCAAGTCCTAACTGAAAAAATTAAATGAAAGATCATGCCCCACCCTTAAACCAGACCCTTTCAGCCCCTTGCAAAAGGAGATACGGAGCACAGGCACAGAGGACCTGTGTTTAATGGGGCTGCTTTGCATGATGGTGTGTTGCTGACTGGAAGGAACAGTAAGATCAGATAGTGGGGTCTCAGCCCCGCATCCCCGCTGACAAGCTGCGATGAGGTCGGGTGAGCCAATACGAAGGACACTTAATGTGAGGTTAAAAGATAGGATCCTGGATTTAGCTTTCCTGTTTAACAGTTCTGTGGCCGGAGTAAGTCGCTTAACCTCTCTGGACCTGCATTTCATCCAATTCGAAATTGATAACTTGGTCTAAGTGGTCCAGTTCTAAAATGTGATTGCCTGTGTCTCTTGACGTGGCACCCACGGCTGCTGCAGCTGCTGCTGTTACAGTTGCCCCTCCTGATGACAGTGGGGGAGGGGTGGTGGGGGCAGGCACAGAGAGAGCAGGGGAGGTAGTGTAACGCTTACCATGAAGGAGGTGGCCCCTGTGATGTTGGTGAACTTGCTAATGGTGATAATGGTGGCAGGGGTTTGGGGTAGCTGCAGTGATGGACTTAGCACATTAAAACTGCCTCTCCTTATCTCCTCCGATCCTCACCACCACCATAAATTGACCTTACAACTGCTTCCAGAATAAGAAACCTTAGAATGTGAAGAAGCTACAAGTTTGAGGGCAGGCAGAGTGTTGTCTTTACTCACAGATGAACCCACGGCAGTTCAATGTATTGGAGTGATTTTCCCAGATCCATCCACTGGCAAGAGCAGTGGAGTGCCAGGTGCAAAGCTTTCACCAGCGGTCACCTCTGCCCATGTCATCCTCAGCTTTCACCCCTAGTTGCCTGTACTGTAGACCCCATGCCAGTGGTTCTCATTCCTGGGCATGCATTAAAACAGAGCTTTCCTTACTAAGCTTCAGCCCTATTCCTAATCACTTGAATCAGTCTCTGGGGGTGTTATAGGCTGAACTGTGTCCCCCTGCAATATTCACATGTTGAAATCCTAACCCCCAGTACCTCGGATGTGACTGTGTTTTGAGATAGGGTCTTTGAAGAGGTAATTAAATTAAAATGAGTTCTTTAGGATGGACCTTAATCTGATCTGACTGGTGTCCTTATGAGAAGAGGAAATCTGGACGCAATTACAGAAGGAAGACCATGTAAAGGCACAGAGAGAAGGTGGCTGTTTACAAATCCAAGAGAAAGGCTTCAGAAGGAATCAACACTGCTGACACCTTGATCTTGAACTTCTAGCCTCCAAAATTGTGGGGAAATAAATTTCTATTGCTTAAGTCACCCAGTCTATGGTACTTTGTTATGGCAGCCCCAGCAAGCTAATACAAAGTCTGTGCATTAGGAGTTCTTAACTCTCCCCAGCTTATTTTAATGCTCAGTCGGTGTCAGGAATGATTGCCCTGTGAGGTAAACCTACACCCCCCAGCCCTCAATCAAGACTCTGGCTACATTCTGATTGTCCAACCACAGATCCCACTTCCCTATAAAAGTTCCCAACTACCATCAGGACCTTCACTGCACCATCACTCAAGAATACCACTCATTTGCTCCAGCTGGCTGTCTCCCTTCCCCAAAGTCTCCACCTCTCCCTTCCACCAAACCACATGCAATTCAAGCTTTTATCAAGCATTTACTAGATAAAGTATTATGATGCCAAACCATTTATACATATAAAAGTTTTTTGAGGGGGGAGGTACTGGGGATTGAACCCAGCACCTTGCTGTCCAAGAGAGTATCCTAAGCTTGGGAGTAGGCAGAAGAGATTACTGGGCGCAGTGCTGGGCTTGCCTTTCTACTGACTGGGCAGTTTTCATCTCTGTAGGGGCAGAGGTTAATTTGTAAATTTTGGTCTAGTACAGATGCAAATAATTTAACTCTGGTAGAAGAATTAGCTGCAGCAGTTATGGTTTATGGCCCTGTTGGACATTAACCAGCTCTCTACCTAACCCAGTAACTGTAAATTTCTTACTGCTGCTACAACAAGGACCACATCTTAGGACTTCAAACAACAGAAGTTTATCTTACAGCTCTAGAAGTCAGAAGTCCAAAATTGGTTTCACTGGGCTAAAATTGGATGTCTGGTACCTTCTGGAGGTTCTAGAAGAGAATCTCTTTTCTTGATTTTCCCAGCTGCTAGGGTCACGTACATTCTGTAGCTTGAGGCCCCTTCCTCCACCTTCAAAGCACATCACTTCAACGTCCACTTCTCTTCTTACACGTAAGGTCAGCTGTTCACAAGTTCTTACCTGTTCACAAGTTCCAGGGATCCAGACGTGGATATCTTTGGGGAGACTGTTACTCAGCCTACCACACCTTTCTTACCTTCCTTTGTTAAATCACAGGCATACACCTAAATTCTCTAATGCTCTTTGGATAAGTTTTAACATCTTACTGGTCCCCTCACTAATTAGTGAGTTAAATAAAATCTTTGACATGAGATCATTTAATATTTGCCAGAGAGGCATAATCTACATTTTTGAAAAGTACACTTAACATAGCTCTGTGACCCCAAGCAACTTGCCTCACCTCTCCAAGTCTCCATTTACATATCTGTAAATGAGGATGATAACAATACTTAACTTTGGGGAGTGTTGTTATATGGAACAAATAAGAAAATGTATGTAAAGCAATTGGCCTAATGCCTTGTGCCTTTTAAGTCCTCAATAAATATTAGATGAAGATGGGATGCTGGTGCTGCTGATGGTGATGAAAACTGGGACAAGTGCTCCACCTTCAGTATCTCTGCATCCCTGAAATCAAAGTGCTGTGCTCAGCGCTCTCTAATTGCCTTTGCAGCTCTCCCTAGCTGTATGGCCAGAGCCAGCAAACACCAGGTACCCTTATTCAATTTGCAAAACAGTCCCCCTTCTAGGTGAGAAAGGCAATGCAACCCCAGCCGAAGCACCTGGCTTGGCAAAGAGGTGCGAACCTATTTTGAGACTCTACCTACCCCCCGCCCCCAAGCTGGGCCTCTTTATGGTGTGTACAAACTGTTCAGACTGGGCAGGAAGGCCCTAAAATTTTAAAACTAATTGATGATGGCGATTATCATAGGAAATATTCCACATTGTTCTCCAGACAGAAGAGGAAAATGCGATGTAATAATAAAAACCTGAGCAGAAAGGCAGGACTTGTCTTTGCATTGATTTCATGCCAGAACATGGCAAATTGCATCAGACAATTGCTAGGAAAATTATTTGCATCAATAAAAATATTCTTACACACTCACACACACAAATTCTTCCCAGAACAATGGACAGTCATCATGTAACAGCCTAGCCAGCCAACATTTCCTCCCCTGGCATACATAGCGATGGATGAAGGCCTCCAGACAAACGTTGTAACCTGCAGCTACAGAGGCACTGACCGCAGAACTGCTTGAACTCAGGGTCATTTGTTGACGCTGTAAATATATAAATGTGCCATGTAAATATTTATGCTCACTCTTATTGTCCTAAAAGAGAAAGAAGGAGAAGGCTTAAGATGAGTCAAGCCGCCTTCTGCTCAAACTGTGGTCCAGATCAGCTGCATCTATATGGCCTGGGAGCTTGTTAGAAATGCAGAATCTCAGTGATCAGATCCTAGCCCAACCTTACCTGTCTCCTGTAACATTTCCTATTACTTTCAACCAGAACTAGTTAGGTTAGTGTCTTTACTGAATTCTCATACCACTCTGAATGCGCCTTGTTTAAAACATCTTCACCTGCCTCTCAGTAACTTGCTGTTCCCCTGACCTAGATAATCTGACTCTTTCTTTACTGAGGTGTATTTTACGTGTTCTACAAGATCTAGCTGAAATTCTACCAATGTTATAAAGGCTTTCAGGATAACTCTAGATAGCAGATTTTTGTATAAATTCATTTTAATGATCAGGAGAACAAAGTCTATTTTTATAGTTATATACATTATTTCATTCATCATTTGTTAGTATTGTTCAGTGATTATTTCATGTGTTTTCATACAGATCACAAATCTAATTAATTTCCTTGGTAAAATTAAAAAAAAAAAAGAAAAGAAATGCAGAATCTCAGGCCCCACCCCAGGCCTGATGAATTGGAGGCTGTGTTTTAAGAAGATGCCCAGATAATTCAAAGGCACATTAAAGTTTGGGAAGCTCTGCCCTAAGAACTTCCAAGTGAGAGTGGAGGGTGGTCACAGCACTCTGAATAGCTGTCCCCCTTTGTAGTGAAAAGTCACACCATTGCTACGAACCAGTAGGAATGTCAGGGAAAGGAAGCCACTGTGTAGTTCTTCCTACATACAGTCATCAGGACCCATTATGTGCCAGATACTATTCTCGGTGCTGATATACAGCCTTGAAAAAGAGAGGGAGAGAGAGATGAAAAATCCCAGTCCTTGAGGATTAATGAATAGAGTCTACAGCACATTGGGTGGTGGTAAGTACTACAAAGAAAAATTAAAATGATATAGGGAGGGAGAAATTTTTTGCAATTTTGAATAGTATGCTTAGGAGGTGATATTTGTGCAAATATCCAAAGGAAATGAAGGGACAAGTTTTGTGACTCTTGACTGGAACAGCATGGTAGGTAAAGGGAACTGCAAATACTCAGCCCTGAGGAGGAGAAATTATAGCACATGTGTACACGAGTGAGGATGAGCCATTGACAGTTGTTTGAGGGAGAGGGAAGAATTGTAAAGATGCCCTTGACAGGTGGAAGAGGATGAAGCACGCAAGAGAAGCCAGCCCAAAAGAGGAGCATGAAGAATTTGACCAACGATATTAAGGAAGGCAGAGCATATGTGCCCAGATGTGGGTGAACTGATAGAAAAAGTGGTGGGAGATTCTGGAAGTTTCCTCTGTTGTTTAAGCTTTCTCCTTGAAATAGGAATCATGTTTACCAGCTGAGAGAGCAGGGAGGGATCATTGTCAAGGTATGAAGAGAGAGGATAAGGTCTGAAATAGCTGTCTAGAAAAGTGATGCTGGTGAAGCAGCATTGATTCCACCTGTGTGACACATCAGCACCTTTTTTCTTCTTCTCTGGCCACATTCAAGTTCAGAATCAGGGAGAGAGCAGAGAGATGGATTTAACAAAGGTTGACGTTTAACCAGGCACTGGCAAAGAAGTGAGAAGGGGGCAAGTTTGTTGAGGTTGTACGCAAGGGAGGGTACAATGAAGGATCACAGAATGGAAGCTAGATAAAAAGGACATGAAGACAAACTGCATAAAGGGCTGGGGGCAAGTAATAGGATCACTAGACTACAGGTCCCAGTAAGGTCAAGCAAGTACTGGGGTCAGGAAGGAGAAGAATTAAACTGGAAAGTTAGAAGGTAACAGAGGATAGGATTCTTGAAACTGGGATTATGAAGGGGTTACAGTTAGTGGTGATTCCATGGTCCAGCCCAGTAGCTACTCAATACAGGTGGCTACTTAAATTTTAATTATTCATATTAAAGCTTAAAATCCCATTCTTTAATTACACTAGCTACATTTCAAGTACCCAGTGGCCACATATGGCTAGTGGCTTATTGGACAGGACAGAGAAAGACTATTTCCATCAACACAGACAACTCTATCGGGCAGCACTGTTCCAGAATGTGACCGTGGGAGTTCATGGCTCAGGAAAGATAATGGACAAGGTCATTGGAGGGCCCTGGATTATCTACACAAATATTGAAATCACCAAGCACTGGGACAGGAGTAGCTTGGGAGAGAGTGACAGCGATTCAGGAGCTAAAATCTTCAAGGTGTCAGGGAGAGTGGGGTCAGCACTCCAACTGGGGAGACTCCACTGGGAATCTCCACCCCCTTATCTTCAGGTTTTTGTGCTTATCTTTTATACCATCACCTCTGCCTAGAATTCTCCTCTCTCCTTTCCAAGCCAACAGACTGGCCATGGGCTGCTGCTTGAAGATACACACTTATTCAAATAACTGACGGTGTTCATGCATGCTTTCATTGACTCATTTATTTATTCAAGAAATACTAATAACTAATATTAAGAGAACAAATTGGATAACTGAGGGTTCAAATTCAAGTTCCACCACTTACCAGCGCTGTGTCCTTAGAAATTTCCTTAACCTCGTCAAGGCTCAGTTTTCTCTACTGAAAACAGAGACATTAGCAAAATACTTTTCATTGGGCTGTGTGAGAGAGAAGTGAAATAATCAGGCTAACCCACAAGGTTCTTAGTGCAGGTGCCTGGCACAGAGTAAGAGTTCAGTAAGTGTTGGTTATTATTAATCGCATATATGTTTTGCCAGGCACTGAGCTGTGCTAAGTGCTGGTGATACGATGATAAAGTGTAATTCTCCGTTACGATTGTAATGCAATTAGATAAGAGCTATTCCAAAGGAATGTGTACAAATACTACTGGAGCATAACAAAGTGAAAGATTTCATTGTGCCTTGGGAAGATGAGAAGGTTTCCTGGGGTGATATTTGGAAATGTCTTCCAATAACTAGGAGTTTGCCTAATGGAGAAGGGGAGGGACATGCCAGGCTGAAGGAACAATATGGTGCCTTGAAGGGTGGGGTGTGTCCATGAAGCTTCAGGGAGACAAGGTGATTAGAACAGGGGATGCAGAGGAAAGCAGGAAGGAGGTGAAGCTTGAGGGGCACAGGGTCCCATCTGGCATGCTAGCCCTTGCAACTTGATCTCATGAGCAATGGGCAACCATGTCCAGGTTTCTAGACAGAAGAACAGGATCAAGATCTTGGCATTAAAATGGGAAGCAGATCAGAGGAGGCACGAAAATGAAGAGGGAGACCACTTAGGAGGCTGTTGCAATAGTGCAGGTGAGACATTGTAAGAAACTGAACAAGGGTGTTGGCAGAGAGGATAGAAAGAAAGCCATGGATGGGAGAGGCGGTTCGGATATAAAATCCACAGGACACAGGGCTTTGTTGGGCAGGATATGGGGTAGGAAGAAGAGATATCCATTCACCATCAGCCTGTTACTGGCTCCAGAGAGGAAAACTGGATGGCTGGAGAACAGAGACATCACACCTGCAAAGTCCCTTTTGCCACATTCATAATGTGTTCAGGTTCCAGGTTAGAATATGGACATCTCGGGCAGTGGTGGGGTGGGGGTGCATTATTCTGCTTACCACAACCAGTTTTTTAATGGAAAATAAAAGGAGAGATTAATAAAACTGAAAATGAAGGCTGAGTCCTGATCAGGCTAAAGGATTTGGAGTTCCCCAGGTAAGCAATAGGAAGCTCTTACTTACCATTGAATGGTGCGTTCACATGTTTTAAAATAGGAACGCTATCATCGGGTATTAAGTAAAATTTTCCCTCTGTTCCCCAGCTGTCCATTTTCCCTCTCTGGAGCCATAATAGTTATGTACCACTTCCTTATGTATTATTTCAGAAATAATCTTTCTTTCTTTCTTTCTTTCTTTATTTATTTATTTATTTATTTATTTATTTATTTATTTATAACACAAATGGTAGCAGAGTATAAAAAATTGTACTGATAAATTTCCATTTTTCCCCTCAAAATGTAACTCTTAACTCATACCACAGCAGAACCAAAAGAGCTTCCTTATTCATTTCAAATGGCAAGATAGCATTTAGTGGTATGAACCAGTGGTTCTCAGCAAGGTTGTTCATTAGAATGGTCTGGAGAGATTCTGAAAGATCCCCCGGAGTTCCAATTATGTCTTTCTCTGTCATAAACTACCTCAAAACTTAGAAGCAGGAAACAATAACCATTTTATAATGCTCACAATTTTAGGGGCCAAGAATCCTGGCAGGGCAAAGTGTGGACAGCTTGTCTCTGCTCCACAGTGGCTGGGGGCCTCACTTGGGGGGTGACTTTGATGGCTGGAGGAAAGCTGGAATGGCCCTATTGGAGCCATGTATCTGGGGCCTGGGTTCTGACATCAGCTGGGATCCTTGGTTATTCTCCACATCATGTCTACAGAGGCTGAACTATCCAAGAAGGCTTCCTCGATCATATGTTTGGTACTAGGGCTGGGATGGCTGCATAGTTAGAAACTATGATGGGTTATTCCCAATAACAGCAAGTAACGCCTATTAAAGCTTAAAAAATTGAAACATGACTTTGGATAACAGCTATCATTGCTCTCATTATTTCTAAACAGATCCCTGTGGAATGGGGAAAACTTTGGCTAGGCCATAGATTTTCCAACTATCGGCCCAAACTGAAATAGTCGGTGGTTTCCCCACCCTGTCCTAGAGCCACCAATGGCTTCCCTCCTTTTCAGGAGAACAGCAGTGGGAATTGACAGTGGCTGGACAGAGACATCCCTAGAACCCCATTCACCCTCCCAGCCTGATACTCGTCTCCTTGCCATCCCACAAAATCTGAGTCCAGGAGTTGATTTCCTTTGGGGGTGCTTTAACCAGGAAGAAATCCCAAAGCAAGTATAGAATGAACCTCACAGTAATCAGTGCCTGAAAGACCTTATATAAAGACTTGTTCCAATTCTGGGTAGCACATAGTAATGAAAGGAAGAAGAACTAATATCTAGATAGTACATTATGGTACAGTTAATCCTACTCATGTTTTGGATCTCAGCTAAAAAAAAATGCTTCCTCCAAGAAGTCCTCCCTGACAATCTTGAGACTGTTCAAGTGCCCCAATAGGTACTTTGTTATACCCTGAACCTCCCTTGTCATAGCAATTATCACAG
Organism: Camelus bactrianus; assembly: GCF_048773025.1. NCBI lineage: Eukaryota > Metazoa > Chordata > Mammalia > Artiodactyla > Camelidae > Camelus > Camelus bactrianus. The sequence goes on from NC_133563.1 coordinate 24,972,795, forward strand.
TATTACTCTTCCTGTGTATATGCCTCCTTTCTACACATACTCTCTTATAAATAAACTCTTATTTATATATCTCTGCAGTGGAGAGACCCTAATGTGACCTCCAATGATTCTTACTTCCTGTTGTCCATTGCCTTGGTAAAACTCCCTCCCCTTGAGTATGGGAGGGACCCGTGACTCATGGCTAATCAACAGAATATAGTGAGGTGGTAGGATGTCACTTCCATGGTTACATTAGGTTGCATAAGACTCCATCTCAGCAGACTAGAGCGAGAGACCCTCCTTGACTTAGTGAAGTAACTGGCCATTAAAGAAGCCTATGAGACAAGGAACTGCAGGAGGCCTCTCGGTGTTATGGGCGGGCAGCCTCTAGGACCTGCAGGTGGAATGCAGCTGACAGCCAGCCAAAACCAGAGCCCACACGGTTTTACTGTGGTAAGAAAGCGAATTCTTCCAAGAAACTAAAGGAGCCTCTAAATTTTCAGTAGTTTGTTACACAGCAATAGAGAACCAATAAATACCCACAGTAGACTATAAGCTCTGTATGGGCAGGAACCACATCCATATTGTATCCCCCATTGTATCCCCAGCACCTCACATTGTGCTCAACAGATATTTGTTGAATGAATGAATGAATGAATGAATGTGCATCACCTCTACAATATTTACAACCACTCCATAAGGAGAATTAGTTTCATTCAAGTTTTCCTAAGACAAAGAAAAGATAGTTGACACTTGCAAGATTCACATAGAGAAGAAATAGGACTTGAACTAGCATCTCCCAGGACCAAACCCCAGACTCATTCACCAACATCACAGCTATAAGAGAAAGCCAGTGGGCACCTACACAAATAATAGTCCCCAGCCCATACCTGTGGCAGACATCACTAATCAATCCCAAAAGGCTTTCAGGTTGAGTCCGCTGCAAACCTTCTCAACTCAGCATTTCAGTAGGCACAAGCAGTTGATCAGAGCTGGCTCAGGAGAGGAAGCCTATTTATCACCTGAGCTCTAAGCTCCTAGTCAGTATCTGTATCTCCATGCAGCTGAATTTGGGCTCCCTTCCTAGAAATGTATGGGAAAGAATATGAAGTAAACAAAAGTCTGAGCACAGGGAGAAGTGATAGCTAGCGGGGGAAAGCCAAGAAAAGAGATTAGGGATGGGGGTGGAAGAGCTAATATTCCTGAGAACCTTCCCTGTAGAGGAAAGCCTGCAACATTTCAGGACAGGAAATTCCACTAACGATGCATGCTACAGCTGGAGCCTCTGACGGCTGAATTCCCCGAGTCAGCTGATGGTTTCTTCCTTGCACAGAATTTGGAACTAGAATCTTTGTTTTATTATTATCATTGCCATGCCATCCCAGCTGACAACTGCACCAGGGGCGCAATGGATTGAACATTTACCATGGCTGATAGTTTTATTGTTTTGACAATTAAGGTGTATGCTTGCCTAAGGGACTGCAGTTATGATATTTTAAACATTAATCTCCAGAAAGGAAAGCCAGCTTTTCAAACAAGGAGTACCCCTGCTGCCATAAATGATAAAGCCTTAAAGTTTAAAAAAAAAAGTTGAAAAGTAAGGAAAACAGTCAATGAATTAGTTGTTTGGTTTTGACTTCTTTGTTTGTTAATAAATTGATTAAATCCCCTTTGCTGTAGACATTAAATAGACCAGGGTTACCAAATATATCAGACTGACAATACCACCTCCCACGCCCATGGCAGGCATTACTAATTAATCACATCATTCCTTCCTTCCTAGTTCCAGGTTGGTCTTGGAAGCCTTCCCAATATGGAGCTCCAGGCAACCAGTAACAATCTATCATTTTGAATCTCAAGGCAAAACTACTTGCCATCCAAGATTATAGGCACAGCCCTAGGTCACAAATAATCAAGCAAAAAGCAGCAGAGTGAAGATTTTGCAATTAAAAGCACAGAACTTGGACTCAGAGTGCCTAGATTTGAAGCCCACCTCTGCTATGCACAACCATGCCAAGCCTCAGTTTTTCCACCTGTAAAATGGGTGGTAATGACAGCAATTACCTCATGGAGATGCAATGATGATTAAATGAATTAAGCTATGTGTGGATCTTGGAAGCATGCTTTGCAAACATAAGTATTGTCCACCCTTTTTAATATTTTGATTCCCTTTGTTCTCTGTGCAAAACTTAACTCTCCCACTAGACTGCAAGGTAGGTACCATGTTTTATTCTTCTTTGCATCCCAGCATTTAATACACAATAGGAGCTGAGTCTGTATTTGTTCAACTTTTGAATCAAATTCTTCCAACCAGACTGGCAGACTCACAAGTCCTCCCCCTAAACCATCGCACATCTCTGACTCCTGTCTCTCCCATTGGTTCCTGCCCCCCCACCCCCGACCAGCCTCCATCTCTTTAAGTCTCCTCTTCATCTTCATCCTTCTTCCACTCTCCCCATCCAACCCCACCCTACCAATATTCACCTGACTCCCACCCATTCTCCAGAGCCTGCCCAGCTAGAATAGCTATTAATCTGTTCACCAGATATTTCCAGCTCTCTGCCTTCTGGATACATAGTAGAATTTTATTTCTGCCCTGACCACTGTGGTTGGGTGGGAGCATGTTAAAAGTCTGACTCATGAGTGGAGAATCTGATTGCTGGTGTGAGACCCTCCCCATATCAGATCTCCTTCCTCCTGTCACAACAACCAGCAACGTTCCAACCTGCAGCTGCTCCATCTATCTGGTTTGGAGTGAAAACTGGGTAGATCAGAGCCACTAGCTGACCCGTGATGAACCAATAGCATGGATGAGAAATAAATCTTTGGTTTTTTTAAAGCCACTGTTGTTTCTACACCATTAGTTGCCTCCTCCTGTAAGCCTGCTCCAGATACCCTTTCCTCAAAAGGGCAGGAAAAAAAAACTCATTCATTTTTATCCTAACACAGTGTCTTTCCCATAGTAAGTGCTTGTTAAATGACTGTGGAATAAATGAGCAGTCATTAAACTCTGAGCCTCTATTTGCCCAATCTGTGAAACAGGATAATAAATCTCTTGCTCTTCTTATTTTTGGGGGTGATTATGGGGCTAGAATGGAATTACGTGTAAGAAAGTGCTTTGTGAACCACAAGATGATGAACATATCTCAGACATTATTACTAGATGATTAAACCATTAAGAAAAATTCTCGGAATTCATTCATTCATTTTATACCTGGCACTATTCCAGCTTGACAATGAACACCCCCATGCAATTCTTGAGCTCTGTTGCTGTTCTTAAAATCAGGAATAAGAGCAGTGGTCAACAGCTATTGAATGAATGATCAATATATACCAGACACTGTGCTAGGTTGTCACACCATTCTCATTTATAGTCCTCAAAGAGTCATAGGAGATGGGAACCTTATGCCTATTTTACAGACAGCAAAACTGAGGTTCAAAAGGGGTAACATAACTGGCCTAAGGTCAAATGGCTAGGAAGTGGCAGAGTCAGGAGCTTGGTCAACAATCCCAAGTATCTGGACTTCTTGGGGAATATAAACTCTTTTTTGGAATCAAAGCCTTTAGCCACAGCTCTGTTCTACCTTCCACGGAAGGTGTGAATTCAACACTCTGAACTGGGCAGGGAGGAGCGCTGCAAGCTCAGGAGTCCTAAAGTGTGACCGCTGCAGGGACAGCAGAGATACCTGCCTGGATGCTCTTCCTCCCCAAGTCACCCAGTCTGAGCTAGTGCCCGATGTTTTAAAATACACATCTGTGCAGGTGCATCCACTCCCAAGAGCTAGAGTCAAAAAAAAAAAAAAAGGAGGGGGGAGCATTTATTTCTCACTTTAGAAAAGTTTATGCCATTAAAAGCATTTAAAATAGTGTCAGCTTCCTGAGCACCTGACCAGTGCTGTCACACAGGGCCGCACACTCAGAAGGCCCCACACCTGGGGTCTCAGGCTCTGCAGTGACCATCTCAAAATTCTCAAACTTTCCCTTTGCATCTGTGTCTTATAAGTGAAGCCCGACGGGACCATGGGGCTTGCTTCGGAGGCCTAGAGCCTCAGCTCACACACAGTCCCACGTCCTGCCACCTCCCGCTTCCCCGGGGAGGACTCTCAGCTCCAGACCCCCCTCCTTCCCTGTCCCCACCTGAGCACAGGCCTGGAGGAGGTTGGGGGCCGAGTGCTAGAATTTAAATCCCTCTCCTACATCAGCCAACTGACCTTGGGCATATTTTTAAGTCTCTCTGAGCCTCCATTTCCTCATCTGCAAAATGAAGGTAGAAACAATACCTGCTTCATGCAGTTGTCCGAGAAGTAAATTTGAAGACCCCTGTAGAGCGGCTAGCACGGTGCCTAGCTCACAGCGGCAGCTCCATGAATGAATGACACGTGTTATGTTCTCACAACAAGCGGTGAGGCCGGTATTGTGATCCCAGGTCACAGATGAGAAACTGAGGCTCGAGAAGACTAGGATCCGCACCCTGGAGGCTCCCGAGCAGAAGAGCCCGGATGCAAACCAGATTCCAGAACTCAGGTGGTTGATCACTGCCAGTCAAATGGAATAGAGCCTCTTCAGGTGGCTCGAGGTCCCACCCCGGGCCTGCTTCTGAGGCTTTTAAAGCACGGCCCTCTGAACTTGGGATCTGACAGAACCTCACCGCTCTCCAAGTCCTGGCGGTGATCAAGGTAGCCCTACCAGGTAGCAACCGTGCCCACCATTATGTGTGAGCCCCAAGAGACCGCTCGTGTCTGTTTCACTTCCCTTCCACGGCGTCCCATGCCGCGCCGGGCCCAGACGGGGACTTGACAAGCTCTTTTGATGAAAATCTATGTAGCTGAGAAGGCTACTCTGTACCTACCTAACGTTTGATGGCGACACTGGGCAATAGGAGGCAGGCAACAAGAATAACATAGTCAAAGCTCAATGGAAACTGAAGGCAAAGGGGAGAAAGTGGAAAAGGCAGACCATACATCAACTACATGTTTGAAACCAAGGCTTTGATGCTTTTGAAACAGAATCCAGGAAAATTGCCCTCCCCTCGCCTCCTCCCCACTAGGTGGTTGGAGGGCTTTGTCCCCCCGCGCTGTTGCACTGTTTGGGAGCCTCCAATTTCTAATCTCACGGGCAGGGAGCGCAGCCCTGAAGACTCCGGGAGGCAGGGTGTGTGTGCGCCAGCCCCGGCGCTGGAACGACCCCGGGCCTCACGTGGAGTCCAGGCCTGTCTCTGACACGTGGGGGAGGGTGGAGACAGGAGTGGGTGTTTGCTGACAAGCAGCTTCATGGGAAAGCTGGCCTCGGCATTTCTCAGTGCTGAATCAGGGAGAAAAGTTGGGCAGGGTGCCTGCGGGGTTCAACTGAGAGAGAGAGAGCACGCAGAGCCTGACGTGGGACAGCGAACACCACACGAAGCAGTAAGAGCAACAGCAAAATGATCGTCACCTGAAGGCCTACTAGGGGTCTCCAGGGCTCCCTGTCTGCCCTCACCACGGCCCTGTGAGGTAAGGAATCCCCCCCCGGGGGGGAACTATTACTCTCTCCTGCACATGAAGAAACCGGGGTTAAGAAAGATCCAGAGCTACACAGCTAACTAGTGGCTGAAGTGGCATTCCAGCTCACGTTTAACAAGATCCGAATCTCATCCACATCTAATCCATCTCCCACCCCTGCCCTGGTAAACAGAGTCTCACCCTGCCCTCGCCTCCTTCTCCTGCAAAGGGTAGGAAAAGCCAGACAGACAGGAAACCAAGCAGATGTGGAGAGTGGCCTTCGCCTCTCAGACAGACGGGCCCCCAAGGGCAGGAGGCTGGGTGGCTGTTGTTCAGCCCTGAGTGGGGCAGTCCTACACCTGCCCATCCAGATGGACAGAGAACAATCCAGACCTCCCCGTTCCTCCCTGATTACGTCACCCGGAGCAGCACTGTCCAGTAAAAATATAACGCAAGGTACATATTGTAATTACAACTTTCTAGTAACTACATTTTTAAAAGTAGAAGGAAAGAGCTGGAATTAATTTTAATAATATGCTTCATTTAACCCATCTATCCAAAATAGTATTGTTTCAATATATAATCAACATAAAAAAATGATTGACATAGTGTATATTCTTTGTGTGTGTGTGCGCTAAGTCTCTGAAACCCAGAGGGCCTTTACATTTGCCCCGCACCTCCATCCGGACCACCATTGGCACGTGTGGCTGGTGGCTGCTATATTGGATGGGGCAGGTCTACAGGATACCAGAAATTTCCAAATGAATACCACCTTTCTCTCCATGATGAAAAGGCATTTTTAATTATCATACAGGAAAATTGATTTTTTTCATGTACAGTTCTATGAATTTTAACACACATATAGATGCATGTAACCACCACCATAATCAGGATACAGAGCTGTTCCATCACCCCCAAAGGACACCTTGGCGCTATTTCTCTACTGTCACACCCTCCACCCTCCCCTAATTTCTGCACAAATGGAATCATACAGCATGTAACCTTTTGAAATTGGCTTCTTTTACTCGGCATAACGCTTTTGAGATTCATCCAAGTTTGTTGTGTGCATCGGTAGTTCATCCCTATTTGTTACTGAGTTTTATTACATTGTAGGGCTATACCAGAGCTTGCATATCTATTCAATTGCTGAAGGATCCTTGACTCGTTTCCAATTAGAATGATAACGATTAGAGCTGTTATAACGTGTACACATAAGTTTTCACTTCATTTCTCAGGAGTGAGATTATTGAGCCACATGGTAAGTGTATGTTTAACTTCATAAGAAACTATCAAAATGTCTTCCAGAGAGGTTGAATCATTTTTTATTCCCATCAGCAATGTGGAAGAGTTACAGTTGCTCTGCATACTTATCAGCACTTGGTATTGTCGGTATTTTTATTTAGCCATTCCGATAGGTATGTAGTTGTATCTCATTATGGCTTTAATTTGTTTTCCCCTAGTGACTAATTATGCTGAGCATCCTTTAATGTGCTTCTTTACCTTCCATATGTCTTCTCTGGTGATATGTCAGTTTAAGTCTTTTGCCCATTTTTAAATTAGATTGTATGTTTTAAAAGTTCTATATATTCTAGATGCAAGTCTCTAGGTTGTTTTTTTATTTTCTTAACATTGTCTTTCACAGAGTAATAGTTTTTTAATTTTGATGATGTCCAACTTATCATTTTTTTTAATGAATTTATGCTTCTGTTATCATTCGTAAGGACTCTTTTGCCTAATTGCAGGTCATGGAGATTTTTTCCCTATTAAGTTTTTGAACAGTAAATCACATGTTTAATATCCAAGGGGTTATAACTGTCTAAAGAAATTCAGCTGTGGGTTTCAGCTGTGAAAATCCACGTCGCCATCTGGATTCATTCATTCGCTCCACAGACATTTTAATAAGTGGAAAGTCATCACTAGTAAAACAAAGATGATTACAATTTGGTTCACAATAGTAGCTGCCACTAACTGAGGGTCTAGGGCTAGTGCCCATATAAATATTATCTATACCCTCCAACCTGGCATTACTATCCTCATCTTACAGGAGAGGAAGTAGAAGCTTAGACAAGTTAAGCAATTATCCAGCCACACAGGCAGGAAGCAGCAGAATGAGGATCCAATAACACCAAAGCCCTCAGGTATGGAAGGGTTCTTTGGTTTCTAGCAACAGAAAACAGCTCAACCTACCCATGTGGTAAAAAAAAAAAAAAAGTGGGTAAGTGCTCCACAGGTATTTCACAGAGCCAACCCAATGGCTGAACAATCCTATTTTGGAAGGAAAAAAGTCAAGGGAGTTCAAAGATCCAGACAGCAAGAAAAATAGAATTGTTAACTCCCAGATACCTCCTCTGAATGAAGCATCTTCAATTATTTTCAGCCATTGCGTGTGTCCTCTCCCAATTCAAGTTCCTGGAGCGATCACCTGATTGACTTGTTGTGCGTCATGTGACCATCTTTTGACCGAGGAAGATGGAACACCTTGAGTGACAGCCCCACCAAAACTATGTCCAATTAGGGGGCACAGTCTCCTTTCCTTGTTGAAAGGAGAATCAAGGTGCTGTTACCAGAGGGAAGTGGGAAGAATTAATCCTGGGAAGGTAAAATACTATAGTGTCCCACTAATTCAGTGACTTGCAACATTTTTGACCATGATCCATGTTAAGAAATATACTTCATCACCATGTATGTATATGCACCTACGAATGAAATGAAATTTTCATGTATCAGTATGTGCCCTTCTAATGTGTAGTACACTCCAATATGTTATACTCATCAGACCCTGAACTGTGACTTGGGACGTCAGAGCCCACCAGCTCCTGTTGGAGAGCCTCTCAGCATGATTAATCTTCTTCCTCTTCTCCATAGCCTTCAGGCTGACTATATTCAGCTGAGAGAATAAACCAACAACACAGCAACCAGCCTTTCCTCATTTCTGCAACTGATTCATCTTTTCCCTGTGTCTGCTTGGGTCTCCAAGCTCAGTAGCCCATCTGGCTGAAGGTATATCCTGCTGTTAACAGCCTCCACTGGGATGGCTCAAAAATAAGAGAGACCCTATCCATTTCTACCCCATGTGTTTGCTCCATGAAACTGAATTTTATTTAAGCATCACATTAGGGAAGGAAAAGGAACTTCAGTCTTGGCTTTCTTGATATAGTATGTTTACTATCCATTAAGGCAATCCTCAAAAGAAAAATTTCAAAACTAAAATCTCCCAAGCACACTGTGCTTCCCAAGTCCAAGAGCATCTTTCAGTGAATATTGGAAAATGGTAGCGCTGGAAGGGGCCCTAGGGATCATCTATTAGAAGAGGAAGCTGAAGGCCCAAGTCAGGGAGTGACTTGCCCAATACCATGGCAACCCAGGTGCTTTGAGCTCTTGCCCCCAGATGATGTTCTACTGGGCAAGCTGGGGACAGACAGAAGAGCAGCCTACTGAAAGTGGCGATCCATGTGAGAAATGTACATATTTCGCCATGATGTGAGTCTATACACACGTGACTGAAATGTGTGTGCAGAAAGTCAAATTGGCGCCAAGGAAAATAGTTGCTTTAAAGCCTGCAGACTTAGCCCCAACTGTGAAGAAAACAAAGTGATCGTCACTATTTACCAAGCCATCTCTCCCAGGTTGACTAATCCCAGGGCCACCATATTGCATAACTCCAGGGGGCCCAGCTCACTCTGTACCGCTCATCTGTGTTTGAGGAAGGCAGAAGAGTGAGAGCTCAAATATTAGCTATTATTTTTCTTGTTCCGCATTAACAGCAGGAACCGAGGTATTCATTGATAACTACAGGATTCATTAAAAACAAATAGTAACTGAAGAACCACCCCAAGGATTTTGACTTTCAACATTCAAAAGAATGAATCTATAAAAGCAAGTTAATCACAAACATAACTAAGAGGACATTCAGAAAGCGCTGACTTAAGCGCTTACAAAAGCGGTAGGCATTCTTCTCCGGGCTTTAAGTATGTAAATTCTCACAACAGCCCCTAGGACGTAGGCACTGTTATTTGTCTCCCATTTACAAATGAGGACACTGAGTTGTAGAGCAATCAAGCAACTTTCAAGTTCCGTAGCTGGGAAGTGGGAAAGGAATTCAAAGGCGTAAATCTGAAAGAAGTTGTTTTATTTATATATATATTTATAAACATATTTATAATGAAATACTACTCAGCCATAAAAAAGAATAAAATAATGCCATTTGCAGCAACATGAATGGATCTTGAAATTGTCATACTAAGTGAAGTAAGCCAGAAAGAAAGAGAAATACCATATGATATCACTTATATGTGGAATCTAAGAAAAGGACACAAATGAACCTACTTACAAAACCAAGACAGACTCACAGACACAGAAAACAAACTTGTGATTACCAGGGTGTAAAGGGAGGGGTTAGAGGGACAAACTGGGAGTTCAGGATTTGCAGATCCTAACTACTATATATAAAATAGATAAACAAGGTCCTACCGCATATAGCAGAGGGAACTATATTCCATATCTTGTAATAGCATATGATGAAAAAGAATATGAAAAGGAACATATATGTATAACTGAATCACTATGCTGTACACCAGAAATTAACACAACATTGTAAATCAACTAAACCCCAATTGAAAAAATTTTTAAAGGCAGCAATTTGGCTCCCAAAACTGTGCACTTGACTATTTACAATATCATCCCTTTTGTAGGAGTCAGTTCATCAATGTTACTTGCTTGTTAGAGCTGTGGGGGCAATTGAATCCTGCTCTGTTTCCCTCAAACCACTGCAGGTGACCTGCATGAGGTTTGCAGTGGGGCGGCAGTGAGGAAGTTACCTTGCTCCGATGTTGTAGGAAGGAGAAAGCTCGGCTCCGGGAAATCTACAAAGGAGCAAAGACATCATTAGGGAAGCACAGGTCTGGACAAGAGTCCCAGGTCCCCCAAACATCACCATGGGAACTCAGAGGAGGCTCTGAGCCTCTGAGAGCTCCTCTCTTACCCCCAAGCCCAACCCTCCTTCACAGGATGGAGTGAAAAAGGGAGAAAAAATGCTTTAAGCCCCTCCTCCATAGGCCAACAACATATTCAGAGTAACTCTGAGAATCTCCTCCAACCAATAGAGAGAGGAGAGATTTTTTTTTTCAATTCCTCCCACTCTGCAACCTTGAGCAAGTTACCTAATGTCTCCAAGTCTCAGTTTGTTCACCTCTGTAGACCTACCGTACACACACGTGTGAGAATTAAATTGAGATGCGTGGGGAAAAGGGCTTAGCACGATGCTTGCCACCTGGCAGAAGACCAATCAGTGAGCCAATAAAGGACAGTCTCCTTCTGCACTTTTGGGATAAAAAGAACAAGGTTAGGTTCCTAATCAACATTCATTATTCTTCTTTACCAATAAACTCTTGATTTCATCAGGGCTTTGATATGCTCAGTTCGATTCCTTTGTGGGTCCAGGTGGCCTTATTTCAGTTCTGGCAAATGAGATGTAAGGAAAAGACTACTGGGGGAGGCTTCCGGGACATTTGTCGCTTCCCTAAAAACAGGGAACGAACTCAGCTAACATTTCCCTTTGATATTTCCTATGATACGGACAAAATCCACAGGCTGGTCTCAGGAACAGAGACGGGGCCTGGATCCTGAATAACATCCTTTGGTCACCATGCCAATGCTAGACTCCCTGACTCTTGTTGGGTTAGAAAAATAAACCCCTATCAGGATTCCCGTTATTTGCAGCTGAACACATTTCTAACTGATATTTACCAATTCCATGTACTGAAATAAACAAAGTACAAAGATGCTGGACTGTTTGTCCAGGGTCATATCATGAATTAAAAGGTGGCAAATCCAGGCCTGTTGAGTATCTGAGTCTTAAATTCCCAACCCAAATACTCTCCTAATAGACTATGTTCCCATGAAAATTGTATTTATGGCAAGAGTCAGAATGATCGCTGTTATAAAATATTTAAATGGAAGCCAGTTGCGCCACAGATAAGATGCTTCCTTCTGGAAATGGAAGTAGCCAATTAATTAAAAAAAAAAAGAAACTTGAATTTCATTTAATCTCTGCAAGTAGGCTTTTAAGTCTTGGGGCAAATCACACACGAAGTTCAAAGTTCAGAAGAGAAGCTTATCTTCTAAGGAACCCAGCTTCAGCCCTCTGCAAACACAAGGAAACACCTTTGAACACCACGCTGTGAAATCAACCAACTAGAACTGCCTGCCCTGACAGCTCTCCTAGAGAAGATATTGAATTCGCAAAAGCAATGCCTTTGAACCACTAATAAATATTTTATAACCTGATCACTTAGGAAGTCAGGATTGGAAAGCACTATTGTAGAAATATAATCTTTGCCTGGCCAAATTGTTTGAGCTTAAAGTTATCATCTGCCTTGGATTGCTACAATTTAGTGAAAACTATTTGCTGGACCCAAAAAAAAAAAGTAATAAATAAATTCCATTAATAAAATCATATTCAAATGCTCTTGCAGAGAATTTATGTCTGTAGAATGTGAGATTGGTCAGACTCTCTGGAACTTCAGGGTTCCCAGAAGAGAAAGGCCTGCTCCTTTCCTTGGGAAGTGATGTGTCCTTGGGACCATCCAGGTGGATGTAGGTAGCAGTGCTTAGAACTAATCCTGCCACCAACCCGTGGACTCTGAGTGTGTGGCTTCGTAGTCATTCCCCCAAGGTAATAGCTGTGCTCATGTCCCTGTTCCCCTGGCCAGACCCAATGTGTCCAGCGTGAAAACACATGACCAAAGCTGTGCCAGATTCTCTCCCGTGAGAAGTCAGAACGTAAACAAAAAGACATGGTGATTGGGAGTCTTTAGAACTGAGTCATGTAGCTGGCAGCAAACTAGAGAATGAGCCCACAAATTTCTGCCAGCCACCGAGGTCCCAGGGGCTTGTCTATTCTCGCCCTTTCTAAGATTATCTCATTCTGTGAGCTGTCCTAGTATTTTCCCGAGAAATACTTCATTTTAAACTTGAGCTACATGGAATTGGTTTCTGCTGCTTAAAAACGAAAGTCTCCTAGTGAATACACTTGACATTATTGCACACCCACTGGTAGGGTCACAGAGTCAGAAGGACTATTTCCTTCCCACCTCCAAGCAGAGAGAAGCAGTCCTAATTTGGGGCAAACAGGAATGACAAGCAATCTCTACCTTATTGTCTCTAGGCTGCTAAGGAAAGAGGTTTCAGCGTTCAGCCCTCACACTCTATACCAGAACCCTTCTTCCCCACGTTTTTTCTTCCACCTGTCATGGTGGCAGCAGAGTGACAAGTGGTTCAGGGTGTGGGCTTTATAGCTGGACCTTGGGTAAGAATCCTGACCCTGCTGCTTCTGGCTGTGTGACTCAGGGTGTTGTTCAACCTCTCTGTGCCTCAATTTCCCCATTTGGAAAGAGAGGAGGTAAACATAGTGCTTACCCCTGGAGTTGCTGTGAGGAGTGAGTTAACCTAGATGAAGTGCTCTGAATAGCACCCCATCCCTAACTTCTCCAACATCCTCCTCCTGTATTGCAGGCAGCTTACTTATCAAAAACACATGCTCTTTCCTGCCTACAAGTCTTAGGGGGCCTTGAAAATTCTGTTCTTTCTGCCTGGGAACCCCACTTCACCTGGACCCATTCCTTATATCCACTCAGTGATATATTGCAAAAATGGCCCCAGTTCTCCACCCCTCCCTATATCTACACTCAGTCTTTGCTCTGCAGTTTCACAGCCACTCCCATCAGGAGCCTATATTCCCCATTCCTTGATTCTGGACTAGTTACAGACCTGCCTTGGCCAATAGAATTCAGTAGGAGTGCCAGTGCTTTGAGCCTGGGACTCAAGAGACCTTTCCTGTTTCCGCTTTCTCTCTCTCAGATCACTGCAAAGCCACAAGCCTGAGCTAGCCTGCTGGATGATGAGACCCATATGGACCAGTCCCCATCATTATCCCAGCCTCCAGCCAACCAATCCCTTGAAGCAGAGCCACCTAGCTGACCTGCATCTGACCATAGATGTGTGATATTCTCACTGAAACAGCTGAGACCAGAAGAATTGCCCAGCAGAACCCAGCCCAAATTACCAACTCACTGCATTAAAAACTAAATGAGTGATTGTTGTCTCGAGCTGCTAAATTTGGGGGGAATTTGCTACATTGGAAAAGATAACTGGCACGTACCCTCTCAAAGCCTCAGATTCCTCAATGGTGTAGTGGAAATAATGAAAGTAGGAATAATAAAACCTACCTCCTACATTAAGTGTAACAATTACATGAGATAATGCTCATCAAATGTCTATGTTACGTTAAGAATGACATAACTGTTAACTACCACAGACGTGGGGTAACGATACTGGATTTTTTAACAAGCTTAGCACCACCGCACACAGAAGATCAATAAATAGTTTTTATTGATGTGTTGTTGTTAAATATCTCAGGATTTGCTCCCTCATTCTCTCCCCTCGCCAGGAACACAATCTATCACCACCATCTCCTACCCCACCCCTGGCTTCAGTTTTCTCACCCTGATGATTAGACCTTGGCTCCCAAACCCCTGGCCTCACACCGGGGCATCCCCAGCCTGCCCGGCCCCGTGAGAGGGGGAGGCATCAGGACCCAGGTCAGGAAGGTGGTCACATTTAATCCCTGAACTCCTTAAAATTCAGCCCCCTGCGGACCTTAGCCACTAGGGGGCAGCCTCACCCTCCAGCCACACAGAAAGCGGGGACTGTCCTGGAGGTGCTCCTCTGTTTTCTGATCGCACTGCCCACCTTCTCTGAGGGCCCAGGATTTGAGAAGCCCCTACTGTGTGCGGGCCACACCCGCTCGGTGATCACTCACCTGTCCACACCCGACCTTCCCTCCCGACTGAGGAGCGACCCCTCCCCCAACCAGCTTGCGGAGACATGGGAGGCGACACTTCCCCAGCTCCGGGCAACCTCTCAACCTACGTGAGTGGTTTCATAATTCATGCCTGCCCATCAGCGGACAGATTTAGCCTGCTGCCTGCTGAGTCTGGAAATACTGAATATTAAAATATCCCAGACGCTCGCCCTTCTGACGCCCTCGCCTCTCTCAGATTCACAGGCAGTTGGTTGCACAAACAATCCCAGGCACACACATCAGTTTGTGGATTAAGTAGATTTTGAGCGCTCATGTGTGTAACTTTCATGGAAGCAGGGGAAGGAGTATTCAGGGCCATGGATTAGATGCATGATCTTGGAGAAGTCCTAGTCCTCTGGATTCAGAGCCAGTGCATTGTCTCCTGCACCACTTTGCTGCAGAAACTCCCCTGGCCCTTTTCGTAGTACTATTTGCAGTCTGGGAAGTGGGACTCCTATTTGAAGGGCTTTACTGAGCAAAGTCAGCAAAAGATCTAAACATTCTCCACCCTCCGAGGTTATAGCCATAGAGAATCTCCCAGGAATTAAAACTGACCAATGTTTGAGGATGGAGGAAGAAGAGAGAATGTTTTGTATTTGGGAAAGAAAGATGTGTGTGAGTGTGTGTGAGTGTATGTGAGTGTGTGTCATGCCCCCTTCACAAAAGTCTGGTTGACTTCCCTCACACACATAAAAGACAACCAAACATTTCCCGCCTCTGAGGCTGAAATTTTAAAACTTCTATTAAAAGAATTTCTAGGCTAATTTGCAGCAACATGGATGGACCTGGAGGTCACCATTCTAAGTGAAGTAAGCCAGAAAGAGAAATAAAAATACTATGATATCACTCATATGTGGAATCTAAAAAAAAAAAAGACACAAATGAACTTACTTACAAAACAGAAGCAGACTCACAGATATAGGAAACAAACTTATGGTTACCAGGGTGGGGGAGGAGGGTGGGAAGGGATAAATTGGGAGTTTGAGATTTGCAGATATTAATTACTATATATAAAATAGATAAACAGCAACTTTATACTGTATAGCACAGGGAACTATATTCAATATCTTGTAGTAACCTATAATGAAAAAGAATATGAAAAGGAATATATGTATGTATATGTATGCATGACACATTATGCTGTACACCAGAAATTGATGCAAAATTGTAAACTGACTATATTTCAATTAAAAAGAATTTCTAAGCTAATACACACACCTTTGCTAGTACCTAGTAATGACCACCTGCAAAAATGGGTTTGGGATTTCAGGGAAGGAGGGTGGGAATTCCCTGCAGATTCAAAATAGAGGAAAGGGTTCTGCCTTCTGTCCTGGCAGATTCATTCTTTCCTCCACTAGGAATCTGGTGAGGCCCTGAAGCAGGCTCCCCACACTGAGCAGAATTCGAAAGGAGCTAATGCTGCATTTCAGTGTGTGTGATCCAATGAAGGCAGCGAGACCTCCAAGGGGGAATGAAGGATGGCATCCAGGCAACACTTAGAGCATGCGTGGTGACAGTATCAGGACCACAGCAGGCAACAGAGTAAGTCTCCGCAGAGGGTCTGAAATTCCTCCACACATTCAGGGAAAAGGCTGCTCAGGCCGGAGTGTGTTTTATGAGGAAGAGCTGGGCCAGGCAGTCCTGTATTCAAGCCCTGGCTCTGTCATTCACTGTGGGACCTCGGACAGTGTATAGATTCCCTGTTGAGCCTCAGTTTCCTTCTCCGTGAAATGGGGATAACAATACCCACTTCAGAGCCTCGTCCCGAGGATTCACTGGATTTCCCCCCAGCGCTTCGTTAGGAAATTTACCTGGGTCTTAAAAGAAGGGACTCTGGGCTTGAAGATGATTTAATGATAGTTGATGGATAAATTGCTAGCCGGATTACTAAACAGTCAAACTGAGCATGATGACTAATTACAAACAGGTGGACTTTGCCCACACTTCTCCCTCACTGAGGGTGGGGGGATGGGTTCCTAATATTCTCTTTTCAGAAGTGTGCAGCCAGGAATCTAGGAGTATTCATTGTGTTAGTTTCCATCAGATTACCATAAACTTAGTTGCTTAATAAACCTGGTGGCTTCATATACCAGAAACGCATGAGTTGAAAGCCTAGGGATGAACCTCAAAGAAACAGTGCTCTGCCTGAAACCCCACTACAGCGAGGCCCAGCCTACCTCCTGGACCCATGACATTTCCCGAGGGGACCCCTATTTTTATAGGAGGTAGGAGGGCTCAGTGGTTCAGATATGGAGTTTGGAACTGAAACTCCTGGATAGAAATCCTGATTCCACCACCAACCAGACACGTGGCCTTGGAAAAGTGACTGCTTTTCCCTGAGTCTCAGGCTCCTTTTCTGTAAACTGCAGTTGGTGATAACAGCACCACCTGGTAACCTTGCGAGGATGAAATGAGTTGATTCTGATGGAGTGCCTGTCACAATGCCTGGTTTGGCCAGAGCGATATGTAAATAACACTTGCTATTATCAACACCACGGAATTAGCCACCTAGGGCTGTCATAACTAATGACCACAAACTTATTATCTCCAAACAACAGAAACTTATTCTCACACTGTTCTGAAGATCAGAAGTCTGAAGCTAAGGTGTCAGCAGAGCCATGCACTATCCAAAGGCCCTAAAGGATACTTCCTGTCTCTTCCAGCTTCTGGGTGGCTACTGACATTCCTTGGCTGTGGCTGCACCCCTCCAGTCGCTGCCCTCATCTTCCCATGGCCTTCTTCCTTGCCTCTTCCTTCTCTCTCATCTTGTCAGGACACTCACATTGAATTTAGAACCCACCCTAATCCAGTATTATCCTTTCTCGATCCTTCCCTTCATTATATCTGCCAGACCCTATTTCCAAATCAGGTCACATTCTAAAGTTCCAGACAGGCATGAATTCTGGGGGACAGTATTCAACCCACGACACCCCCCTTGCCTCCCCCTTGGGTTACTGTGAGGGTTTCCTCTCCTTTCGGAGTATAGGGATGTACTTGATGGCAGTACTGTTCATTAGCTCCCTTTTGGTACCTTCATCAGGCTTCTCCCACAGGCTCTTCTTGTGGCTTCACTAACAAGGGGCTGCAGGAAGCTGGTCCCCACACCTCCTATGTTCATGGTGAACCGCCCTTTACGTGGCTCCCACTCACTCTCCACCACAGCCCTGTGTGTGAAGTCAATGGCATCAGCCCGCACTTTGCAGAGGAGGGCACAGGCTCCGGGGGTGAAGGGATTGCTCCAGGTCTCACCAGCCAACAAGGGGCAAATCCAGGCCTTCTGTAACCCAATGCTCGTTCCACTTCAGCACCCGTACTGGAAGACAGCGCCCTCTTAGGAAGAGTGACCAGATGTCCAGTTTACATCTGTTGCCACAGCATCAGTATCATTGGCTGTCCCTCTTGCTCTTAGATGTGTCCATTTGGACAGTAAATTTTATGGTCACCTTCGTCTCAGAAGTCTTGGCCTCAGACCTCCCTGCCTCTGCCCTAGAACCAGCCCTCTCTGTCTTAGGCTACAGGACACAGTGTCCTCCTATTTCTCTTCTCTTCTGCAGGAGCCTCATGACAAAGAAGTATGGAGCTTTGCCCAGGTTGGGGGTGGTACTTTATATTCCTCAAGGAAGCCATATCTGTCTCTAAAGTCTCTCAATGCCTACCCGTCCCTGGGTGAAAAACCAAATGAAAATAGGGGCTAAGCATTGCTCCCAATACACGCCACAATACAGAGAACTCCCACCCCAAACCTTCTCTGCCTGGCCTCAGAGAGCATCGAAAGGCTGGAAGAACAAAAATCCCACAGCAGCCCGTGTGATGCTTCCTGGTGGCAACTCTGTAACAAGGTCAGAGACAGAAACAAGTAGAGATAAAAAGAGGAGGAGTTTTTCTGGAAGATAGATTGACAGTACAGGTCAAAAGCCTTAAGTGATATGTGTGTATGAGTATGTGCGTAGAATGAAGGGGATTTGCGGGCAAGGCTGCTTGGCTGAATGTAGGGAAAGGTTCTGGAAGGGTATCCAGCAGAGTGTTAGCAGCGATGGCCCTGGGGATTAGGATTGCTCGGAGAGGCAAAGGAGTGAGGAGGTGATCACCACATGATTTGTGCATGTCTGTTTCTTTCCTTATTTAAAAGCTTTATTGCATAACCTTTTTTTACTCCTCAATTTCAATGCAGGAACTTAAGCTGAAGAAATAATTAAGCGCATGCCCAGAGACTAAGTTACATGCTCCTGGAAGCTTTGCTTTATAACAATAAAAACTCAGTAGTAACTTAATCATCCAGTAATAGGGGGGGGTTAGTCGTACAGAGAACACAACTCAGCTGTTAAATAATTTTGCAGATGAGAATGTACTGATAAAAAAAAAGCTGTTTGCCTTACATCATACAGAAATAAAGCAACTTTCACAAATGAGTATGATACAATACTATACCACTTTTTCTTTTTTTTTACATTTTTAATTGAATGAAACATTCTTTAAATTATATATTGCCTTATAATTTTCAAAACTTTCACACATTTTTGTCCAAATTTCTTCTGTTAAGGACACCAGTCATTTGGGATTAGGACTCACCCTCATGACCTCATTTTAACTTAACTGGCTCATGAAAAACCTTGTCTCTAAATAAAGTCACATTCTGATGTACTACGGGTAGGACTTCCATGTATGACTTGGTGGGGGAGGTGGCGTGGGGGGTGTGGATAGAATTCAGCCCATAACAGGGACCTAAGGCAAACTGGAGTGTAGAGGCTTCACCTAAAGTCACTCAAGTGACATGGACTTTTAAAGCAAGGTCCTGGCCAATTAAAACCCAGCTGAGGGTCCCTGTTGCCCCTCCCCGCTCGGAGGAGCACCGCCCCCCCGGGTAGTGTTTCTCATGCTGGACACAGTAGGAGACCAGGAGCACCACAGACCCCGCCGGTCCACAGTCCCTCCCGCAGAGCTGAGTCCTCTACAAATGTTTTAACTTGGGGGTTTTACTATTGTGATCACCTAACAACGATCATCTTTGCAGTTTTAAAGACAGAATTCTCAGAACTGCTCATGCACAACTGAAAGACTATCGTCATAAAATGGGTCTTGGATGTTTCAAGTTATCGTTTCTGAAAATAAGGTGCTGGAAAACACGGGGTCCACCATCATGGTTTTAGACATCCATGAGAAACAAGGCCCATAAAAGGACATGACTCGTAATTGTCATGTTTGCAGAGTTTTTAAGCAAGACTGACATCTTTCACCCAACCACCGTGACGCTTCTGTTTATATTTTACTGGTAAGCAAGAGAGGAATAATCTAGTCCTCACGTGTTCTGCCTCCTTTTGTTGAAATATTTGTGGCTTTTTTTTTTTTTAACAAAATCAAGTAAAATGCGGGAAATTTTTAATGACCACAATCTCACCTTACCAAAAAATGATTCCATGTCCCCTCCTAGTTTTTCTACAGATGCTTGGGTAATGTTTGTGGAGTTATGGACACTAAATAGACATAATGTTAGGCTTGACTTTTTTCCCTTATCATTTAGCAACAACTTTATGTTAGTTTCAGGTGTACAAGATAATGATTGGCTATTGTTACACAATTCACATTGACACCACGATAAGTCTAGTCACCATCTGTCACCATGTACAGTTATGACACTATTATGACTGCGGTCTCTCTGCTGCATATGACATCACCACGACTTATTTATTTTATGACTATTATCATTATTACTTTAACAACTACTGCCACCACCACCAGTGCTCACCAGAGTCATGGGCTGAATGTCTGTGCGCCTCTCAAATTAATATGTTAAATCCCAATGCCCAGTGCAATGGTATTTGGAGGTGGAGAGTTTGGGAAGTGATTAGGTCATGAAGGTGGAGCCCCCATGAATAGGATTAATGCCCTTAAAAGAGGCTGGACAGAGAGCCCTCGTCCCTTCCACCATGTCAGCACACATAACTAGGAGGCACCATCTATGAGGAAACGGGCCCTCACCAGACACCACGTCTGCCAGCTCCTTGGTCTTGGACTTCCCAGCCCCCAGAACTGGCAGAAATATATTCCTGTTGTTTATAAGCTGCCCCGTCTGTGGTATTCTATCACAGCAGCCTGAGCGGACTGACAGCCAGGCAGATCCTGCCCCTGGGGTGTGCCCACATGTCTTACTTTGCGTTTCCTAAACCTGGTGCTGGTACCCTCAAAGTCAGACTCTGAGATAAGGACGTGGATGCAAGGAGTTTCTTTGGGACGCGATCCCAGGAAGACAGAAAAGGAAGTAGGAGGAGTGAGACCAGGAAGAGGACAGACCCACAAAGGGCGTGTCCACGAGAAGCGGCCTCTCTGTGGGCTGGGGCTCACTGCCCGCTGGGGAGCCCCCAGGATAGCGCCTCCTCTCCCACCTAGGCAAGGACATGCTAAAGACCCCGTACTGTCCAGTCACGGAGTGTGTCAGAGAGGATGACCACTGCTGGAGGGAACCTGATGTCAGATGCTGTCCCCAAGACCTCTAAAGCTTGCAACCTCTCTGACTTAGCAATTCCGTTTCAAAGAACTTATGCTAGGCGAATAATCATAGATACGCACAAAAGCACAGCTAAAAGAATTCTCACTCCCAGAATTGTTTATAATAGTGAAAAATGGGCCACAATCTAAACGTCCAATAACAGGAGAGTGGATAATTAAACCATGGTTCAGCCCCACAGTGGAATACCCAGCAGCCACTGAAAATGGTTTTGTTCGAGAGTATTTAATGTCACAGAAAAGTGACCATGATATTGGTTGGTCATTTTTTTTAAAGCAGGTACGAAGACACATAACCCAATAAGTGTGATATGACTTCATGAGGGTTTTAATGTAATAAGCACACACGCACACATATTCACGCACAGACCTGGAAAGATAATGACTAAAAATGATGACAGGAATAGTAGCTGAGTGGTTGAATTGCATTTTAATTTTCTTTTTTTTTTTTTCTTTTCAAAATGTTCTACAGTGTTCACGTGTTAGGGGGCTGCTCTGACAGAACCGGGCTGCCAACGCGGAGGGCCTGCGAGAAAGGGGAGCATCACTTAGCTTGCTGCCTGTCCAAACGGGCTTGTATTTTTCTCTAATCTGAAAGGTCCTGAGATGAGGCACCTCAAGGAGACCAACTGGCCTCCGACTTTTAAGCAGCCCCCCTGGGGCACATGCATCTCTGAAAATACGTGGGCTTTTCCAATGAGAAGATCCAGCCCACAACCAGAGAAGGAAATTATGCTTTTCTCAGTACATTTCTCCATCTCCAAATTTTAATCATTGGAATGGGGCTACCTGCTGGCTTATGTTGTTTGAAGACTGATTAAAATGAGTTGATTCTATGAAGTTATCAGATTTTAATAGGGGGAAGGGGAAATGCAATATTTATACTGCTTTCTAATCTCTGATATTATTTCTTGTTCTCTGAATCCCTCTGAGGTAGGATTCAGGCAGGATATAGGTAAGGAAAGGCGGCTGTATGGAAAATCTTTGCATTCACTCAAAAAATATTTTCTGATTTTCAGAGGAGGAGGGTGGCCTGCCCTTCTCTGGTTTTTCTCCCACACAACAGGATTAGAGGAAATTTCATCCGTTTTATCACTTCCAGTGCCTCTGTCTACTCCCTCCCTCAAAAGCTTCCCCCCAAGAGAGGGAGACAGGCTGCTATCACTGCTCAGAGGCCCACGGTGATCATGGGACGATGTGTTACCGTCAGGTGGACCTGCTCCGCTGCTACAGTCCGGCGTCTGTGAACACAACCTTTTTCCCAGTTCCTCTGTCACAGGGCAGGGCCTGCTGGACCCAGTTCCTGTTCTGTGCCTGACTCTGTGCCCGCTGCTGGGTGTGCAGTGCAAGCTGGCCATCCCCGCCCGGGGAGCTGGTTGGGCAAGTAGACTTAGAGAAGGCCCTGTAGTCCCAGCCATTCTAGATTTGAGGGAACAGGGAGAAGGAATTCTCACTTTTTCCTCTTGACTGAAGCCCTGATTCCTTATCCAGCCTTAATTGAAAAAGGTCTTCATTGTGGGGGAGGCTGGGGGATGGGGTGCTTGCAGATCATTAAGTGAGCTTCTAATTTGCTCCCCAGTTGATTACTGTTCCTTGTATATGACTTGGTCAGGAACCCATGGGGTAGCAGAGATGAGTGGGAGGGTTTGCCCTCATCCTGAGAACTTAAATCTGAACACCTGACAAGTGCTAGGTATTGTGCCCGGTGCTGAATACATAAGGAAGACTCCGTCCTTGACTTTGTAGGGTTTGTAGCCTGTGGGAGGAGGCAGATATGCAAGTAAATATATGTAATAATAAGTACAGTCGTCTGCCAGTATCCGCAGGGAATTGGTTCCAGGAACCCCTGTGGACAAAATCCGAAGAGCCTCAAGTCCCTTATCTAAAACGGCACATACAGCCCACCCACAGTCAGAACCAAGGTTTGTTTGGATGGGGAACCTGTGGATACAGAAAACCAACTGCACAATATAGTGTGATAAACACAATAATGCAAGGATGTACAAAGTGCAGGGAAGCACAAAGAAGGGAAAACATTCCATTGTGATGGAAGGGATTGGGAAAGAGACTGAAAGGCCCCACAGAAGAAGTAATATTTAAGCTGCATCTTGAAGACTAACTGGAGAGACGCAGGAGAAGGAGATTCCGGGCACAGGGAACAGTGTGTGCAAGAAAAAAGAGTGCCTGGCACGTTCTGGGCGGGGGAAGGCATAGACTTCTGAGGTAATATTAATTTTCTTATTAATTTGCATAAGCTCTTTATAAATTAAGGGTATCATTCCTTTGTCTATTAGTGTTGTAAATTAGAGACAAAGTGTAGTAGCATATAGAGTAGGTTACATCTAGGGAAAGCTGAAGACAAGGCACTCAATAGGAAATTATTCATCCTCTTAACAGCAATGCAGGTATGGTTCAGTGGTGGAGCACATGCTTAGCATGCACAGGGTCCTGGGTTCAATCCCCAGTAACTCCAATTTAAAAAAAAAGAAGAAGAAGAAGCAGTAATGCAGACTCATAGTAGGTGAGTCGCAGCAAAAATGCATCCCCAGCAAGTTGTCCAAAGTCACACTTTGGTACGTGGCAAAAGTGGAAGTCAACCAGAAGAACAACATACTGCATCGTAGCACAGAGTTCTTTGTCCTGTCTCACAGAGGGCGCAGCCTGGAAAGTTGTCAGGTAATGAAAGTCTTGGCTGCCTCTGGAGTTTTCAAGTAGAGAATTATAAAAATGTTGGAAAGAAATGTCTTCTTTCTAGCCTTCACTAAAGTCCTATTTTTCTGATGGAATTTCACATACATTTCAGTTGAGGTAGCCCTTGGTAAGTCGGAAATGAGTTGGAGTTTTTTTGTTTGTTTGTTTTTTGTTTTTTGTTTTAATGGGCTAGACCATTAACAAGGCCTTCAAGGAGAAGATGGGACTTAACCTGGTCTTGAGGAATGAGTAGCATTTGGGTGGTAGGTGCTATCAGCTGGATGTTTGTATCCCCCCAAATTCATATGTTGTGATCTTAACCCCCAAAGTTGATAGCATTAGTATGTGGGGGCTTTTCGAGGTGGAGCCTTCATGAATGGAACTAGTGCCCTTATAAAGGAGGCTCCAGAGAGCTCCCTAGCCCCTTCCACCATGTGAGAATATAAGAAGTCTGCAACCCAGAAGACGGCCCTCACCCAATCATGCTGGAGCTCTGATCTTGGACTTCTAGCCTCCAGAACTGTGGGCAATAAATTTCTATTGTTTATAAGCTACCCAGTTCATGATATTTTGTTATAACAGCCTGCATGAACTAAGACAATGGGGAAGAGACTGGCTTGGCAGTTGCAGAAGAGGATTCCTGAATGCTTCTACTAAACAAAAGTCTAGGATCACCACGCTTTCTCAGGCAAGTCCTCTTTGGTTTCCAGTAACAAAAATCAACTCAGTCTAGCTCAGTGAAAGGGGGAAGATTTGTGGGAGGGATAATGGGTTATCTTACAGGCCATCAGCTCAGTTCCAACCACTTGCAAACACTAACTGGCTCTCTCTGAGTCCCAGTTCTCAGAAACAGATCTGATTGGACCAGCTGGACTCACGTGGTCACCCCAGCCAATCAACTCTTGCTGAGTGTCTGCATCCCATGGGATAAACACGGCTGCTTTGAGCAACTATCAAAAAAGAAGGTCCGTGTAAACTGGACTACACTCCCCAAATCCACAGTCTTTTCATATGCTCACGGTTTCTCTGTCCTAGAGCTAAATATTCAGCTGAAATTTATGAGCAGTTAGAAATCTTAATTCAGTGTGGAAAGTAGGGTTGCCAGATTTAGCAAATAAAAGTGCAACATGCCAAGTAAAACTTGAGTATTTAACAGGAAAAAATTTTAGTATGTCCCAATTGATATTTGGGGCATACTTATACCAAAAAATGCTTCATTGTTTGTCTGAAATTCAAATTTAACTGAGTTTCCTATATCTAACTGCCAGACCTAGTGGAAAGATGGTCCTTTTGTAGGACTCTGAATTCTTGACACTTCCAAAATAATGGTCACGTCTCTGGGAATTTAAATGCCCAAGGCAGATGTAAGGGTTTTCAGCATGCCAAATTGAGGACACTGTAAGTGAAGCCAGCATCCTGAGAGCAAGAGGTGGACCTGCATAATTATCAGTGAGTTAAATTGCTTTGTTGCAGAGAGTTGGCTTATTAAATATGCATTTCAATTTTGGAGTGGTTGGCTGAAGAATCTGATTATCAACAGATGGGAAATCCCTCACTGCAGCCGTGACCTTTACCTGTCATGCTGGCCCACAGGACCACTTGCAAGAGGACGTTAGTATGCCTTCAGATGTCATTCTCCAGAGCCTTTGCACAGGGAGCCCTGGGCTCCCCAGGGCTGGGCTGGGAAGGTGGAGGGCCACGATGCTACCTAGATGGGTGTACGGCCTCTTTGGCTTATATGGGTCTTTTCATGACTTCACTCTTCCCTCACTATGAAAAGGACACTGTTCTTAGTATTAAACAAACTTGGGTCCTGGGCCTGCTGTTACTTCTTACAAACTTTATGAGCTGGAGTAAATAAGACCACGTTGAGCCTCAGTTCCCTCATCGGTTAATCGGGAATAATAGTATTACCCACCTTACAAGGTTATTGGGAGAAGAATGACCAGCCTATTTAAGTGTCAGATTCCGTGGACCCCAGTCTCCCAAACTTGTCCTCATCTCCCTCCTTCCTATTATCCAAACCCCCAAGGTCAGTCATTTTAATAATATCCTCCCAACCACCTTAAAATGTGAATTTTATTCACAACCCTACTCGGCTAATCGCCAGCCTTAAAGATTTGTTATCCCGCTGTCTCCACCTCTGAGCCACCCAGCCTGCTGGCATCAAATCATAAATCATGTCAAGTCAAATCATGTTACCCAGCCCCACGTGGGCTCTGCCTGTGCTCAGTAATCCCATTACTCTTCCCCGGTGGGCCTGCAGCTCTGAGGCTTTATGACTACAACAGAATCCAAAGCATCACTTACATTTTACTTTATAAATAGCATGTTGTATAGTATATCATATATTATCATTATTATTATCACTTACCATTATTATTATTGGTGAGGGAGCAGGGCATAAGTATAGGCTAGGAAATCATGTCTCCTGAGCTTCCTTCCTTACACAGAATCCCACTTTAACGTCAGCTACTTCTTAATGTCGCCAGTTGTGCCCTGGGCACTCTGCTTGGCTGTAAATGCCTAGTTGTCTGGGTTGGATTCGGAGATGGACCTCATCTCTCTCCGCTGTTGCAGTATCCCCATTGCAATAGTCTTGAATAAAGTCTCCCTTACCGTTTTAATAAATGTTTTAGTCACTATCTAAAAGTTAATTAATAACACTGGTGGCATTCTTTTTTTTAATTCTGAGGAGGCCCAGGCCCCACCGAAGACCGATGAGTCAGAACCATGGGCGTGGTTCTAATGTGTACTAGGGTTGAGAACCACTGGCCCAGGAGGTCTACTCAAATCTTTGTGACAGAGAATCCAA
Organism: Camelus bactrianus; assembly: GCF_048773025.1. Lineage (NCBI taxonomy): Eukaryota > Metazoa > Chordata > Mammalia > Artiodactyla > Camelidae > Camelus > Camelus bactrianus. Next base: position 24,999,118 of record NC_133563.1, read on the forward strand.
TAGCTGGACTGACTCTCAGACCGGAAGTCCCTGTGAATTCTTCCTGGCTGGAATGAGCTTCACTTCTGTCCCACACCAGCCTATCCCCACCTGAAACAGGCTCCTTTGTCCAACTCCACCAGACCGCATCCTCGGAACACGCCACGCTGTGTCACTCCTCCACACACCGGCTCACACTGCTTCACCTCCCTGAAATGCCCGCTCCATGCCCCTTGACCGCCAGGCAAAGATTAACCGTATTGAAAACCTCACCTCAAGCATCACGTCCTCTAGGAAGCCGCCCCCAGTTCTTCTTTCCCTTTCTCCCTTCTGTCCCCACCAACTCATCAACCAAGGACCGCCTTCCATAGCACACCTGGGGCCTCTCCTGCCCTTTCTGCAGGTCTGACAGTGCACAGAGCGAGGCTCAGCACGGCTGGTGTCACTGAAACATCACTGTGAAAGGTGGCTCCTCACCAGCCATCCCGGCTATGGGCAGAGGAGGACTTGCTATTCATGTCAACAGATGCTAGGTTTTCAGAAATTACCCATTTGAAATTAATACTGGCACATGAAAAGATAATAACAAAGGCTTTCCATCAGGCAAAATGGAACTTACTATATCTGCCAGAAAACTGTAAACTTGGATAAACCTCAATATTGAACACATCAATTGTTGATATCAAACATTAGGAATCCTACAACAAAGAGCATTGAGTTTAGAATCAGAAAACCTAGAGTGAATTCAGCTACTTTCAAAGCATGTAACTTTATGCAAGATACTTAATTTCTCTGAGTTTCAGTTTCTCTTCTATAAAGTGGGGACTATACTATTTCACCTACTTTCTCCAACAGGTTGTTTTAATCATTAAATAAAATAAAACATGGAAAAGCATATTTCCTTTAACTTTGAAGCCCTATACAAACACAAGGAAGAATTTTAAGTTCTTACCAATTACTTGTACTTTGCTTTTTCCTTAATTAGCTTTTTATATTCATATGAAACAGATCAAGATGTCCATTCAGGAATAATTAAGAAAGAAGGTTTATTTTAGAAAGAATGCGGGGTGTTGTTAGAGGGGTCATATGTCTTTTCTTTCTTTCTTCCCTTCTTTTAAGAAATAATATGCAAATGATTTTATTTTGCTAAGGTTCTTCCACACAAACTGGAATAGAAAATACCCTGCACTTGAACAATCCAGTTATGTTTAAATTGCAAGTGAAATTGCAGGGGAAAGAACAGCTGATGAGAGTAAGGAAAGGACAACACATGATTAAAACGAATCTCAAAAGTGTTGGGGATCCAAGGCAGGTCGTATATACGTATTTAGAAATATGTTTACCAATGTGACTCTTCTCTTACTTCCTTATCCGTCATCTCTCCCTGTATAAACCACATCTTTCCTTTTTGACTAACAAAATATGGGGATGTGCACACGCATGCAGTGTATGTGTGTATGTATGTGAGTCCGTGTGTATTTTCCCTCTAGTCTTTTGTGCGTGGTTGGTTGTCTAGGGTGGGGGTATTAGATCTTATCTTAGACAAGGCATGCAGTATCAATGTCCAAGAGACTGTCGGTACCACGGAAGGCTGCCTCACAGTTCTCTGTGGTTAAGCCAGAAGGGACACAGACAGGTTCCAGATGACCAGTCCAGAAGTGGCAGAGCTAGCAAGGCAGATAGCTGTTTCCTCGAAAGTATTCTTGAGTTGGAAGAACTCTGACAGGTCACTTTGTCCAATCCTGTGCACATTTTTCTTTTACAACTAAGGATGTCAAGAATGACCAGAGAGGGACAGTGACTTTCCTAGGATCACAGAGGTTTTGTAAGCCTTCCCTAAGTATCTTCCACATGCAAGGCATCATTCTGTTGCTTGAGGTGGTTCCAAAATGAAAAAAGCATGATGTCCATTTTCAAGGAGTTGACAAGGAGTTCCAAGGAGTAGACAGTCTAATAGCGGGGCACATAACACAAGGCAGAGTGAAATCAAGACCAAGAAGAAGTGCTTGAGAATGTGGAAGAACTGAAAGAATTTCTGATTGGGAGACTAGAAAGGGTTTCATGAAGAACGTGGCATCTGAGCTGAACACCAAAGGATACAAGGATCTGGGACACATAGGACCCACACTGGTATATTTATCATGTCACCAGACGATAAAAAAAAAATAACAATAATAAGGCAAGAAGGGAAATCGAGAAGAAACATGGGCTGGAAAGCAGTACGTTAAAGGTTTTAGGGAACACTGTCTCCAGAAAAAAAAAATACACGGAGCACCTACTGGGGAGTCACATCAACTTCAAATGCAAAAAGCAAGAGGGGGGGTATAGCTCAGTCTTAGATCACATGCTTAGCATGCATGAGGTCCTGGGTTCAATCCCCAGTACCTCCATTAAAAAATGCAAAAAGGAAATTAAAAAGTAAGACATTTGCTGATTACTAAGAAGATAAAAGAATTCAGTAGGATTATTCAACATAATTATGGTTCCCTAACCTTTTCATGTTTATAAACTACAGATTAGATCCCTGCTTAACTTGGGTTAAGGCAGGAGAGATCAGCTAAAGGGAAAACGTGCAAATAAAAACAATTTTGAACTACATTCCAAGATGTGTAGGGAATGGTAGAAAAGCCACTGTGAGTGTGGGGACATGAAACCCTGCCATAGGATGCCAGGTCAGCATGGAGAATAATGATCTGAGAAATCAACCAGCATGATGTCATCCCCCTAAGTGACTATTAAAGGCCAAGGGTGGGGTGAGATGACCCCGCAAGAGTGCACAGAGAGAATCTGGGAAACTCTGACCTCTCAAGGGCAGGATGCAGCAAGGAAGATTCGGTGGTGACTTGGGTGATTGCCAGGGGAGCGGAGAGCAGAGGGCTGTGATTTGGGGTAGCTGCAAAACAAGGACAAAATTAAAAATGCTTTAAATCCACCTTCCTGGTGATGCTGCAGTTGGCATGGATGAGGAACGATTAGATGCTGCCACAGACACTACAGAGCAGGACATTCCCATGGGCCAAAGGGGAAATCTCACAGGCGGCTCTTGGAGGGTAATTTGCCCTAGGACAGCTAAGGAGCTTCATGAAGAGCTTCACTCCCCATCCCATTCCCAACCAAACACACACACACACACGCACACGCACACGCACACGCACACGCACACGCACACACACACACAGAAATAACACACTTAATTAGAGGACCAAACCTCCCAGCTGACACCTGCTGCCCCAGGATAATAACTGCGGCATCCTCTTTCACTCCCTGAAGCATGTCAGTTTGGAAAACAGATTACGTGGTGGTTGCCGAGGGTTGGGAATGGTGAGGACCAGGGGTGGGTGTGATTATAAAGGGGAAGCAAGGAGGCCACATAGTGATGGGGTAGTTTTACATCTTGAGTGTGGCGGTGGTTACACAAATCTACACATGTGATCGATGACATACACGTTGCACGTTGACACACAATGTCAATTTCAACATCAATTTCCTGGTCTACACGTAAGATGTAACCATTGGGCAGAACTGGATGAAGGGGACAAGGGTCCTCTCTGATTATCATTGCAACTTCCTGTGAGTCTATAATTATTTCAAAATTAAAGGCTTTTTTTTAAAGTGCTCTAACAGCATCCACCGAGTGCTGGAGAACTGAGATTCATGCAGCCAGCATTTGCACGCTCTGTACAGTTGCTAATAGGAACATAAATGGCTAGTGCAGACAGGGAATTGGGGAAGACTCTGTTCTTTGAAGCTTGGAATTTCAAGACAGGGAGGCCAAAAATTCTTGGTAACCCTTTCATTAGCTCTGGTACAAGAAAGTAACTATTCCAGGGTGAATCAGCAGAGATAGATGTAACGCGTGGAAATGGATCAGTGGATGACCCAGAACCCGCCCAGAGACAGCGAAGAGGGTCAGGAAGGAGAGCCAGGGCAATGGCACTTACTTTGGTGCCCCTGGCTATGAGCTTTGTCAATGTTCAGGAAAGCAGAGAATTAATAGCTAGCCTCAGACCTACGTCATAGGACAGCTGGACGTACACAGTTTGGTAAATTGCTTTGGGTTTATTCCGTATCACAATTTTTGTCCTTCTCAACCATTCAGATGATTTTCTTGTTAGTGTCAGAACCTAAATTAAAAATCATTTCTACTTATTGAATACTATATATCTATACCATTCACATGTCATTTCACATCAGTCTTCACACTAATTTACAAAGTGGATACATGATTATCCCCATCTTGCATGAGAAAACTGAGACTCAAAGAGGTTAGGTAGCTTGCCCAGTGTCACACCGATAATAAGGGCTAGAGCCAGGATTCAAGCCTCAGTCACTCAGACTCCAAACCTGTATCATCCCCTGCATCTCCTGGGATGAGATAGGCAGGGGTAGCAAGAGTTACGGGGTCACCTGAGCTAGGTAGAGCCAGCTGCCATCAGTCACAATTTCATTGCTTTACCGGATAGACTGGAAGTGCCCCTCCTTAGAGAATGGCATCCAGTCGACCCTTTGCTCCATCCACCCCTAGTGCCAGGGGGAAGTGAGGAGCCCCTCAGTTTCATCCAACACTCCCTTTTTCCTTTGAGGTCATGGGGAGAAAGAGAAGAACCCTCCATCCACACCAGGAGCCATGTGCTAAGTTCCATCCTCAGAGCACCCAGGGGCCCTGTGCAGACAATGAACCACAGGTCCATCAGGTGCCGTACATTATATTGAGACTCTCATGGGATGGCCAGGTGTCCCTAGCAAGTTTGAATATGGAACAGAATCCTGGGAAACCCAAGTATGGTGTCTCTCTCACTGTATCCTTCAGGTAAATGGCATCTGCCTCACATTAGAGAAGAAAAGAAAGCATTTTCCTGGCCTGAGAACATCTTCAGTGAGGGCTCCACTGGGAAAAGCCTGCAAGATTCACTCTCACAGCAAAATCTGAGCATTCCAGGCCGTCATTAGATTGGATATTCTGAAGCCAAAAAGCATAGATAAGCAGCTGAGACGTGGCTGACATCTTGACTGTTAAGCTCCACAAACAGCGCCAAGGAGTTCATCTTCTGGTCACGTGACTCCGGTGGGCGAATCCAGATACCTTGGGGTCAGCCCAGGAGACAGCCAGTGACGGTAAGCAGCTCTGAGGTCTCTCAGCCTTTATCCTCAGACATGGCTACAGAGGAAAGAGAGGGACCAAGAACAACTAGTGGCCTAATATGCATAGAAACTAGCAGGTGCGGTTTCTTCAAGTTTCCTTGCAGGCCCTGGGATAAGTACTTGAGATGCATTTATCTCACTGCAGACTCACAACAGCCATATAGATCAGTGTAATTATCCCCATCTTACAGATGAGGAAACTGAGGTCCAGAGGCATCAATTTGTCTAAGGTTTCACTGACCGTAATCAGTACAGATAGTATTTGAACCCAGGTGAACTAACTCCTGAGCTCATACTTTTTGTATATATATATATATATTTTTTTTGAAGTATAGTCAGTTTACAATGTGTCAATTTCTGGTGTGCAGCACAATCCTTCAGTCATACGTGAACATACATATTTTCATATTCTTTTTCACCATAAGTTACTACAAGATATTGAATATAGTCCCCTGTGCTGTATAGTATAAACTTGTTTATCTATTTTATATATATTAGTTATATCTGCAAATCTCGAACTCCCAATTTATCTTTTCCCATCCCCTTCCCCTCCCCTTAACCAAAAGTTTGTTTTCTATGTCTGTGAGTAGGTTTCTGTTTTGTAAATAAGTTCGTTTGTCTTTTTTATTTTTCAGGTTCCACATATAAGTTATATCATATGGTATTTTTCTTTCTCTTTCTGGCTTACTTCACTTAGAATGATGATCTCCAGGTCCATCCATGTTGCTGCAAATGACATTATTTTATTTTTCATGGCCGAGTAATATTCCATTGTATAAATATACCATAGCTTCTTTATCCAGTCATCTGTCCATGGACAGTTAGGTTGTTTCCATGTCTTGGCTATTGTAAATAATGCTGCTATGAACATTGGGGTGCATGTATCTTTTTGAATTAAGGTTCCCTCTGGATATAAGCCCAGGAATGGGATTGCTGGATCATATGGTAAGTCTATTTTTAGTCTTTTGAGGAATCTCCCTACTGTTTCCATAATGGCTGTACCAAACTATATTCCCACCAATGGTGTAGGAGGGTTCCCTTTTCTCCACAGCCTCTCTCGTATTTATCATTTGTGGACTTTTGAATGAGGGGCCATTCTGACTGGTGTGAGGTGATACATCATAGTAGTTTTGATTTTTATTTCTCTGAGAATTAGCAATATTGAGAATTTTTTCATGTGCCTATTGGCCATTTGTATGGCTTCATTGGACAATTGCTTGTTGAGGTCTTCTGCCCATTTTTGGATTGGGTTGTTTGTTTTTTTTATTATCAAGTTGTATGAGCTGTTTGTACATTCTGGAAATTAAGCCCTTGTCAGTCTCATCCTTTGCAAATATGTTCTCCCATCTGTAGGTTGTCTTTCTGTTTTGCTTATGGTTTCCTTTGCTGTGCAAAAGCTTGTAAGTTTAATTAGGTCCCATTTGTTTATTTTTGCTTTTATTTCTGTTGCCTGAGTAGACTACACTAGGAGAACATTGCTGAGATTTATGTCAGATAATGTTTTGCCTATGTTTTCTTCTAAGAGGTTTATAGTGTCTTGTCTTATGTTTAAGTCTTTAAGCCATTTTGAGTTTATTTTTGTGTAGGGTGTGAGGGAGTATTCTAACTTCGTTGATTTACATGCAGCTGTCCAGTTTTCCCAACATCATTTGCTGAAGAAACTGTATTTACTCCATTGTATGTTCTTGCCTCCTTTGTCAAAGATTAATTGATCAGACGTCTGCAGGGCTCTCTATTCTGCTCCATTGATGCATATGTCTGTTTTTGTACCAATATCATGCTGTTTTGATTACTGTAGCTCTGTAGTATTGTCTGAGTTCTGGGAGGGTTATTACTCCAGCTTTGTTCTTTTTCATCAGTATTGCTTTGGCAATTCTGGGTCTTTCATGATTCCATATAAATTTTAGGATTATTTGTTCTAGTTCTGTGAAAAATATCCTGGGTAATTTGATAGGTATCACATTAAATCTGTAGATTGCTTTGGGTAATATGGCCATTTTAACAATATTAATTCTTGCAATCCAAAAACATGGGATATCTTTCCATTTCTTTAAGTCATCTTTAATTTCCTTAGTCACTGTTTTATAGTTTTCTACATGTAAGTCTTTTGCTTCTTTGGTCAGATTTATTCCTAAGTATTTTTTTTTTTTTTTTGGATGCAATTTTAAAAGAGATTGTTTCTTTCCTTTTCTGATATTTCATTGTTAGTGTAAAGAAATGCCACTGATTTCTGTATATTAATCGTATATCCTGCTACCTTGCTGAATTTTCTTATCAGCTCTAGTAGTTTTTGTGTGGAGCCCTTAGAGTTTTCTATATATAGTATCATGTCATCCACAAATAATGACAGTTTTACCTCTTCTCTTCCCATTTGGATCCCTCTTATTTCTCTTTCTTGTCTAATTGCTATGGCCTCAGCTCATACTTTTAACTTCCCTTATTCTGTCTCCCACATGGATGATAGTTGGGGTGGGAGAAGGGAGAACTAGGCCCCAGGGCTGCCCAGCTCTAAAGCTCTTGCCTACTCAAAATATTGCGTATGTGTGGCCACTAGGGTGTGGACCCCATGCACACCTGCCTGTGCACAGGAGCGTACAGCTAGGCCATGAGCATGTGTCCCCTCCCATACACACACATTCACACCTTGCTTTGAATGCCTGCCTTTCGTGCATATAGCTTTACAGCATGTTCTTTGGGGACTATGGTCTCAGAGGGTTGGAAAACCCAGAGGTAAGTTCTGGGTGGCTCTGCATCAGAAAATTTACTGGCTTTGGCTGGTGAGGCATGTAGCTTACCTGAACAACCAGGTAGCAACCCATAAATTCTGGGGCTGAGGTCATCCCCAGAAGGGAGTCCCCTGTTCATGCAGGGATTTAAGTCCCAGCCAGACTGGGTCTTGCCCTGGCCTCTCCTCACTCCACCTCCTCTGTGGCTGTGTGATACTGGGAAAGTTATGGCCGTGACACTCAAGGCCAAAATTGGTCAGCTTTTTCACTCAAGTTCTAAAAAGTTCTGCAAGACCTGGACTTGGAACAAATGAGGTAAAAGCATCATGGAAATACAAGCCCCACGTCTCATTTATAAGTAAAATAAAACTCCAAGAAGAACGGGGGAGTGATAAGTAAGGTATGGATGATGCAAAGGAGAAGGAATAATCATTTGGAGAAAGAAGCTGGTGACAGGAGACAAGTCCCAGGTGGGGGAAGCCAAGAGCTCCAGAAAGAAGGACTGGAGCGTCCCAGGTACAACAACAGCTCAGAAAAGAGCCAGCTATGAACACAAAACCTGCCCAAGACGGCAGCTGGGCGCTGGGCTTGATGGCGTTCCATCCCCAGAAGCCTCCTCTGAGGGCCCTGTGCAAATGCTTCTTAAGCAGATGGGAAGGGACAGGGTGTGCAGCCCAAACATGAGTTCCAGGGGTGCAGTGTCATTGGAGCTCACTCCCGAGCACCTCATCAGCAGCCTGGGAGGCAGAGGCCTTGTGCGTCACATTACAGGAGGGCAATTAGGAGACATGAGGACATTGATCTTTGAGCCAGGCCACATTAGGGCCCCAGAGACTTTGCAGGGGGTATTGAGATGCTGATAATGACAATGATCATGATGATGATAATAGTTTAATCACAATCCATAAAGACTCACTGGGAGCTTAGCATGTGCCAGTTACTGCTCTGAACACTTGCATGTGGTAACTCATTTAACCCATCTACTAAATGGAGATAATGAATTCATGATATTTATCACGTTATGAATACTAAAGGAGATGATACATGTGAAACTGGCTTGTGAAACTGATGGTAAAGAAGACAATGATAATAATGGTGATGATCATGGGGCTAGTGATGCTGGTAGCAGTGGTTATGGAGGTGATGGTGATGGAGATGTTGGTGTTACCGTAATATGCATTATAGTGTGGTGGGTAAAGATTGAGATATGGAGTTACACAGAGACCTAGGTTCAAATTCCAGCTCTACTGCTTACTCATTGCATTTTTCTCAGGCAAGAGTCTCTGAGCCTCAGTTTCCTCATCTGTGAAATGGGAACAATAGCCCCCTTATGGTGGTGTTAAGAAAAGTCCATGTCTATTTTTTAGCACAGTACCTGGCACTTGATACACAGGGGTTACTATGGAGAAGTGCAGTAGTGGCAACAGGAGTGACAATGGCAAAGATAGGGTTGCCAGTAGATGTCAAAGAGGTTCTCAATACAGGTGAGTCAGCTCCTGACCACACTCCAGGCAACTCTTCCAGTAGATACAACCTTAGAGCCTTCACTTGGAGAGGCTATTTTTAATTGGCTACACCTGGTCCCAGGTACACAGGAAGGCTTTCCACACTCACCACATTGTAAGTGCCACTCACTTAACCATTAACCAAGCTGGCTCTGGCTAAGCTGGGAAAGAGACAAAGGTTATCTGTGGAGTTACTGTGTCACCTTCTCACCCCCAGTCCTGGCACTATCTGGCCTTAAGCTGACCCCTAGTCTGCTAGGACCACAATTGCCCTGCCCCGTCTCCTTCCCCTTCCCAGACTCATTGGTTTTACCCTTCCATGTCCGGTCAACATTCACCACTTGGGGTTTTGTGACTCCAAATTTAATAATAATAATAATTAATCATAACAACAACAACAACAATAACTTACATGTATTGTGTACTCACTATGATCTATGGATTGGTTTACTTAATCCTCACAACCACCCTGAGTTGGGTGGAATTATTAGCCCCATTTTACAGGTGAGGCTACTGAGGCTCAGAAAGGTTAAAGTGATTTTACCTGAGTCACACAGCTTATAATTGCAGAGCTGGTACCTGGTTTGAGGTATGTTGAATCATGGAGCCCAGGCTGATTCTACCATATGATGCTGCCTGTCCTTCAAAGACTTAGTCCACAGGAAGGAGAGTAATGAAGAGCCAGAATGGAGGGTAAATGTTGGAGGAGGATTCTCAGTTCCCCCTAAAAGGGAGCTCTCCACCACCAGCTTCCCCTTCCAGACATTGACCTGACATTTCCTTGGGCGAACAGTTATGGTCACGGTGAATCTTGGAAATGATGTGTCATGCTCTCCAAAACACGCTTCCTGAAAAGGCAAACTTTATTTTTTTTTTAAGCTGCAGCATCCCCTTTATCCCAGCAGTTCTGCTTCTAGAATTGTATCCTTCAGATACACTTGCACATGAGTGAACTGACATATTTACAGAGTTACTCAGTGTTTGTAACAGCAAAAACCTGGAAGCAATGCAAATGTCTATCACTGGAGAATGGTTAAATAAATTGTGGGATGTGCAGATGGTGAAATACTCTCTGGCCATTAAAAAAAAGATGTTCAAAGGAAGCTCTATCCGTAGGGATACGGAGAAGATATGTAGGAATATGTAGGATATGGATCACAACAGCATATTACTGAGTAAAACAAAATAAGAACAGCATATAAGTTATGCCACCACTTATGTCAAATACAGGGAGAGGGGACATTGAGTACAGGTGTTTCTCATATAAGCCTAGATGACCTCCAGCAGGATACACAAGAAATGGGTGCTATTCATTGCATTCAGAAAGGGACCTGGGTGGCTGGGAGACAAAAGCACGACAGGGACTTTTTGCTCTGTTCCATGATCTATCTTCTGAATGTGGGCCCCTATATGGAAATAAATCTATCTATATCAATATGTGCACACACTTATGAATAATCATAAGGGAGTGTTCATGGTACTTTTTTTTAAAGTCACTGGACATGGCTTCAGAGACCTTGAATTTGATTGTTTCTGACACCTTGGGAAAGTGACTTGATGTTTCTGAATCCAAGTTTCCTAAATTATATGGAGGGGAGAGCGATGATTACTTCGCAGGGATGTTGAGAGGATTAAGAGGCAAAGTGTGTTGGATTATTCATTCTCCAGATATTTGTCAAGCACTTACTCTGGGCCAGGCCCTGGAGTCTGGGCTCAAAACTAGGTATTAACAAGGTGTGTCCAGGAGATATGCTCTCCCATCGTGCATCCTGGGGTTACAGGCTGTGGGAAGAGGGGCATGAAATCAATACGTAGCTCAGCAGTCGCCTGTTGTCAGAAAGACTGCAGCAGGGGAGAGCCAGCTCCATGAGAGAGAATATGGGGGCGGGGGGCAGAGGAAGCCTTTGTGACACAGTGACACTTAACGCTCAGACCCACAGGCATTTGCTTGGCCAAGAGAGGAAGGAGGAATATTGCAGGTGAGAATCCTAAGCCAGAAATAAACTCGGAGAGTTCAAGGAACCAAAAGACAATCGAAATGGTTAGGGGGCAGGGAGCTAGGGGTAGAGCTGGAGGCATCAGGGGATGAAAACATCCTGAGCCTCCAGGGACTGTGGGAAGGTTGGTGGGTACCTCCCAGGGGCAGCGGTAAGCCAGTGGCGGTTCTTCCCCAGGCAGAGGCGGTGCTTCGTGGCAGATAAGAGCGCAGGCTCAGACCACCAGCTTCAAATCCTGGCTCTCCCACCTCCTGGCTGGGTGCCCTGGGGCAGCCCTCTGCCTCTCAATAAGGAGGCAAATAGTGCCTCGGGTACCATGTGTGAGTTTTATGTGCATCCCCAGAAGAGCTCTTAGCTCGGTGCCTGGTGCCTCTCCCGCACTCAGCAGATGGCTTCGCAGCAGCTGCAGCCATAATAGTAGTTGTGGTGCGTTTCTGAAAAATCATTCTAGGACGAGGGCAGGCAAACGACGGCCCCTGGACCAAATCCCAGCCTACCTCCTATTTTTGCACTGTCCACAGGCTACGAATGGTTTTAACATTTTAAAATTAGTTTTTAAAAAAGAGAAAAGAATAATAATAATTCATGACATGTGAAAATTTTATGAGATTTACATTTTAGCAGCCGTAAATAAAGTTTTATTGAGACACAGCCAACCCCATTCATTTACGTACCATCTAGGGCTGTGTCCATGTGCCAACAGCACAATTCAGCATGTTGAAACAGAGACCTATGACCTGAAAAGCCTAAGATATTTACTATCTGGCCCTTTACAGGAAAATTTGGCCAACCTCTGCTCTAGAGATTGGATTAGAGAGGCCCAAAGATACAAGGAGGGAGACTGGTTAGGAGTCTCTTGTAGAGTCTGAGCAAGAGATGAACAGTGAACGGGAGACAGGGAGACGGCTGGAAGAAAGGTTCTGCATAAGAGTTTTCAAAAACTAGGAGAGGCTTACAAACAATGGGCCTTTCCAGTATTTCCTCTATTGGCCACGGCCACCACTACTTCTACCTGTAAGATTTAAGAGGCTTTTGCGGTTTTGACATCAGCTCCAACATTCTATAATTTGAGGATGCTTTATGATAAGAGCAGAGGACGATTTCAGAGTCCAGGTGACTGACAAGCTGACATCACAGATGTGTAATGCGGGCCTCCTCTGAGCAAGCCCAGTGCTGGGGTGGGTAAATAGAAGCCAGCGGTTATCTGGGTGAGGTCATCCCCCCTGACGCCGACATGGCAGGACCACACCTGTACCCAACAACAAACTGAAGTCAGGAGAACGTGACAGATTTGAGAGGGGACCAGAAAGTCAGCTGGAGGGTAATACCTGTGAAAAGGTAAAGCAATTGGGCACTCAGATTATCCAACAGTGGTAGGTAACATGTGTAAGGCAGCTACTAGGTCCCAGGTGTTGCTGGAAGCTCTATTATACGAGTTGTTTCATTTAACCCTCACAATCAGCATTGCACGGTAGCTACCGCCATTTTCCCATTTTACAGATGACGACAAAGAGACACAGAAGGGTAACTTGCCCGAGACAGTACAGCTCCTAAGTGGAGGAGTCCGGATTCCAGGAGACTCAGGTCACGAGCTCCTGTACTTAACCACTGTGATTCTCTGTCCTCGGGGAGGCGAAGACTAAGGGTCATTTAGGGACCACACTTAGGCCCCTTTTCTTACTTCCCCTCACAACTCCCAAGGATTGAAGTATTTTGTCTACAAGACAGCATTTATTGTGTAATGACCAATTCATTGTTTTCTTGAAGTCATGTGTGGCTCTCAGTCCTTGCTCATTAGCCCGCCATCCACCCTGTCCCCAACACACGCACGTGCACGCACACACACACACACAAGGCAGTCTCATCAAGGGTGAACGAGGATTTCCAATGGGCTTAAGCTCAGGCCCTGTCCAGCTCTTCCCAACATATCACCAGGTCAAATTTCCACTTAAAACCCAACCCAATGGTGTGGGCATGACTATCTGCATAAGAAACAGAAGTAAAACCGACTGCCAACAACAATAATTATAACTGCCAGTTAGTACGTGCTATGTGCCTTCAATTTAATCCTCTCAACAACCTGTGGGTGGAATAAACTGGGTGGGGTGGTTGGCCTTTTTGTTATTCACAGAGGGTCAGAGAGTTGAAATTCTTGCCACAGATCCTCAGAGAGAAAAGGTCTGTGTCTGTATTCACACTCAGGACCACCCCTGCCCCTTACCGCAAGGCCCCAGTGATCCCGAGGAGGAATTAATAAGGAAGCGGCGCTGTTCAGAAGAGATGTGCCCAGTACTGTGTTAAGCCTTGGAGATGCAGTAAAACAGAAATGGTCCCTGCCTAATAGAATTTAGAGCTCAATGAAGACAACTACAGAATTTATTCATTCAGCCCATATTCACTGAGAGTCCTTAAGCCAGAACTGGACACAATTCTAAGTGTTGGAAGATGCGGCAATGAACGGGAAGGGCAGGGATGCTGGCCTCATAAATGTTAGGATGTTTGAAAACAATATAGTTGAGCATTTTAGGCAGTGGAAGAGCTGGAAGGGGAAACAAGAGTCTTACACTCGGCCCCAGCTGGGATGTACCTTCCCGGCCCTCCAGGGAGCCATCTGGCTGTTGGTGAGAAGTCTGGAGCTGCTAAGGAGGCAGTCACCCCCCACCCCCCGCCAGGTACTTCCCAGAGTCGCATCCCGGGAGGGGGTCGGAGAAGGACTGGCTGGTTTTTAGCACCGGGTAGCTAATCCCCAGTTCTGCTGAATCCCCAGGGGGCTCTCCAATTTATTATAAAGGGTCATGAAGTTCTCTTCACAAGTGCTCCAAAAGAGATGAGTTTTAATCCACTTTCATTTAAAAAGTGACTATGTTGGCAAACAGCATTCTGTCGTGGGGAACAGGAGCAGAGGGAGTGTGAAAGAGCGTCACGATGTCAAATATCTACTCCAAAGTGTTTGGGAATAAAAGAGGTGGTTTAAATTAGATGCCTTGGAAGTGGAGACAGGGAGGAGGGATGTGGTTGGAATTTTCAAAGCAACCAACAGCAGGTCTCCCCTCTAGGGTCTGGGGAGGGTGAACAGCCACTACCCTCCACAGAGCTCATGGCAGCTGTGCTTCGAGAGCCTCCATAACTGGACCACTGCCAGGAGGACACATTTCATCAGAAACGTGGGTTAGGCTATAGGTGGCACATTGAATTTACAAACCCCAGGGACTGTCTCCTTCAGGGGACTGAGACCACAACTAAACACTGGCCCTGGAAGACTTGCCGAGCTACACGGTCTCACTGAGACCCTCCTGCCGAGGGGCACACATCTCATAGCAGCCTGAAGTTCCTTTCCCCTTTAAAGTGAGTTACTTTGGAGGAAAGTACTCCATGTATAAGGAAACAGGTGGCCCTGTGCGACGACCTCAAGTCGTGCTGGTGCTATGTAAAGGGCTGAAGTTTGGAAACCTTGCCCTGGTCCATCTCCATCTTTCCTGAGTTTGAGACAGAGAAACTGGGGCTCGGAAAGTTGAAATGAATTGCCCAAGGACACACAACAGGGCACTTCTCCTGACCCCTTCTGCAGTGCAATTTTCACATCTATCACACTGGAAGTTTCAAACTTTCATGAAAAAAGTGGGGTTCAAGCTTGGATGGTAAGTTCAGAAGCCCTGTGTCAGTGAGGGCAGATGGAAATGTTTCCTTTATTTCTCTCAAAGGGAAATGAATCAGGATCCTTTAAAGATCCAGGGTACATCAAAGGCAAGTCTTCCAGTCAGGATGTCCCCACAGTGACCAGTTCTCTTCATACGAGCAGCGGAGCATACTTTATAAGGCCAGAGTTCATTTCCTTGTGGTTGTCGGACTGAGGTCCCTGTTGTCTTATTACCTGTCAGCCAGGGACTGCTCTCAGCTTCTGGAGGTGGCTGTCAGGTCCTTGCCATGTGGCCTCTCCACCTCAGCAGCAGAGAATCATCCTTGTGTAAAATTCCTCACACTTTGAATGCCTCTGACTTCCTCTTCAACCAGCCGAAGAACCCTCTCTGCTTTTAAAGATCTCGTGTGATTAGATCAAGCCTATCCAGAGATCTTCATAATCTCTAGATTTTAAGGCCAACTGATTTGAGACTTTATTATGTGTGCAAAATCCTTCCACAGCAGTACCCAGTTAGTGCTTGATTGAATAAGCAGGGGGATCCTGGGGGTCATCTTAGAATTCTACTGACCCTACACTCCATATTAGGCAAGAAAGGAGGACACAGAGATGACTGGCAAAATATTCGCCCTTAAGGAATTTACAGTCAAGTGCGTGTGGCAAATAGAAAGAATTGACTGGACTACAGGGCAGGCATTGCTAATTCAAAGAAAGTGCAATATTCTGTAGGACTTCAGAGGAGGCGAAATTAACTCTCCTGGGAAGAGTGCAGGAAAGCCTCCCAAAGGAAGTGACATTTGATCTGAGTCTTGAAGCACAGAGGAGGAGGGAAGGCATTCCAAGTAGACGGTGCACCATTTACAAGGATGAAACAGACCACAGTAAATTTAGGGAGTGACAAGTAATCCAGTGCTGCTGAACCTTAGAGGACAAGGTTAGAAGAGATGGTTTTAAATGACTCAAGGATGTAGCATTAAATATTAGCCCTGACTCGGAAAGAAAGCTATTCCTTTGCAATTCTCTTTCCATCCTTTTAATTAACTCAAGAAAAAGTTATCAGTTTGGTGGTAGCCTGTCGTTAAGACCTTTCTAACACCTTTACCCTCAGGCTCTACCTTCTGCAGCTGATGGTATCTAGCTACCTTAATAGCACTGTTTCTTTCTGTGGATTATTTTTACTGTTACCTTTCATTTGTTGCAATCAGTATTGAATTTTCTTTTTCCATTGTGGTAAAAATCTTATTAAATAAGTACATATAAGTCTTGAATGTGAATCAATATAAATTGAAATGTTAAATAAATAATATTACAGGTGATACATATGCCTCTGGGGCAAAAATTATGAAGGTAGTTTGTAAATGAGTTCGTTTGGGGCACAAAGGGGTAAGAAGAAGCAGGCAGGATTTGCAGTCAGTCAAACTTAGGATCAAGTCCCACTCCTCTGTGTGTCTTAGTTTTCTCACAAATGAAGGAAATAATATACCTACTTAGACGCTTGTGAAGATTAAACGAAACCAAGTGTAAGAAGCATCTTCTCGGTGGCCTTGTGCATGGTAGGCTTTTGGAGTTCCCATCACAGTGCATATCTCTGAAGAATGGAAACTTTGGTTTTTGGCAACACCAGACAGGAACTGAACTCCAGCACCTACTGATTACCTGTGCTTGGTAAATATTATCTAAGAGCATTCATCTCCTTAGGATATGGGACATGTGTGTGTGTGTGTGTGTGTGTGTGTGTGTGTGTGTGTGTGTGTGTGTGTGTGTGTGTGTTTGGGGGAGGTCGTTAGGCTGAATTCCGCTGTTTTGTGAAAAACACCCGATATCAGGGGAGTGGCCAGCCCAACCATCATGGACCAGTCCCTCTAACCCCTCATCTGAATTTCTCTATGATCTCAGAATGCTACATCCTACAGAGATCAGTGGGAAGTACGTCTGGAATATTCAGATTTGTGTGCGAATGAAAACACATAGAAAATACCTCCCATTTCAATTATCTATTGCTGTGTAATAAACTACCTCCAAACTTGGTGGTGTTGAACAACTATCATTTTGCTGTCATCTCTCATGATTCTGCGGGTTGACTGGATTAAGCTGGGTAGTTCTGCTCTATGTGATGTCAACTGGGGCTGCAGTCAACTGGGAGGTCAGTTAGTCTGGAACACCCAAGATGACTCACTCACATGGCTCAAGTCTGACTGAGAGTCAGCCAGAAATCAGCCGGGGCTATTGTCCTGAGCATCTTGGTTTTCTCCATGTGGCATCTCCATGAAGTCTGAGCTTGGCACACATGGCAGCAGGATTTCAAGAGGAAGGGAGCAGAAACTGCCAGGCTCTTACTGCCTGGGATCTTACATCTCATAATATCACTTCCATAACATCAAAGCAATCACAGGACTAGCCCAGATTCAAGGGGAGAGGAGATAAACTCCACCTCTTAATGGCGAAGTATTTTTCATACAGGGAGGGAAAGGATTGACAGAAGCCATCTTGGGAGACCGTGTACCACACCTCCTGAAGCTTCCACTTGCACCAAAGAGTTTTCACTCTAGAATTGTATGTATATTTCAACCCAGCAAATGTTATCAAGGAGTCTATCCTAAGGAAGTAATCTTGGGTGATTCAAAAGATTTGATGCAAGGTTTTCCATTGGCGGAAAAAAAATCGAAACCTAATATTCAACAGTAGAGAAACAATTAAATTTAATGGTGTTTGAGGACAGTGTTTTGAGAGTCCATGCCCTGGAACCAGAGAGAATTAGGTTTAAATCCCAAATTCACCACTTAATAGTTGGGCAATGTTGAGAAAGTGACTTAAGCTCTTTAAGACTCAGTTTCCATAGCTGTAAAATGGAGATAATTCCATTATTGTTGTGAATTGTTGTGATGATTCAAGGAGATGATGGACATGGAAAAAGCTCAGCACATAGTGAATGATCAATAATTATGACCTGCTAGTACTCTTTGTGGTAGTTGTTAGTGTTAGCATTTTAGTTCAAATATTTCCAGTTCTCTCCATTTCCAGGTACATGACACTTCCATGGCGCCTTGTAGGTGGCCTAGTGATTAGTTCAGACTGATGAGTTGTAAGTGAAAGTGACATATATTACTTCCTGGCCAACCATTTAATTGTCTGTACAAGATCTTTTCCCTTTGCACAATAATTGGCAAATTCTTATGAATTTGTGTCTACTTTGTCAGCCCAAGTCCCTGCATGACTATGCTGATCAGAGTCTCCTTGTTGATCTTTCACGATATGTAGCTAGAGCAAGAAATAAAGTGGTTTTAAGTTAGTTATTGAGATCTGGGGGTTATTTGTTACTGCAGCATACATTAGCCTAATCTGACTAATACTGTTTTTGTTGTCATTGTTCAGCCTTGAAATGAGCAATGTTATTATGGCACCATTAAAGTGGTATATAAAAAAGACAAGTGAATTCTTAATGACAAGTAAAAGTGGTCATTATATAAGGGCCACTTTCACTACAGAGGGTTCCCTATACATAGGGCCACTTAAAATATGTTTGTACCTCCTACCATGTCCCCTTCATCACTCATTCAAATATCAGTCCAACAAAAAAGCCATTTTTTTTCTATCCTTTCACCAAGTTTTAGTCATGTTCATGGAATTTAGCACCACCTGATATATTACATAGTTACTTACTATCTACATCTAGTTTACACTCTGTATGCCAAGCCCTAGGACTTGAAAATAAGTTGACATATTTTTTTTTCAATTTAATGTAGGCACACATATATAGCAAAATGTTCATCATGCTTTCTTCTGAGTGGTAAAACTGAGTGATATATATCCATTTACCTAATACATTTATTTTTGCTTATGCATTCTTTCAAGAGATAGTTTTTATTTCTGTGAGTTTTCTAAAATTTTCCACGACAAAGATGTATTATTTTTATACGAGAAATGATAATAGTGGGTAACGTTTACCGAGCACTCAATACTTCATGTGAATTATCTCAACATCCCTGGGAGACAAGTGCTATCATTATCCCCATTTAGTATTCATAGATAAGGATGCCGAAGTCTAGAGAAGTTTAAGTGAGTGCTGGAGCTGGAATTCAAGTCCCAGAGCTAGAGCTGCCAAATAACTAACTAGATCAACGTGTACCACACAAGACACGTGTAAGTTCATTAGCGAGAAGAGGTACATTCGCATATGATGTCTCATGGGAGGCTCACAAAAATCTTATGAAGGAAGCCAGTAGGCGCTATTGTCCAACTTTAAAGTCACGGGCCCGTATGACCATGTCTCGCCCTCAGCCTCCTAACACACCTTTGTGTTAGATGCTTCCTCTCCCTGCCTCGTAAGCCTTTCCCTGCATAGTGCTTGGCTGTGCAGATCTGCTGGAGCTCCTTGATATATTGACTGAGAACATAGCTCTGTTTCTCTCTGGCAGGCTTGAGGCTTTGTTGTTTATAAGCAAATCTGCGGGGGAATTATCGTAAGCCAGAAGTTGGGAGAATTCTGGTTCTAGTCTTGGCACTGCCAACTGACAGCCGCTGTTTTTCCACCTGTAAAGTGAGCCAGTTAGAGTTAACAGATGCCTAAGGACCAATGCAGACCTAACATTTTTCATGCTAGGAACCCAGGTGAGGGCTGACTTTCTGTGCACTGTCTCAACAAACACAAAGTCTATGTGCCATAGAAATAGAAGCCTTGACCCCGGGAAATGATGCTCTTAGCTGAGATTATTCTAGGTAAACAGAAGTTGTGTATACTCTCAAACAGCATTGGCTCTCTATAACTGGGTGAGCCCAGACAAGAGGGGCATTTCATTCATTCATTTATTCATTCATTCAACACTTATTGTGTGCCTGTGATACACCAGGTAGGTTTAAACATGGGGATACAGCAGCAATGAACTAAACAAAGTACCTGGCTGCAGAACCTTACCTTCTCGTGGGAGACAAATAAATGCATAAGTATATCTAAAATAGTATAGATAAAAAGGCCTTGTTGAGTGATAATTCTCCTCCAGGGTTCTCCAAAAAGAAGAGAGACAACATCTGATAGGAGCCACGTTTAGACCCCTTTTGGTGCAATAGTAAATGATGAAGAAGGGACACAAAAATAGCATTGTCCTCGCAGTTACAAGACCTGGATTTAAACCGTGGTTCTAAATTTAGATTGTGAACTTGAACTAATGATTGTAACCTTTATAAGCCTCAGTAACCTTCTCTGCAAAATGGGGAGAATAGGACCAGTTCTGCTTTCCTCACAGAGACGATGCAAGAATCAAACCAGGCTGTCAAATCAAATAAATAATAAGCTCTCAATTTTCCCCGTTTGGTAAGCTTTTAGCTCTACACTCCAAACAGGATCAAGCCACTGCCAAGTCAATCTCCTGCTGTAAACTTGAAAGCATCCAGTCCCAGCTCTGATGCTACTGATGCCATGGGATTGATCTCAAGGCATGAGACGTTTTATACCAAGCCATGTGGTGGGGAGAGGCAGACATGGAAGGAAACAGCCTCTGTCTAGCATACTTCCTTTCTTCCTCTCACCTGCAGGTATTCGGCAAAACAATCTGAATGTTCCAAAAGGTCACCCTCTGTCTTGCTTTGTTGTAAGTCATGTCAGTAGTGACCATTCCATGCTACAGTTGGCAAATTGATATTTAATAGTTTTCATTTCTCTTAAGAGTCTTATAATGGAAAAAATTAATAAATGTAGCATATGGAAGGATACATACCAAAATTATAACCTGTACCTGGTTGGACTGCTGATGTTTTTCTTCTTCTTCTTCTTTTTTTTTTTTTTTTTTTTTTTTTTCTTCTCTGTGTTTCGGGTTTTCTTTTTTCATTCATTAAAAAAAAAGTTATCTAGCATGTGCATGCAGGGACCAGGCGTCCTGAAGGGGTAGCCCCACAATTCCCAGCTCAGCTCCAAATCTTTGCTGCTCCCCACCCACCACGTCTCTTTTGGGTTTATGAGCCAGTGTGGATTTTTTGTCATTCGATTAGGGGCCCCATAAGGGTAATGCTGTGGCTTTCATTTCTTCTCCTCCTGCCATTTGTAAATTTTCAAGACTTCCCAGCCAGACCTAGTTCTCACCAAATTATGGAGAGAAGCTGCTTTCTCTGCACGAGGCCTCTATTAAAACACTATGATAGATTCTTGTCTTTCCTTGGTTTTGAAGCCACAAGACAAAGATTTGAGTCCTGATTCTTCTACATATTGGCTGAGTGACTTTGAAGAAGCTTCTTAACCTCTCTGAACGGCGGTTTGGTCATCTGTAAAATGGGAGAAACAATACCCGCAGGGAAGGTGGTTGTAAGGATCTGACAAGAAAATACTAGGAAAGACTGGTATATAATAGAGCCTCAAAAGGTAATTGCTGTTAATAAAAGTAGTTTTGGGAAGCACTGGAAGCTCTTCTAGGCTGAGGGCAGAGCTCAGGTTGTTCACAAAAGGCAGAATTGTACAATCATAAAAACTCTGGCTCTGGCCTCTAAAGAACCCAGTTTAAATCCTGGCTCCCTCCATTTACTACATTTCTAAGAGCCTTGGCTTCCTCATCTGTAAAATGGGCATAATAATATATCTTACCTCAACAGTGTTTCTCACAATGTTATCCAGGGATCCTGGAGGTCCCCACGACCCTTCCAGGGGGTCCTCAAGGTCAAATCTCTTTTGGTAATAGGTCTAAAAGATTACTTGCTCTTTTGACTCCTATTCTTTCTCAAGTATACAGTAGTTTTCCAGAGGCTATATGACAACTAATCGTGTCCTTGCTCTGATGGCTAATGGAAAGTGTGTTTAAAAATCCCCATGCTTTGATTTTCTTCAGTTTAATTTCTAATATGGTAAATATCAAGATGTAGATAACTCACATATACAAAAGCTATTTAGGGTCCACCATAATTTTAAAAGTTTAAAGGGGACCTGAGACAAAACATTTTGAGAATCGCTGCCTGATTGGGTTGTTGTAAAGATTAAGTAGCAACTGGCATATGCCTACAAAGGACTCAATAAACATTAACCTGATAATTATTGGTTCCAGAGCTCCTGAATCATATCAGATAAGGGTCTGTCTACTCCATCTAGGCATAAAGCAATCTGAAATCATAGCACTTAATGCAAAAGTCACCCTTGTTTTATCCCTTGCTATTAATAGTGAAGGTTCAGCCCCTGCTAAACTTTGAACAATTTAAAGACACTGCAGCACATCAGAGGCCCCCACTGTGTCCATGAGATCCAAGTGTCCTGAAGGCATGGGAACTTAGTGGACAGTCCACAGGATTTACCCTACTTAACCTTTCCCAGAAGAAGATGCCAGTGTGGTGGAGGCAGAGGAAACACAGCTTATAAAAACACCTCCTGAGTGATTGGCCAGCAGAAGGAGGTGCAGCCTCAAAATGGGAATAGCTTCCTTAAGGTTTCAGTAATTTCTATGGAAACAAACTGAGAATTATAGTTATTTTCAGGGTGGGGTGGTGAGGGTGGGGAATCAATGTAATGACCTGGAAGAATCAAGAGTAAGCAATATAAAAATATTAAATTTGATGGGTTTTCTTCTTTTTCTTTTACTCTTCTGGTACATCCTTGAGGGAAGAAAAAAATAGTATTCCTAAATTCTGATACTGATAGCAAGTATATTAGGATCTTAGACAGAAGTTATCAAATGAGTCTGAGAAAGACACGAGGGGATCTCACTATGATCTGGTAAGAGTCATCCAGGAAGTTCTTAATAGAATCCTTTAAGAGCCGGGACAGTATGCCTCTCAGAGCACCATGCAAGAGACCCTCCCTCCCAGGCCAGGACCTAGTTTTATGCACTGTAAACAAACAAACAAACAAATCCTACATCCGTAATAACGGAACAAACAGGAGCAAGTCAGTAAAAAAAAGTGTGCATTTGAGCTATTTTTATTTTTATTGTAAAAAATTCAGGGGACCCAAAGAATAGAAATTGGAGCCCTAGGGGAGACCCTAGGAAAAACCTTGCGGTTAATTTCTTCTCAGCCTAGGAAACGAAAATGCCAAAAGATCACCCAGTGCGTTGGCCACGCAGCCCCAGGGCCAGTCTTTCAAAACCCCCGTCTTGGTCCTCGCCTCCAGCCACTCTGCCGCGCATGGCCACCTGTTGCTGCCCTCGCGCCCAGAGCCGAGTCGCAAGCCGCCGCTAGAGTTCGTTCTAATTCCCCGGAGCAAAGGCGGGCCGGGAAACCCCAGCGCTCCGTGCCCGCTAATCCTCAGGGCGAACAGGGACCCCGCAGAGCCTCCCAGGCTCCCTTTGTCTTCTCTCTGCGCTTAGAAAGTCAAAAGTAGACCCCAGACAGCATCCCCTCACCCGCGCTCTGCTCGTGCGCGCTTGCGCTCAGCTCACACCTGGGAGATGCTGACTCGCCGAGATGCCCACGGAGGGGAAACTGGTCCATCTGGCAGGAACGGGCGGCGCAGACAGGTTGCTCTCCGTGAGAGTCTAAAGTGTCCTCTGGATCCCAAATCCATGAGTATTCCTTAGCTGTGCACTGTTGCAGGAGCGCCGCGCCCAATACGCAAGTTCACGTTTCCCGAGGCCGCAGACCGAGGGCAGCGAGATCCTGACCCGCCTTTGCTCTAAGGAGCCCGAGGGGATCAAGGGGGTGGCGGCGGTTAGGGGTTCCCTCCCGCCAGGAACAGCTGAGTCCCAATTCCGAAAGCGACCCGCCTCGCTTCCGAGGGACTTCCCTGCGAGCGCCGCAGGAGTGTGCATTTCTCCAAGTCTGAGATTCCCAGCGAACGCCGGCCCGGCAAGAGTTGAAGTCAGCTCCCGGGGCGTCTGTTTGTTTATTGGCTCTTAGGAAAAAAAGTTTGAGGCTGTTTCGCCAACCTCAGACCTGGCGCAAGCGGAAATCTCAGAATCTCTTCCAGCAAAAGTCATCAAATTTTGAGTCGTTATATAAGTAGGGGCTCTTTCTTACCCTCCCTACCCCAAGCCCTCTCATTACTATTCCAGGAGTTAAATGTGCCTCGCTTAAAAATTCTTTTTTTTTTTTTTTTTTTTAGTTGTTATTATTTCTCTGAGTCCGAAGGCGGGAGAAAGCGCAGGCAGCGCCCTGGGCGCGCGGCGGCCCCACCCGCGCGCTGCCCCTCGCGCTGCGGAGGGGACGCCGGGTCCTGGGTGCCGCCGGCTCACAGCGATCAGCCGCGTCCCGCTGTCCCTCCGTCAGCCACTCCACGTGGTCAGGATCAACAGTTTGTCGAGCTCATCAGTGACACCTTGAACTTTTCATAAAGAAAATGGGTATTGCACCGACAGGGTTCGGCCGCGGCTGCCGCGCCGGGTCGTGCTTAATATTCAATGATCTCGCTCGCGCCTCCCCCTCCTCCCCTCGCAGAAATTCCACTGAGTCCGTTACTGGGCTCAGACTTTTAAGTTAATTTACTGCCCCCTCCCCCCCACCTTGGCTAGTAACCAGAGCCTTTAGGGCTAGCCTCCCCCCTAGCTCCCGCCTGAAAATGACATTTCGCCGGCGTCTCCGGAGGGGGCTGAATTTCACTTTGTAACTTTCTGCGGAACCCGAGCCCGGGTGGCAGCTCGGGTGGTGGTATCGTATGCAAATACGCATGCTGACGTTACAGATCATGTGGGTTTTGGCGTAGATTCCCCACTGATCGAGACATTTTTTTCCCCTTTTTTTTTCCTTTTTTTTTTTTTTTCTTTTAAAAATTTTGGCCACTGTTCTCCGTACGGGGGCTTCTTCTGTCTGTCTGTCTGGCAGGCTGGCTTTCCCCCTTTTTCCCACGGAGCCCGAGCCGGGCGCCCGGTGGGGAGTGGGGAGTGGGTGGGGGGAGCCAGCAGAGTTCCATTTTGGAACGCCCGTGCCGCGTCTCCGCGTTCCCAGCCCGGGCCCCCGCGTTCCCAGCCCCGGCGCAGGTAAGAAACTTCGCCCCGGCGCGGAGCACCCCCAGCCCGGCGCCGCCCGCCCCGAGCCCCGCACATCGGGCACCGGCCACTCCAGCCTAACTTTCCCACCGCCGCCGCCACGGCTCCCAAAAATGTGTTGTTAATGGGACTTGGCCGGGTTTGTGATTGGAAGGGGGGTGCGGAAGGGGGGGGTGCGGGCTCTTTTTGTGGGTGGGAGGAAATCGGAGGATCCAGAGGGGGGGAGGTTTTTTTTAAGAGTTTTGATTATAAGTTTGGATAAATGGGAGGCAGACCGAGGAAGAGGAGGAGGAGGAAAAACATGTCTACGTTTCCCTATGTCGACATAAGCCACAAAAAAATATGGCGTCCGCTTTCGACAGGGCGTTACGTAGACCCGACTCTGTTTTTATTTATTTATTTCGTGGCCGGCTCCCTCCCTTCTTGGCCAAACTGCGGCGCTTTGTGCGAACTGGGCCGGTCCCGCGGGGACTCTCCCGGGACGTGGCCCCGGCGCCGCGGGTTTTGGCAGGCGGGGGGCTGCGTGTGTGTGCTCCCCTCCCTCCCCCGCTCTCCCCTCTTCTCCCCTCTCCTGGTGACGATTCGCCGTAATGTGGTGGCAGGAAGCATGACGCCGTGGGTTGAGGCTGCCTCTCCTCTCGGCGCTCCCGGTGGCTGCAGGCAGCGGGCGCGCGGCGCGGGCAGGCAGCCGCCCGAGCTACCTGCCGCGGGCCGGGCCGGAGCGCGGCGCTGTCCCCACGCCCCGCTCAGGTGTCGGGGAGCCCGCGTGGAGAGGGGCGGTGGGGGGACGGTGGAGGCCCCCGGGCCCCGCTGTGCGCCGCCCGCGGGCCCACGCCCGCAGCCCGCCTCTGCTCGCCCAAGCCCACGATCGCGCCCCGGAACAGCAGCTGGCCCTTTTCGTCTGCCCCACGAGAGGTTCATCTTTGTTGGTGTTGCGGCTTCTTTGTGGCTTCCCCAGGACCTGGTATCATTGCTTTTGCAAACTTGCCCTTTTCCTAGCCACTTTGCAGGAGGCTGCGGAGACGGGGATGAGCGGAAAGTTGGAAACCAGTGAGCATCCCAGGACGGTCCCTTTGGCCTCGTCTCTGTGCGGAGCTCTGGAGGCGGCGGCGGCGGCGGCGGAGAAGGGTGGTGTGTTAGGCTGGGGAGAAAACTTGACAGGGAGGCCAAGTTGTGATTTGCTCAGGCTTCCACCTGATTGATCGGCTTCAAAGCCAGTGGGGTCTCCGCCTTCAGCTATTTCCGCGATGGCCTTTTGTTTGGGAGGTGGGGAGGAGGAAAGTGGGGGAATAATGACTTTCCCCGGACCCCTCCCTTTGAAAGTGTCGCTGCGCAGCTTGAGCCCTAGGGATCACCAAATCCTTTCAGGCCCTTTAGCTGCCCTACCTGCGCTCTGATGATCGCCTTCTGTCTCCAAGTTTGCAGCTCCCTAAGTCTGAGGCAGGCCCCATCCGGCAGGAAGGGGGGCAGGTATCTCTCCCCTTCATCCCTTCGGTCGCTCAGACCTCCCACCATTACCCTCTTAAAGCACACATGTGCACACACACTCACACATAACACTCTCACTCCTTAATGTAAAGCAGAAATTAATGCTTGTTGAAGTGATGGGGTGAGATTCTGAGAGCTCTTCATGATTTCAGTCAAAAGGTGATTTTCTCTGTATGAGGACAGAGTTAAGGCAGTTCAGTCCCAGGGCAGTAATGTCAAAAAGCATTTGGATGACAACCAAGTGGAATGAATATCTTGTAAAATGGCATGTTTAATAGTACAAATAAATTAATGGAGCAATCAAGTGCTTGAATGGGACTAACATAAAGGTTTGATTTCAGTTTAAAGGGAAAGTTATATAAAGCTGCATAAACATCTTCTTTTAAGGCCAAAGGGGGAAAATCTAGAAGTAAGATTGAAACGTGTCACTGACAATAAGTGGACCAAGGATCTGTGTGAACAGAGCTGCTGTTAAACCCTCTGCTCTGTGATTGTCCTCGTGTGCATGCATACCTTCTGTCCAGGTTTAGTGTCAACTAAGGATCCAAACAATCCACTGGAAGTTAACAGCTTTTAAGGGAAAAAAAAATTTAGAGGCCAAGGTTTTTGGCTAAATCGGCTATATTAACTAATCCCCATTTAAAGGAAAAAGTCAAAATGACACAAATGTTTGTTGGCACTCAAGAGAAGTATTCTCCCAATGTAAACACAGTGTATCTTAACATGCCGAAAGGCATCCCCACCCCAAATGTCCCATCCACATCAGGACCACGTGATTCAGTGGGATGCCGTGCATTTGACAAAAAAAATAATGGCAATGTTTGATAACAGTCGCAAATACTTACTGTTTCTGTAGGCCAGGCATAATGCTGTATAGTTTACATGCTTTATCACGCTTTAATGCTTTAATTCTTGCATAACCCTATGAGATAAATAATGTGATTATCCCAAGTTTACAGTGGAAGAAACTGAGGCTCAGAGAGGTGAAAAAACTGGCCCAAAGCGTTACAGTAAAAATTAAACTCTCTGTTTGAAGCCAAGCCTTTACATCATAGCCTTAAACACCCCAGTATAGCAGCTCCCTGGGTACGGGAAGTTGTAGTTAGAATGAAACTAAAGGTCAGGTGCAAGCAGAAGAGGGAACAGTGACCACTGTCCAGTGGCTTGAACTCATAGGAATTTTTCTGGGTTTCATCCCTTCGTTCATTTAGCAACTACGTTTTGATGCACTTGTTCATTCCACAACTATAATAGTCATTATGCTAATAAAAGCCTGCAGTCATAAGCACTTTTAGAGGCACAGAGAGGTTCTCTAACTTGCCCAGGACCGAACAGCTAGCAAGCAGAGTGCCAGACCTCAGAACATACACACTCCACATGCCAGTGCATGGCTCCAGAAATTAGGGGGATGCTGGTGAGATAGAGCGTCTATCTAACCTTGATGCAAAGCACTGCTCCAGGCACTATGGAGCTGTTAGCGGGACTAGGAATTTGAGCAGACCAGCAGGCCAAATCAAGCAGGATTAAATAGATGCATAACTGAGAGAAGTAACTGCTATGAAAACACAACAAAGGGCATAGTTCTTTTGCTCTGAGGGACCCGTGGAGGATTTCCTAGAGGGACTAGTATCATAACTGACCAT
Organism: Camelus bactrianus; assembly: GCF_048773025.1. Taxonomy (NCBI): domain Eukaryota; kingdom Metazoa; phylum Chordata; class Mammalia; order Artiodactyla; family Camelidae; genus Camelus; species Camelus bactrianus. The sequence goes on from NC_133563.1 coordinate 25,027,125, forward strand.
AAATGAGGAGGAACAATGTCTAGAGATGTGTTGGATATCTTGCCCACTGCTGACTTAGCCAGATGGGGGCTTATTTGTGTCAGACAACAAGAAAGTGGGTGGGATGATGCCTCAGCTGTACCACTGGGGACCCAGGCTCTGTCTTTCTACTCTGCCACCCTTTGAGTGTAGGCCTTTGGACCCACGTCTATCGTCTCATGGTGGGAAGGTGGCTGCTGTATCTCCAGGCCTCAAATCTACATTCCAGGAAAGGGAAAGTAGGATGAATGAGGAACAAAGAGCATTTCCCTATTGTGGCTTTATTGTTACATTTGGAAAGGAACACCCCTCTCAGGGACTTCTGTCCTTAGTTTGACCAGAACCAAGTGGCCCCCCAAACCTACCACAGAGGGGCAATCACGTGTTTTTAGTTAGGCACATTGCTACCATCAACAAATTGGGGTTCAACTGGTAAGGCAGAAGGGGTGAATGGACGTACGGTTGTTGAGTTGGCTGATAGTATTTGTGGCCTAAGATGAGAAGAAGAAGGTTTTCCTGATGAATTTAAAACTGAGTCCTGGGAGCCACATGTCTTCTGGGGAGGCGGAGAGGAGGATGCAGGGAAGGTTGGGCCCAGGGATAACGTCAGACCTGGGGCTGGACGTGGAGGAGGTTGGCTTTTGATCTGTAGGTACTGGGGAGACACGGCAGGCTTCTGAGGAGGGAATGTCAGGTGTTTTAGGAAGGTTAAGACTGACAGCATTCTGCCTTATGGAGACAAATCAGCTTGGCTCTTATTTGAACTAAAATGAGTTCTGGAAAGTTTCAGAGCAGGGGACCGGTTTTGCCTTAGGGCAAAAAGAAGGTAGCACACTAAGAAAGTGAGGGATGTGGGGAGATTTTCTTCTGGGTCCTGCAAGTAGGAATCCAAAATTAACCTGATGTTAGTCAGCCGCTTCCAGGAAGTAACTAGCTCTCCTTTTGCAATAATTCCGTGAGTGGGACTGAAAACACTAGAAGGGGTACCAGTTTACTCCACAAACACTACACTTGCCTTTCTCCTGACTCTCGGGCTCCCCAGGTCCCACCTGCAACCTCACCACTCATCAGCAGAATAACTTTGGTCATGACCCTTCACCTGTGCTTTTCATGGAGGAGATGCTCTCAGAGGGCCTCCTGTCAGGTTCCCCACACTGGATCCCTCTAGCAAGGACTGGCATCCCTGATTCTCTGCTCAATTAATAGCTTTACAACTTTAAACCTCAGTCTCCTCATCTCTAAAATGGAGATTATTCCAGTAGCTGCTGTATGGGTTGTTGTAAAGCTTAAGAAGAAATGTATAAAAGGGCTTAACACAGCACCTAACACGTGGACTGTGCTCAGTAAACGTTACCTGTTATCACCATCATCACCTCCACCATCATTATCACTGCCAAGACCTCTAGGAGGTGACTTTATTGTATCCTTGAGGTGCCCCATAATTAACATGCATGGATTACTGTCAAAGATTTCAAGAACCCCACTGGCCCCATCTCACTGCAATTCTCCTCCCTCCTCTCATACACACTCGTCTGTGGCAAGTCTAAGCAACTACTGGCATGGAAGGCTCTTCCAAAATGTCTCAGTGGTACCCTGGCGCAGTGTTCAGGTACTGTAACGTGCTGTGTCATGGTCAAGTCCGGATAGCGCAGTTCTCCAAGGATGCTCAGCTATTCACATACCCCTGTGATAGATGGTAAAGTTGACATTGTTTTTAGTATTGACAAGGTAGTTTCGTCTGTAACGAAAAAAAAAGTCCTCCCGATTCCCCTCCCCCACCGTTCTCTAAGGCCCCCACCTACATCGAACAGGTTGTGATTTTAAGAACATGTACCCACAATCTATTTCCTGTTCCTATGCTTAAAGTCATGCACTTAAGAGGGGTTGATTGGCAATGGTGTGTGTGTGTTTGTGTGTGTGTGTACGTGTGTGTATAGCACACACCCAAGGAGAAAAGCAGTCTTGACAACGGTCCATCACTTTCCATCAGACTTTAAAATGGAATCAAAAGGAACCAGAGCCAGAATCACTCTTCTTGCTGACACCTCTCTTTACCCCCTGATGAACAGTTTACCTGTTAAAAGCCACAGTTCACACACTTTCTTCCTCTTTCTGCTCCACTGTGGTCCCCTAGTACTAGAAACACTTAGTGGAGATTAAATCTAATTATGCAGTGTTTCACTGCAACAGTATTTACCACATGAAATCTGCAGTGAATAAGTGCTTGCGATGTTGATTCACGGGGGATCGATAATAAGGAGTGTGACCCAGGCGTTCACTCACTTTGGTGTGAGAGGTCTGGGCTGTACTTCAGGGGTGCAGAGGCTTCGTTTGGCATGGAAAGGGGGAAGCACACGCTGGTTTGCTTTCCTGGGTTTAAATCCACGCTGGGTTCACCTGGCAGGGGGAAACCAGCAAAACCCTGGGAACCATCTGCAGTCAGGCTCAGTGCAGGAAGTGGATTCCTGTATCCCTGGGGCCTCAGAGGGTGGCCAAATGGAATTAGCTTTTTCTTTAGGAGGGAATCCTCCCAGTCAGGGGCGCAGGGCAGCCTCTGTGGGGGAGAGAAGGAGCCTGCTGTCAAGAAGGGTAGAGAGAAAAGATGAATGAGATTTTCTGGGCTGGTTGGATGCCTGCAGCTGCGGCTTCTGGACTCCAAAACATCTGCAGAAAACCAAGGAAGGACCAGAATCTACATTGAGGAGGCTGCATGCATGTAGGCGGGGGCTGTGCCAACGGGACAGTTGAAATCAGTGTTGCAGAAAGACTAGAAAAACACTTCCCAGCGGGGCTGACATTTGTGCCCCCCACAGCCATCCCCTGCCTCAGCCACCCTGACTTTGTCCACCCTGGCTGGTGAGACTGAATGAATGCGAAGCTCCCTGCACACCCAGACATACCACAGACACACTGCGTCACCAACTCCCTGCAAACTGAGCACCTACTATGTGCCCATCACTCTGCTCCACACTTTCTCTTCCCTGTGTCACTCAGTGTGACCCTCAAGGGTGCATTGAGAGTGGTGACACAGCCCCATTTTAAAGACAGGAAACCAAAGCTCAGAGCGGTTAGGTGCTAGCTCATGGTCACAGAGAGAAGGTGGCCAAGCTCCGAATTCGGGTCGCACTGAGTCTACAGCTGATACTTGTAGTCATCCCCAGGTCTTTCTGAAGTCTTCTGGAAGCCAGCTCCACCACAGCCTGGAATGAGATGGGGGGCAAGGGGCAGTTTTAGGACGCTCTTCTGGACACTCTGATGGCCTTTCTGCTAGCGGAGTACACGCATGAGTGTATGTATATGTGAGTTTAGTCAAAACAGAAGAGAATTCCGAGTCTGCGCCTGTCATCCTTAGCTCCCCAAACCACACCCCCAAGCCAATTCCACAGTCTACCAGTGTCTCTAACAGAACATTCTCCAGGGGGCACGGCACCCCCTCCACCCTCTCCTCCCTGGCTCTGGTGAGAAAAGGAATCCCAGTGGGCTGCAAGCTGCAAGTTGGAGACGGAGGAGAATCTGGGTGCTACTTTCAGGATGCTGAGCAGCCTTGCCAGCCAATGGGGGCAGGAGCTGGAGGGAGCTGGAGGGAGCAGGCGTTGGGAGGGTGGAGAATGGCTGGGTTGCTGTTTTTATACAATAAAAGAGGATCATTGTAATTGGGAGCCCATGAATCATAACACGTCTGCCTATGGTTCTCTCCAGCTGCAGGACCATTTAGTTAAATAGCACACAGAAAACTCCTTTCAGCTGACATTACTTTCCCGCTGTTCTTAAAATACAAGACTGGGCTAAATTGCTCTAACGAAAAAGCCATTTCAGGCTCCCCCAGCCCCCGTGTACACTCGGAGCCCCCATGGGATCTCCCCGGCCTGTGCAGGAGGACTTTTAGAAATTATTTTCCTTTGCACCCTTGTCTTTTTGGAAACAGCACCTTTAAAATATTTGCACGCAACCAGGTCAGAGCTGGATGTCACGGCCAAGTTGTTTGAGGTGGGTGGCGGCCCAGAGTGGGTAGGGAGAGGCCAGGATAACAGGGGCTAAAGGAGGGGAGATATGGACTGACAGTTAGAAGCTGGAAAAAAATTTCTCTCTGGCCAAGAAATTTAGGGAAAGGGAGATGGTGGCTTCAGGCAGGAGCAGAGAAGTGTACAGGCCCGCATCTAACCTGCCCTAACAGAGAGCGCCGTGGTTTCGTTATCCTGTAGAATGGTCTGGAACTTTACCGAATTGATTCTGAGCATGCGGTGAATTCTGCCAGAGCCACGCAGCTCAGAAGAGCTGGAAGACTTCACATGCCAAGAGCAAAGGCTCATGGGTGCACAGAGCCCCAGCGTAGAAACGGTTTGGATCACTGGTGGCTGAGACCTGCCAAAGATGGAGGGCTGGAGTTGACACTGTGAAGTCGGACATGGCCTGGTTTTGGCACTTTTAGAAGTGGGATTTGTGGGTGTCCGGGTAGAACGTCTGAGGCCCTCTGGTACCCCCGAAGGGGGACGTTGGAGGATGAGAGTAATAGCAACATGGTGCATTAGTGGGACCAAGGATGTGTTCTAGCTGGAAGGAACTTTTAAGGATCACCTACTCCAGCTTAGGGAAACTGAGGCTCAGAGAAATAAGGGAATTTGCTCAAGGTTACACAGTCATAGCAGCGTGTGAGTTCTCCTCTTCTATATTGTCTGACTTAAGGCCCTGTTTCCTTAGGACTCCCCGGACCAGCCAGCTCCATCACAGTTCCTCCCCTCCCCCGTTCTTTTCCTCTGTCCAATCAGCAGACACTCCCCGGGCACCTGCCCGAGGAAGAAAACAACTGCCCTGCCCTCAGGAAGTTCACGGTCACTTGCCACTTAGCAGCAACTGCTTCCTGACGTCCCAGGCACACGGCGGAGTGCTTTTTGGGGGTTAGCTCAGGTCACTCATAGAAGATTCGAGGACTCTGTTAGTCCCCATTTAACAGCTGAAAAAGCACGGAGCAGGGAAGTCCTTGGGCTAAGGGTTCTGGAAGCCAGGCAGGCAGTCCTACAACACACCTGGTGCTCCTAAGGCCCAGGCACGTGCAGCCTCTCCTGCCCTCGGTCCACCTGCAGCTCCAGAGATGGGGCGGGGGCCCGACCACCACTGATCAGAGCCAGGGGCCGAGCTACCAGCCTGCGCTGAGGATAACGCAAGGATGGGCGTGCATTCGGGTCTCAACACAGGGTCTTCTCATGCATGAGGGCTTCTTCCCCCCAATGTATTGAATGTCAACTGAGTGTAGGCTCCACGCACCCATAGCCCAGGGCATTTGTACGGCAACCCTGCTGAGCATTAGTGGGAAGGGCAGAGCCATAACTCCAGCGCAGGTCTGTGCCACCCAAGACTGGAGTAGTTTTACCCGCATCAGGCAGCCATGCTGGGGCCAGAAGTCGCTAACTGGGAGTCCTGTGTGGGCCGGGGTAGGTCACTAAGGGACACAGAAGCTCCGGTGGTGGCCCAGTGTAGTTTCCCAAAGGTCTCCATAAAAATAAAGGAACTTTGACGCACTTTAGGCAACTTTCACTTGAGCAATAGATAGTTAGTTGAGCACAATAAGAAGTCCTAGGCGCTCTGTGCCAGGCCCTGTGTGTCTCTGTGGCATCGATATTAGCTTTAGTCCCATTTAAAAACATATCTTGAGAAGTCATGTACACTTTAAAATTCACCCATTGAAAGTGTACAATTAATTGATTTTTTTAGCGTATGTACAGAGGTGTGCGTTCATCACTGCAGTCCAAGTTCACAACATTTCCGTCACCTGGAGAAGAGACCCCGTGCCTGTTACCCATCACTCTCCCCCCAGCCCTAGGCAACCACTGATCTACTTTCTGTCTTTATAGATTTGCCTTTTCTGGACATTTCCTAGAGAAGGAATCACATGTGATCTTTCGTGTGCTTCTTTCCCATAGCGGATGAGGATTCTGGTTTCTGCATATCGTTACCAACCCTTAGTGTTGTCATAAGCCCCATTTTACAGATGAGGAAACTGAGCACAGGGCCTGGCACTCAGGCAATGCCCTGGACGTGCTCCCCGGCACCACTGTGTGGTATGAACACATCTCTGACCTGTGTGTGGTGAGGCTGTCTCGGAGTCACTGCAGTTTGAGGGATGTCCTGAGGCTCTGGACCTGTGACTGGGAGCCTCATCCCCACCCCACGAAGAGCCATCACCCAGCGACCAGAAGTATCCTGGGATGAAGGAAACTGGCCATCCACACCCTGCTCAGGCCTGCTGAGCCTGTCCTGGGAGTGGTGGGTCCGTTCACAGAGCCCAGCACTGGCTCCACTTTAGCTCACGGTTTCCTTGGCAGGGCTGTGGGCACTCCGGGTCTGGCTCCGTCACCTCCAAGCCAGCATGCACTTCCTGTGCTCCGACCGAGAAAATGCCTGGTGGATAGGGCCAGGGCGAGCCAGGGAAGGGATGGCCTTGAGGCCCTCCCACTGAACTGGCAATCCTCTGGTTTTCCCCAGCGGTGTGAAGGGGCCCTGTTGGTGGCCGGGGTTGTAATCATATCAGCTTCCTGGTCTTTCAGAGTTGGGAGGGGTGCACTCATTGATCCTGGTAGGAGATTTGGGAAATCACTCCAAGATTTCTAGATATAAAAGATGTTTCAGTTACAAAAATGATAGAGTTGATAGGAGCCTTCTCTTTCTTTTTTTTTCACCAAAGTATATTCAGTTCACAGCGTTGTGTTAGTCTCTGGTGTACAGCATGGTGATTCAGTTATATACACACATATGTGTATATTATTTTTTATATTCTCTTTCATTATAGGTTATTACAAGCTATTGAATACAGTTCCCTGTGCTATATAGTAGGACCTTGTTTATCTATTTTATATATAGTAGTCTGCAAATCTCGAACTCCCAATTTATCCCTATGCAGCCTTCTTGCTCGGGTTGGTCAGAGGCCATGTAGATTCTGCACATGGCTTACATGGACTCATCTTTCTTAATAACTGAAGCTCAGTGGCCCTGCCTCGGGAAAGGCACTTGCCAGAAGAACCACAGGACCAAAGGCATTCAAACCGCCTGGCTGGTGCCCTCCCCAGCCCTGTGCACACGCCATGCCTGGCACACACCTGCTGGCACGCCGAGTATGGGCAGTCCGTGCTGTAGGGTCGCCACGTGTCTCGGAATCCTGCTTTCTTGTACTGTCCACCAGTGGTCCCACACGGGGGCTTTACATGTTCCCCACCCTCTCCAGCCCCTGCCACCTGAACTCCTAGCTCTGGCTGAGAGTTTGCTCAATAAATAGTGTTTCATTGATAAATAGAATCAAATCAGAGAATCTGTGTGTGTTGAAATAGGAAGGGGGCATCCTGCTGGGCCTGACGACCCAAAAGTGAACAGAAACTCTTCCCGAATTGATTTTTTTGCATCTGGTGTTTTCAATAAGAGGAAATGAGGAAGCATTATTGGGAGGAATACATGTCGTGGGATCTGTCCCCATTCTCTCTCTGCCTCCACGCCATTGTTTTGGTTCTGAAACACAAAATCTGATCCTGTTTCACTAATCTCCCCAAAACCTCCCCTGGTCCGAGTTGCCCAGGAGTCAAAAACCCAAATGTTTTTAGGGGCTTTGCAGGTGGCAGAAACAAGTAAAGGGGTCAAGTGTAGGATGGAAGGAAGTGGTGAGGAGTGGGTCAGAGGAGAAAGTGTTCAGTCCAAGGACACTCAAAATAAAAAATTTTCAGTGGGCTTTCCTGTCTGTTCCAAGGATTGCTGCTTTGTAACTTCTAACCTATAGGATCAAGTCCAAATCCCTGACCTTGGCATGGTGGCTCTTTGAGAGCCGACCTCTGCCTACCAGGCATATTTTGCCGTAAGCATTTCCCTCTCTGCCAGGTGACCCACTCAAGACTGACCCTGAAACCCCAAAGGTGTCATCCTCCCTCCCTGTTCTTTCCTTTTCCACATGTAGGTCCTTCTCCCTGGAAAGACTCACCCCCCTAAACTTAGCAAAATCTACTCACTCCTGCTAGGGAGCTACTTGTTTTCTCCACCTGCAGGCTAGTATGGAAGTAACCCCTCAGAAATCTTAGCACGTGCATTTTGATCTGTCTGCACCTCTGTCTCCCTGAAAAACTATGAACCACCCCTCCACCCCAAGGGAGAGTTTCCTCTTTGTCTCTGTGGCCCCAGCACCAGCCCAGGGCTGGCTCACCTGAGCAGGTTCCAAATGAACAGCTCTCAAGTGGACTGGATGGCTCTATAAATGAGTAAATGATTCTTTCCTGAGAGCCTGTTTGGGAGCCTGTGTTCTGAGTCAGCACGAGGTAGTAAAATAGGGGTTGCTGCCCGATGCTGCCCCTGGTGGCTGGTCCTTGCCACTGCCTGGAAGGACAGTCACTGGACCATTTCGTCACAGGAAGCCGTCCTGGAGGCTTCCGTCCCACACTGCCTTTGTCCCAGGTTTGGGGCCTCTTGGCCAAATTCAGCCGATCCGCCTGCCTCCCTGACTCAGCCCCGCCACCTCATCTGGACAGCTGGCCTGTGTGTGCAGCCTGGGTCCACTTCCTCCCTCTGACTTGGCTGCAGCCTGTGTTTCCTTGTTGGTATCCTCCGTCCACCTTCGGGTGCACAGGCAGCCCTGTAGGCTCTTTCTGCCACTTCCCATAGTAAAATTGTTTTTTGACTGAGTCTGGACTGGAGACCAAACTCTAAATGTGGAAGGAAAGGAAGACACAAATTGATTGAATGCCTGCTGTATGCCAGCCATTGAACCAAGCGTGTTGTATATGCCACCTTATTTTATTTCATTCTCCCAATAGCCCCGCTTGGTAGAAATTTTCATTCTACATACGAGGAAATTGAGGCTTTATGAAATTAACTTGATTTAAAGCCAAGCCTGAGTGACATCAGAACCTAGCTACTTGCCACACCACAGTTAAAAATTATTAAGACTCTATGTTAAGTGCCTTAGTGAGTGGGACGCAGAGACGTTGGCCCTGCGTTTCCTTCCAGAGTTTACTATTTTGCTTATAAAAAGCTGTGCGGCTCGAATGAGTGACAGGAGCATCTTTTCTCCTTCCCTTAGAAGGCGCTTCCTGGCACTAATACAGCTTCTCATTCTCAAGATATTTGTCCTCTTACAGTTTTGTCACCAAGTTGTTTCCCTCTGGGGAAGGAAGGGGAAAAAAAACTTGTCACAAGAGAGATGGCCAATTTACTAAATCTTAATCTTATTGGATCATTGCACAATAAATAGTCATTGATGTTTCAATCATGTGTGTATGTGTGCATGTTTTAAGTAATAGGTAATAACTGGCCATTCTGTGACAAACATGCATGAACCCTCTGGAGGCACTGAATAAGATGTGTGAGTAGTCAGGTTAGGCTAAGCTATGATGCAGTGACAAATAAACCCTGAAATCCTAGTGGCTTAACCAAGCAAGGCTTGTTTTTTACTCTCATGAAGTGCACTGAGGGACAAGAGCTCTTTAAGGTAGCTGTGACACAGGGATCCAGGCAGACTTAAGTTTTTCAGTCACATCATTTCAAACAGTTGGCTTTCAGGCTGCTAGAGAGGGGAAAAAAATTAAAGAGTCATATATACTTTCCTTAAACATGTCACTTCTGCTCACACGACCCTGCCTAATTGCAAGGAGCCTGGAAAAACACAGGGGAGCACGTGGCTGTTTGGCGAGTAGGCTGTCTCTCTCTCCAGTGAAGTCCTGGACTGGCTGGCGGTGCTGCTTCTCAGCCTTGCTGAGTCTCAGGGAGTGAAGAGGACCAATGGCCAAGCCAAGAGCTGAACAGGGCTTCTTACCACTGAGCCCAGTGCCTCCTGCCACATTGTTCAGTGCCACTTCTAGCACTAGGGACAGTGTTCAATTGTCCCACCCACTGGTATGGGGGGGAGTGGTCCTGATGAGCTAAAAGACCACCAAATATTAAAGTTCGTTTTTTTGCAGCATACTTACCTTCCTTGCATTTTGTTGAGTCCCATTACAATTTGGTTCTGCCTTGAGCAACCAGTCTGACATAAAGGAAATTAAAATAATTTAATGAGCCCCTAATTACTGCCAAACACGAATGATACTGAGCAAAGGAGTAACTCTGATGGCTGGTATTCACCATGAGCGAGCGTGCCTGTGCCAGGTGGATTCTCAGCACTGGATTAATTTATTTACTTCACACACCTCCCCTCAGACTGTTCCTTTCGTCCTGAGGAAAGCCTGATTATCTGCATATAATAGATGAGGAAACTGAGGCTCAGAGGAGTGAAGGGACACAGCTCGGAAGGAGTGGAGCTCGGTTTACCCTGGCAGGTCTGGCCAATTCTAAACCCAACACTCGGTTTGTGAGTTTGGGAGGCTGTGGGGGAATGCAGAAAAGTCCGGGGATTAAATACCAGTGCTATTCAGGCGAGTAGTTGAAAGCGTTCTGTGGATTCAGCTATACCTGTACATTCCAGGGCGCATCAGAAGTGTTCTGGGTGTTGGACACTCTGTTTATTCATATAAGAAATGGTCCAACTCCCACTGTGTGTTGAGCACCATGCTAAATACTAGGAATGCTACAGTGGTGAATAAGAGCTGCTTCAATCTAGGTTTGTTTATTTCTCTACGACACTTTTTAGATGTTTTCAAATGTCCTTGAAAAGTAACTGAAGAACCTTGATCCCAGCATCCTTCCCAGGAATGGTCGTGTGTTTAAATCTTGACTCTGGAAACACTGCCTGTGGCCCTTGGGCTCTGCTCGGAAAAATAATAACTCTCTTCAGTCACTGGATCCCGTAACTAACCTGCAAGGGGTTTGTTGGTTATCCACTTTCCACAGTTCCTGTCTAGAACAGTCGGGCAACCAGTGTTAACCTCTGAGATCACCTGGTCCAGTCCTCTGAGATTTTACAGGAGGGAAACCCAAGCTCTCTCTAGGTTGTGAGATGCCCAAGGCCCCTCTGCTGCTTTAAAAGGATTTGGCTGCATCAGTGATGCAGAAAGTCCTCCCTCCTCTACACTTACCTTCGGGAATGTTAAGGATACGGCGTTTCACGTCTCTGAGCTCCTAACGTCTTTGGCCATATGCTTTCCCACCAGCCTAGCGTGCCGTGGGCAGGAGAGCTGCCACGCCCGTCTCCCCGCCCAGCTCCCGGCTTTGAGCGGGTGAAGGCCACAGCCCCCTTCCCTCCATCACAGAAGGTAAAGGACACACGCCACATGGTTACTATGAATCCTATGCTTTCTGCTTGTGCTTCACTGTTTTCTGGTTTGCTTTTCGGTATTAGAATTTCATGCCAAGTTCTATGACCAAGCTAATCATTTCAGACTTTTGGGGTGCAGGTGGGGGAGATATAAGTCCAGGGAAGCCTATTAAATGTCATTGTGGTGAACTTCACATCTTTTAGCTGTGGATTACCTCGTAGGGTTTGGTGCCCAGAAAATCCTGGTGTGACTTGATTATGTCCACGGGGTAGAGGACTTGTTTGTAGTGATGCTGGTCATTTGAGGAGGGGGCCGGCCGGTGCCTAGTCTTTCTGATTGTGAGAAGCTCTCGGTCTGGGTGACCTGGCTGGAACCTGAAATGTAGGCAACTTCTCCTTTCTGAGATTTTGGAAGAGTCTTCTCCACTTGCCTCCTCCCAGCCCTCCTCCTTGCTTTGCAGGAATAACAGCATTCGGATTTACTTTTGAGGGAAGGAAAGTGCTTTTGGTTTTTCCCAGCTGGTATGATACAGCTGGAATCCGTCTGTCTTGCAGTTCAGGTGACCTTGATGACAGAAGACGCCAGTCACCATTATGTCCCTTTCATCCCAGGCCCATCCCATCCTGCCCTCTTCCTCTGTCCTGGGTTCACATTGTGGTGGTAGCCAGGGTGATGGTGGCCCCGAGCTTTTCTGCTCTGCCAGGTGCCCCAGAGGAAGCTGGTGCTGGGCCTGCAACCCTTGGCTTCTACAAAAGCAGTGGGAGGGAGGAAGGGGAGTCCTGGTGTCCTGGATGTCGCTGCGGAGGGAGGGAGCCCCCTTGAGCTGTAGTGGCCGCCCCTTGTGATCAGTAAATATTTGTGGAATTCCTGAGGCCGGCAGCACCAATGGACCCACAGTGACCCTTATCCAGGACGCAAGCTGTTGGAGACTTGGCACTCGATCATTTGTTCTGGCAACTGATGAAATATCTTTGCACCATGAGCTATCGGGAACCCTAAATGCAGGTTAACGGTGAACGCTCGATTTCATTGTGAGAATAGCTCGTGGGCACCTAAGAGATAGTCTTTTCCCAGGAGGGCAGGGAGATGAGAATCGAATTAAACTCCAGGAGCTAAAGAACAAAGACCATGTTTTCTTCCTCTCCTTTCAAAACCATGTGGGAGGCTTGCCTGAAAGACTTACAAAAACAAAACAAAAACCTACAACTGGAAGTTATAGCATGTGTAGACAGGTGCGCGCACACACAAACAGAACTAAAACAGCACAGCTGAGGAGTTTAATATTTTTGAGTCTTTTGTTTGCCGCTGCCTGGGTGTTTGTGTAGAACTTCAACAGCAGAAAATAGACATGAAGGCTGAGGGTTTGTTTTGCAAGCTCCAGGTTGTAGATCTCCAACTCTGTAAATCAAGGCTCTCGGTGAATGAAAAGACAATATGTTTGTGTGGTGTTTGTTTAAAATAACAACCCAGGGGAAAATTCCTACTCCTGGGTTTGCAGAGAGTGTTTCTTTATTACAAATCACCCACTTCATTCTGGGTATCTGTAATAAAACTCTCAGGGCATACTGGGCAAATTATCGTTTTTAGTAAAATAATTACTTAAGTGAAACTTCTTCCTGCAAACTCCCGACAATGCCTCTTTTTGTGAAGTGGAGTGTTGTACGTTGGGTCTGACAAGTTTCCTTGGGAACAGGATTTTGACACGGGGCTGATATCTGGGGATTCGGGGGACACAGGGGAATGCTGTCAGTTGAGATGAGAAATCTGGAGACTAAGAGAGCAGAGATGTTCCGCGGCGTCTGCCTAGCCCCCCCCCTACCCCGGATGCACATTTGCAGGACGATGGCTGCCAGTTCTGGACAATCTCTTTCTGTTTGGATGAGTCGACGTGGATCTTTTCCGCTCTTGTGGAATGAGTATGTGGCCTGCAAGAAATTCCACACACAGGCAGGGGTCAGGAGGCCTGGGGTCCCCCAGCTCAGATACTCACTGCCTGCTGACTTTGTGGGGGTCATTCGCCCCCTCTCTGTCCTCAGTGTCCCCGCTTGGAAAGTGGAGGTGGCCTCAGCCTCCGAGTCACTTTTCCTCCTGGGGCCTGTGTGTTGGGTTTGCTCCGGCCACTTCGGGCTGGCAGGGCCTCTGCAGGGCCGGCCGCCTGTCAGAGGCCTGCTGCCACCCTGGCTGCCTCGGAGGAACCTGTTGACTCAGATCTTTCTGGAAGCCTTGTACAAAGGAACTAGACTCTCCAGCAAAATTGCCCACGGAACTGGTATGACGTTTCCTTGGAAAGCCCACGTGGTGTTGAGCAAACAGGCTGCTCTGTGCAGCTCCCAGGGCGGTGGGCCTGGGACTGATTTACAGGGAAGAAGCAAGAAAGGGAAAGAGAAGGGGCTGCCAGTGGTGGGTGGAGGGGGTCTGGCAGGTTCTCAGGGCCCAGCGCCTGCTGGAAAAGTTAATGGGCCATCTCGGTGAGGGGTGGGGGGTGCGAAGGGGGCCGGGCTGCCCTCCCAGCCCGCCGCCTCTGGAATGCCCTGTTTATTTACGGCTCTGTGGATCCCTGTTCCTCTTGGGAAATCACTTCTCACAGGGCTGCGGGAGGCTGGCAGGATGTCTCCAAAGAAATCTCCCTGCCCCCCAATTAGAGCTTTGGGGACCAGGGGGTGGGAGATGCTTTGGGAGAAGAGAAGGCCGTGAGCGCACAGGTGGTGTGAGAATTTCGAATAGGCAGCCCAGATTAACACCCTCTCAGTCCCCCTTTCCGGTTCTGAGCCTGGGAGGGGGGAGGGGACTCTGGGCTGTGGGGACTTTAAAAGTGAAAGTCTCCAAGCAAAAAGCCACCGGATTTCCCTCTCCCTTCCCCCACCCAGCCCAGCAAACAACTCCAAGATGACAGAGGAGCAGAGGTGTGAGTGCTCTTAGGTTGGTAGGTGGTGTGAGCCAGACCCGGCGGTTTAACCATCTGGCGTCTTTCTGTGCAAGGCTGGGACAGTGGCTCTGGGCCACCTCACACTCAGCGCCCTGTGTTGCTTCCTCCAAGGGACTTGTGCTGGAATTCACGTCTCAGCCCTGCTGTCACCTCCACAGGGAGGCCTTCCCTGGTGTGGTCCCTGCTCCCTGTCCCTCCCGATGGTGATTTCTCTATCTCGCCACTGCTGACACCTTTAGGCATGGATAACTCTTTCACTGTGCGGGGGCCGTCCTGTGCATCATAGGATGCTTAGCAGCTTCCCTGGCCTCGACCCACCAGGTGCCAGTAGTGTCTCCCTCCAGCTGGGACAACAAAAATATCTCCAGGTATCACCTTATGTCCCCTGGGGGGCAAAATTGTCCCATCCCTCCCTGCTCCTTCATTGAGAATCACAAGCTAAATCACATTCTCTGTTGTATTTTCTTCATGGCCCCTTTCACTCTCTGAAATGATCTTACTTTTTTTTTTTTCACTTGATCTCACTAGTGTTCAGCCACGCGCACATTGCCCCAGTGCCCAGCCCCACCCCAGAATAGTTCAATCAGAATCTCAGGAGCTGGGTGCATACTCGGTTTGATTGCCAGGCGATCTGACTTGAGGATCACCGCTCTCTCCCCGCTGGAGGGTGAGCCCCGACCTGAGGGAGGAACGTGGCTGCTGGGGCCACGGTTGTGTTGTTAGCACGTAGAATAGCGCCTGGCACATAGTAGGACTCCGTACTGAGATTTCGTGAATGAATAGATGCTCAGAAAACCCATCATCACTGGTAGATATGTTTTGTAGAGATTGGTCTGTTTTTATCATTCATTCAACAGACATTCATTAAGTGCTTGCTCTGTGCCAGGTGTGCTAAATGCTGGGGGTGCAGAGTTGAATAACACGTGACCCCCATCTTGTAGGCACCTTCAGTCCCCTGGGAGGCAAAGTTGCAGAGACATAGGGTTGCCCATGAAATGACGAGATCTTTGCTAGACTCGGGGTATGCAGACAGCAGTTAGAACATCGAATAAGCAGTTCCTCAAAAGACACTGAAAAAGAACCTCGTTTCTCTCCGTGAGGTGTTTTACTTGCATTTCACACTTGAACCGTCATCACAGCCCTGCACAGTAGACGTGGCTCCCGTTTCCCAGCTGAACAAACTGACGTGCCGTGTAACTTTCCATAGGGGTCAGCTGCCCACATGTGGCCTGGCCTGGATTCAGCCCCAGGTCTGCCTCTCCTGAAAGCCCACGTTCTTTGCAGCATATGATGTCGCAGCCAGAGCTGAGACCAGAACATAGGACCCTGCCTTCTCTTGTGCACTCAACTTGCACGTAAGATAAATCCCACTTCGGCCATTAACCAGCTACAGACTCTGGCTGTTTTCTGCCCTTGAAAGGTTACTCCTGAGGTCTCTTCATTCTGTGCTCTTTCATTCTATGAGCCTGAGGATCTGGCTGTCTTAGTCTGGGTTCCTGAGAAGCAGACCCCAAGACAAAGATCCAGGGGCATGTAGTTTATTTGAGAAGCGAAGGAAGCTCTGGTGGGGAGCCAGGAAGTGAGACTAGGGTGAGAAGGCAGCAGGGCACGGAGCAGGCACAAGGAAGTGGACACCGTGGGCAACTGGGGCGTTACGTCCCCCTCGGGGACTGGCTGAGACAGGTATGGTGCTTACTCGCCAGCTCCCATCGGCCACAGCTGTGGGCTGCTCCCTGAGGGGCCTGATTCTCCTGCTTCAGGAAGCAAAGTGGGCCTGAAACCAGACAGAGCCCCCCAAGCAAGGAAACACAGATGTCGGCCGTTGGAAGTGAGGCCACTGTGCACTCAAGCGGGAAGGGCCGGGGGACGTGGGCGGGGCCCGGGCAGCATCTGCTTAGACTCAGAGGAACACCTCTCCACTATCACTCCCTTTTTTCAGTTTTCAGTCTCATTAATTGAGCACCTTTTGTATACAGAGCTGCATGCTAGGTTTCAAGGTTTGAAATAGAAAGACGTGTCCTGACAGAGCTGGCAGTCATGGACAGACGACCAGAGCACCCCTCGTATGAGCATCGGCACCAAAATGTCTGAGTCCCAACTCCTCAGCCCAGCGTTCTTGGCTTTTCCTCATCAGGACCTGCCCTCCCATCATTCCCCTCGAGTTCTCTGCTCCGGGAGTTGTGAACTGCTTAGAGCTCCTGATAAGGCTCCTTCTCTCTCACTCTCCTCCCCCTGGACCTTTATGCATTCTGGTCCCTCTTCCTCCAGAATAACTCCCCCTCTTTTATGAGTCAGGTCAATACCTCCTCTGGGAAGCCAGCTCTGACTGACACTCCAATCCCAGGTGCCCTTGGCTTTGGTCACTTCACTGTTCTTACTCCTGTCGGAGTAGTTGTCTCACAGGATCATCATCCCCTCCTGTCTGTGTGCCTTGGGGAAGTCAGGGATGCTGTGTCATTTTCACTGGGCATGAACGCTGGGCCTCAGCTTAACTACTTCCTAATTGTGGGACTGGGGTTGGACTTTAAACCTCAGTTTTCCTGTCTTTAGAAATGGGCCCAATACTGCTTCCCATCCTGGGGGCGGTGAGGGTATAAGCATTAGAGAAAATTCTTGAAAACTGCCTGGAACACAGTATGTACAGGTGTCTGAGTTAGGGTCCCAGCAGGTAATGGGGTTGTGAGGGGAGCTAAGCTGGGGCTTCCCCAGGCCGTGGTCGGGAGCGAGGTCGTGGTGCTGACACTCAGCGCGTCGGGCTGACAGGGTGTCGGAGGCCGGGCGGGCCACCCGAGGCTCAGCAATAACAGCTGACGTTCGCTGTGTGCTCCCGTGGGCCAGGCCTTGTCCTGAGATGTTACACAGCTTTACTCATTCAGTCCCCGTAACTGCCTTCTAGGCTGGGTTCTGTTAGTAGCCCCGTTTTGCATATGAGGAAACCGAGGCACGGGGAGATTAAGCAATTTGCCCAAGGCCTCCCAGGTGGTGAGTGGAAGCCCCCAAATTCAAGTCCAGAGTCTGACTTGGGAGACATTCTTTCAGCGGCAGAACTTATAGCCCCTCTGTCAAAGAACCACAGACCTAAGGCCCCGCTTCAGCCCTCTTATTTCACAAATAAGGCTCAGAGAGGTACAGTAATTTGCCCAAAGGCACCCAGCCTTGTTGGCAAGACAGTTCAAGTGGCTCTTCATGCCTGCTCCTGACTCTGAGCCCTCCTGTCCCCTTGGGCAGGTCGCTTTCCTTGTTTGTTTGTTTGTTTACTTACTCATCTTCTGTAAAATGCGGTCCTCTTGGTCTGGTGAGAGACAAAAAGCAGTAATAGTAATAAGTAAGGAAATCATGTACTATGCTAGAAAGTGAGAGTTGCTATGGGAAAAAATAATAATTCAAGACTCGAAGGCAGTAGGGGAGTGAGCCACGGGGCAATCTGGGGAAAGAGCATTCAAGGCGGAGGGACAGAGCTGGAGCAAAGCCCCTCAGCAGGAGTGGGGGTGGGGGAGGGAAGGCAGTGAAAGCAGAACGAGGAGAGCAATGTGTGCAGCAGAGCGGGTGGGAGGGAGAGACAGGAACCAGGGGGCCTAGAGCCGCTCGGGCCACGGTCAGGCCCTCATCCATTTTCATATGTGATGTGTTATTTGGATCACGTCTCACAGCATTTGTATGCTAGTTCTTCCTTTTATCCCTTTTTACAGAAGAATAAACTGAGGTTCGTAACCAAAGCCCTCTTTATTTTACAACTGAAAAAATTTACATGCAAAGAGCAGGAGTGACTTGCCCAAGGCCACAGAATGGGAAAACGGCATTGGGCTAGCACTTGGGTCCCCCGATTCTCAGTCCAGAACTCTTTCTCCCACACCTCTGCCCCAGAAAGGAGTTCCTTTGAAGGAGGTGACACTGGGCCTCTCTTGAAGATTCAGTTCTAGCTCCTGGAGCTCTCAACACTATGTGTTGCTGCCAGATTTTCTATGTGGACTACAGAATTTCCTTTTGTTTTTTTTTTTTTTCATTGAAGTACAGTTGATTTACAATATTATATTAGTTTGGGGTGTACAACATGGTGATTCATTATTTTTATAGACTGTATTCAGAGTTTCCTTCTTAGTAAGGGGTTCGAGGTGGAAAATCTGAAGATGGCTAACATGTTAAAAACACATGTTAATAAATGCTGGATGAGGGGCAGAAGGCCATTGACTGTAATGTGACCACCGGCAGGTGCAGATGGCTTCCTGGGTGCCTCGTCCTGTTATAAGCTATTGACCTAGGTTCATTCCTTTATTCCTTACGGCCACCCTCGGGGATAGGTCCTGTCATTATCCTCATTTTATAGCTGAGGAAATTGAAGCACAGGAAGAGGAGCTAACTTGCCCACCGTCCCACCGTGAGAGAAGAATTGAGCTGGACTCAGAGCTCAGGCAGCCTGGCCGCAGAGTCTGGGCTCTTAACCCCTCTGCTCACACAGATGGGCTGGACCCAAAGGAGGTCACGCCAGCCGCAGGATCTGGGTCACCAGAAGCATTCCTGTGAGCAGCTGGGAGTGGACGGAAGATGCCTTTTATTCCCCCACATTCTTGCCGGGGAGACACTCCTTTCTCGAAGCTTCCCATCAGACACGGGGACTTTCAGAGCGTATTTGGCAAGATGACCTTCAAACACCTCCCTACAAAAGAAGTCCCAGGTGGACCCCATCTTCCGTCCCCTGACTTCAAGCGTGACTGTTTCTGCTTAGAGTTACTTGAGGAGAGAAAGAAGCCATCCCCAGGGATTGCAAACAGGGCCCAAGATGTGCTGATCTGTGAATCATGGTGACAATAATTAGCACTTAGGCCAGGCTTACACTTTCCAACCGGCTGTCACACACAGTCATGATGTCATTCAGACCCACAAGAGTTGTAGGCTGTCACCGTTTTAGAGATGAGGAAGCTGAGATGCTTGGGGAGGGTGAAATGATTGGCTTAGTCACAGTACCAAGAAGGTAGGTGGAGAGAGACTCGTACCCAAGTCCAGAGACAAAGTTCCAGCTACAAGTCTATGAGGGCTGACCAGCTGCACTCAAAACACAGCCCTTCCGATGACGGGAAGCCTTCTCGGGAGGGATCCCCGCCTGCCGTCTTTCTTCCTGAAAACAAGCATACAGAGCTGTGGCAAATTCTTGGGGACGTCACGTTAGACTCCAAAGAGATTAGAGAAACCAGTTTCTAGGATCAAGTTTCCATGAAAAAGATTGCTTTCCTTCCCTGGGATCTGGCTGGCTGTGTCTGCTTTACTAAGTTAGGTTGTCCAGCGATTGACACCGCCGGCCACATTTAGGAGTTTGTGTTGATATTGCTGTTGTGGAAAAGCACATGTTGGTCCCCACTGTCTATATGCCTGCGACTCTTCTTTTTTTTTGTTTCTCTTCCATTTCATGCAACTTTTGCTTTACAGCCCACGTGGCATAATTGACACCTTGGCTCTGCCAACTCGAGCCTTGGATCAGTGAAATCAGTTATGACAGATGTGATTATTTACAAGAAAATAGAAGTCACTATAATTAGCCCTTCGAAGGAGTACATTTGGGTAGAGAATGAGAAAGCCCAAGTGTAACTTGGCGTGACGGGTGTGGGTGTCCGCCCTGAGCGGGTCCTTCTCTGCCCAGTGAAAGCAGGCGCTGGGGTGTCTGACACCCTCCGCCGACATTGCCGTCTGTCAATTCTCCTGACACAGCTCTTGAGAGATGGAGAGGCGGGGTGGTAGAGTGAGCATTAGATCTGGCACCAGAAGTGGTTTCAGTTCTCAGCTCAGCCACTTGTCCTCAGCATCGATTTCTTTCTTCAGTTGTAAAATGGGGATCAAAGAGAAGCCCTGTCTCCTCACAGAGTTGTGAGAATTAAAAGTGACAGAGCAAGACAGGTGTCCAGCATTGTGCCTGGCGTAAGGCGCCCGGCAGAAAGCGCTGAGTGGGAGACGTTCTTACCCCTCTTGAGCGCGACACTTAAATCTCCTGAGCCCCGCTTTTCTCCGTTGGAAAATATAGATGACACCATCTCATACAATGGATGTGGGACTTGGAGGAAATGAGGTGTATGAAAGGAGCTTCATAACCATTTGTGGCTGTTTCATGTCTCCATCTTCCCACCATTACTTTTTAAATACGTGTAGCAGTTACCATGTATTGCATGCACCGTGGGCCAGGCACGGTGGTAAGAAGGGTGGGTTTCTTCATTAAGTCCAGTAGGCGTGGTGCCCGGAGCCCACGGTGCCTTTAGGGCCCCAGAAAATGTTTGATTTTAATTTCTTTTAAAATTAGAAGAAAACAAATGAATATAATATTACTGAATATAAAATAGAATATTAAGATAATAACTAATAATAAGGGTAACGAGTAATTCAGCCCAGAATATATTTGTTTTTGTACTAATGTAATTCTAAAACCTAATTTTCTTAATGTTTTTGTTTTGAGGTTTTCTTGTTTTTGTTTTTGTTTTTGTTTTGTCTGTTTTTTAACGCGGGAAGGGACTCACAAAGGCAAAAATGCCTAGGGCTCACAAAAGTCATGATACAGCCTTGGTTGCAGGGACTTGACAAATGTTAGCCTAGTCATTCTCAGGCAGACTTTTTTTTTTTAGTGCTCCTTTTACAGATGAGGAAACACCTCCTCCATGTGAGAAAGGGGGCTAGGCAGAGGGTCTCAAGGCAGGAGGAAAGAGGTTTGAGCTGGAGTCTTGGCTGGACCACGAGCCTTGGGTCTAGGGGAGGTACCAGAAGATCTAGCGGCACTACAGTGCTGCAGTCCTGGGACTCCTGGTCATTTGCCAAAAGTGAATCACGTGGTCGGCCCCTAACCCATCACAGTGTGTTGTCTTTGAACCCCCATGGCCCTAAAGGACAAAGCTGGAGGCTAGACGCCCTGGACACTGTCTGTAACCATTGGGCAAGTCCAGTTCCAGTAGTGGTAGTTGGTGGGCACCCAGCTTCTGTAAAATCGGCCACAGATGTCTGTTATAAGACATCAGAGTTGAAATGGAATAAATCCCTCCTCCAGGAAGCCCTCAGTGATCCCCACGTCTTCAGAACTCAAGGGCGCTTGTTGCCATTCCACCTAAAGGCCCTGCATTGCTTTGTGACATCTCTTACGGTTGGGTCACCCTCTCTTTATCTGCTGTTGGCCTTGGAGGCAAGGAACCCAGACCGTGACCAGAGCTAAGTCATCAGGGACGCTGCTGAGCACTTTGTAGGCATCACGGACTCAACAGCATTTAGTGTCTTCTAACATTTCATCCAGATTCACACCCAGGACTTGTCTATCGTAAGAAGAGAAGTGGTACCCAGGCACCATCCTTCTTTCTTTTTATATGAGGAGGAAAGTACACTTTTCATTTATGTGATGGGAAAAGTATGCTAAGGGAAAGAAAAAGGTTTCACCTACAGTTGTTTGAAACGTTTGTGTTCACCCCCCTCGTCTCTGTAAGGTGAATATAGTCGCGGTGGATGCCTGCGTCTGTGTCCAAAACAATACAGCTTCGGTCAGACCTGCTCGCATCCCCTGGCCGCCATTCGCCAGTTGATTGGCACCGGACACATCCTGTCAGTTCTCTCTGCCTGTTTCCTGTGAGTTTTAAACAAGAGCATATCAAGACGGCACTTGGCACTCAGCTCTCCTCCCAGCCCCTTTTAGTCTCCCACGCAGGCGCAAAACCTTGCTTTAAAATGTGTCTTGCAAGACTTGGCATCCAGGACGCGCCCTGGGAAGAATTTGTTTTTGTTTTAACGCCGAAGACGTTTGCATGAAAACAGGATCTTCGTTGCTTAGGAATTGATCAACTCCTGCTGCTGCTTTTCCCCTCGCTGCAGGGCCAGCCCCGTAGTTGTCACAAGCAAAGGAGCAGTGGTAGGGACGGCTGGGACCGCCACAGACACAGGATTGATCACAGCCCCTCGGGGCGGGTTACAGAGGCTGCAGAGTCCAAAGAGAATCTGGAATCCTTCCCCGGCTGGAAAGAACTCGTAGGTAACAGGTGCCTTGGCCAAAGGACTGCCACGTGAGTGAAGATATTCTGAGAATCTAATTTATTCTGGATGCTCAAGGAAGAAGAGATGTTTAAGATGTGGCCTCTCCCTGCAAGGGTAAAATGCAACAAAGAAAATGGGCAGGCACGAGTGATGGGAACCAGTGTCTACAGTAGACAGAGTTGGCGTGGACATGCTGCTTAACCTCTGCTCCCCAGTTTCCTCACTGACAAAATAACACCCATCACTGAGGATCCTTATGAGGATTAAATGAGATATATGTTAAATGTAGTTGGCATCAAGGAAGCATTCCATAAAGTCAAACTGGTATTAATATGAATAATAGCAATCCATCATAGTACCAGATGCTGCCTATCCTAAGGAAGAGATAGCCAGATGGCCACAGAAGGCCATTTAGAGGAAGGACTTGAACTTGATTCAACACGGCTGTGTCCACTGCTGACCATTCTAGTAGGTTCGGAGACACTTTCCAAGACCTCGAAGTAAAATTGCCCACCTGAACTCGGAGGAGGGTTTCCAGGATTTCTGCTCCGTAGGGCCCCTCTCTGCCACGCATTTGTAGCCCCAGCCTGGTCCCACGGGCATCAGCACAGAAAGGACAGAAGAGCCAGGAGTGACAATACAACTGACCAGGCCCTCCCTCTTGCCTCCATGCTTGGCTTCCAGAATGCAGTTGGGTGTTGGTGTCTAAATGCCCACGAAAAGCCAGACACCTTTCTCTTTCTATGTCCTTACTATATGCTCATCAAAGCTGAGAGCCTGCAGAAAAGGTCTGTGTGGCAAAGCCCTGCTCCCTTGTCTTGGCCCGCCCACCCTCCCTGGGCTTCCCCTCCCATCTGCCTATCCCAGGGTTGTCCATAAATCCAGCTTTCAGAGCCCTCAGGGGCTGGCAAGGCCGCCATGGACCTCAGTCCCATCGCAGTGGAAACAATTGAAAACCACTTGGCAAAAACGATGGGGTGACCTAATGTTTTATAGCAAGAATACATTTTTTTCCCATTCTTATTCAAGCTCTGGGGTAAAGCCCGCTGCTCTCCAAGCTCTGTCAGGCTGGTACCCAAGGGTTCCTGACTCTTTCCTCCTCTGTCTCAGATCACCTGGCAGTGGGGAGGCCAGGCTGCTGGGCTCGCTTTGGCCTCCTCGCAGATCCTGGAGTAGCAGATCCAGCCTTACCTTCCTGACTCGCCTGGCTGCCTTGGTCCCCTCTGAAGTGAGGCTGTGGCCACAGGGGCCTGTGAGGAGGCCCATATTTGGGGCCTGGGGAATGTGGGCTCTGGCAGGTGGCCTGGAAAAAAATGGCCGTGTTCTGAGGGTGAACTCCACTGGATTATAAATAGCACCACCTCCCTCCCCTTCCAACTCGCCATGTCTGTCACTGCCGGGCTGACAGTTTAAATCCAAGAGGACCGAACAGGACAAGGGGGCGGGGAGTGGGGTGGAGGGGGAGATGCCAGAGTGTGCGGGAGGTCAGCTGCTGTCTTGGGACTGAGAAAGAGTCATCACTATCCAGACGATGGGGCTGAGAGTGGGCACGTTTGGGGCAGCAGAATGGCGACCGATTTAGTGCATTTTCATGAGCTGAGTGAGCACGGCGGGGAAAACTGAGGGAAGCGCCAACTCCAGGAGATAGTTTTCGAGAGGTTTTAGAGCCTCTAAAATAATAATAATGATAATTAGCTGCTTCAATATATAAAAGGTTTCTCTCTGGTTCTGAAAGGTCAGCTGTTCTGGCCTCCAAGTCAGAACCTACAGCCAGGTGCCCACAAAGGCCCATCCCTCATGCATCCTCCCAGAGGATTTCTCAGTGGGTTTTGATGTCTCTGGCAACGAGGGAGCAGGGGCCTTCACTCTTTCTCTGCAAACCTCAGCACGTTTTGCTCATCATGCAGAGGGTGATGAATTTAGGAGGCGTTGGAAAATGAAGTAAAGGGGCGTGCAAAAAATCCACCCAGCCATCCACACCTGGGTAATAGTGGTGAGTGGGAGGTGTTTCAATAAATTCTGAGTTCTGGAGGAGGGGCGGGCTGGCCCTGCAGGGTTCTTCTTTGTGTCTTTGGCTCTGCTGGAAGCTCTTAGGGATGGGCTGCCCCTCCCTCCCTGGCAGGGACTCCGTGGCAGGACCTACAGGAACCCTGCTGGGTGCCGTGATGGGGCACACTTGCCAGGAGCGTGTCGGGGGCTGGCACCCCCTCCGTGAGCACCGGTGCTTCCTCTGTGAGCAGGCAGGGCTGACCACGGTCACTCGTGTCTTGTTTCAGCACTTGCGGCTTTTGCGTCCATGGCCACGATTTGGAAATGGGTTAACTGATGGGTTTCTTCTCTCCTACCTTGAGAATTCTCATTTCTTGTGTGCTATGGGGCCACGTTTGAAATGAAGCCTGTAAAAAACAAAACAAAAAATTAAGGAGGAGCAGGCAAACTTCTGTATCTTTTGGACGCTCCTCAAAACATCATCTCCGGACCCCACAGAATGCAGGCACCGAGCGGACAGGAGGTGTGAGTGAGTGGGTGGACATTTAGAAATTGACTCGGTGCTGGATTTGGAATGACCACCTAAGAGGGCGGTTTTGAAACTGGGCTTCAGGAGCCCCACTGCAGGGAAGGGCCTTCCAGACCCATGCTCCAATTTCAAACAAAGCAGCTCCACTTTTACCTGTTTAGGTATCAGATTGCATTTTTTTTAAATGGATTGCATGCCTTAAAAAGTTGGGAAATCAGCACTGTAGCTCACTCTGTTGTTTTAATGCTAAGTAAATGGCAGAGAGGGAAGGGGATTTTCCCAAGGTCATGCCCCAAGGTCAAGACCTCTGCTTGGGTAAATACTGCGATCACAGCTCTTGTTTTGGGAAGGGAAATCTCAGGGTGTTGGGACTGGGAGGGACCATGGAGAGCATCTTATTAACCCCCTTCCTTCAGTAACTGAGGCCCCAGGAGGTGGTGGGATTTGTTCGAGGGACAACCAATGGCAGACCTGGGATTTGACGCCACCTTGGGTGCTCACAAAAGAGGCACGATGTACTGTAAGAACCCCAAGTGATGGCATTTAATCTGATCAGGACAGCTTCCAAGAGGAAGTGATGCTGCGATGAAAAGGAGGATAAGTGACAAGGTGGCAAGGGGCAGAGAGAGCATCCAAGCCAAGGAACCACAGGTTGGCTGGTCCTGTGCCCACCTCTCCTCTCCTGGGAGGCAGCTCTCGTGGGAAGGCTGTTCCCAGCTATCTCTGCGTTGACCTCTCACCTAGGGAATGCGGAAGGCGAGAAGCATCACCACCTGCCAGGTTAGGCCCCATCCTGTGGCCTCTCGGAACCACCCTCTGGCAGACCTGGAGCCCCGCTGATCAGCAACAGAGCCTGCTCCCAGGAGAGGCGTTTCTGCTGGAGCCCAGGCGGGGTGGCCAGCTGCTAGAAGGTTTCCTGCCACAGGACTTGAATACCTAATGTGCCTCATCTGATTGGAGCTGTGAGAAAGTCCAGACGGCCTTCTCTAGACAGGAAAGGACATTGCAGGGACAGCGGGGCTTGTTCTCAGCGAAACTCCCTCTGGCTCCTTGGAGAGAATACGACTCTCTCTGGGTGTGGACTTGCCATGAGTATAGGGTGCGCCCTGGTTTGGGCCCCAGCTCTTGTTTCTGGTCCTGGGGTGTAGAGTGTATCCCTTTAGCAGCACTGAAGGAGGACTTGGGTAAAGATCCCTGGAAATGTGAACATTGATCATCATCTCCCAGATACACTTTAAAAATAAATGCATGTTCTTGACGAAACAACATCCTGGGAAAAGGATTCCTGTTCTTCTACTCGGCTCTTGGGGTCACGCGAAAAACAGCACCTGCTCATGCCTGTGGAGGCCACTTCATCTAATCCTGGCCTCAGCGTCCTCTCCAGCTTCGAGAATCCAGCAGAACAGAGAAGGAATCCAGGGCAGCCAGGGAGAGCGTGCAGGGATTTTCAGATCCAGACATCAAGCAGAGACCTCCCAGTCACTCCCATTTTCCAATATGCATTTGGAAGGGGGACTTCTACGTGAAAGGTCTTACTTTGCTTTCATGAGATGCACAGCCTCAATCCTGACAGGCTCCCCGCAGTCCTGTGAGAGTGTTCAGATGCCAGCTTCATGCTGCAGCTGTCCCCACGCAGCGTTTCTCAAAGTGTGCATGTTTGAGTCCTGCAAGACGCTCTGTGACAATGGGGTGCCATTGTCGTGTTGCTCTGGGAAATGCTTCACACTGATTCCTCCTGCGTGTTAGGACCCTGCTCAGATAGCATCACCTCTGAGAGATCTTCCTGGACCTCTGTCCCCTTATCTGCTCTGCTTCTCAGACTCCTTTCACATCCCAGTTTTACGTGTGTGTTTACCTCCATGCAGTCTGTCTCCCCCTCACTAATGACGTTTGCTGTCACTTGCTTGTTTTGTTCAGGACTGTATCCCTTGTGCCTAGAACACCGCCTGGTTCAATAAACGAATGTGTCAAATGAACACGTGGACCAATGAATATATTCAAATCCTCAGGACTCCTTCGTATATAATTCTGTTTAATACGGTTTAGCTTGGTATTTTTTCATACTTCTTTCCTCTTTTCTTTAAATGCCCAGCTCATCTCGTCAGGTAGGACCAGATCAGATTCGAATGTGGGAGGCCAGCTCTGACCGCCCTGCTGGGAGTAGCCAGCCTCCCCATCCCACTCTATCTCATCACCAGGTTTCATTTCCTTCTTGGTCCAATGACCAGTGGAAATTGGCTCGTTCATAATTCACTCCCTTCTCTGTCTGAGCTCTGAGGGCAGGGACCTTATCTGTCCTGGTTCACCACCAACTCACCTGTGCCTAGAACAGTGCCGGGGGAACTCTCGGTAATGATTTGCTGCAAGAATAGCCCTCTTTTCTGACTAACCCTCATCAGCAGCCCATGTACCTCAAATTCCACCAAACACGCTCTGGGATGTGCTGTTTTCCGTCAACCCTCACAACCAGTTGCCAGCCATGTGGTGAAGTGGCTGCTCCCCTCATCCATAAAACGGCCGGGTGTTAGAAATAGAAGGGACACTAGAGACCGTCTACCCAGTGCTCTTGATTTTTGAAGGGAGAAACAGAGGCTTCGAGAGGACAGTTGGTACCAATTCAGGACTGGTCCCCCAAGACTCCTGTCTCTTACTTGGATTATCCACTTGTGTTGGTTAGAAAGGGGCTATTGTAACAAATTCCCACAAACCTGGTGGCTTAAAACAACACACATTTGTTATCTGACAGTTCAGGAGGTCAGAAGTCTGAAATGGATCTCACTGGGTTAAAATCAAGGTGTTGGCAGGCCTGTTCCTGCTGGAGGCTCAAGGGGAGAATCCGTTTCCTTGTCTTTTCCAGATTCTAGAGCTGCGTGTATCCATCTCTTGGCTCGTGGCCCCTTCCTCCATCTTTAGAGCCAGCAATGGCCCACTGAGTCTTCATCAAGCTGTGTCGCTCTGACTCTGACCCTCCCACCTCCCTCTTTCACCTCTAAGGACCTTTGTGATGACATGGTGGGGTGGGGCATCCAGATCAGCCAGGATGGTCTCCCCATCTCAACATCCTTAACTTAACCACATCTGCAAAGTCTCTCCTGCCACATAAGGAAACCTAGTCACAGGTACTGGGGATTAGGGCCTGGCATGTCTGGAGGGGGCGTTGCTCTCTCTGCCACCTCCCAGCTCATCTTCTGCCTGTCAGTCCCCCCTCAGGCAAATGCACGTTTGCCTCCCACGTGCCCCAGTGCTTTCTGCACCTCTCACTCGTAGTCCTTGCCACATTGCTTTGTGGCTTATTCAGTGTCCAGCTGGCTGGCTTGGCCATGACAGTCTCACAGGCAGGGCCTGACATCTCTCTGCCCTGCTGTGAGCGCATCCCTAGCCCTGAGTAAGCACACGGGAGGTACCGGTTGCCTTGGCTGAGACAGAAGTGGTCCATCTCCATTTTGCTGCATCCTCCCCACCCCTGCTTCCATTCAGGGAACTGAAGGGGCCATCCCCCAGGTTCTGGGTTTCAAGTTCTGCCATGGGATGGGATGGGTCCTTCCAAGATCAAGAAAGACCCAGGCCACATCTATATTTTTAGTCTCCTAGAGTATGAAAATATGAAAAAAATATTAAAACTGATGATAGAAATTGTTTAAAATATTTAAACCAACAAGTTAACTCTTTTGACATCCAAAGTAACTATGCTATAAAATCATGTTGCAAGCTTACTGAAGGTTTATATTTAAAATGCAATAATTTGAGGCATTCTATGGGTATTCTAGTCCCAAATTCAGAATCCTGCATACAGCTGTGTCTTGCATGAACTGTCAAAAGTTTAAATTTACTCCCCTTACATGAATGGGAGGCCTGGCCTGAGAAGCCTTCCTAGTCATGTCCCCAGGCCTCTGGGCCTTGCAAGAGGCAGTACTTGCAAGAAAGGCTGAAGGGAAAGCCTCTAGGATGTGGCTTAACACTCAGGATCAGACTTTGGGCAGGTCACATCCCTCATCCAAACTACTCGTACTCAGCTGGCTTGGCGCCCATGACCTCTAAGTGCCCTTTTCACCAACATCCTGTTACCTGGAGGGATCTATGCCAGATTTTGGTGCCTGGTTTCTGGTTCTAATGCAGCCATGTTGACAGTTCTGCTTCTGGCCTGAGCCAGTAAGTGACTGCATCTCTGACCTCCCTTTCTCAGTATTCTAGCAGGTTCCTGCTGCTCTCCCCCAGCATTCCTGGCCTCACAGAATCCTGGAGCATTGGAGCATTGGCACCTCAGAGAGATCTGGTCCTGTCTCCCCCTCTGAGGTCAGAGAGGGTAAACTGCCTTCTCTAGGCATCAAAGTTAGGATTGAACCCCCCGTCTCCTAACTGCTCATCAGGATATTTCCGCTACACCATATCAGGCTGGAAGAGGTAGATTGATGTCTTACTCTGCAGTAGGTACAGATTGAAAAAGTGTAGAAAGCCCTGATTTTGTAGCAGCTTTCATGGCTTGTAGAAAGAAAACAGGACCAAAAAAAAAAATCATAAACAGTTGTTAACAATTTGTATGTTTATGTGTTACATGCTTTTCTGTTTCTATGTTCTATTTTATAATAAAGATACATTTTAAAAGTCACAAATAAATAAAACTGAATAAATAGGGTTTCAGGTCCTCAAGTCAGTCAAGAACCCTTTGCTCCTTTCCTGAGCTCTTTTGGGCCTGTTCTGCAAGCCCTATAGCATCATTCGGTTGCTCATCTGTCCATCAAGTAGTTGTGATGGTCCTTGTTTATTTAATGCACGGTGTACCCCCAGGTTGCCCTTGATGACACACAGGGTGACAGTAAAAACAGGACAGACTCCGGTGTCCAGCAGAGACCTATCTCATGTCTGCTATGTCTTAACCTCTTGGGGCTTCAGATTCCTCATTTGTAAATTAAGGGCCTGGCCTGAGTCAGGCTTGCAAACCCAAATGCATACAGAAGTCAGGCAGGGGAACAGAATGAGGGAGGCTAGCCAGGGCAAGTGATAAGGAGTGGTGGTGACTTTGGCAAATTAGAGCATCCATGCTCAGTCTAAAAGGGACACTGGCCACTGAGCTCCCACTGATTATTCCCACGCAGGGGTACAGATTCAGTGAGACCAGAGAGACCTTTTTAATTTTTCAAGAAAGTTAGGAATTTTGACCTTTATGAGAAATTTCCAAATGTTTCAAGTATTGTATAGGTCAAAGAAAACAAATCTAAGGGCCAAATCCAGCGCCAGCCCACTTGTTTGCAAGCCCTGGGCCAGAGCCTCAGTACGTTCCATTCTGGCTTTCCCACTCGGATAGGTGGGGACACTGTCACACCTGCCTCGCTTCCTTTGGGCCTGGATGTGTGTTTCTCCCACTGCAACCACAGCATTTGCTATCCCTGGAAGACAGCAGGGGCTCAGTTAACGATGGCTATAAGGGGCTTCATCCACATGCTGTAATCCTGTGCCCCTCCCCCGGCCCCCACCAAGACCAGCACAGTGCTGGGTATACAGAGTAGCACTAACTAAGCAGCAACAGCAACTTTTAATGATATTTTGGAATCAGTTAAAAAGTAGGTACAAGAAGCCCATGGATTTTGGCAAAATAGGTGTAATATTTGGTGAAGAGGCTGATTCACCTAAAACCACTAAGAGAGATCTGTAATTTATCCTCCTCCCTTATGTAGGTTAGAGAAGTGGAGTCTTGCTGGATTATGTCATTTTTTTCAAAGGACACGCTGCAGCAGCCCCTCCGGGTCTAAATTAATTCATTCCTTCAAGCCATAAATTTCTCTCTCACCCTCTCTTTATTCCCTCCTTCCTTGTCCCCTGCTCACCAGGAGGAGCTAGCAGACAACTCAAGGACATGTCTTACTTACCAGGCGCAGGATTTGGGCTTTGGGGACAAAAGAAGCCCATTATGCCCCCAGATCTGCGGCTGTGAGCACGAGCACACCTTTCGCGGCTGAAGGGAGCACAAAGGAACGCTTGAGCCCAGCGGCATCGGCTGCTTTTCTTCCCTGGAGAAAAATGGGCCATTCTTCCCGCCCTGCCCCATTCCCACCAGCCCTCCCCTTAACCTCCAAGCAAGAGAGGCCCCGGTTTCTAGCAGGTTTCTCTGCTGGACACTCCGACAACATATTAGCATGTTTTGCATTAAAAAGGGGTCTTGGAAAATGAATTAAATGATTGGCACTGTGTTTCAAAAGGTTTTTTTCCCAAACTACTAGTAATTGTGTGGTTTTAACATTCACCATTCCTGCCTAAAATACCCAGGGCCTGGCAGCCAGCTTAATCAGGAGACATTGTACCAGGCGGGGGCATATTTTAAAGCTCGTGATAGCCAGTGATTTTCTGAACAGTACCTGGAGACTTGCAGAAGAGAACCTTGTCCTAGTTTTTCAGAGGAGCTGGCAGTTCATTTTCCTTCGTGCAGAGCTGAGATTTACACCAATTCAAAGCCTCTTTATGAGAGGGGCTGGGTCAGCCCCATAACCGGCTGCTGAGGCGCCAGGCGGTGTAGACAGTATCCAGATCTGATGATGAGCTAAGTGAGGTGGATGGAGCTGGGTGCTAGACTGGTCACTGATGGTACTTCTCTGGCCAAGGGGGCTTTGTGTAAGGGGGGGTGCGAATGTGATGGAAGCTTCCAGAATATGCTTTGGGAAGGCTATTCTGGTCCAGCCTCTTCATTTTTTAGGGGAAGGAGATGGAGCCCAGAAAGACTATTGCTTGCCCAGGGAGACAAGCCATTTTTACTCTTTCATGAGAATAGAACTCAGATCCCCTGACTCTTAATCCAGACTTGTTATTTTTACAAGCCCAGAGAAAAGGAAAATTAACCAGGATAGCGGGGCGTGGGGTTGGGTAGGGTTCCTATGGGGAGGTTAGGAATTCTGAGGTGGAGGGGTTTAGGAATGGCGAGGGTGGGAGAACCTCTGGCTGTTTAGACTAACAGAGGGTTGTTACTCATTTTGACGATGAATGCTGGTAACGTTGATGGTCGTACTCGCTGACATTTGCACACTGTCTCGGTGCCAAGTGCTCTGCCAGGCACTGTACCTCTGTTACCCGTATCTTTCATCCTCACAACGGCTCTGTGAAGCAGGTCAGCGCTAACACATCCCTGTTTTACAGGTGAGAACACCGAGGCCCAAGGTTACCCAGCTCTGACTCCAGACTCAGAATCTTTAGGGAAAAAGGAGAGACTCCAAAAGTAAATGATCAAGAAATGGTAGTGTCAGCCCCCTGGAAAGTATCAGGAGCAGAGAGGGAGAAAAGAGCTGGAACACAGGAGAGCACTGGGTGCAGCTAGAAGGTTCTGGTCCAGAGGGCAGAGTGAGGTGCGGCTTGCGGGGAACAAAGGGACCTCTGTGAACTGGACCCAATGTCTGAGCGGAGAGCAGCTTTGACCTCAGGGCAGAAACACAGACCTGGGGCTCAGGAGAGGAATGAAGCACAAATTCCTGTTTTTTCAGGAACTGAAGAGGGGGGCAGAGAGAGAGGGAGAGAGACTGCCTGTATAGTGTGCGTATGTGTGTGCGTTGGGGAGGGGGAGGACACACCCCCCCTCAGGAGTGACTGTAAGGCAGTGTGTCCTCAAACCAGCTCAGCCTGGGTCATTATGTGGGAAAAGAATGAGAGGCCTGATCAGAAGAGAAACCAAAACTGGGAAGACAGGGAGAGCTGAGACCGAGGCACGTTTCCGCCAGGGACCGTCACCTGAATCTCAGGAGACGCCATCCCTCCACCGTTCTCGACAGAGAGCCACTCGTGCTCCAGTGAGATACCTGCGTGGGGTGTGGACGGTCGATGACGCGTGGAGGCAGCCGCGGTGCACGTGGGGCCGAGGGGGACCACAGGCTCAGAGAAGGGGAGCTGCCCAGAAGAGCCGCATGGTCCCTTTCATCTCAGATTCCTTCCCCACCCCTTCCTAGGGCTGGTGGATCGTGTATGTGAATGGGCTCCTGGATGACTAATTCCAGGCTGTTCTCATTGGGAATATGAACAAAGCACAGTGGGCCTGGGGTCTGCCAGGGGATTGGGGGCTGGCTTTTATTTTACGCAAAATAACTGGAAGATGGCAGATACTAATTCATTTATCCTACAGATTGAGGATATTGATCTTTTAACAGTCGTTAAAACACTGCATTTCAGGAAAAGTTTAGAAAACATTTACTTAACTCTGAGCCAGTGGTTGAATAGAATATTACACAACTATTTTAATGGTGGTTATGATGACTGCATAATAATAAAGATAGATACTTGCATGGGACATTAGGTAAAACAAGGAATATATAAAGTGTGTGTGTGGTAGAACACTTTTTAAAGACTCTGGATATGCCCAAAGTCGGAGAGGTTAAGTAACTTGCCCAAAGTCTCACAGCTGGTAAGTGGCTGAGGCAGGATTCAACCTAGACAGAGTGCATCCTCTTAATCACAACTACACTCCACCATCAAGGGCATCTTATGATACATTTTTAGCTCCAGATATGGAAATTTAAAATAATTTTGACTCTGCCAAATTTGCATGTAAACAAATCCTGTTACTTTTTACTCTCGTTAAAGAACATCAAGAACTTACAACCGTGGTTGGAAGGGTTAGAGTTGTGCTTTTCAAAATTTATTTAATGCTCTCATCCCCTCTAGAAGGATATGCACGTATATACATCCATGTAAATTAGAAAATAAGAATAAGAGCAATATGCAAACTCTCCCACCTCATTCCAGGAGCTGCGCAAGGGTCTCTCCACACAAGCACTGTTGGGGGTCTCCGTTGCTTTGGGCTGCTATCACAAAACACCGTAGACTGGGAAGCTCCTAACAACAGAAGCTTATTTCTCACAGTTCTGGAGGCTTAAAGTCCAAAACCAAGGTGCCGGCAGACTCCGTGTCTGGTGAGGGCCCACATCCTGGTTCATAGACGGCTGTCTTCCCACTGTGTCCTCACATGGAGGAAGGGGCAAGGGAGTGCCCTGGGGTCTCTTTGGTAAAGGCACTCATCGCATTTCCGAGGACTCCACCCTCATGACCTAGTCACCTCCCTGAGGCCCCACCCCCTAGTACCTTCACCTTGGGCATCAGGATGTTACACAGACAGTTGGGGTTGGGGCACAAACGTTCAGCAGAGCAGGGACCAAACATGATAGACGGGTTCCACCTTCAAGTGCTGAGGGACTTAGGGGTGAGACCAAATACACAAGCAAAGTCACGTGACAACAGTTGCTCAGCAGGAGCTCCGGGAGTTGGGGGCTCTGCATGTTAAGAGAGTCAGAAGAATACTAAATAGAAGGGATTCGTCTGGACAGGTTTTCTGCATATGAGCAATCAGTTCGGAGTGGCATCCTGAAGCAGCAGTGGCCCCGGACTGGCAGAAGGAATGGCATGAACAGATTGTGAAGGGAGCTGTATTGGTGCTGAGGAGGTGGGCTCGTTGCTGTCAGCAGAGAAAAGTCTGCACGTGAAATCTCCCCCCCCCCCCACCACCACGACCACCTTCATGAGTTCTTTTCTCCAGTCTCATCATTAAATTGACACATGGCATTAACAGGAGAAAACAAAATTTAATTCATGTACAAGGAGTTCCCAGAGAAATGTACCGCCCTCCCCCAACCCTAGCAAGTGACCAAAGCAGACTGTTTATGTATCATTTTTCGACAAAGAAACAATTTTTTGCGAAGACAGAACAAAACAAGGGGTCTTGTGCTTGGGGTAGCAGACTAATGAAGTAACATTTGTTTCTATAGCTTTCTTAGCCTTGAATTCTCTAACTCCAATGATAATGCTGCATTCCATCCTCCTGGTATAGAGAGGTTACCTTCACAGGGGAAATTTATTTCCCACTTTGCCGGGGAAAGATGGGGGTCAGAGTGGGGGGGGGGGTTAATGTCAATTTTTATGCCACTGGCTGTTTCTCAAGTAACTTTAATTCAAAATAATCACTATGCCATTGAGATATATTTAGGGGCAGCCTGCCCAGCATAAAATGACTTTATCGTGTAAAGTTTTGAGTATGACTGAACATCCAAAGGAAACCCACCTGGGCAGCTGGTCCCAGACCTCTCTGTGATTTTAGTTACTGAATAAGCCAGCCGGACTGCAACCCCAGCACCCTTCAGATGCCCACCTTCCTTTCCAAAACAAGAACCAGTTTAGGGAGGTCGCCTACTGGTCACCCCATTTGCATTTGGTGGTCAGTGTTGATCAGAGTGTGATTCAGCTAAATTAATTTTGCCGATTCCTGGTGGTTTTACAGGCTAGAATGGAGGCCAAGAATTTGCAGATTTAAAAATTGCATTTCAGAAATGCCGTCACATTAGAGCTTCATTTTGGTCCCGTGGGGTAACCACCAAGTAAACAGCTGAATTTCCATCCTTGCTGGAGGTACCAAACGCAGCATTCACACTCGCCAACAGATAAGTGTCTCCTGTCCCTGGCAGGGCTTAATGGCTTTTAGTAGAGTTGAGGCTGAGTAGAAAGGAACTGACCTCCTCTTATTGGGTAAAATTGAAACACCAAGGAAACAGTTCCATTTCAGGCAGACCGTTTTCTTCTCAGATGACTCATCCACAGCCCAGCCAGCACCGTTTCAGCTCATTCAGGTGAAATGGGAGATGGAGGCCACCCGACTGGGTTGGGGGTGGGGGGGCTGATGAGCTGGGTGTTTGGGATTTGTCAACTGAGAGATTTGCATTTCTAATAAGGGCCAGGGGACTTTCTGGTGAGCTGCAGCCCAGTGGCTGCAAGTCTCTTTAGCTCTCCAAGTGCTCAGTTTGCAGGGACCAAGGCGAGCATGAGTAAATAGCTCTAGGGGAGAAGGGGGAAGCACAGGATGGCGGAGAGGGTACCAGAGGCACCTCCTGGCCGGAGCCTTTCAAATGGTGTTCCAGCAGGACGCAGAGCTCCCTGGCGAAGATTCCTCCCTCCCCAGCCTGCCCCTCACATGCCCATTTTCTATGTAAGAGAAACTTACTGAGATTGTGAGATTTATTGTTATTTCTCTGAAAAAAGTCACCAGGCATGTCTATCCCAGCATTATTTATATAGTAGAAAATCTAGAAAAGAAAAACAATATCCAACAAAAAGTGAATGATAAAATAATTCTCAGATTAAATAAATTAATCATTAAATAAATAAGTAGTAGAAACCCATAAATCATACAGCAAGTCTATTAAGTAAAGTGATTTTTAAAGTGTTAAATGTTAAATGAAAAATGCAGGCTATCTACAGTATAGTCTGTTACACTGTGTCAGTTTCTGGTGTACAGCATAATGTCTCAGTCATATATATATATACATATGTTCGTTTTCATACACTTTTTCATTAAAGGCTATTACAAGAGATTGAATGTAGTTCCCTGTGCTATACAGAAGAAATTTGTTTTTTATCTATTTTTATATATAATAGTTAATATTTGCAAATCTCAAACTCCCAAATTTATCTCTTCCCACCCCCTTTCCTCCAGTAACCATAAGATTGTTTACTATGTTTGTGAGTTTGTTTCTGTTTTGTAGATGAATACATTAGAGTCTTTTCTTCTTTTAGATTCCATATATGAGCAATCTTGTATGGTATTTTTCTTCCTCTTTCTGGCTTACTTCACTTAGAATGACCATCTCCAAGTCCATCCATGTTGCTGCAAATGGCATTATTTTATTCTTTTTTATGGCTGAGTAGTATTCCATTGGATAACTATGCCACAGCTTCTTTATCCAGTCATCTGGCGATGGACATTTAGGGGTTGTTTCCATGTTTTGGCTATTGTATATAGTGCTGCTATAAACATTGGGGTGCGTTTTCGAGTTAGAGTTCCCTCTGGATCTATGCCTAGAAGTGGGATTGCTGGATCATATGGTAATATGTCATAGGTACATGTAGTTTTTATTTTTTAAAAAAACACGCCCACAGATGGAAATGCAGCAAACTGTTAATACAGTTAATCTTTAGACGTGGAATCAGAGATTATTTTTCCTCTTTTATTTCTAAATTTCCTACGATGGGCTTTTTTTTTTCTGATCATAGAAGTTAAATGTCAAAGCAGGAAACTATCATGTACCCTCGTTTCTTTTCTTCTTTCTTTGTTTTCTTCCTTTTTTAACCTCCTCCCATGAGAACATCAGTGATGCTGTCCGCGGAACCACCCGTGTTCTGCCCACCAAACATCCTGCTGCTAGCAGGAAACAGAAATCCGCAGGGGCGTAGAATGAAACCTGATGTTCCTAGTCCCCCTCACGCATCGTTCACTCCTCCGTGAGTCCATCTAAACCCTGCTTGAACTTGTTTATATTTTTAGCTGGTGCAGTCTCTCGGGCCCAAGGAGTTCCATGTATTTTCCACCCTCGGTGTGAAGTGACAGAGGCCTGCCCGACGGGTATCCTCAGATGACCTCCGTCAGGCTCCAAGGGGTCCTCCCAGCTTTTGCATCTCTAGGACTGAGCAAACAAAATAAGAGCAGCGATTACGCATCGCGATTAGCAAAGCACACTTATCAGACGTCATCGGCTGATTTGTTGAACCTGGTGTTGGAAGAGATCTCAGAAATTGGCCAGTGTTTCCCTAGAAGTCCGCATAATGGGAGTCAGTATTCTAGAAACCAGTGGAAGTGGTACAGTGCCCAGGATAGGGTGGCACTGGCTCTTTAAAAATATTATAGGGTGAAGGGGGGTTTTGTTTTTGCTCTGGGCTAGAATTGGTAACAGAGGTTACCTTGTTTTGATCAGAAACGCCAGCAGTTACACAAATGCTTCACTATTTTGTTAATGGAGAAACTCATTAATGTATGAGAGACAAAACCTTTTAAAACAGGGGGTGTGGAAAGGTGGACACTGATGGGACTCAGCTCTCTGGGCCCAGCTGCGGGGTGGCAAAGGCAGGAATATTCCCGCACACCTGACAGATGAGAAAATGGACTTGAGGGCAGCTGCCTGACCCCCGCTAATTAGGCTGGTGCATGGGTCAGGGCGGGGAGGGACTGGACTAGAATCCAGGGAGTCCACCTCTAAGGCTCGGGCCACCTCCAGGGCACCCAACCTGCCTATTTAAACCAAGTCCCTAAAATGTGTTTCCTATACTGGGAATAATATAGCAGACTATGAATTTTTGCCTGCTCCAACTGAGATCTTTCTTTCCAGACTGAACCCTAGATGTAGAAAATTATTTTTGTAATTGCATTTCTAGATCCTTCCATCTTTCCCAACTGTGGAAATACAAGCTTCCAGGTTCAGAAGATAGGGAAGTAGGTGGGCTCTGGAATCTAACAGCCTGGGTTCAAATCCTGCCTCCCCCACTCACCAGACCATGATCCCAGGTGTTAACTTCTTTGAGCATCAGTCTTCCCATCTGTAAAATGGGAGTGATGATAGTATCCGCCTTAGAGGGTCATTGTGAGAACTGAACAGTATATTGAATGAAAAGTGCTTGCCTGGTGCCTGGTACATACTCAATAAAGATGAATTGTCGGGGAGGGTATAGCTCAAGTGGTAGAGCACATGCTTAGCATGCGCAAGGCCCTGGGTTCAATCCCTAGCACCTCCTCTAAAAAAATAAATAAACCTAACTACCTCCTCCCCCCCCAAATTAAAAAAA
This sequence comes from Camelus bactrianus, assembly GCF_048773025.1. NCBI lineage: Eukaryota > Metazoa > Chordata > Mammalia > Artiodactyla > Camelidae > Camelus > Camelus bactrianus. The sequence continues at coordinate 25,065,301 of NC_133563.1, forward strand.
AATACAATAATAAATAAAACATTTTTTTAAAAAGATGACTTGTCACCACCAGCACCATCGTCATTATTGTCAGATTTCCATGGAAGAACCATAGCCAGGACCTAGAGCCAACTTTGAACCTATTTTGCTTTGCTGGCCCGAGGACAGTTACCCCACTGGCTGTGTGATTTACTTTACCCTTCAAGGGAAAACAATCCACTAGCTCCTTAATCACCCAGTGAATTTTAAAGGCCCTGAGAACTGACGGGACTCACTCAAGGTCACACAGCTGGTCATGACAATGGGAGAAAAAGCCTTAATCTCCCATCCAACTCTCTAGAGCTCTGCACTCAGCAGTGCCCTGTTCCTTCTGGACACCATCTTGGGCTTGGATCCTCCAGACCAGGACTGGAGAGAAACAATAGGAACAAATAACCAGATCCATGGAAACCCTCATTAGGATCGTGAACCTTTACTGCACGCCTGCCGCTTGCCTTCACTCACTACATTTAGGTGCCGCTGCGGGTGGAGCACTGATGCTTCCTGTTTCACTTTCCTCCGCTTCTGACTGCAAAGGAAGCGCCAGCCCCACCTGAGAGCCTGATGATGGAGGCACTAGGGGCCTGTAAAAGGGCAAGGAGTCGGCTGGTGGCTTCTGGCTGGTTTGAAGCCCTTGTCCCCGCTGTGCTCACCCTGATGGGTCATTACAGGAGTTCTCAGAGGCACATGCTCCCTGAAAAGACCCTTCTAGGTTTATAAAGGCCTCTCTGCCCAGAAACCTCCCTACCTGCATCAGCCACTTCCTGAGCACACCTTTGAGACCAAGACATTCTGGGGCCACGAAAGTGAACGAGCTTCACTTCCTGCCTTCTTGGAGCTCACAGATGGGGACAGTCAGGCACAGAATGTGAACCAAACTTCAGGGGAACTCTTGCACCTACAGGGTATTGGGGGGCCACGTTCCAGGCAGAGGGCAGCCTGAGCAAAGGCACTGAGGTGTGACCTTGCACTCCGTGCAGAGCTGAACGCCTCCTCCAGTTGCTTTCATTGCGTCTCTTCTCCCCCAGCTAGACTCTCGGTGCTTCTAGGCAAGAGATCGTAATGAGTCCTTCTTTTTTCTCTAGCCCCTGTGCTTGGGGGCAGGACGGGTAGGGTGGATACCAAGTCACCCTCCCCAGGCCTCAGTTACCACATCTGTAAAATGGGGATTAAAGTCTGACATCACAAAGCTTCTGAGCAGGTCAAGTAAGATGACTCAGGCGAAGGTTCTTTCCATGCTGTCCTGGGGTCTTGTTCCTACTTCCTTCTGTGTGACTGTTTTGCAAGGGAAATGATGAAGGGAGTGGAGGGAAAACTTCTCTGAGAGTCTCTCTGGCCAGAGTACCTTCCTCAGCTGCTAAAACTGAACACTTCAAGACCAGATACTCAGTTTCTCTCTGTGTCTCTGTGTCTCTCTCTGTCTCTCACACACACATGCACACACACACACACTTCTTGATGTAAATAGCAAAAAGGCAATGACTGCCCTTTACGGGAGAGAACTGCACCCTTTTTCACTAATTATGGGGAAACGCATTGAGCATTAGCTCCCTTTGCAAGGTAGAGCGTAAGACATGAAGGCGTGAAGCTTAAAGTTAACCTCCTGCCCAAACTCCCTTGCCTCCCTGGGGCTTGGTGGCCCTGTACTTCCCTAAACCCCCATCCCCCGTTATCCCTGTTTCCCTTTCACAGATACACACATTCCTGGTTCTCCAGCTCCCAACACACATAGGGTAGAACAAAAGAACATGGGCTATTAAAACAGACGAAGGATTGGAACTCTCTGTCTCCCTAGCAGTGTGACCTAGGGTAAGTTACTTGACCTCTCTGAGGTTCAGCTTCCTCACCTAGACAATTACAACACTTCTTAATGTTATTGTAAGGATTAACAAAAGTAAAGTATAAAAAGGGCTTAATACCGGGGTTGGCACAAAGTAGGGGCTTCATAAACGTTACCTGATGCTACTGAGAAAGTTGGAGAGACATTGACAATCACATTCTTTTATCATTTTCATAATGAGCTGGTTTATGATTTAAATGAGATCTCTCCAGGCCTCTAGTAGTCTGACTACATAGTCAAAATTCTGGTTTTCTACCCAGGAAAGAAAAAACACTGTCCAGGTTTTAAGCACACCATAGCTGGGTGGTTGGTTATCTCTGGAATACTGAGATGCGAACATGGTAGTTTTCAGTACTACCTTGTGTGTATAAATATCCCTACATCTTGAAGGATCTAAAATTGCAAATAATAAAAGGTATCAGTGAACTGGAAACCATGAAAACAAGAGCAAAAACACAAAAGCCCAATTATAATGGGAATAGAGTTTACACTGGGCTGCACTTCCTAGTCAACAAAGCGCTTTTATGTATTCCCCACCCCGGCCCTCCCAACCAGCCTGGAAGGTAGGTATTACTCTACCCATTCCACAGCGGGGGAAACAGAGTTTCAGGCTGGTGCTGGGTGGGAAAGAGGCAGGAGCCACAACCTTGGGCCTCGTCAGACTTGGCAAAGAGATTTGGATCTTTCTGAGTTCAGTGGAAAGCCTTCGAAGGTTTAAGCAGGAAAATAATGCAATCTTATCTACATTTGCAGAAGGTCTCTGGGTAGAGGGGCACGGAGCAAAAGTGGAACCAAGGAGCCCACTTGGGAGGTGGCTTTGGAAGTTCAGGCAAGAAATGATACAGCGCTGACAGAGATGGAGAAGAGGGTGGATTTGGCGATGTGGGCATCCCCAGGATGGCCCGAGGATGGGTTAGCTGTGGATGTGGATGGAGAGGGAGAACCAGGGATGGCTCCCAACTTCCGGGTGGGTTGGTGGGTGGTGGATGGTGGGGACATCTGCGGAGGAGTGGGTTTCAGGGGTAGGGGAGGGGCAGATCAGGAGATCTACTGGGCTTCATTTTTGGAAGCATTGTGTATTTTTCCAAACACCTGGCCTTCTGATGGCAGAGAGCAGGTCGTATTCACTTGCTCCTGGGCATTGAATAAATGCTTTCTGTGAGCTGGGGGCACTCAAGTCCATCCCCAGGCAGCCTGTCTGTGAAGAATGCCACTGGCAAGGCGCTGTGTTCCTTCTGCCACTAAGGAGCCAGGGAGCCATTAATGACCCCTTCTCAGGGCACTGGGCTCAAGACAAGAAACAAACCTCCCCCCCCCCGCCCCTGCCCCGATGTCCTGCCTTCTAACGTTTCAGGCTTCGGGTAGCTTTTTCTTGTGCCAGTATCCACGTGATCTTTCCTCTGCGAATGTTTGAAAGTGATTCTTTTGTTTTTCTTTTCTTTTCATGTTGTACTCAGGCCTTAAGTAACCTTTGCCCCGTGGTGGAATCTGAGTAGATGAAGCCTAGTAAAGCGACAAATCCCATCAGCCACAGGAACGGGCGTTTGAAGAGTGTCATCTAATTAACAGACCTCTTTTATATGTCTGGTTTGATTTTAGTCTCGAGAAACTGTCTGAGGTCAGATGCGTGGCATGTTAAGTGTGGGAGGCCGAGGACCACCACAGCCAAGAGCGTGTGAAAGCGGTAGCAATAGCATCGCCGAGTGAAAAGAGCTAGGGTGCGTGGGACAGGGGCTGCCTCTCGAACATTAGCAGTTGTTGGCTTCAGGATTAGCTTCTAGACAGAGAAACTGAGGCACAATGTAACTGCATTGTCCACACTCAGCCCTGGAACCAATTCCAAGTTGTGTAGGATTTGTGGGGTTCCCGGATGCCACGCTCTAGAGGAATCCATGTTCCCCAGTGATACTCATTAGGCAGGAAGGCTGCTGCAGGGCTGGGGCCCTTTGAAATTCTCCTTTCCCCACCCCTCACCCCTCAACACACCCCCCCCCAGCCCGCCGCCCCACCCGCATCAGCAATCGCCCCACCTCTCCCTTGCTCGTCTGCCTTCCTCCTGACGTTCAAGTGTACCTGAACATCCCATCCAGGGCCATGCTGACGCAGAGCCTGTCCTCTCCTCCCTGCCTCCTGCCCTGGGTGCCCCCTGCCCTCTGCCAGTCACCTTCCCATGCTCCCCATTCACTGAAGTAGGGTTCAGACCCCACCTCCGCCACCTCCTGTCCTGACCCCCACCCTCATGGCACCCTTCTACAGTAGATTCTGGAGGGGAGCCACCCTGGGCCCCACCTCATCCATCCCAGGTGACTCCTCAGGTGTGAGTCTTGGCTCCCCCGTCGGGTGAATGGAGAACAGAGGCCTTTCCTTGCATCTTGTGACTCTCCAGCTCAAATCTGCCTGGCCCAGGGCCATGTCCAGAGCAGGTGCCACGACATTGTACAACTGACTTCTAGAAAAATAATAGAAATAATCATCCCCTGGTATGCCCGGCCGCAGGACCTGCCTATGCAAAGGAGTTGGGTGTTCATCCAAGTCGTCCCTTTGGGCAGTTTAGCCCTTATTCCAAAGGTGGTGCCCTGGCTTGGAACATCCGAGAACATCCCCACCACCACCACACTCTTACTCTCGGTGCTGGCAAATCTCTGCCCTTTGCGGGCAGCTCCACCACTCACATCTGTGGAACCAGGACTGTGACGTCCCTCAGAAATACAGTTGTGGGAGGAGAGGTGGTCAGAATCAGGGGCAATTATCCAATAACGTGCCCACTTTTACACTTTGCCTCATAACCTGACTCTGAAGACAGAGCCAAAAGAGGGCTTCCACATACATCTTGGGCCAGGCCCGCATCTATGAGAGAAATGAGAAGGATCTGCCGGGAGGGAGGGGGGCCTCATTGAAACAAGGGTTCGCTTTGAGCTGGGTCAGTTCAGTGAGTGTGTTTAAAATTTGTCTTCAGAGAGGAATAAACGAGTGAGTATGGGGATGGCCTCACTGCCTCGTAGCCCCCGAGTGTTTCCGAGGGACAACTTGTGGTGTGTGTGTGCATGTGTGTGCCTTAGGAGAGAGCTGCCGAGCCAGCCCCTGGCCCCAGAGGCCAGCCGGCCCCGGGGACACAGTCCCCGCTTTGAAGCATCCCCAACACCCATCCCTTCACCACTCGCCTCCCCTCACCCTGCACCAGCCCCTAAATTTGTTTCAGCCCAGTGGCTCCCTCCCCTGACCACTGACCTGAATGTAATTATTTCATTCTTCATAAATAGAACACCTCCCCCTGCCCCCGATTCCCACCCCACCCCCAAAACTAACTGTCTTCTCTCCTCATTACGCGCTTGAAGAGCACAGTTCTGTGTGGGAGCGGCCTGGGCCCTCTGCGCGGGCCCTGTCTGCTTGCGGGCCCCGCTGCCCACCTCTGGTGGGGAGGACTTGGGCGAGGATGTTGTCCCCGGACTCCCCATACTTAGTTTCGTCTGGTAAAATATCTTCCCAGGCATCAGAGGAAAAGGAAATGGACAATCTCTCTTTCTTCAGAGACCGATTTTAGCCCCCGGCAGAGGTTCAGAAGCAGCTAGTGGGCCCGGCCCCAGCACCCCTCCCTTCTCAGTCCCCGTGTCCCCGGCGGGGTAGGAGCCAAGAAACCTTCAATGTGGATATCACGGAAAGGGGAGGTGGTTTTGAAATCCAGATCACGCGCCGTTCTTGAGTCACTGTTAGGAATCTTAGTGCCACTGAAATCTGTGTACTGAGGCCACCACTCCACCGGGGTCTCTCTGTGGCCACTGGTATGTGGACCCGGCAGCTGTAAACTGAAATCACCAGGTTGGATGGGATTCCCAGCGAAGCCCGCGATCCATGTGGCAGCTGCCAAGAAGCATTAGACTGTCTGCACAAAGGCCTCTCTGGGTGTGTCAGAGTGGAGAGGTGGGGGCCAAAAGGGGGAAGGCATCTGGCCTCCCTACTGGAGGCCCGAGGGGGCCTGGTGTTGCCGCTCACCGGCTCTGTTCCTTGGTGTGGCCTTGCGGCTCTGGTCTCCGTTTCCTCACCAGAGGCAAGGGGTGAACGATACCCATCAGAACGGCAGCATCCTTGCTGAGTGCCTTCAATGTGCCCCAAACCGTGCTAGGAGCTTTTCACGTTTTATTTCCTTTTAATCCCCACAATGCCCCTTTGATAGAGAGCATTAAGAAGCCCATTTTACAGATGGAGTGCCTGAGGCTACACAGCCCCAAGGTGACACGTGCATATAGTCACACAGCTAGGAAGTGGTGGACCTGGCATTCACATGTGTTTACACCAATTGTCTGGAGCCCCTCCCTGCTCCAACCCGCCCTCCCCATCACTCCAGCCCTTGGGGAGCTGCTCTTCTCTGAGCAGGGACAGGGAAGGAGGAGGATGGGGGGGTGAGGGGCGAGGGGAGATGAGCAGCCCCGGGGGAAGAGGGGAATTTGGTAGAAGAGCCTGGTTCTGAGGGAGCCTCAAAGAGTGCCCAGGCCCAGGCTGATTCTGAGAGTAATGCCAGGCCAGGAGGCCTGAGGCGCCACTTGGATGACCTCGGCCTGAGCTGACAGGAGCAGCAGCCCCCACTGTCACGGCGGGTGGATAGGTTGTTAGTTTGAGAGAATGTGCTCCCTACTCCAGATGCAGGGCCCCAGGGGAAAATCCAGCCTTGTGAGTCACAACCAGATGGACTTTATGTCAGGGAGAACCATGGCCGCGGAGAACAGGTCACGGTTTCCTGGAAACTTCCTGAGTCAGGGGGAGGGGTGCTCTGAGGATAGGCTGGCCAGGGCTGGGAGAGGGGACCACGCGGCGGGTCTGTGGCCCAGCTTTTCGGGGCCACTGGGGGAGTCAGAGCCAGATGCCGCTGGACTAGCTGAGGCACGTTTGGGGGTCCTATCTCCCCTCCAACAATATGCCTGGAGTTTCCTGCCTTCTGATGGAGGATGGCATGTCCCTTGACGTGTGGATGTGCAAAGAGCAGGTAGATGGGGAGGTGAGGCCCCTGTGTCCTCATCCCACAAACTTGGGTTCAAATCCAAGGATTCCACTCACCCAGCTTTCCCAGATCTTGGGTCTCTCATCTACAGATGGATGGGATGAATTGGGGTCATTGGTCTCCAGTGTTCTGCCCAGCTGGAACATTCCAGCAATTCCTTCATGATTCTCCCTCTAGATGGGAGAAACTGAGGCCCAAGAGCCAGGGCCCCACTCTGAGCCAACCCGGTTGGAGGTGGGACTGGAGCTTCTGCTCTGGCCAGATCTGCACCCCTCCCCTGGCTCCAGTGTCCTGCCTCCTCTCCCCAGTCTTCTGGTTCCTGTACACCTCTTCCCCTCCTTCCCCTCTGCCTGTGCTCCTCAGCTGCCAGACACGAAAGTACGGCCACCCCTAGGGCGGCTGGGTCCCGGGCCAGAACCAAGATGAGAACCCCTGGGGCCATCAGCCATTCATGTATACTCACTGAGACTCGGCAGGCAGGACCTCCTTCCTCCACCTCCTGTCCTTCCCTTCAGCTGAAATGGCAACTCTGCCAGGAAGCCCTTCCAGATCACCCCAGCCAGGGCCATCACCTTCCCCAGCCCTCCCCATGCATGCCATGTTATAATCCTGCCAGCACCATTTTTACTTACTTGTAATTATTTGTGCATACATCATAGCTCCCCTATACAAGTCCAAACTCGTGGAACACAGTAACCAAATTGCCCCCATTTTGCCCACACCTGTCACCTGTCTCCCCTTTGATATCTGATGCCGTGTTTGTGTTCTAAGTGTTGGATAGATATTTGCAGAATAAGTGGAGTTTCCTCTCTTCTATGCAAAAGGAGTCTTTCCTTTCAGAATGAATCGTAGGCTGTGTAAGAGCGTCTGTACACGGGGCTGAGTCTCAGCTCCACCACCCGCCCGCTGTGGGACCCTGGACAAGTTAATCACCCTTGTGCCTCCGTCTCCTCACTCGTAAAATGAGGATAACCCTAATCTCCCTAAGGGGTGGCTGTGAAGATTCAACGAGTCGTGCATGTCAACTGCTTGATGTCGTGCCCAGCAGAGATGATTCAATAAGTGAGGTTGTTAGATCTTGGCAATCCTATATGCAAATTTGTATTTGATTTTTTTTTTTTTTTTTTTTTTTTTTTGGAAAAACATATGACATCTCCTCGCAGAATTCTAGTTGGGCTTTAGGGAGTTGCCAGGTCCTTTCCAGTCCTTGCATTCGTTGAACCTGCATCGGGTATTCACTGCCATCTGCAGAGCCTCCCCTGCTACACTGGCTGGGAGCAGGGAGCAGGGAAGGGAGAGACGGAGCCCTCGCTGGCGTAACCGCTCGCCAGCTTGGGGCTCGCAGCCACATTAAGCGCTCTTACTCAATTCATGTGACTCGACAGATTTGGAATGTGTTGGGGAGAGAGAGTTTTTCCAGCGATGAGTCAGTACATTTCTGCTCTCTCACACACACACACATTAAATTTTTTTTTAGAAGAGAGTTTAGCGAGAATCATTTATGAGTGCAAAGTGGAAATCTCTGGAAACTGCATTTTGACCCGAAGGCAAGTAATACTTAAGACATTTAATAAAGGGTTCAAAACAGGATGCAGTGGAGAGAAAACGCAGCTCGCTGCCTCTTCCTTCTGCATCCTCAGTCACTGCGCTGCACAGAGAAGGACCCAATTTACATGGGTTTAGAGAGAGCCTCCTGGATACCTGGATTTATCCCAAGCACAGAAGGGAATAGACAGGTGAAAGAAGGGAGGCAGAACTAGCATTTATTAAGCATCTATTATGTGCCAGATAATCGATGTTGGGGTGGGGGTGCATGTCCCAAGTTCAAGAGGCAGTGTGGGGGGAAATGGAACAACTATATCCAGACACGCTCAGTTCAAACCTCAGCGGCCTACTTTCATAATATTATCTAAGCCTATCTTATCCCATTCTATGGATAACAAAACTAAGGCTCAGGGAAGATAAAATAATTTATCAATGGACACAAAGCTCTCAGATGATAGAAACCAGATTCTAAACTGGGTCCATGAGTCTCCCTATGGTAAAGAAATTAGGGTTAAATTAATGTCCCCAGGAGCTGAGTTTCCCCACCAAGGAGGGAGGCAGGCGCATCTGTTCTCAGGGATCACATCTGCATATCCTAAGCAGGTACCACTCTCTCACAGACCAGTCTCTAACCACCTTCTACCGCTTGCCTTTGAGTCCTACCCGGTAGGGATTATGGAAAACCTGCTTCCCGTCCAGGCTGTTCCGCTCTGCTGTTGTTTATTTTAAAGAAAGAAACCACTGCCCGCCCAGAGGGCTTGTGTTTCCAGCTCACTTACGTCTCTTTTGCAAGGGCTCATTTTCCTAGATTCCCAGTCTCCAGGGAGCTGTGTCTTTCCCTCGGAAACATGAGCTGTAATCAAAGGTGTATTCATCCCCGCACATCTGCCAGCAGCCAGGCCGGAGCCACGGTTCCCCAAGGCCTGACAGAAGGAGGCTCAGGCCAGGTGCCCAGGGAGAATTTTTCCCTACACAAATCAGATTGCCCTGGGGTTGCCCTTTCTAAAGATGGCAGGGTCCCAGGAGGTGCTTCTGCGGGGGACCTGATGGGGCCAGAGGGTAAACAGGATTCCAGCATAGCAAACGCTATTGAGGGCCACCGTGTGCCGAGAACTGCAGACCCTGAGAATCCAGCCCTTTTGGTGACTTCCCATCATTCACAGGTATAAAGACCCAACTTCTTAAAGGCCAGCAAGTACCTGGAAGAACTGGTGCTTGGGCTTTGTCTGGCCTGCTCGGCTGCGGCCACTCCAGCCAGCCTCCATTACCCGGTATCTGCCACGCCTCCTCTCACCATGGCCCCATACACACGCTCTCTCACTTTCTCCACTCTTCCTTTCCCTCTTCACCTGGTTCGCTGCTGCTTGCCTTTCAGATCCAGCTGTGCAGCCCCCAGACCCCCATCTGCTGTATCCTCACGTGCCCCTCCTGGCCATCCTGCCACCATTGCAGGCGCTTCAGTGAGCACCGTCATACCATTGGCGTCTTCCCCTCCAACCCAACTGCAAGGGCGGGGCTCACCTTATCTTCCCAGCGCTGGCCTGTAGTCAGTGCCCCATAAAGAGCTGTTGGGGGAATGAAGAGACAGCAATGAGCTAAATAGACCCTGTCCTGCCCAGTGCTGGGCACATCTTCTTGGCATGTCAATTGGTCCTCACAATTTCAAGGGGAAAATATTTGGAAACAAATAGAGATCAATTCTAAAGTAGAATTCAGCATCCTCATGAATGTTCAAGCGTCGAGCTGCACCCACACACCTCGGGGAGGTTATAAACTCAGCCTCCTCTGTACTCCTGGGGTTTCTTCGTGGAAGCGTGGGTCGGGGTTGGTGAAAGAGATGGCCCAGTTTGCCAGCAGCTCTTGTCATGGCGTCTAAGTTTAAGAGGCCACGTGATGGGGAAATGGAAAGACTATGTTCAGTCGGGCCTGAGTGCAAACGCCAGTGCTGGACATTCTACTCCTGTGACTCGGGGCAATGAATTCGATCACTCTAAGATTGAGGTGCGCCCTCAGAGTTGCTGTGGGAAAGAACAGTAAGACCTGGGGAGGGCCCAGCTTGGCGCCTGGCACAGAGCAGGCCTTCAGGGAGTAGTGGCCATTGTGCTAGTCATTCACTGGTGGCTCTTATGAATTAAAGGCTGTCGTCGGTGTCCAAAGTAAAACATCTTCCAGAGCAAAGGCAGGCACTTAGGACAGTACATCTGACTTGCAGAGCGATGGCTGCACAGAAGTGGCTTGTAGCTTTCCACCTTCTTCGAACTTGACCTTCCTCCCTTGTGTCCAGGCTGCCCTGGCCCATGGCTCCCCAGCCCTGTCCTCCACGGGTTCCTCACCCTATCCGGGGTAGGAGGCCGGCGCCTCGGGACACCATGACCTGTTTATTAGTCCCGGAGTTTCTAACTCATCTGCTAAATGATTGCAGAGTGAAAAAATGGACTGGAATAAACTACGAGAGAAGGAGTGACCCTAGGGGAGGGTGTTTTTCTTCTACCAGCGTTTAAAATACCGTTCCTCTTTTCCCCCAGTCGCTGTCTAGCAATACGGTAGGTTTAAACTAGGCCAAAAAGGAATATGAGGGACCAGTAGGGAAAATCCTACAGGCAGATTTTCCCTCGTTGGGATTTTGCTCCATGTGAGCACTTTCTGGTGAAAAGGAGTTGTGAGCCAGGAAGACTGGAAGCGTGTGCACACCGAGAGCCTAAAGGACGACAGGAAGCCCTGTGCGTCATCTGTTCATAGCGCTCAGACTGAGAACTGCCATTTTCCATGTGCAAGAGGGACCATAGCATCAGATCCCCCACGCAGCCCCGGGAGGCAGGTTCTATTTAAACTCCACTTGGCTGAGGAGGAAACCCAGGTCCCCTGGAAGAGAAGTGCTTGGCATGAGGGCACAGAATAAGCGTGTGAGAGAACCAGGAGCAGACTCGGGTGTCCTGTCTCCGAGACCAGTGCTTGTCCCCCAGTCTGGTTAGGAAGGCTCACGTGTCTGCTGGGTGATGCTGCAGTGCTGAGTTCAAGGATAAACAGGGAAAGGATAACCGATTCACTGAGACTCCCCAGCTCCAAGAATAATTCACTGGGCAGCCCCAGCCCCGTCACTCCACGCCTCCGTGCTTGAGAAGAAGCACCCAGTCAACTGAGGGTAATAAGAAGTATCACCAAGAATAATAGTAGCTAACATACCTGCTCCCACGATTCTAAGCACTTCCTATGTGTTGCCTCCCTCAGTCCTATGGGGTAACTCAGGGCTTGATTCAGGGAAGAGGGAGGACAGAGCATTGAAGAGGGAGGGACCAAGGCAGCCATGTGGCTGCAGGGAGCACAGTGGCTTCAAAAAGGTTATCCATCTGCAAGCCCAGAACACAGCAGGGCAAGGTGAGGTGGGGACGATGAGCAGGGGCCAGACCTCGCAGGCGCGGAGGCTCTGGGGTGAGGACCGTGGTCATTATCCTGAGACAAATGAGGCGTCTACTAACTGCTCCCACCTGTACCACGTCTGTATACGTTGTCCTTTCTCACGTTGTCTATTACGTATCTTTCTCCTTTTTTATACTGTGAGTTTCCTAAGGGTAGGGACTGGGTCTTATTTATTTATATCTCTCTGGTGCTTAGCACAGAAGCCGATATATATGAGTACACAGTAAATGGTTGTTCATCAGATATTTAATATATTCAATGTTTAATAATAGGAACATGTTTTAGTATTTGATAACTATGTATATTCTAGATTTGTTATGTGTAGATATTAGTACCTATAATATAACTTCCATTATGCAGGCATTTCTGCTATAAAATGATATATGCATTCCCATAAAACTCTGCATTCTGAAAAATTTGAAAATCACAGCGCTTTGGGGACAATTGGGCTGCAGCCACTGGGCCATATTCACAATCCATGTGACTGGAAGGACGCACAGTCCAAGCGATGACACCAGCCTAGCTCGAAGGGTGCAATCAATTTTGAATTTAAAAAAAAAATACAACAATAACTTTAAGACCTGAGTAACTAGAGGACAATATATTTATTATTTTAAAAGAGGGGAACTTGATGGAAGGGGCTGGAGAAGGGCTGAGGGTGATGAGTTCAGAGGTAGACGGGGACGGATCATCTTTATCGGAAGCTCCAGGTGCAAGAGCGGCGTCAGGCTCTGCCAGAGTGTAGCAGGGACAGATGGTCTCTCTAGCCCACAGCCTTTGCACAAAGACCAGGGAGAAATGAGCAAGAGGAGCCTCTAAGACAGAGCACGCGGCCACTCAGAGTCCAGAGGAAGAGCTGGGAGGGATGGAGGGGTCCCCCGTGGCTTACTCTGCTCAGCTGTGTGTACCCTGCATCCAGCCGCCCTCACTTGCTGATGCAAAATATTAATGTGCTGGGAACCCTATGAAGCGAGGTGACCTCCACATTTTATTGACACCGTCCCCATTATACTTTATATGTGCTAATCTTACGGAAGCAAGGGCAGTAGAACATTACATAATGGAATACATGACTAACTGATAAACCAAGAGTGCCCCCTGGCCAGTTTAGATCGCACACCCTGTGTGGGTTGTGGACTGTTTTCCCCTTGGTCCACTAGCCTTTCAATAAACCCATTCTGTGAGCAGAGGGTAAACCCAGACTATATGGAGTCCAGTGACACTAGCAAGGGCGTCATAAACCTGTGATGTGATTGCTTTCCCCATCAGAAACAGCTGAGCTCACACCTCTGGACTTGGAGTCAGAGGACCTCAACCCCAGCCTGCCCGAGTGCTGTGTGACCTCAGGAAAACCACTGAACCTCTCTGTGCCTCAGTTTTCTCAACTGCAAAATAGCTCTAGTGACACTCCCCAAGTTCTTTTAAGGGGCAGATTAGCTAGTGGATGAAAAGTTCTTTCTAAACTGAAAAAGGCTTTACAGAGTATTGTCCTCCCTGCAAATCAGTGCTGGGACACAGAAGTTAGCTTGCCTCCCGTGGTACCTTCTCCTGCTGGATGGTTAGTTCTTAGGGCAGAGGGCAAATATAGATAAACTCCATGGAATCAAAATAAATTAATTACTGGGATTCAGTGCAGAAGTGTGAATGAACTTTGGGAAATTTTGCTGGCCTTTGACAACAGTGAGGAGGAGGGGACCCCAGCCTCCAGTATCTCCTGCCTCCCTCTCTGAGCGTTCACCCGGCAGCCCCCTCCCCTCTCTCCAGGGCCTAAAGTCCTCAGCCCACCCCTGACCCATTGCTCTTCCCCTGGCCACGCCCACTAAGCCAGGCCTGCCCATCCCATCACCTTCCCATTTCACTTCCCCAAAGTAGCAGAGGAAAGGAACACCGATTTCAGAATCACACAAACACAGGTTTGGATCAGCCCTACCACACAGCAGCTCTAAAATCATAATAGCCAGGTTGTGGTTTGTTGAACCTATTTCTTCACCTCGGCAATAGGCTGCGACTTCCTGACTTCCTTCCTTCCTTCCTTCCTTCCTTCCTTCCTTCCTTCCTTCCTTCCTTCCTTCCTTCCTTCCTTCCTTCTGTGATTAAGAGGATTATAAGTGCACACTTTTCAGACTTTAATGTGCCCAGGAATCACCCAAGGAGCTTGTTAAAACACAGGTTCTGATTCTGTCGGGCTGGGTGGAGCCCGGGAATCTGCCTTTCCAACAAGCTCCCAGGGGATGCAGTTCCACTTTGGAATGTAGAGCCGCTGTGTATAACACCTGGTCCATCGCAAGGACCCAGTCAACAGAAACTATTGCCATGAAGATGTTTTTTTCCCCAAAGGGTGCTCCTTTGAGAACAGGGGTAGATGAATAGAGAAAACCTCTGCTCCCCTCAGAATTCTTAGGGCAACAAGAAAAAACAAGTTTTGTTTGAAAGGCGGGCTGGGGTGGGGAGCGAGGGGCCGCGTGGCCCAGCTGCAGCTCACGGCAGGCTGCTCCGTGCGTGCGGCAGGTGGGCCTCCTGGGCTGCAGAAACCTCTAGAGCTCAGGCCTCAACTTGCCACTCAGGGAACGCATCCTCTGAGCCGGGCGCCCGCCTGTTCCTCCGGCTACAGCTCTCCTGAGGAATTTTCAAAGCACACGGGGTTCGCCTGGCAGGAGTCTCCCAGGATAGAAATGGCGCGTTAAGGGCTTTTGTTTCCAGGACCGCGGCATCTTTTGGACCTGAGGCCTGCGTGCAGAGCTTCCCCGCTCCACCGTCACCAACATGGAATCCTGAACCCCCCGCGGACGCTAGGAACAGACACCAAAGACTCAAGGAAACTCAGAGTGGAGTTCAAGAGACGCCTCCCCACCCCCACCCAGCAGATCTTGCTTTTAGTTTTGCTCTTCTAAAAGGCCTGCTTCTCAAAAAGCTGCTGACTCACCCAAAGTGAGGGTCTTTTTTTTTTCCTCAGAACCATCACAAAGCCCTGAGATTCTTGAGGTCAGTTTAATGATCAGGCTGGTCCTGACCATTTCCTTTTTCCTTTGTCCTCCCCATCTCCATCCCAGGGTCCCAGTGCCGCAGACCTTCTAGAATTGACAGTTGAACCTCCAATTGCCTTGCTGTGCTTTTAACACTGAGTGTCTCTTCCTTGTAGGTCTCAACGCGCTGACTGCTCTCGGAGTCAAAGTGTAAAAAGATTCCCAGGATGTAAGCAATACAGGACTGGTGAGTGACCGTGTGTTTGGTGGAGGTCGGGGTCTCAGTTGGATTTCAAGAAGGGAAAGGAGATGAGAGGGTGGGGCAGGGGCAGCTGAGTTTTGCAGCTCTGAAACTGTTGCCCTCCAGGTGCAGTGGACACAGCACAGGTCAGAGAATCCAGGGGTGAGTCCCTTGGAAGTCACTGGGTCCCTGCCAGCCTGGAGGTGGCTGTGCCATCCTCTGTCTGCTCACCATCCAGAGGGCACATGCTGGGAATTGTTTTCAGGGATTCTTGGAATAGAGACGGAAGTACCTGGCTCACACCCGATTGTAAACCATAGCCCTGGGGAGACATGAGTAAATGGAGGTGAGGAAGTCACCTTTGTGCCTTTAAACGGCTGTCACTGGCGAGAGGAAGGTGGGCAGCTATTGATTCAACCTAAGGAGAAATTCCTAATGAGAGGTGGGCAACGGTAAAACCGATGTCCATTTTAAGTAGTGAGTTCCCTGTCACTGGCAGAATTCAAGCACAGGCTGGAGAAACACGGATGGGAAATGTTGAAGTAGAAAGTGTTTTTGACGGATTAGTGTTTTACAGACTGTTTCATGATGACAGAGAATCCCAGAGGAGCAGGAGATACCAAGAGAGTTTAGGGAGAGTGAGTGAGAAGAGTTTGTGAACACACACACGCCCTGTCTCAGAGCTGCCTGTTTTATGTGGGAGGGTCCCGCTTGAAGCAGTTTGGAAGCTTCTGGATGAGATGGTCTCTCCTCAGACCTGTTGTCCACTGGCCGCTACACCTGAGCTTATGCCAGACAGCCACACATCACAGGTGTGACCCCAAACACCTGACAACTCTCCAAACCTGATGGGGGCTCTGATCAGAGGCTTCCCATAGCAGGACCACCACAGTGTTGCCAGTGAGTTATGCCACCAAGAGACTTGCCCAGGATCCAGACCACACGGACCAGAAGGAAAGGCATGGGGAGTGGTGGGGGGGAACTGTGGCAGCGTCCCCCAACCCCAGGCTGTGGGAGGACAGTAAGCGTGGCTTCCCCAAGAGAACCAAGGTCCTTTGGCAGGATCATGTCCTCGAGTGACCAAAACCTGGCCTGCTGTGGGTGAGAAGAGTCGCACCCTAGACCTGGATGGGGAAGTCACCCGGAGAGACACCTGTTGCAAATGTGAGGCTCTGAAGGTCTGAATAATGAGCACGGGGGCTCCCTCTGTGCTTTGTAGCCGGGTTTTCTTCCCCTGGCCTGGGGCAGCTGCAGCAGTAAATGTTTACCAAGGGCAGGGCGCTGTGGGAGGCCAGACATGGTGTTTTTCTTTAAGAAACTGACAGCCTGGATGAGAATCGAATTTGACCGTCGTCATGTGGAGGCTGTACGTTCAGTCCTGAGTGCTGTGCATAGGCAGGAGGGGAAGGGGGCGGGGCTGAACAGTGAGTTTGAACAGTGACCGTCATGCTTCCTTGGCAAGTCTTCAGACATGAGTTGGGCTTTGAGGATGGAGGCTGTGTCCTTGATTCACAAGACCTGGCGTATAGTAGGTGTGAAGGAAGTGACTGTTGAGTGACTCAAAGGGAAAGTGGTAGGGAGGCAGTTCAGGAGGTGATGTCTGTGGTTAAGAGCAGGGCCCCTGGAGGCAGACTTCCCAGTTCAAATCCTGCCTCTTCCACTAGCTGTGGGGCCTCAGGCAGGTTGCCAACCTCTCTATGCCTCAGTCTCCCCATCTGTGAAATGGGCATATGCTAGTACCTACTGGTGAAGGGGGCTGTCAAGAGTCAGTGAACTAATTCATGCAAAGCTGCTTGGCCCTGTGCCAGTACATAGTAAGTGCCCAAGAAATATGAGCCCTTATTCTCGTTCTAGTTGTGGGCCGCATGACCCCAGGTTAAGGTTAAGGTTCAGGGACAGGAAATAGCAGCATGGGTGAGGGGACAGAACACTGGGCTGGGAATCAGAAACCCTGGCTTAGCTGCAGGGAGGGGATGGGGAAAGCAGTCACTCCCCTTAAGCTCACTCTCTAAAACGGAGATGCTGAGAGAAGGCAGTCAAGGGCAGCTCCATTTGTCCTGCTCTCCCTCTGGTGGTCCCGGCACTGGTCCAAAGGCAAGGGCGGCTCAGCTATTTATTACTAGCTGGGGGGCCTCATGGAGAGTGGTTTGACTTCTCAGGACCTCTCCTTCTCCCAGTGAACGAGAAACCAGTGCGGGCTTCCTTTCCTCATGGAAGTGGTCTTGAAAACTGAAAATCATGGGCACAAGGGAGAGATTCTGTTGGTACAGATGGAAAATCACTTAAGACTTGAGCTTGGGTGGTGTAGTCTGTAGCCTGTGTCAGTGTCGGTTCCCCATCCCTTCTCCAGTGAGGTCTGGCTGTCTCCTCAGCTGGAAGACAGATTCTCAAAACAAAACAGTGCTTCACTTTGCAGAAGACACCATCCACCACCCCGGGGAAGCATATTTCAAGTAAAAATGGCATTTGCCTGAAACATTTGCCAGGGTCACAATTCTTGCATTAGTGGTGGACCTGGGACTATTGGGGGCCTGCCTTTTGCCTCTCCTGTCCCATCACCCTGTGATCCTAGCTGGATTATAGGATCGTAGTTTAAACCAGTATTGTTTGTGGCATAAGCACAGCCCCTGTGTACATGGGGTCCTAAGAACTCTCATCGTACACCAGTCTCCTTCTCCCAGCGTAGCCCTAACATCTACCAAATGACCCCAACTTCACTTCTACCTTCAGTGGGAAGGGGACAGGGATGAGGCAGCGTTTCCCAGGGCAGCTTCAAAGGCAAAGTGGTGAGAGGGAAGAAGTCCTAATCCCTGGCTCCGTCAGTCATTTGGCCTCTCACAGCTTCTGTTCCACCTCTGTTCAGATGAGGTCACCGGGCTAGGCCAGGGCTGGCAAATAGATTTCATCTGCCAACGCTGATCAACTGGTCATGGCTGCCAGGAGCACTGGGCGGAGGATTCTGAGGCACACCCAGGAAAGAGTGTGCTGCAATGGATTAGTGATGCCTGCTGGGGAACAGTAAGGAGGACTCAGCACACGTGCAACCTTTTGGCATCTGAAACAGCGATTTCCAAGGCCCCTGCCTGCTCTCTCCCTTTGTGGTATTAACTTAGCAACTTTGTTTTACATCAAGAGAGGCAAAGCACACCAAAACCTCATTAATCTGGACCACTTTAGGACCCACCCGAGTGAGTGGAAAGTTAGTCTGAGGGTGTCTGCTGCAAGCAGGTGAGTTTTATTATCCTTCAATACCCGGAGTCAGCTCAGCCCAGCTAGCTAACAGGTGCTGGTGCTATGGTCTGTGCTTGCAGGCCTGACCTGTGCTTCTAGGGCACTTACTCTCTTTATGAGCTTAGGATAGATACCAATGAAACTTTAACAAAAGCAGATACTTTTTTTAAAGTAGAAAATCATTCCATGGGCAGCTTTGCTTCTATTTCAAATTGCCAGGGGATCTGAATTGCCAAGAGAGACTTCACTGCGCTAGCTGGGAATAAGCTATTTTTCCAGAATTATATCCAGCAGATGGGACAAAATAGCTCAGAACTAGGTTTCCCCTGAGTTCCTCAATCTGTAAAATGGGGAAATAATAAACCTTGCAGGGCTCTTCAGGAGAGTAAATGAGGTAAAACGTGGAAGAGACCTCGCAGAAGATCTCGCTCACAAAATATGGCCCAGGGATGCTGTTTTCTCTCCCACTGCCCATCCACATTCACCCTGAAAGCAGAGCTCGCTTCTTGCAATATGTTTGAGAAAATGATGTTACAGATTGTTTTAATGGTATCATAGTTTTTCAAATGACTCCTGTTAGTTTCTCAGAGGCTCTTTTTTCATTACTGGTGATTGTTCAGTAGGAAAGGTGTGCTTAAACCTTCAACTTGAGTTCCTCTGCTCTCAGTCTTCTGCAGGGAGTAACAGATGCTCCAAGGGTCCTGAGGAGCATGTGCATAAATGCTTTAGCGGTGTCTCTAGAGAGGACTTAACCCCACGGTGACTAGACCCTTCAGGTCAGCAAGTGTCAACACCCGCATGCACTCCCACTGTAGGGAGAGTCTAGACAGCCAAGATGGCTGAATGCCAGGTTGACACAAACTGAATTTGAGTGGGACTGTGTCTAAAGGGTGGGCTTTACTTGTTGAAAATGGGGAAGAAGTTTGAACTGTAACTCCTCTTTCAGCCTTAGTCCCTGAGAATCTTCAGGGGAAAGATTCAGTTTACACTTAAAAAATAAAAACCAGTTAAATCAATGTGAAGGAGGATTGGAACCCACGCCAGCTGGAGGAGCAGTGCCTCTGGTCGCAGAAGTCAAGGCAGGGGGAGCGCCTGGAAGCCCAGGTGAGCTCTTCAGGACTCCTGGGTTGTCGGCCCAGAGCTGGGTTCTAAGAGGGCAACAGGCATGTGCCGCTGGTTATTCTGACCAACCCTGAGCACCTGCTCCTGGTCCTCTCCTGTCCTGGCCTGGTGAGCTGGGCCAGGCAACCTCACGCTTCTTTTCTGTCCCCTCTCCAAGGCCTAGAACAGAAGAGCCCTGCTCCCCTGCCTGAGCAGCCGCCCCCTCCCCGGGAAGGCTTGTGTAGGAGTCAACACAGGCAGGGTGAAGAGGAGTGGGACCCGGCCTGCCTGCCCATTCTTCCCTCTGAGCTTCCACTCCCTGGTGCGGTGACCCTTCAGCCTTGTCTGGCCTCAGACTCTTAGGTCCTGAAGATGGAGCTGAGGGCGTGTGAACAAGGGGGAGGCCTTGAAGTTAGAGGGCACAGCCCACATAGGCTCGCCTGGGGAGCTGTCCCACGGAGGCCTGGGCAGGGGTGGCCCATCGCTTCAAACTCAGCAGGTGCTATAGTTTCCCCCCAGGCCCTTGTCCCCTCTCTGGGCTTCCGCAGAGGGTACTGTCTACACCACCCAGCTTGAGGCAGCATTGAAGAGCGGTTAAGACCATGCGCTCTGGTGCCAGACGGGCTCGGTTAGAATCCCAGCTGTACACCTAGCCCTGTGAGCTTGCCCAAGTTACGTAACTTCTCTGAGCCTCCGTCTCCTCTTCTGTAGAACAGGCCACCAGGTCGGGTAGTTATGATGACTGAGTTTATGAAACATGCTTAGAACAATGCCTGGCACTGAGTAAAAGTATTAGTAAAACAAATGTGGTAGTTAAATAAATGCAGAAGTCAGTGTCATGGGATTGCCCGATTGACACCAAGACGGACCCACAGAAACGAAGCCCTTCATTCTGCCTGCGGGTTCAGGGAGGCTTTCAACCAGACCCTGGAGGAGCGGAAGGATTCCTGCAGACAGGGAGGAAGGCGCAGCCGGGGCGGAGGTGCAGAGGGACAGGAAGACGTTTGGAGGCAGCCGGGAGGTTTGGTGTCTGGTGTTGCTGGAGCCAGTAGAGCCTAGTGGGGGAGCACGTGGCAGTTGAGATGGGCAAGCTGGGTTGAATTAAAGCACAGATGTCCACGAATGCCATGCTCAGGGTGGAACTGTTTGCAGGAAGCAATAAGGAGTTTTCAGAGGTTTTCAACCAAGTGAGTGCAACCTTGGGTATAGAAACTGGGCGTGGTCACAGTGCAGAGGGTGGGCTGCAGGAAAGAGAGATCAAAGACAAGGCAGCTGCAGAGAGACGACCCTGGAGACAGGGCACGGTCACCTAAACTGCAGTGGTCACAGCAGGGGTGGAGCGAGGGGGCTGCTCCAGATTACGGA
This sequence comes from Camelus bactrianus, assembly GCF_048773025.1. Lineage (NCBI taxonomy): Eukaryota > Metazoa > Chordata > Mammalia > Artiodactyla > Camelidae > Camelus > Camelus bactrianus. The sequence continues at coordinate 25,086,015 of NC_133563.1, forward strand.
TTCAGAGAAAGCATTGACTGGACTTGAACATGGAAAGTGAGGGCAGAGGGGTCAAGAGTGAGCCCCAGGATCCTGTCTTGGGAATCCAAGAGAGTGATCCTGTTAACCAGGTAGCAAACAGATAGAGAAAAAGTAACGGATGTCGCAGAAGGTGCTGGCAATGTAGGACTGGACACACCTGTGGGACACCTAGTGGCTGGGAGGCAGTGTAGAGCTGTGGTTGAATAGGTGATTTTGGGAGTCCAAATGACTTAAATTCAAATCCTGGCTCAGCCAGTTACAACCTGCGTGACTTTGGAGGGGTCATTTAACTTGCCTGAGCCTCAGTTTCTTCATCTATAGAATGGGGATTATGCAGTTATTACCCGCCTGAGAGGGCTGTTCCAATCAGTATGTGTGAGGTGTTAAGAAGGATGCCTGGCACAGAGGGCATCCTCAGTCATGTGACCTGGAATTACATTTGTTCTAGGATTAGTGTTTGTATCGTCATCCTAGTGGAAATGCCCAGTGTGGGCCTGGAACACAGAAGCAAGCTCCAAAGGGGATGGATTAACTCGGGATTCATCTGTATGTAGGGCGGTGATTATCTATCAACCTGATGAGTGTGTTCTTGAGGGAGGGAAAGGTGAGCATGACCTGTGTTCTTTTCAGATTGTGTCACCCTCCCCAACTGTGGTCTGGCCCCCACCCCACCCTTGCTGCCCTATGAAACATCAATGCAGGCAGGCATCGCCATTATCAAGGTCACATGCCACATCCCTCAGGCCTACTGGGAAAGGATAGCCATGGACAAGCAGCTGGTGAGGAGACAGGCGAGCCCGTGGGGGGATTGCACTCTCTCCGGGACAGCTCAGAGCCAGAGGACGGAACCCTGGGACACCAACATTTAAGAGGCAAGACCAGAGGAAACAGCTCAATCAGGAAACTAAGTCACAACCATCCCATGTGCCGGTAGCATGAAATTCACTCAACCCTAATAGACCAGATGTGAAGACCCCATTATAGGCATTTGGTTCTCCCACAGGTCCAGGTCCACGTTCAAACCACACCCCATTCAGTAGCACATGAGGGGTTCTTCACTCCCTCCTCTAGTAGCCGTAGACTCAGCGTATCTGAGCTAAACAGGAGAAATGAAGAGAGGAGTGAGAAATGGCGCACCACCCCCCGAACCCCACTGTGCCTAAGCCCCACTTCATGTTCCTTCAGAGCCCAAAGTATATTGGCCAAGGAAAGGATAACACTGCAAACTAGTAGGTAACAGTGCTTAAGTGGACATTCGATTATATTAGTCAGACTTTCAGTTACAAAATAGAGGTCTAATTCATATTGATGTAAGTGTCAAACAAAAAAGCAGCCCGTGTAATTGAAAAGCCTGAGCTGGTCTGGCTTGGAGCCCAGCTGGATCTAAACACCGTCAGCGGGTGTGGTCTCTCTCCATCTCCTGACTCAGCTTTCTTCTGAGTGGGCATCCCCAAGGCACATCTCCCCCACCGACCCAGCGCCTTCCCTCGGCAGCCCCCGCAGAAAGAGGGCCTTGCTTCTGTGGTCGCCCTAGTAGATGCCCTGGAATTGAGAGGTTCAGGCCGTGAGTCCGCCCCTAAGCCGAGGATTGCTGCTTGGGCAGCAGCAGAGGGAACCTGCAGAGAAAGCCCCCTCCTCCTCCAGGCTGTGGGGATGCCCGGGGGCCTCTGGCGTGTAGGGCAAATGCTGTAGTAATTTCCTATTCCTGTCGGCTGCTGTAACACATTCCTCAGTGGCTTAAACCACATGCATTTATTATCGTATAGTTCTGGAGATCAGAAGTCTGAAATGCGTCTCACTGAGCTAAAATCAAGGTGCCAATAAGATGCATTCCTATCTAGAGACTCATAAGGGAAAATCCGGTTTCTTAAATTTCCAGCTTCTAGAAGCTTCCTGAATTCCTTCCACCTGCAAAGCCAGTTAGTTTTTCTCAGGCTGCATCGCTCTGCTGCTGATTCTTCTGCCTCTCTCTTCCATCTCTAACTTGACTCTTGTGATTACATTGAGCCTACCCAGATAATTCAGGATCATCTATTTTAAGGTCAACTGATTAGCAATCTTAATTCCATCTGCTACCTTATCTCCTCTTTGCCATTTAAAGTAATATATTCACAGGTTCAGGGCAAGGGACTCTTTGGGGGCTGTTATTCTGCCTGCTGCAGTGATGGTTCCAATCATCAGTTCTAACTTTGATCCAACACTTACCATGTGCAAGCCACTTGCTAAATCCCTACATGCCTTTAACTCATTTTATCCCCATAACCATCTACAGGTGGGGGACAACAAATATCTCCATTTTACCAGTGAGGAAACTGAAGTGCCGAAAAGTGAATCATTTCCAAGGTCATAGACACGGTGATAGTCAAGTTGGGGCTGGACTGCAGACCTGCCAGACCCCAAAGTGTGGCTCTTTATCAGAAGGTCTGCTGATGGAGGATGTCAGGGGTCTCCAATAACAGAAAATAGAGATTCTCCAACAGTGGTCGAGGTAGATGGGTGGTGGGGAGGTTGTCTGGTACCCGACCACCTAGGTTTATGTCCCAGCTCTGTTCCTTACTAGTGGCGTGACCTTGGCCAGGTCACCCGACTTCCCTGTGCCTCCCTTTCCTGGACAATGAATGAGCATGACAAGGCTACAGTGAATCACCATGGCTGGTTTTATTTTGAGTTTTAAAGTAAAACAAATTCCTAGACCCCAATCTTTCTTTTCTATGTGTAGCTTCAACCTACTTTTAGCGAGGGGGTAAAAAAACATATCTACATCTCCTTTCACTTTGCTTTCGTTTTTCCCTCTATTTCCTCGTAAGGCAGCCTGGCAGGGACCAGCCAACAATGCCTGTCTCTGAGCAGCCTGTGAGCTAAGAACAGCTTTATATTTTTAAAGGATTGTTAAAAAAAAAAAAAAACACAATATATGAGAGATTGCATGTGACCTGCCAAGCTTAAAATATTTACTGTCTGGCCCTTTCTAGAAAGTTTGTCGACCTCAGAAAGAGCATGGGCAATGGAGTCTACCAGACCTGGGTTTGGGTCCTGCACTGGCTAGTGAGGGCCCCATTAGACCTTTGGACCAAGGAGCACCCACCGTGGGGCCTTCCCTCGGGTGGGGTGGGGGAGGGGCAGGCAGCCGTGACCATCATTGCGGCGGCAGCGCGGGAGGAGTAGCGGAGGTGGTAGGCAGGACTTACTGAGCGTCTGCACTGGGCAGACACTGTTAAGAGCTCCATCGCCTTGAACCCCCTCAGCAGCCCTCTGAGGCACGCTCAGGAACGCCTGTGACATGTGGGGAAACAGAAGCCGCTTGAGGGGAGCAGGTCACCGACCCGTGACGACACGGGGAGGAGATGGAGCGGGATTTGAACCCAGGCGGTCCGAGTCTGCGCGCTTCTGCTCTGCCGCCCTGTTGTTGCCATCAGCTCTCCTTGCAGGCAAAGCCGTCTTGGGCCGCGTGCCTTTCCCCATTCACTTTCCTCACCTCTTTCCCCCAAGTCTCCGGCAAAATTCCTTTCCGCTGTAAAAGAGAAACTGAAAAACGGAAGAGCTGGCAGAAACAGCTCTTGACTCGAACGTCTGAAATTTCGTCTCCGGCATCCATCCATCCATCCATCCGTCTGTCCGTCATCCATCCGTAGCAAACACAGCACAGGACCCGGACTCATAAACGCCCACATCTTTGACAGTGACATCTGGGGCACACCCCAAGCCCCTGGGCCCTCCACATTCACTGTTGTGGGGAGGTGCGCAGAGAAGCTCATTAAGCAGCGCCCAGCACTTGAACACACAGCAGCAATTCGGGCGGCACCAGCCTATTTCAGCACCCCTCCCCCCACCCGGTTACCATGACAACATTATTTTAACAAACAGCTTCTTAATATTTAATGAAAATTATGCTCCTGACAGGCAGTCGGAAGAGCAACCACACTACGAAGCACTTAAAGGGGTCCGCGAGGACGTTTTTACACGAAGCCATCCGTTCCCCTGATCCCCGCGTGCCAACCGCTGCCAGAAAACGCGAGCGTTCTGGGGGCTGGGAGCCGGCGTGTCGCCAGGCCTCCGTTCCACGCAGCAGTTGAGGGTTGTCACTTCTTTCATGCAGAATGTCACAGCGGCTCCGCGAGGACGGGGTAGCGTGATAGCATTATTAAATGCTCCTTTGTACACCGGTCTACTCATTGCAGCACCGCTCGCCCGAGGCAGCCGTGAGCCTGGTTTGTTTTCTGTGTCTTGGATGGAGCTGGGTTGTGAGACGGGGCACGGAGAGCCCATACCCCTGTGTGTACGGGGGTGAGAAGGAGCTCCTTTCCTCTTCAAGACACCATCTGGTCCCACTCGGTCAATTCAGTAACAAGCAGGTGCAGGGATCCGGCACCCAGTCTTCTGCCCTCAAAGGGGTCAATGCAAGAGAGGAAAGACTGGGGGACACAAAACACGCTGTGGAAGCCTCCACCACTAGGATGGCCCAGCTATACGCTGGGCACTGGGGAGACTGCAGATCCCCAATGGGAAGGAAGGGTGAATAACTGTAATAAAGTGGGGAGAGTGCTATCGTGGTGATCTATTAGCTGTGTGCCCTTGGGTAAATTACTTAACCTCTCTGTGCCAATTTATGGATGTTTTCTCATCCATAAATTGGAGATAATAATGCTACCTAGATGACAACCTAACTGTTGTCATGAGGTTTTAAAAAATGAAATAAACACATAAAAAGCACTCAATAGTTCTTAAAATACTCAAAACAGTGGGCACATGGTGAGTATTAAAAAACTGCTAGCTGGGATCTCAGGTTCCCATGGTACCATGCATACAATTATCATAACAGTTGACGTCTATTAAGGGCTTACTGTCCTTCGGACACTATGCAGTGGTGGAGTCACACTATCTCATTTAATCTTCATAGTCAACGCTGTGAGAGACTTTCATTATGACTGTCCTTACCTGGCAGGTGAGGAGACAGGCTCAGAGGGGTTGGGGAACTAGTTGCGAGGCCAGTAGAGGGAATTCAAATCCAGTTTGCCTGCTTTTGCCACCTAACAAAATGCAAAGCACAACACCAACACCACAAGGAGCATACTGGTGGTGCTGGGAGCACAGGTGGCTCCCTGGATGGCTCTGGGGACAGCTGTCAGGAGGAAGTGGCCGTAGATGCCCTGAAGGCTCGTGGGTCTTCGTGGATAGAGGATGGGATTGGAAGGTGGAGGAGCAGTTCTGTTCTAAGAGGACTCTGAGGAGCTTGGACAAGCTACACATGGAGGAAACCCACAGTCTGGTTGACTATTCAAAAGGCAGAGTCTTGGCATTGAGTGGAAGCTTACCTTAAACAAATATAACCCATTTAATTAAAAAATACATTTGATTTTTATTTAAGATAAATGGATTGGAAGAGGAAGCATGAGACATAAGAGAGAGAGAGCCCAGCCTTTTAAAGTTTTCCATTTCCTCGTATCAGGATTTAATGGGAGTAATGTGAGTGTGTGCATCTAGTGTGTATGTCTGTGGAAGATAAAAATGTTTGGGGCCAGCACCTCCAAAAGCAAAGAAAGAGGCAAAGAAATGATGGTTTAGGTTGTGTAGCAAATTGTAATCAAAGCTATCGTGTACTGTATTTTTTAGTATATATGTGTGTGTGTATCAGCTATTTACTGCCACAGCAGTGCTTCATAACAAATAATCACCTACCTCCCTGAATGACAAGAAGTATTTATTTAGCTCACAATCTACAGGGTTCAGCCTGTCTGTCTTGGGTTCGCTCACGAACCTGAGGTCAGGTAAGGGTAAGTTAAGAGGCTCTGCTGGTCTTGATCTTTGGGCTTACCGTTATCTTTGGGGCTGGCTGGTCTAAGATGACTTCTGCTGGGGTGACAGGGGTGCGTTGACAAAACTCCACACCTTGTCACTGTACAGCAGTCTTGCCCAGGCACGTTCACATGGGAGACTAGCAAGGGTGCAAGCGGAATGGTACCAGTGCCTTTCCAAGCCGTGGCTCACACCCCATCTGCTAACAAACATCCCATGGGCCAAAGCAAGTCACGTAGTCAGAGTCACAGTGGGAGGGCTCAACAAGGTTATATGCCAAACAGTATGGATCCTAGGAGGGCTACAGAGTCAGGACTGTTACTACAATCAGTAACATGTTTCCCAAAATTCATCTGACGGAACCATCAAGCCGTCCGGGAGGCAGAGTCCTCAGTGACAAACTTGGAAGTGTCACATATAATTTCTTCTGGCTCAGGAGCCACAAGCTGAACTCGATCTTAAAGTGAGTCCTCAATGCACGGTTTGAAGTCAGCATCTCTGTCTTCAATGTCATACCTGATGCCTAACTCCAGATGTCTGTAGTGAGAAGCAGAACCTCTGGCTGGAGGAATGGGGATGGGTTTCCTCTGGATGGCACTGGATTTCAATGCATTCTTGCCCTAAGCTGTTTCCTTGCAGAGCAGGGACAGCACAGCCTGAGAACTCGGGGTTAGCCATGTGCCTCCCTGCAAAACTTTGTACCCAAGGTTTGCCCTAAAGGCAGTATGCCTAGAAATAGAGGTCAAATGAAAGAAAGGCCTGTCTAAGGATTTTTTTTTAATTCCACATCACTTTTTTCATAGTAGCCTAATACCTTGAATTTATTTTGTACTTGATAACCCCATAGCACTAAGGACTGGCATCATTCCATTTCACAGTTGAGGAAACTGAGGCCCAGAGAGCTTAAGTGACTTCCTCAGAGTGGCAAAGTCAGGTATTCAACCCAACCTCGTCTCTCTTTCTCCCCTCATTGATCTCCAGTTCAGCCCCAGGGACTGTTCAAATCCTGATTCTGCCTCTTGCAGATATGTGTCCTTGGATAGGTCATGTACCCCACTCCAAGCCTCTGGAGAGAATTAGCTCCCTGAAAGGGTTGTTGTGAGAAGTAAATGAGTTTAAAATGAACAACTCAGATCCTTGAGTGCTGCTCAGCAGTCAGAAATGTTCCTAGTGCCCTCATTTCATCCTCAGAACCACACTGAGAAGTCGTACTGTTATTATTCCATCTTTACGGAGGAGGAGCTGAGGTTCAGAGACTCTGAGTGACCAGCCGGAGGTCGCACTAGGGGGGAGCTGGGACTTGGAGGCAGGCTGTGTGCCTCAGGAGCCTGCGCCTCTCCACTTCCCATGTAAAGGTTCAGCAAAGATGCCGTCATTGTCCCTTGGGAACCTTGAGATGGAGTGGTGCCTAGGGGAAGACATGGTACAACAGAATCAAAGGTAAAGCCCTGCCACCACCCTAAACAGCATCTGAAACAGGTGCTACCCAAGCATCAGGTCCCTTCAGACAATAGGAATGTCACTTTAGAGAACCCTGGAGTTCATGCCCCAAGAAACAACCAAAAAGAAAAAAAAGTTTGAATTCACTGAACCCAGTGACTCAGAAGGCAGTAGCATCATCTAACACCGAATTACTTACATGACCAAATTCCTCTGATTCAGTTGCAGAGTCGCTGCCAGTTCATTTGCTGGGCACGTGAGCATTGCTAAAAGGATCTGTGCTGGGCACGCAAGCCCCTCCACCCTCATCCTAACACCTCCCGTATCTCTAAAGCTTTCTAAGCACCTTGACAGCAGAGCCTTTTAACTCCTACAGGGAGGTTAGAGCAGGGATGAGTGTCTGTGTTTTACAGATAAGAAAACTGAGGCTGGAGCAGTTAAATTTTGGCAAAAAAAAAAAAAAAAAAGGTCAAGGTTCATATTGACTAAAGCTGTTTCTTTGCGTTCCATCAGAATCTTGGGTCCAGACTTCTGTCCCACCATTTACTCTCTGTGTGACTTTGGGGAAGTTACTTTCCTTCTCTGTGTCTCCGTTTCCTCCTCTGTAAAATGGGGATAGTAGTGTTTACCTCTTAGAGTTGTTACGAGAATTAAATAGTTAATCTGTGTTATGTGCTTAGAACAACAGTCCCTGAGACAAACTTAGGAAGCCTGTGATAAATATTACCCGTTGCCATTACTATGTGCATTTTAATTAATCATAAATGGAAATGAAGTCGAGCTTGATGAACATAGTTTGGAGACAAAATCCTTATGGGACATGGAAGTGGAATCATGTGAGGCATCCCACATGATGAACACATTGAGGATTCCACTGGGACAGGTGACTTGCCCAAGGTCATCCTGCCAGGGAAAGGCCACATGGAAAGTAGAAGCCAGCCTCCCTGACCCCCAGGTCAGGACCCTTTCTGCTTTTCCATAGTTCCTGAGAAGGCGCTTCTGTCCCATCCCTAAGTCACCCCCTCTACCACTCCATAACTCACCATCAGTAAAGTGCCAGCATTCATACTTTCAGTGGAAACCTCCTCATCTCCTTAAACCTTCCAGCCAGCAAATTTCAGGGTGCTGTGAACCTAGGTTTGTGTTAACCATGCAAAAAGGAGATCCGAGAACACTTAATGAAACACTAGGTTTAATAAAATCAATCTCCCTCCCTGCTCCCATGCCCCACTCAAAACAGAGTGCTGTCACAGCTCGCCCTCTCCCACAAATACGCCAAGAATTACATATACAAACCCATCGGATCGCACAGAACACCTACTAAACTCTGGCAGAGTGTCTCTCATTTCGAAATACAGGAGGATCCTCACAAAATCTGCTCCAGCCCTGTCTACTACACACCACAGCTCAGAAACAGGTCTAGAAGCCTCTATGCCAGCAACAGGGGAGCAGGTCGACCAGGCGCCTGTCAGTGCTGTGACAACCACAGAATGAGAAAGGAGGCCCTGCTCAACCACAGCAGTCAGGGCAGACTCTGATCTCCATGACACCAACCACACCCCCAGTCATAAGGGTAACAGCCAACACTCACGGAAGGAAGACATGGGAACCACCCATGCTGAGGACGGCCATTGCAACAAAACTATCAGATGCACACGGTCTACACGGGAACGCTCCCACTTTAAATAAAAACAAACAAAAAGCAGCCCTTCAAGACCACAGTAGATAACTGATCCTCCTAAATCCATAGAGCCAGAGAGACAGAAAATTGCTGACTTGTCCTATAATGAAAAAGAATATGAAAAGGAATATATATGTGTACATATGTATGGATGTGTATGTAATAACTGAATCACCATGCTGTACAGCAGAAATTAACACAACGTTGTAAACAGACTATACTTCAGTTAATAAAGCACAGTGTTTAACTACAAAAAAAATTGCTTAATCTGCCCCTGAGATATCAGCCTTTCCTGTATGATTAATCTTTCCTTTCTTTGGCCACGTTTCAGACACAGACAAGCATTGCACTGAGGCTTATCATGTTGTGGTTATTGTTCCCTGAAAGGAGGGAGTGGAAATAGTAACTCTCCTTGCATAATTCTTCAAGCACCTACACACCCCTCTTTTTAATTCCAAAGCCAATGGACGAGATTTGCGCTTTTTTTTTTTTTTTTTTTTTTGCAACCACTGTGACTGAGGTCCTTTGCCTCCACCCTCAAGAGTCTTCATTAATTTTTCAAGTGTTCTTTCTTCCTTTTTCGGAAGAATAGTGATCCACCCCAAGTTGTGAAATACTGAAATACACAAAACTGGACCTTAGGTCCCCTAGAATTTCTCCCTTCCCTCCCAGGGCCACAGGGACAGCATCACAGCCCGCCTCTTCCTGCAGCATACTTCTGCCACCCTGGTCTAGACCCCATCATCCTTCTCCTGGACCTGAGTGGTCTCCCCAAGCACAGTCCTGCTCCTTGCCATCCACCCTTCATGCCTCAAATCACCACATCACTCCCACGGATTATAAGCACCTAGTGGCTTCTCATTGCACTTGAACTGATGTCCAAACTCCTTTCCCTGGCTTCCCAAACCCTAAAGGACCTCACCCTTCTCTGCCTCTCCAGCCTGTTTCCCACCACACCCTCTGTCCTCCACTGAGCCTCAACACGCTGGCTTTCTTCCTGATCCTCAGAGTCACCAGGCTGGCTTCTACTTCTTGCATGTGCTGCTCCTTCCATGTGGAATGTTCTGTCTCAGCTGGGGTTCCCAGAAAACAGAGGCCGAGGTGAAGCTCCTAAGGCTTTAAGAAGGGACAGGGTGGGGACGGGGCCAGATGTGCAATCACAAGCAGCAGCCAGAGCATCGGGAAAGGGAAGCAAGAAAGAGACAATGATGCTATAAATTTATCATTCTGCTGACCAATCGCTTCATGAGGAACTCGAGCCAGGTGCTCTGATACATGGGATGTTTTCAGACAGGCAGCATGGAGTACAGTCAGTTATAAGATTTGCAACATTTGTGTTCCCAGAATCCAGCACACTAGGCAGGAGTGCCCCAGAAAAATCACAGGGCTTATGGGGAAAACGAGGTTAGGGACACAACACTCAAAAACTTTGTTGTGACACATGAAAAAAGAAAGACAGCCTAATGAAAGCAGTAGCACAGGTTTACACGGTTTTACGCATATTAAACGTGGTTTAGAAATACACAAATACTACAGTAAACCTGGCACTTTTCTTTGTGAAAAGACCTGTTTGCTTGAGGGACTGGGTGGCAGAAGGGTGGCAGCTTGTGGGTTACTGTGAAGCGGTGGAAAGAGGGTGAAATTGGACAAAAGTTGTTAACACCAACTGTGGACAGGGACGGCTCCCAATACACAGGTCAGCTGAGGTGGCCGGCGGTCATCAAAGGTGTGTGCATGTGTGCATTTTGTGTATTTCTGTATGGATCGGTTCAGCTGGATAAACTGGGGCTCTTTTCTTCCCAGAATTGAGATTTTTTTTTCTTTTTTTTTTTTCTTTTTATTGAAGTGTAGTTGATTTACAATGTTAGTTTCAGGTGTATAGCAAAATGATTCAGTTATACAAACACATACATATATTTTTTTCTTTTTGGATTCTTTTCCATTATATGTTATAAAAGAAATAGAATATAATTCCCCGTGCTATACAGTAGGTCCTTGTTGTTTATCTATTTTCTATATAGTAATGTGTATCTGTTAATCCCCAACCCCTAATTTATGCCTCCCCGCCCTTTCCCCTTTGGTAACCATAGTTTGTTTTCTATGTCCATGAATCTGTTTTTGGTTTGTAAGTAGAATTTGTGTCTCTTTTTTTAGATTTCACATATAAATGATATCATATGATATTTGTCTTTGTCTGACTTGACTTCACTCAATATGATAATCTCTAGGTTCACCCATGTTGCTATAAATGGCATTATTTCATTCTTTTTTATGGCTGAGTAGTATTCCATTGTATATATATACCACATCTTCTTTATCCAATCATCTGTTGATGGACATTTAGGTTGTTTCTATGTCTTGGATATTGAAAATAGTGCTGCTATGAACATTGGGGTGCATGTGTCTTTTTGAATTAGAGTTTTCTCCAGATATACACCCAGGAGTAGGATTGCTGGATCATGTGCTAAGTCTGTTTTTTTGGTTTTTAAAGGAACCTCCATGCTGTCCTCCATAGTGGCTGCACCAATTTACATTCCCATTAATAGTGTAGGAGGGTTCCTTTTTCTCCACACCCTCTCCATCAGCTGGATGAAGTTGTCTGTATTCACTTACTGTTCTTCATGGATGAAACTGGACCTAAGCAAGTGCAAAATCTGTATGGTGTGCCAGCAGCAAGGTATACTCCACCTGGTCTCTGATGTATGGCTCATGTTGCAGCAAATTTGCATTTTCACATCAGGCATTATAGCAGACCTTATAGTGCTGTGTCTCAGATGGTCCCACCAGGGGTAGAAAGAGCGAGGAGTTTCTTTGTCAGCTCCTTCCCACCTCCTGGTTCTTCTGATTTCCACTTAAAGACACCTCTTCAGGGGCAGAGGCAGGGACCACAGTCAGAGCGGTAACAAAACTGCAAAACTCAGAACCAAAATGGGAAGCCACTGGAGCCGGGAGTGCTGTGATCTGATTGAGATTCTTCAGTATTGCCCTGAAGCAGTGTAGAATCAGGATTGTTGGGGAACAGATGCCAAAGCAGGGGAGCAGGCGAGAGGTGATGGCAGCTTGGACCAGGGTAGCTGATGGACCAAGGTGGTAGGAGGTGGTCAGCTTCGGGGTATATTTTGGAAGAAGAGACAACAGGAGCTGCTGATGAATAAACCGGAGTGAGCAGAAGGGTGTGGGTTGTTTCCCGCTGTGACTCTACTGTCGAGGCCTTTCTAGCTCACGGAAGAGTCACCAGAGTGCAGTCAGGAGACAGGCCTGATCCATTAGCCATATGGTGCTTGGCGAGTCAGTGAAAGCTTCAAATCATCGAGATGTTGAATTTGACATCTCTAGAGGAACCAACCAGAGGCCAGTCTGCGTAAGTGACAGCATTTGGCTGTGATTCACACAAACACACCCAATGAGAGTGAAATACAAGGAGACATTGGGAGATGGGGGTACCTCCTTACTGCCTAGTAAAGGGAAGGCCCCTTCTAGGGGCTGGGGTTTTGCATGGGAGTTTTGGAGTGCCATTGAAAGTTTTCATCATAACAGCACTGACTATAACAAAATATTTAAAACAATGGTTCTCAGCAGTGGGAGGGTCTGGGCAGCAGTGTCCCTCTAGGGGACATTGGCAGTGTCTGGAGGCATTTTTGGTTACCACGATCTGAGCAGGGTTGCTCCTGGCACCTAGCAGGTGAAGGATTCTAGCTTGCCACTAAATACCCTGCAGAGAACACAGTGGCCCCACTCAACAGAGTTAGCTGGCACAAAATGTCAATTGTGCCAACGTTGAGAGACCCTGATTTTAAATATAAACATCCCACGCTGGGGGAGATGGTTAAATAACCTTTCTCAGGCCTGCCTCAGAGTCCAGTGGTATGGAGCACTGGCCACGTGGCTGGTGGGCCCCACTGCTGTCCCCACCAGATACAGGGGTTTCTTGCTCAGTATTCAGGAGGCATTGATGAAGCGTTGAGTCCACATATATTTAGATCAGTGTTTCTGAAAGTCTGCCAATTGGGAAAAAAAATTTTTTTCATTTAATTAAAATGCACAAAAATGCCATGAAAAGTTAAGCAATATGTGCCAAAAATTGGAAGCAACCAAGATGCCCTTCAGTAGGTGACTGGATAAACAATCCATGGTACATCCACACAGTAGAGCGTTGCTCAGCCACAAAAAGAAATGAGCTATCAGGCCAAGAAAAGACGTGGAGGAAACTTAAATGCGTGTTAGTTAGGGAAAGAAGCCAGTGCAGAGCGGTTATACCCCGTAGGAGGCCAGCTCTGTCCCGTTCTGCTAAAGGCACGACTGCAGAGACAGTGAGAGGGTCAGGGGCTGGGGGCGGGGGGATGACTAGGTGGAGCGCAGGGGTTTTTTTCAGCAGCGACTCTTCTGCATGAGGCTGTCACAGTGGATACGTGTCATCATAGATTTATCAAAACCCACTTGCTCAACGACACAAAGCGTGAACCCTGATGTAAACTGTGGGCTTTGGTTAATAATCAGTTTGGTTGGACCGATATTGGTTCATCAGTTGTAGTAAATGAACCGCATCAGTGCAGGGTGTTAATAATGGGGGAAACTAGGGGAAGAGAGGCAGGGGAGTACAGAGACTCTACTTTCTGCACATTTTTTTCTGCATCAGTGATGCAGGCTGACCAGTGTTTCCCTCGGGCCCTGGCCAGCCTGAGAGCTGCATCTGAAGCCGGGTGGTCCTGGTGGTCCTGGATTGCTTCTCTAGCCCAGGGTGGCATGACGGGTTCCAAGCCAGCAGCAGGAGCCCCGCCCCCTCCTCCGAGGCCTTCTCTGTTCAAAAGGGAACATGAGGACCGGACAGTAGCATCCCATCCTTAGCCCAGGCATTTTTAAATGGGGAGGAGCAACCCGTAATTCCAAAGAGCCGCCTCTAGCCCTGCTGCGTTCAGAGTCCGGAAACACAGAAACAACCATTGCCTCCTTCAGAAGGTGCTAGAATGAAGCACCTGTGCCCCCAGTTATCCTGAGAAGTCCCTATCAGGTCACTCTGGACTGAACCATAAATCCAAGATGCAGCTGCCCCGCCTGGCGTTTTCCTGTCCTTCATAAGGTGATGTGCATGGGAGGGAAGGGAACTCTCTTCTCTCTCAAGTCACTGTCTAGAATCTGCCTTGTTACCTTTTTTTTTAAATCCATCTTAGTTATCTTGACCCCCATGCTCCACCCACTCACAAAGAAACCCCACAGGAGGACCTGGATTTTTGTCCTGGTCATTTCTGGTCCCCACTGTATCTGGTACAGTGCCTGACACAGAGCCTGTACCCTCAAGAAATGCTTGAGTGGTACTGCTTTGAATGCGAAACAGTCTCCGTGGACCACAGACAAAAAATTCAAGAAAGGCATTTTTCTGTCTGTGCCAGAAGGCTTCGGGATGGCCTCTTAATTCTCATATTGTTTTTCAGTCACCGGAATTGATTTGCCTCGTCCCTCTCCCCAGGGTCCTCCCCAAGGAACTGTATTAAATGACAGTTCATGTTGACATGCCTCTCCCTGCTGCTCGCCCACTCACGTTAGAGGGGGTGCACAGGTGGGGGCATATTGAAGAGCCAATGGTAATCGCATCTTCAGGGAGGTGTGAGTGCTGGCGAGGGCATTTGCAATTAAATTAGGCGGAGAAATGCGCTTTCCGAGGAAGGGACACCTGGGGGTGATGCTTCTGCAGGGGAGCTGGCTTCTCTTCAGAGGTGCCTCGCAGGATAGACTGCTGCATAGCACGGGAGGGGGGTGTGTGGCCTTGGGGATTGTTTCCAGCATAATTGGCTTTGCATGGCTCGAGTTTTAGCAGTCAATTTCTGTAAGCCCTTTTACAGTTGGAATTCATAAACAGATCTCTGTGTTCTCACCCTGTGGCATTATTTTTCCTGCTCCTTTCTGTTGTTTCATTGTTCATCTCACTAATACCTAGACTCCTTACATCTCCGATATGGACCAGATATTTTCACACCTGCTATGTTTAGGATGCTAGATGTTGAGCTACAGGGGAACGGGATGGGTGCCCCTTAGGTGCCCACAGTCTAGGAACCGGCAGCTTTGATGTTGTGTGGGAAATGCTCTGGCCAATGTAAGCATAGAAAAGAGGATTCTGCAATTTGACCATCAGAACCGTCTTTCAAAAATCTCCCATCAGATCCCAGAAAGTGCCTCAGTCCTCCCACCTGCCAAGCCAGCCTCTCCCCAAAGAATAACTTTACTGAGCATTTCAATCAGCTCACTCTTAATTTTTTTCTCTCCTGCAATCAGTGAGTCATCAGCCTGCAATTCATTAGGATGACTGTTATCATCGGCAAGAGCACAGCTGGGCACTCAGTGTCTCGGCCAGAGCTCTCTGCAGACAGGAGGGGCGACAGCAGGGGGTGGGGTGGCGTCCATCTGGGTCCAGGGATGCCCCTCGCAGGAGGAGGACTCAGGGACTGACTCTTGAACCTTCCTATAGCTCCTTGCTACGACCCGTTTTTTTTTTTTTTTTTTTTAAGGTACAGTTTTCATTCAAAGGAGTGAGCTCTCCTCTAAGAATTATTTTATTCCCCACCCTCTTCTCTGGTTTCCGTTTGGACATAATGGGCACAGCCAGACCTATTTCGTGGGATTCTTAGGAGAATACAAGAAGATAATGAATATGAAGGCCTGTGACACGGTGATGGAGGTGATTGGCATATTTTGAGCACCAGTGCTGTGTTTTATGCTCTGTGCATACAGTGTCTCATTTAATCTATACAGAAACACTATGAAGTGGGGGGTTTTGGTTCCTTCATCTATTCATGTTAAAAAAAAAAAAAGCACTCGGGGATCTGCTCTTTCCAAATTTTATGCAACAGGCTAGGGACCCAGCCTTGCACAGGCACGTCCCCCACTGACAAAGAATTTACGTTCTAGTAGCAGCTGTTACACCATGCTGTAGGCCGAGACACCAAGACCCAGAGACATTAAGTCATTTGGCCAAGGTCACACAGCCACTTGGCTGGCTCCAAAGCCCATCCCTGCTCTGCTGTCCTCGCTCCTCCCCAGGTCTGAGCACAGCGCTCAGAGATTTGCCGATGTCTGAGGCCTCCCTCCACCTTCACCTGGTTCTATTTAGACTTGATCACGTGTCGTCAGAGAGACTACAGTGCCTGGGAATTAGGAGATAATGGGTGTGACCTCAGAGAAGCTGTTTAACCCTCTGAGCCCGTCTCCGTGGCTGTGGAATGGGGATGACGATAGCAAGGTTGGATGGGCTTCCAAACAATCAGGATGTGGGAACATGCTTCAAAAACTGTGATGCCCTGAGCTGGTGTGACTTATTCCTTGACACTAGGAGTTATTCCAAAGGCCTCGATGGTCTTGGGAGCCTGCTGAGTACAAGCCTGGGTTCTTCCTGGTACAGAGTGCTGCAGTCTCTTCTGGGCAGTACAGCCTAGTGGTTCTGACCATGGTAAAACCCCAGTTCCCTACCTACCAGCTCTGTTACCCTCAGCAAGTTACTAACCTCACTGTGCCTCAGTTTTGTCTCCTATTAAATGGGAATAATAACAGTAGTCGTTATGAGAATTCAGTGATCTTATTCCAACAGTAATCACCGTTCCTCAGTGCTTTCCAGCCCCACGGCTTTGTTCTTTTCTCCACGGGCTCGACAAAACCCTGAGATTCTAAGACATCACTGATGGTTACATTTCTTGGTCTGATTGTTTCCGGAAAACATTGTGTCCCACTGTTTGGTTTTGGATTCATATCCTTCAGACTGGGAGTTTTTTTGGTTTGTCTGTTCGTTTTGTTTGCTTTTTTTGTAATGTGGTGTTTAGATATGTAATGGAGCAGTTTCGTTTCCATTGACCGAAGTACATTGTTAAAGGACCAGGAAAACTGAAGCCCCAGAGACCGCCTCATGCGTGGAGTGATTTTCGCGTTGTCCCGACAAAGGACTGAAACTTTGTTTTTCCTTCAAGCTGGTCAGTGATGAAACCCCACCTCTCAAACCCAGGGCAATTCTGTATAACCAAGCGGCTGGAAGCGTGAGTCAGGAGGTGACCGTGTGGATGCGGGGACGAGTCCCGTCTTGTGTACAGAGGACAGCTCCGTCTCTCCTGCCAGGTGTGGTGGCCCAGATAACTGCAAGGCCACCTTTGCACTTCTTTGAGGCTTCAGGCCATATTGCTCAACCTGGAAAGCTAAATTCATGAGGAGAAGTCATGGCCGTCCATCCTCTTCAAGTGAACAGCATCTTTCGGGATCTTCAAAGGGATGTCAGGAAAGGGCACTCACTGTTTTGTCCACTGTGAAGACAAGCCACCATCTCCACACAGATGGCAGACCTTTCCTGGGCACTTTGTGTAGCCATCGCCAGTTTTAATTAGAAACCCATCTCGCAGATGAGGAAACTGAAACTCGGGGAGGTGGAGTGACTCGCCCGAGGTTATACAGCTGTGACACTATCAAGTAAGGTCTTTTTTATTCCAAAGCTCTTTTCATTCTGGCAAACAACTGAAAAAAAAAATTTTTTTAATGGGGGATGAGAAAACAGTAGAAAAAGCCACGGGGACAGTTGGTGGTGGAGGCGGAGGTGGCGGTGGAGGTGGTGTCAACCATCAATGGAAAATTATTGCTGTTCCTCATGGTAGTAGTGATGTTATTAACTCTTCACTTTCAGAAAAGGATCTAAAAACTGATTAACAGATACATAGTCAGCTCTGTTTTTAAAAAAAACGAAAAAGAATGAAGTTTGTCAGCATGAATTCCCAATGTCAAAGGCAGAACTGAGCCCCATCAACCTGCTTCTGGGTGTTTTTCCTACCTATTCCCGTGCATCGCAAGCTTCACTGGTAGGATGTTTTTTTGTTTCCAGTCCAAATAAGACTAAGCCATCCCAATCTGTCACTCCCACAGAAAAACAAGAGCAGCTAATACTTACTTTGCTGAGCACTGTGCTGGGCACTTCCCTATAGCAACTCCTTGACTCACAAGAATCCTGTGAGACAGGTACCATTATTGTAATCATTACACAGGTAAGAAAACTGAGGTGTAGGGGAGCCAAGTCACGGGCGGAGGTGACGCCCCTGGAGCGCAGAGGGGCCAGGATGCCCGCGCAGACAGGCGGTCCTGAGTCTGCTCTGCCCTCCCCGCCCTTGGACTCCTGCCCCAGCGCAGCAGAGCCTGCTCCCAGCCCTATTCTTCCAGTGGGGCGGTGGTTTTGCAGACTTGTCCAATCCTCGCTCTCTGGATCTTCCCACAATTTTACAGAAGTCCTGGGTGTCCGGAGGGTAGGGACAGCAGCCACGGAGCATCCACCCGCCCAACAGCCCTGTGCCAAATTCCTCCTGGGCCCAAAGCACCAAACCGGGTGCTGTGAGCACAGGTCCTCGTCCATGCTGTCGTGGAATTCCAAGCTCCCTGAGGGCTGGGGTGCATCTTGGATTTTTTTCTCTCCCTCCCTAAAGCTACAGCCCCCTGTGTCTCCAACATAGACCCTCTCACCACCACCACCCCAGCTCTCTCCATAGCGCTGAGAGCATTTCCTCTCCCTGACATACATTTTAACTGCTTTTCATCCCCACTGCTGCTCAATGGGAGTAGGAGATTGTCCTCAATACATGGAACCTGCTTATTAACCATTGATGTTCATGCCCTGCCTTGTCTTTCTGGTCAGAGCCAAACAGGCATGGTCACAATGGCACAAAGAGAGAAGCTGCTTAATAACAAGCCCCGTGAGCCTAGAGCAACTGGGTGTCCGTTTATGGCCTCGCTCAGGAACACCCCTCCTGGAGTCCCCAGGGAGCAATGCTGTCACAGGCTGCTTTTCTTTTCTCTTTCTTTCTTTTTTTTTCCCCCCTTTTTTCCTCTGCGTCTGTCTTACATGAGTTGAGAATGTTATGTCTTAACCTCCTCTTAACCTAGTTCCACAGTCACACCTCCCATCCCACTTCCCAATCTCCTGACTTACATGGAAAAATCATTGTATTTCAAGTAGGAAACAAGAGAAGTTTTGCCTGAGGTGGAAATTTTGCAGGCAGCTTTACACAAATTGGAGGGAAAGTCAAAAATAAAGTGGTGTTAGCTAGTGCAGGCACACTCGCCGTCCCCTGCCGCAGGGACGGGTTCGCTGCACTTGCAGCAAGGTGGGCCGGGTGCAGAGCCCAGTTGAAACTAACACTATGTCAAGTTCAGGCTCTTGGGGAAAGGATGTAAATGGAAAGACAAATGGCAGCTATTTGTTCTGATTTTTAGAGGAGACGTGAATTGTTTTGTAGCCTTCAGTACCAGGCTTTTCCTTCTCCCCGGCTCCGCCCACCTAAAAAGAGGGAGGGGGGCTCCGGGAACAGGAGGATGATCACTGGGTACCAGTTTATGGTTGGAGTGTCTTCTGTTCATCACACATGTGGATTCCGATTTCTGAGACTCAAAATGTGCTGGTCTTTCATTTTTCAGTGCAGGTTTAAGATGGTTGTTTTCCAAAGGCTCGTAGATGGGGAGCTGGTTGCTGTCGACGAGGCCACAGCGCCGTGGTCAGGTGCATAAGCCATTGCCTACTCTATTCTTCTTCCGCCAGGAAGCAGCAGGGATTGTCATCCATCCCTGAAAGGGAGGCTCAGAGTCTTCAAAGGAAGAGCCATGCGTGTCTGCCTTTCCAAGCACGCAGGCACTGTTATCAGCATTCCCCAGGTGGACTGCAATCACTTTGCCATGAGACACTGCTTCCTACATGGGCCTCATGCCAATTTTACGTGGCATGGACAAATATTGGTCCTTTTTATGGTTATGTGTGTATTCTCAGGAGTATTAGGAAGAAAGATAACTAGCTGATCAAACCTATGATGAATATTACTGCTTAGAATTATGTTAGAATTGGGGGGAGGGTATAGCTCTGTGGTAGAGCACATGCTTAGCATGCACAAGGTCCTGGGTTCAATCCCCAGTACCTCCATTAAAAAAAAATTAATTAAATAAATAAATAAACCTAATTACTCCCCCCCCCCAAAAAAAACAAGAAAAAAATTTTTTTAAAGAATGATGCTAGAATTTATGAAACAATTGTTTCAATTATTAAGAAAAGAGTACAGGTGGTGTTTGTCTAGGGCATAACTTATCACTTACCATGGTGTGGTGCAAAAGATTGCAGTTGGAGGATCCACACCAGAACGTGAGCGTTTTTAGTTAACTTTTTGAAAACCACCATGCATATGGTCAGTCTACCGCACTCCGCCCCCACCCCCCAATTTATCTCCCCTACTTCTGGAAGCATGGAAGAAAAATGTCAGCCTGCATCCAAATCACTTGGGGGTGTCTTGAAAATGTAGATCCCTCACACTCTCCCAGAGGGAGCTTAATTCCATGGGTTTGAGGGAGACCCTGGAATTTGCATTTTAATAAGCTTCCCAGGTAGGTTTGTGGCAGGAGGTCCTTAAGACCTCACTTCTCAAAACAAGGCCTCAGAATGTGCGCCGCCCCTGCCTCCACCACCTCCCCGGCCTCCGCCACCTCCCCGAACAAAAATGGTTTTGCGTTGGCATAGAATGCTCACTTCTATCCCCCTCCCCCAGTGATGGATGCCTGCTTTCTGGGAATAAAGTCTCATAAAACCTAATTTAATTGTTGAACAGTGCTTCCTCTTTTAAAACCACTTGTACATGCAGATTTGGGGGCTGCTTGGTGAATCAGGATTTCTCAGCCTCAGCACCGCTGACATTGGGGGCGGGCGTGGTCTTTGTTGTGATGGATCTCCCGGGCACGGTGGGTGTGTTAGCAGTACCCCTGGTCTCTCTACCCACTAGATACTAGTAGCGCCCACCCCCACCACATCCCCACTGTGACAACCAAAAACGTCTTCAGATGTTGCCAGATGTCCTCCGGGAGGACAAAATCACCCACCGTTGAGAACCAGTGGGCTAAATTGGTACCTTTATTCCACGTTGATAAACCTTTCAAGTCACAACTGGACTCAGAAGATGGTGGTCAGAAGAGATCTGCTAGCTTCCCACTACTAGGACTGAGTTGCTTGAAGACTCTGGTCCCCAGATGTGAAAAATGGGCTCCAGTAGAAATTATTCATATCTCTATGGCCCTTGAATTTGTATTCTGTGCGTGAAACAAAGTGAGAAGCCTACATACAGCCTGGCATAAACCTACTTTCGATCAGCTACAAATTCAAGGGGCTTCGTGGAATCAGAATGCGGCTGGGCCAGGGCAGGGGGCTCGTGGGCTGCCCTTCAGGGAGATGGAAATGACCCAACATGAATCACAGGCTTGCTGTGCGCCGGCACTACAGTAGCTGGTAAGGATACAAAAATGAGTAAGATGGACTTCTTTCCCTCAAGCGGTTTAGGTCTGTTAGGAATCAGGCAAGCATGATGCCTCCAAAGAGGCAGCATGACGTAATGGTCGTCTCCCACACTGCCTGACTTCAGATCCTGCTCCCTTCACACTAGCTGTGTGACTCTGGGCAAGTTACATGAACTCTCTGTGCCCCTGTTTCTTCAGTTGTAAATTAGTGGTAGAAGCAGTACCTACCTCAAGGGGTTTTTTGGAGGGTTATAGGCATTCATATACGCGAGGCTCTTAGAACAGTGCCTGGCACGTATAAGGGGCTACGTTAGAGAGCCCAGTGGTGAAGGGTGGAACTTGCAGTCAGGAGACATGGACTGAAATCCCAGCTCTGACTCTTCTGAGCTTGAGCACGTAAAGCAATCTCTTTGAACCTCAATTCCTCCATCCATGAGATGGGACAGTCACAGTACTTGCCCCCAGGATGATGGTAATGATGAAATGAGGTGATCCACGTACTGCCCGTCCAGTCTGGCACATAGGAGGCACTAACTAATTTTTTTTAAGTATTGATATTAAAAATGGATTTTTGCCAACCAAACTCAGAGGAAACCAGAGACTAATAAGTGAAAAATAAGACTGCCAAGGGCCCAGACAACTGCGTCTTTGGGTCACTTCCCTAGCTTTGTACAGCAGGGAAAATGGGAAGTTGGATTCCCAGGGCCGCCTGGGTGAGCGCAGAATCCACTCGGGGAAGGTGGTTCTGGGATTCACAAATGCACGGCCTCAGACTGAGCATCTGTCCCACAGCAGGGCTGCCCCTGCCTCCAGGCCCCCCGGTTTTCCCTGGGCCAGGACTCTCCTAGTTGGGTGCCTGCTTCTCCGAGCTCTCTTCTAAACTTAACTTTATTTAGATGTATTTATAACTTCCATGATTAGTACAGACACTCCAGATTCTTCCTAGTCTCCAGCTTCTGTCTTATCTGCACTTAAGATAACTTTGCCCATGGCTAATCTTATCTACTTGATGCTGGATTCTTATTTAATTCTCAGAGTTCTGCCATTAGATTCACACTGACAGGCAAGAGCCTTTGGTTTCTATTTCCCAAAAAAATGTATTTATCAGATACTTATGCTTGGCCATGAGACAAAGAAAGATCAAGCATGACCCAGCTCTTTAATGAATATAAAATCCAACTGGTGACGGAAATGGCACACCTTCCATAATGATCAATGCCTAATATAAATGCCAAGGCCTGGGATGGGCTTCAGTTTCAGCTGGAAGGTCTTACAGAAGAAAATGGATGTTGAGAAATGGGTCCTGTGTGCAAGGATGGAGGGAGAAGGGCAGACATGCCAGGCAGAACATAAGCTTCTGACACAAATGAAGGGGACTCTGGGTGAAAAGGAAGACAGAGGCCAGGACTGTGAAGAGTGTCCATTGTCAGACCAAGGAGTTTGGACTCTGGTCTGTAGACGGCGGAGATGTAGAAAAGACTCTGGAGAGGGAAACGGCATGTTGCTCTGGTGTCTCCTTAGGTTAGCTTCCCTCCCTCTCCTCCTCATCCTCATCATCTTTGTGAAAGCTGCAAAGATGAAGTTGTATGTTGGGTGGACAGAAGTGTCTAAGGCTGGAGAGTGACAGGAGTGGGTAAATATGGTAAGTAGGATGGGCCTGGGAAGAGCAGGGAGTGAGAGTTGCTAATGTTGATGGACTTCTACTTCTGGGAAGATGGCGTAGACACACTTCCTCTGTTCCTCCTACTAAGTGCAGCTAAAAACTCTGGGTGTTATATATACAATATGCACAAGAAGACTCTGAAAGGCGCAAAGAAGAAGACAGACCATCTAGGGATCTTATAACCTAAGGACTGACATGGTGGTGAGTTCCCTGGGGTTTTTTTAAATTTTGTTTTTGTTTTGTTTGTTTTGCCTCATACATGTCAGACTTGGAGCTGAAGAAGCCATCAACTCAGAAATGCCATTGGGCACAGACCCCTCCCCCAAAAAAAAAGCCGCCAATAAAGCTTGCTCTCTCTCTCCAGCCAAAGGATGAGGAAAGGGGCAGCCTAGGAAGCTGAAAAGCTTTAGACAATAATCACACTACTTGAGCCAAACACCACAGAAAAACTATGGCCCAGGTCCCATCCCACCAGCCAAGGCTGAATGAAGAGCCTCAACTTCCATCCTGCCAGGTTATAACAGGGCACCCCAACCTCCCTCCCACCCTTCCCACCCCATCTCTGCCCAGGGTGGTGTCAGAGCAGGCTGAGTAGTGAGAGGAGACTTTTACCACCGCCATTCAGCACTAATGTGGCCACACCCACCTCCTTGATGTCAGTGGAGGCCACCTGGGAGCAGTAAGCAGGCACTCCTAGCTCTTCCCAGCTAGGGACATCAGTGGAAACCTTGCGGAGAGCTGGAACTCCCATCCCTGCGCAGTAATGAGGAAATTCCTTGCTCACGTGTTAATGAAGACCAAGTAGGGAGCCTGGACTTCCACCTGGCATTAATGAGGTGGTACTCCTTTCCCCTAACCCAGCTAAAACAGAAGGTTTCATGAGAGATGCAAACTCTTATAGCATAATCCCCAAACATCCACATTTCAATTTTTGAAAAAGTCACTCATACCAAGAAAATCTCCAACTAAATGAAAAAAGACAATCTAAAAATGTCAACAGCAAGATGACACAAACCTTATAATGAATCTAACAAAGATTTAAAGCAGTCATCATAAAAATGTTTCAATAAGCAATTATGAACAAGAAACAAATGAAAACAATTGGAAGTCTCAACAAAGAAATAGAAGACAAAAAGAACCACATGGAAATTTTAGGACTGAAAAATACAGTAACTGAAATTAAAAACTCATTGGATGAGCTCCATAACCGAAGGGAGGGAACAGAGGAAAGAATCTGTGAGTTTGAAAATAGAACAATAGAAATTACCCAGTCTGAACAATAAAGAGAAAATAGACGGGGTGGGGGGAAATGAACAGAATCTCAGGGATCAGTGGGACTATAACAAAAGATTTAATAGTCATGTCATCAGAGTCCTGGACAGAGAAGAGAAAGACAGTGGGGCTGAAAAACTACTAAATAAATATGGCTGGAACCTTCCCGGTTTTGGTAAAAGACATAAACCTACAGATTTAAGAAGCTGAGTGAATCCCAAATAGTATAAATCTTAAAGAATCCACACCAAGATACAACATATGGAGACATCTGAATACTAAAAACAAACTCTTGAAATCATAGAGTGAAAGATGACCCTTTATTTACAGGGGAGAACAATTTGAACAGCAGTGAATCTCTCCTGAGACGCTATGGTGGCCAGAAGGAAGTGGCACAATGTTTTTAAAAGAACTGTCAACCCAGAATCCTATATCCAGGGAAAATACCCTTCAGGAATGAGAGGGAAATCAAGACATTCCCCGAGGAAGGAAAACTAAGAGAATTTGTTGCCAAAAGACCTACCCTAAAAGAATGGCCAAAGGAAGTTCTTTAGGCAGAAAGAAAATGATAAAAGAAGGAATCTTGGAACATCAGGAAGGAAGAAAGAACACAAGACTCTTGTCTGCTCTGCTGCCCATTCTTGAAGGAAAAGGATCACAAAAAAGCAGAGCAGAGCCTGGGAATTTTGATAAAGAAACCCAGCATGAATCTCGGGGATACTAATGAAATGAAAGAGAGGGATGACTTGGTTTCTGCTCAGGGCAGAGAAGTGGTCTGGGGACCTGATGAGGGAAGGGACACAATCTGACATTCTCAATTTCTTGTTGTTTGAATTAGGAGAATCACGTGATTTGACTTAGAGCAGAAATGTTAGGCTGTGCAACTTCCTCCTTTCTTTATGCTAGGCTGGAATTTCATAGCTTCTCTTAGAAACCTAAGCCTTTCTACCAGCATCTTGTTTCCTGCAAAAACTGAGCTGAAGTTAGAGAATGAGCCCCAAAATTTTGGGAAAGTAGTATGTGTTCAAAAATTATCTATCTAAACCCAGTTTCAATATTGGATTAGGTACCCGTAACACGAGGGCCGTGAGCAGCACCAGTTTTCATAGTGGTTAGGAAACTGAGACATAGTTAACTCCAACTCTTGGAAATGAGCAGTTGCAATAGGAATTGAATGGAGGCCATCCGTTAAATAAAGCTAGATAAGGAAGCTAAAAATCTAGCTAATGTTTACTGAGAGCTTACAGCTCGGGGATCTGTTACATTTGCAATTATGTTTGGTGCAGAATTTATGAGTAATTGAAGACAACCTAAGAGTCTGTCGGTAGGGGAGTGGTTTGTGCTACATTCAATGAAATCTGTCCAAGAGGATAAGGATTACTCTTTACGTGTGGATGGGGAGTGATAACTGTGATCCGTGGTTGAGTGAATAACCCAAGTTGCTGAATAATGCATCTAGTACAATTCCTTTTGTGAAAAACAATCTTCTGCGTGGGTGTGTTTGTGCATAGGAAAAGGATAGACATCAAACCCTCAAAAGCAGTTACTTCTGCGGGGCGGGGTGGGAAACAGAGAAGCAGAGGTAAGAGATCATTTTCCTCTAAACACACCTGTGTCATTCAGATTTTCAGAACAATCATAACGTTGCTTGTGAAAGTGAAAAATTAAACTGGTTCTAACTAGAGGAGGCAGATCATGAAGGCTTCCCCCATCCCAGTGGTCTATCATCAACTTATTTAAACCCCTCTGGACCTCAGTTTCCTCAAAATGGGAAACCTCCCAGGAGTGTTGGAGAAATCAAACATGTGAAGCTACATGAAAGTGCCCAATGAGCAGGAAGTCAGTGCTGCCCCGGCTTCTTTGTTTAGTTGCCCAGAGCCCCCAAGTCAGGTCAGAGGACATTTCCTCTCAATGACGCCCATGTTATAAGGGTCTCGGGACGATTAAATGAAATCAGAGATTTATAAAGTGCCTGGACCTTGAGTACTCAGAAGAGGTAGCTGTGTTTGTACCCTTTACACGCCCCCCGCCCCAGCCTCGAGCCCAGTGAAGGGCACGTGACAAGCACCACCAAAGTGCAGTGTGGTTTTTTAATCCAAACCAAACTAATTCTAGTGACTGTTGCTGCATTTCCCAAATATGTGATCTCCAGACAGTTAAGGGGTCATGCCGAGTAACACAGTAAGATGGGAGGGCAGGTGGCAAGACACAGAAGACCTGCCCTGTGACCCCACAGCCCCCTTCACTGATGGTTCGGGTTCTCTGTGGGTAAAACTGGGATGGCAGTCCTTACCCCGACTACCCTGCAGCGCTGCTGTGAACACAAGTGAGACGGGGAGTTGTGGGAGCGTTGTGTAAACTTCCAAGCCCTGTCCGCATGGAAAATCCTTACAACCGGCCTCCCTTTTGTTTGACCTAAAACTGTAAGAAGTACGTCTCCCACACCTCACCAGCGCTCAAGCATCAGAGACTTCAGCTCCAAATTAACTTTTCGGGGTCTTTAAATGCCGCTTGCCAGTGATGGCTGCAGCTAGGGTAATAACTACAAAGTGAGAAAGCAGAGGGAGAAACTGCACCTTCCCAAAAAAGGAGGCGGTTCTTGCTTTCAAAAGGACATGTTTGGCTCCTGGTCTGTTCTGATGTGATCTGAGCACACTTCCCAGGCCGACCTGAACTCCAGCGGTAGCTGGAAGCTTGCCTCGCTCAAGGGGCCACTGGATTCATCACCTTTTCAGGTTCCCTTTGTGATTTCCTCCCTTCCAGAGATATCATTAGTTCTAACTTGTTCCTTAATTTAAGATGTCTTCCACCTAGTTCCAGAAATCAGTGTCTCAGAGCCAGTGGCAGTTAGACCTTACCTGCGTTGTGGTTTAAATGCAGTTTATCTGATTCGGGCTCGGTAGCCCAAAGGGGTTAGATTTAGTTAAAAATAGGACAACTTTGTGAATACTCATTGCTCTGAGGATAATGTATAGACTTTGCATCCCTGGAGGTTTCTGAGAATAGACTAAATACTCATCCTTATTCAGTCGCCTCCCAGGCACAGGCCAGGAACCCTCCTCCTGCTCCCCAGACCTGGCCTTCCTCTTGTTTCCTCCGCTCACATCACCTCCCACACTCACACTGACCTCCTACATGACCCGTCCCCACTCTCACTCTCTCATGCAGGGCCTCGCATCTCATACCTGGCCTCTTCCAGAAGCCTTCGATTTTACCCTCTTCCACCCATCTTCTACCCCACGGCCAGGGTGATCTTTTGAAAGCACAGGTCTGATCATGCTTCTTGCCTGCTTAAAATCCTCCCTGCCTTCATTGGCTATCAGGTGAGTCCAGGTTGCCAGGAGCCTCCACCCCATGGCAGGCCCCTCCCCATCCAACCTCAGCACCTCCCCAACCTCTCCACCCAGTAGCTCACATCCCCACTCCCAAAGTACACATTCTCAAACTGGTCTGCTCCCACTTCCCTTGAACAGACCGCGCCTCTGAGGCTCTGCTCTGCAGCCTATCTGCCCAATGTTCTCCTTCCCTTTCTTGTTTGCCTGGTAAACTCCTACTTACTCCTCAAAACCCAGCTCAGAAATTCCCTCCTCAGAGAATTAACAAAGTGGCAAAAAATCAGAGCCAGGCCAAAGACTGGAGGGATCCAAAAATAATGATAACTGCTAGCTTTCTTAAATTCAGGGCACTGCCCTTGCACATTTCTTTATTTAGTCGGTCCTCACCCCAACTCTAAGGGTAAGTCCTATCATCATCCTGGTTTTGTAGAGGAGGACACAGATGTTGGCCCAAAGCCCATGGCCAACCGTAGAACTGGGATCTAAACGTCAGTCTGTCCGAGGAAAGCCTGTGTTTTGGTCAGCTGTCACATTCTGCTGGGCACGGCAGTGTTTTTCAAGCTGCCAGTCATAATTCACCGAGGAGTTGTGAAATTGGTCTAGTAGGCAGGGCTGGCTACGTAATTTGTGGGGCCCAGGGTAAGATGAAAATGCAAGGCCCTTTGTTCAAAAAGGAACGAACTTTTTCCTTCCTTCTGCAGTCTCTCAACCTGTCGTGGGTTTTTTTTTTTTTTTTTTTTTTTTTTGGACATTTTATGTCACGCTCCCTCGGGCACAGGGATACTGCTGAGAGCGCAGACCCTCACAGGGCTGCCGGGTGGGGCAGGGAATGGTAGCCCAGAACCCAGGAAGCAGGACCATGTGTCCCTTCGGACTTCCTTACAAAACACAAGTTCAAAGGAAAAGTATTAAGACTTTCAAGACGGTGACTGCAGAGCGTTAAAGCCCAAGCACAGGACCCTCTTCTGAGCTCAGGCCCCGCCCACTGAGCTCAGGCCCCGACCATTGAACTGGCTGCCTGTCCCTGTTAGTAAGTCATGATGAGAAGTTTTTTTGAAATGAAATAGAAAACAATAGAAGGTACTAGAATACACCCAACATAGGGAGGGTGAGTAGTATTTTGTCCACTTTGTGGGGGTTTTTGTTTTTTGTTTTAATTATGTAAGTTACAGGTGTGCAGAAAAGTGATTCACAATTTTTAAAGGTTATGCTCCATTTATAGTTATTATAAAATGCTGGCTATATTCCCATATTATACAGTATATCCTTGTAGCTTATTGTGTACCTAATAGTTTGTGCCTCTTAATCCCCTTCTCCTACATTTGTCCGCTTTGTTTTTGTATGTAGGTGTACACACACACAGGATTGCCACGTAAAATGTATTTCTTATGGTGACTCTGGGTCAAATCGCCCCCAAACCAGTGTGTTAGCCCCTTGTAGTCAACTGTAGCGTTGCTTGGTGGGATCTCTGCCACTTTTAAATTGTCCCCCTTCTCCGGTGATGCCCGAGGATGGAGGGGCTTTGCCAAGGTGAGGGGTGGGGTGGGGGTGGATGGAGTTGGAGGGGGCCAGCAGGCCAGCCTCACCACCTCCTCAACCCCTCCCTGTCTCGTGCAGTCACACACACACCCACCCCTCCTCCTCCCTCTTCTGTCCCCCTGCTCTTCCCACAGCAGGGGCTTCTCCATGAAGAGCCTGAAGTGTTACCTCCACTCCTCCTCCTTCTGGCCTCATGGGGTCCAGGGGGGGCCAGGACAGGAACAGGCCACCATCCAGCAGAGAGGCAAGCAGTGGAGAGAAAGGAGACTATAAGCAGGACTG
The DNA here is from genome assembly GCF_048773025.1 of Camelus bactrianus. Taxonomy (NCBI): domain Eukaryota; kingdom Metazoa; phylum Chordata; class Mammalia; order Artiodactyla; family Camelidae; genus Camelus; species Camelus bactrianus. The sequence continues at coordinate 25,115,317 of NC_133563.1, forward strand.
TTTTACTGAGCAAATACTTACTAAAGGTCTTCTGTGTTCTCAGCCCTGGGAACACTGCAGGAATTAAGACAGATGCAGATTCCTCCTCCTGGAGCACAGGGACTGGTGAGGGGACTGACCAGATGGATAATCATAAATGTAACATTGCAAACGGAAGGAAAAGATGGAACTCTAAACCCAGATGATGGAGACCTAACCTCATCTTAAAACAGATCAGGTGGGCTTCCCTGGAGAAGGTACATTCTCACTGATTCCTGAAAGATGGAGGAATTACTGAGGAAGTTTTAGGGTGGCTGGAGGGTGGGAGTGAGCCACCTTCCAGGAGGAGGGAGCAGCTCCACTGAGGGCTCCAGGGGCTGGAAAGACAGCTGCACATGAGGAACTGTGCACCAGGACCCCTGGCTGGGGCTTTGGGCCCCAGTGTCAATAAGAGGTGGGGTTGGGCTCAGAGCTCTAGGTATCTGGGGGCCTGAAAGTTCCTTTTCATGTTTTTTGCAAAATGGCTTCATGAGGATGGTGGCCTGGCTTCCAGTGGTCATGCCTTGACCCTCACGCAGCCGACTGTTTTGAAAATACTGTGCCTTTTCAGCCTGTCCCACTAGCATGCAGCGTGGCCTCAGAGCTGGCGTCACCCTGACCAGCAGTGACAGACAGTCTGGGAGAGGCTGTCAGAGACATCTCCAGAGACAGCGAATGCAGTCTGATGTGTTCACCAGCCCCCTGCTGGCTGGGCTCTCGCACGGGGCAGCCTCTAACCGCCTGACTCCTGGCTCCACGCGGGCTGCTCTGTGTGACAGCGTGGCCACTGGGCTCTAAGAATGGATGTGTGATGGGAGGTGGGTGGGTGGCTAAAAAACAGCATTCCCAGTGGTGGGGATCCTCCATGGAGCCAAGTCAATGGCGCTGAACCACAAATCCAGGAACTACCCTTTAATCAGCCCCGCTGTGTGCTACAGACTGCCAGCAGCCTCCAGTGCCTTGTCTCCTAATCAAGCCCTTTGCAGAGGCGTTCTTATGTCCATTTTGCGGATGCAGAAACTGAGGCTTAAAAAGCCTAAGGGGTTTGCCCAAGGTCGCATATTCATTCATTACCAAATATGAAAGCACCTACTTTGTGCCAGGTCCTTAGAAGACAGTGGCAGAAGAAAGAAAGGGGCCTTTGCCCCTTGTGAACCTTAGTCTAGTGGGAGCCAAGAAGAGGTGCAAATATACCAGCTTTTTTGAGATATAATTCACATGCTGTATAATTCACCTATTGAAGTGTACCATTCTGCAGTTATATTATATTCCAGCATCATGCAACCCTCAGCACAATTTTAGAACATTTTCCATCAGCCTGAAGAGAAATGCCATGCCCCCATGCCTCCCTTCCCCCAGGCTCTAGGCAACCACTAATCTGCTTTCTGTCTCTATAGATTTGCCTGTTCTGGGCATTTCATACAAATGGAGTCATACACTATGTGCTCTTTTGTGACTGCTTTATTTCAGATATATTATTGATAGAAAGGAGGGATGGATGCATAGAACCCAGCAAGCTCCACCAAGTCTGTGGGTGAATCTGTCCTATAATGATGGCGTTAATGAGCTCAGCTGGCTCCTGGGGCAAGCCTTTCCTGATCTCCACCCCACAGACCCTACCCACTCTAACCTCTATAGTACTTTCTTTTTCCTTCATTCACAGAACTTAATCCATTGTCTCATCTCTGCATATTGTCTTATCTGCCTCCTCCTTGAACCCAGGGAGAAAAGATTGCTCATTGGCATAGTCTCAACACCTAGCTCAATCCTTGATGCCTTGGACGTATGCAGGGAAGACTGTGGAAGGAGGAAGGCAAGCCAGCAAACAGCACTGGGGATCAGCTGCCCTCATCCTGCCATCTGATCCCGGCAGCCAGCTCTCCGCCAGGCTGCCCAGGGCCAAGACGGCAGCATGTATTAAACCAGAGGAACAGAAGGGCACTAAGGGCACTTGCATCCCACTAGCCATGGTCATCATAACCACACATGGTAAAGTGGACAGAGAGTGGGGCAGAGCGGGCAGCCACCCGAGCAGATGGCACTTGCCTACAACTGACAGGCACAAGGGCCCTACTGGTTATTTCTCAGCCATGCCTCAGGCCCCGGTTCAGCCCTGGCCTAGTTTCAAGCCCATTACATGCTGCTGCCAGAGCAGAATGCCCACCCTGTCCCTGGGTCCTGAGACCTGCCCTTTCAGGCCCATCACTTGGCATTTTACCTACCGCTTATCAAAACCCCAACTCATTAACTTGCAGCCGATTTCCTTTCATACAACAGCAGACCTCAAGTCACTAATCAATCTTACAGGTTAATTCGGATACTTCAGCTGGCTCCTGGAGAAGTGGTTTTCTCCCTATTGCTTTGTTACCCAAGCTTTTTCATCTCTCTTGGATTTTTCTGATGTTCAGAGTCTGCAATTCAGTTATTCCCAGAGAAACTGCTTTGGGGAGGCATATCTCTGTCTTTACTATGATTCCAGCTGCCATAAATATTTTAACGTTATTCCCAAGGGGAGCCTCTTGCTTTCTTCTTTGACTTCCAGGCTGGGTCTGCCGTGTCTGGTTCCCTGCAGCCGTGACCGCGCATCTTCTGGGCCCCAGCCCCACCCCACTTCTCCGTGATGCTGTTTCTTCACCTTTCTCAGAACAGCTGTTAGCATCTCAGAGCCCTGGAGCTGAACCCTGAGAGCTACCCCCATCCAATCTCCATGCTTTATAGATAATGCAGTGACACCTTTAGGAATGAGACCAGGAATAGCACTCAGGTCCCCCGATTCCCCTGCAGGGGCTCTCTCCACGTGGATGCCTCACCAGTTACAGCGGACAGCACAGAGCCCGCCATCCTGTGAATGTGGCTGAGTGATGCCGTGAGGGTTTGTGCCCGGGAACTTAGCCTTCTCCCCACTTCACTGCTTCCTGTGCCCTCCACGGCTTCCCCCACCGTCGTGGTGATTCACATTCTGAAAGGACAACTTGTTCTCTTCAAACTTGGAGATTTCCCCGAGTACTCCCCCTAGAGCCTTTGTGGAAAATAGAAAATAACTTTGTAAGAAATTTGTCAGAGGTCCTGTATGGATCATTTGGGGATTTCGTTTGGAAAATTGTGTATCTCTTTCTGCTTTTGCTTTCTTGGCTTTCTGCTGCGGGGAAACATTCCCTGTCCCAGTTATGGGTGATTAATAGGACCTGGTCCAGGCCTTGGGTTCCAGCAGGGTTGCAGACTTTCTCAGAAGCGCAAATAAAGGCAAAAAAGGCTCCTTTCATGTCCCATCTAAAGCAGACTCCTAGCAGAGTCACATTTTGGCTTTGGGAAAAGGTTTGATAGTGGTAGCGGGTGTGTTTCCCCATTGTACGGTGGTCTGAAAACCAAAGAAAGTGATAAATAAACCTTGTGTCAGACAAGGAAAGGAGGTGGTGGATTTTTAAGTCGCCAGCTCTCCTAAATGCAGATTTCAAGCAGGGAGCTCCGGTGGTTCACCAGCCTCTCCTCCTCGTCCTCCTGCAGCCTACGGGAGATACAACTGACCGGCCAGCACACTCTGGTCCCCAGGGCCATCGCTCCCCTGAGCCCAGGCACTGGCGGGGAAGGACAGACAGGCCTCTTGCCTTGGTGGGTTTCAAACCACCTGCCTTGAAGTGCAAATGGCAGGTGTTGGCTCCTCTGTGTCTTTCAGAGCCTCCGCCTGGCTCTTTTATGAGATTACAGGCGCTTTCATCTCAGCTTTGGCCCCGTTTTCCTCCTTCTCAGCAAGGCTCCAAAGACAGGCATCGAGGCTAGAACAAGGAGAGGAGGCTCATTCTGGGCCGCGTCCCTGCTGGGCCGGGCGACCTGGCTTGCGCATCCTCCAGCCACGTCCCTTTGAGCCACGGAGGCTGAGCAGGGAGCCCCAGGGACCAGGTTAAGAGGGGTCCTTCTCCCTTGGCGCCTGGAGGAAGTTGCATTGCATCCTGGGAAGGCTCTAATCATCACTTTGCTTTGTGCTGTTCACTTCAATGCAGTGGAGAGGGGCTCCAGTGCTTTTCTTTCTCTTTCTCTTTTAAACCTAGAGGTACTTTTTTTGAGGCTCGGGGCTGAGAACACAACCCGTCTCTTACACTTTTGCTTTATGTGCATGCCTGCACACACACACCCTTCTTCTTTGCTGTATTTGCTCATAATCTTGCTCGTCAGGTTTCCTTTCCCTTAAAAGCCCAACCAGGGTTTCCTTCCCGTACTGCTCTCAATAAAAGGAAGGGGAGCTTCTGCCCTCCCCTCAACCCTGATTTCTTCCTTCCGTCCATCCGTCCTCTCATTTAACTATTCCTTACGGAGCTTTCCCTCTGTGCTGGCTGCTGTCCCTAGGAACTGGGAAAGCAGCAAAGAACAAAGCGAAGTCCTTGCTTTTAATGTTTGCGCTCCTTCTGATCTGCCCCCTCCACTCCCTGCTCCCCTCCAGCCTCATTTCCCACCACAGGTCCCCTGACCTCCCGCCACCCAAATCCATGCCATTCCCTGATCCAGCCTGCCTTTCGTGCCTCGGTGCTTTTGCTCCCACGTCTCCCCTGGTTCCGGGGGCCCTTCCTTTTCCAGATCCCCATCTACAGTTTCACCTGGCTCAGCCCTTATCTCCGTGAAGCCTTCCAGCACCTCTGCCCCCATCCCAGCACCTCCCTCCTCTGTGCACTCAGAGCACTCATCCCACGCACCACTCTGTGACCTGTTTCTCAGGGCTCCCAGCCTTGGGCTCGCGTTGGGGTCACTACACATGAGGCTTTGTCCCCACCCAGTGTGGTGGGGCCTCCAGGCCCTGATCACCTCCCGTCCCCTAACTACTCCTGGGAGTCCTCAGGGAACGTTGCGGGTATGCTTCACTCTGAGGAGCCGCCACGAACCCTCCTCCTGTTCTTGCTCTTGAGAGGCCTCGCAGAGTCTGACAGAGCACCCAAACCACCAGCGCCCCCACCCCCACTGTGCCCACGCCTGCAGTGGACTCTGCCGTGACCAGAAGGCTACAGCCCCCACCCCGTCGTGTTCCATTCCATCACGAGACCCTGGCAGGGCTGCTTCACGCAGAGGTTTTTCTTGAGACAACGCTGTCAGTTTTAACTTGTTCCCTCCTCTCAGAATTAGGCATGGATCCTTGGGCTCTGGGCCAGAGGATGATCTGATGAAGATCAGGCACCAGGCCGCAGTCAAAATTGCATTTCCTTCTGATGACTAAGGCAACGTTCTCAAGTCAGGGTATGCACCTTCCCTAAGGACACATTACTTCCCAAACAACCCTTAAGGCTTAGAATTCAAAAATTTATTGGCAGGCCTGTCCTGCCAGAATTCCAAATGTGTCCTGACATGTTTGAATCCTAAAATAAAGAACACAGGTGGAGGAGGCACGCATACCACTATTGTACTTTCCTTGCCCAGAGCAGACATCAGTAATCAGTTACAGTTCAGTTTTTGCCTCGTGAAGCCATTAGGATTCTTCCCAAATACGTGACTCTAAAGGCACTGCAAACAGACCTCCCCTCTGAAGGCTTTCTGGATCCTCTCAATGGAAACAATCCCACCTCTTCTTCTCTTTAGTCTTGCACAACCCTCAGGATTGTGCTGCCCTTGCCTGAGCCCATTCAGGCTGTAATAATAAAAGTGATGGCTAACGTCTACTAAGCTCTCTTTTTTTTTTGAACTGAGTTGATGTACAATATTATGTAAATCTCAAGTGTACAGCATGGTGATTCACAATTTTTAAATATTGGCTATGTCCCTGTGTGGTGCAGTATGTCCTTGTAGCTTATTTATTTAATACTTGGTAGTTTGTACCTCTCAATCCCCTACCCCCATCTTGCTCCTCCCCCCTCCCCTCTCCCCACTGGTAACCACTAGCTTGTCCTCTACATCTGTGAGCCTGCTTTTGTTTTGTTATATTCACTAGTTTGTTGTATTTTTTAGATTTCACATATAAGTGATATTACACAGTGCTGGTCTTCCTCTGTTTGACTTACTTCACTAAGCATAATACTTCCAACATCTATCCATGTTGTTGCAAATAGCAAAATGTCATTATTTTTTACAGCTGAGTAGTATTCCATTGTGTGTGTATAAATATATATATTCACACAAATATACAAATATACCACATCTTCTTTATCCAGTCATCTGTTGATGGACATTTAGGTTGCTTCCATGTCTTGGCTATTGTAAATAATGCTGCTGTGAACATTGGGGTACCTGTATCTTTTTGAATAAGTGTTTTTGTTTTTCTCAGATATAGACCCAGGGGTGGAATTGCTGGGTCATGTGGTAGTTCTGTTTTTTTGTTGTTGTTTTTTCTTCTATTGAGATTGCTGTACAATAGTATATGTTAACAAGTGTACAGTATAGTGACTCACAATTTTTAAAGGTTATGCTTGATTTATAGTTATTATAAAACTTTGGCTGTATCCCCCAGGTTGTACAATATGTCGTTGTAACTTATTTTATACCTAATAGTTTGTACTCTTAATCCATTACCTATTTTTAGTTTTATGAGAAACCTCCGTACTGTTTTCCACAGTGGCTGCCCCCATTTATATTCCCACCAGCAATGAATGAGGGTTCCCTTTTCCCCACAACCTCGCCAACATTAGTTATTTGTTCTTTTTGAGCATAGCCATTCTGTCAGGTGTGAGTTGATGTCTCACTGTGCTTTTAATTTGCATTTCTCTGATGATTAATGATGTTGAGCATCTTTTCATGTACCTGTTGGCCATCTGTATGTCTTCTTTGGAAAAAAGTGTATTCAGGTTTTCTGCCCACTTTTTAATTGGGTTGTTTGGGGGGTTTTGTGTGTGTGTGTGTTGAGTTGTCTAAGCTGTTTATATACTTTGGATATTAATCCCTTATTGGCCATATCATTTGCAAATGTTTTCTCCTATCTAGTAGGTTGTCTTTTTGTTTCACCAGTGGTTTCCTTTACTGTGCAAAAACTTTTAAGCTTAATTAGGTCCCATTTGTTTATTTTCCCTTTTGTTTCCTTTGCTTTAGGAGACAGATCCAAAAGAATATTACTCGGTTTATGTCAGAGGGTTGTCTGCCTATATTTTCTTCTAGGAGTTTTATGGTTTCCAATCTTACATTTAAGCATTACATCTATTTTGATTTTATTTTTGTATATAGTGTTAGAGAATGTTCTAACTTCATTCTTTTACAGGTAGCTGCCCAGTTTTCCCAGCACCACTTATTGAAGAGACTGTCTTTTCCCCATTGTATGTTCTTGCCTCCTTTGTCATAGATTAATTGACCATAAGTGTGTCAGTTTATTTCTGGGCTTTCTATCCTGTTCCATTGATCTACGTGTCTCTTTTTGTGCCAGTACCATACTGTTTTGATTACTGTAGCTTTACAGTAATCTACTGAGCTCTTGCCTTGACTCAGGCACTGTTCTAAACGACTCTTCTTCAACTCATTTAATCCTCACACTCGTATGAAGTAAGTGCCACCACCCTCCCCATTTTGCAGATGAGGCAACTGAGACACAGGAATGACACAGTTCCCAAGTCAGAAACTGTGTCCTGCCCACCTTTGTCATTTCAGTGTTTCAACCAACATTTTTATTAGGCACCCCTGCATACCAGGCACTGACATAGGCCCCAAGGACAAAAGCAGAACCTAACGTGATTAAGAAATTGTTTATTTTGAGCACAGTTCTCACAGAGAGATAGGAGGCCAGGAGCTAAATTCAGGAACATGGGAGCTGAATTGGAGACTGAGGGAGTAAGTTCATTCAAGGCGTTTAAAATGAATGAACGAGAGAGGAAAGAACAAAGCTGAAGGCTGACTAATGTCTTTTATTCCCTGACAGCCCTTGCTGTTCTTGTAGAAGCCAGTTCTTCCTGCTCCAGCACCCGCAAGCTCAGTGGATGGCATCCAAATGTGTGAAAGAGCCGAAGCTACCTGGGGTGTGGGTGGGTGCCAGCGGAGGGTGCGGCTCGTCTTCACAGCCCTCTAGGCCTCTCCCGCCCCTCACGGGATGTCAGAGCCACTGCTGCCCACTCTCTCTGTTGCAGTCCTGGCCGCAGGGTCATCACCAGGCCCCTCCAGGACTGGCTGTCATATGGTCCAGACCCCAGAACGTCCCTGGCAAATTCAGCAATGCTGTTTTGCTACCTTGGAAACAAGAACATCAGTCCTGCCATCTGCCTCCTCACCACCTCCACCGCCCCCAGCCTCTTACCTGTCCCGTCTCTCCTTGCCTCCCGCCTCACCTCCTCTGTTACACCCAGATCCCTTCTCACCTGATCCTCAGCAGACGCTACGGTGTGTTCAGGCCTCTGTGTCTCAGCCCAGACCAGGGGTCAGCCAGCCTTTTCTGTAGAGGGGCAGGTAGTCAGTGTTTTAGGCTGTGCAGACCAAAAGCTCTCTGTTGCAACTACTCAACTCCGCCGTGGAAGCATAAAAGCAAACATGGGCCTGGCTGTCTGTGTCCCAGTAAAGCTTTATTTGTAAAAGCAAGAGGTAGAGCATAGCTTGCCAACCCCTGGCCCAAACTGTCCTCCCATCTGGAACATCCTTCTGCCTCGTTTTGTAGCATCCATGCTTCCCTTTTTTTCAAGGTTCAGCTGTAGTCCCACATAGCCAGGAAAGCCCCCCTCCCCGCCACCACACCCCTGTATGCTAATCTCCCCTTCACCAAGTTCTTTTCCGTATCATCTGTGACACCTTTGCATCTATAACTTACCTCTCCCTACTTAGGTGGTTAGCTTCTGGGGATGTACACCTCAAATGTCCTCAATTCTGCCATTAGATGGAGGAGTCTGCTGGGTTCATAATCAGCGCACAGCGTACGATCAACAGTTTCAAAGATTTGCGGGACTGCAGCTTGTGAGCAAGCTACTGGCCCTCTGTCTGTTTCTCCTGGTACATCGCACGGAGGACAGCTCGGCACTTACTCATTCTGCATGTATTTGTTGAGTACTCACTACATACGAGGCACTCCTTTTTCTTTTTAATAAGTCATGTGCTAGCTTCAGGCTCTTACTAGCATGAATGTGTGATGATGTCTTGCTTGGAAACCACTGGGTGAAGAACTGAAAGAAATTCTCAGAGATGAGAGGATGGCAGTAATTACTAGTTGATCTGCATCTTCCAGTTTTTAAGGCACTTCTACACCTGTTATCCCATTTAGTCATAGTAACAACCCTCAGAGGTAAATGGTGTTATCCCATTTTACAGATGAGAAGACTGGGCTCAGAGGTTTATGGCCCCACTCGCTCCAAGTCACACAGCTTCTAAGAACTGGAGCTTGACTCCAAAACTCTTTCAACCATGGCTAAAATAAAGCCACCCCTCTGGTTCTAAAGATAACAATATGGGTTATTATAGAAATTCTTGAAAATAAATACTAACTACTATATGTAAATTAGGTATACAACAAATTTCTTCTGTACGGCACAGGGAACTATATCCAAAATCTTGTAGTAACCTATAATGAAAAGGAATATGAAAAGGAACATATGTATGTATATGAATGACTGAAGCATTATGCTGTACACCAGAAATTGACACCACATTGTAGACTGACTGTACTTCAAAACAAAAATAAATTAAAAAATAAAACAGGCTGCGAAAAGGAAAAGAAATGATACTGAGAACTGGAGCAGTTTGAAATACAGAGAATAAAGACTGGAAACCAGAAAAAAAGTTGTTGAAAATATATAAAGCAGAAAATAAAAATCATGAATAATTCCAAAGCCCAGACGTAGCCAGCGTTAACATCATCTGCATTTTTTACAAATGTTTGTGTGTTTTACACGAAATTGGTGTTCTATCGTATATACTGACAGGTAGCTGCGGATTTTTTGGCTTTTATTTTAAAAATTAAGGTACTTAGCATACAGTGATATTCATGCCTTTTAGTGAACAGTTCTGTGAGTTTTCATAAACCTATGTAGTTGAGTAACCATCACCAAAATCAAGATACAGAACAATTCTATCACCCACCCCCCCAAAATTCCCTTGTGCTCCTTGTGGGTCAACCCCCCCTCTCCAGCCCCTGCAAACCACTGGTTTTTCTCTAATTTTGCCTGTTCCAGACATCACATAAATGGCATCCTACAGTACGTTGTAGCTTCATTTTTACTTAACATTTTATGAGTATGTTCCCACGTCCTTATATATTCTTCAAAAGTATTATTGTTTAATGACTCCCAGGCACTCCCCCTCCTACGCACTCTTCAGCACCACAGCAGCCCCTCAGAGAATAGAAATGAGAGGCAGAAGGCCGTGTTGGAAAGAACAAGGGCAGGCTGGGTCTGCTTAACACTTGTCGCCCTTGATAGGAGGCGCCGGCTTCTCTGCCTATGGGCCGAGGTGGCCGAGCTCCACGCAGGCTCCCCGGACAATACCGAACATGGTATATGACACCAAGTTTGCATCCAGCTCTGCCTTTAGAGTTTAGGCCTGGCACCTTCAGTTCTTGGCTTCAGATCCAGAGTTCCCTGAGCGAAGTGGAGATAAGAATGTGCCCCGCACTGGGCCGTCGTGGCCTGTGTGTGTGTAAGTGGGGACACTGTGCCCTCCAGTGCAGGCTGCTTTCCCCACAACCTCCTCTGCCCCTCCCCTGATGTCTGGATCCACCTTCCCTCAAAGGAGAGCTGAGTTAATGTTAGCAAGAAGTGTTGAAGACAGGCTGTCACCTTGTTGAAGCTGCCTCCCTACCGTCATCAGAAGGATGGAGAAAGAATTGAAGAAAGGGAGCACTTCCTAAAGAACAAACAACCGTCAGAATCCGGATGCACTGGGAAGCAAACAAACAAGGGCCTGCAGAACCCGCCCCGAACATGCAGGAGACGCCCCTCAGTGCGGGAGAGGAGCAGGGCTGGGGTGACACTTGTAGCTCTGAGAACCTGAGTGGCTCAAGGCCTTTCCTGCCTTCCTTTTGGGTGTTAGAGTTTCAGCAGTTTCTTCCCTGTCCCAACCTGGCAACTTCTTCTCCTGCCTCCTGGATCCTGCTTAGACCTCCCAGCAAAGCAGTCAGTATCCTAGCATGTTGCTATGGAAAGAATGGCAACATCCCTTGCGAGCTCTTGAGAAAGAAAAAAAAAGAGAGAGAGAGAGAGAGAGAAAAGAAAAGGGAAAAAAAAAATAGGACAAGCAGGGTTTTTTTTTCAAGTGTTACGAAACTGGAAGAAAAACTGTTCCACCACTAAATATATCCGCTTACCCAATCAGCAGATGTTAGGGCTTACACAGCCTCAGTCTCTCAGTCCTGCAGAAAACTCTTTGCAGACCGTTTTCACAGCCATCGGTCCCACGGAACTCGGAGAGGCTGCTTGAGATTTCTAGGATGGTGGCTGCACCTTCCGTGTTGGCCAAATGGACGACGTGGCAGTCGTTTCAAGGGGCACCTTTGAATAACTGGACTCTGTTTTGTTTATTTGTTTTAAAGGCCCGCCTCCTGTTCCCTCTCCCCTCCCTCTTCCAGTGTCACGTCACCCCAGCTTGGACTCCCTTGGGTTCCTTCAAAAACCCAAGCCTTGGAGCTCGGTTTGACCCCCACCTCTGCCTTGGACTAGCTCTGGTCCTTGAGCATGTTATCCTGAGCTCTCTCTGAGCGTCTGAGCTGCACTTTCCATATTCGTAAAACACCTACTTTCAAGATTTTGTAAGTTTAGCAATAACAGTGAAGCTCCAAGCACAGCGGCCAGCACAGAGCTCTCAGTAGCAGTGCTGTGTAGCAGAAAGAGCTTCTCTTGCCTTCAAGTCACTCTGCCACCTGACCCGGGGGCTGTTGGGGGCTGCCGAGGGGGCGGGGTGTGTCTCTCATCCTGCTGGCAGAGCCAGCCAGGCGGCCCATCAGGCGTGGAGCCCCCTCAACCTCAGGCCTTCCTCAGTGTCCTTCGTTCAGGCTTACTGTGACTTGTCAGGCTTCAGGTCCAGGTGTAGGCATCTTCTCACACTCTTGGTTGTAATCTTGGGTCTGCCTCTGTGCTGGTGAACTATTGCTGCCTAAAAACTGCACCAAAACCCAGGGATTTCCAATAGAAATCTGTTATATCTCACAATTCTGTGAGTGAGAAGTTCAAACAGAGTGTAACATTTTGGGCTTGTCTCTGTTCCATGCCGTCTGGGAGCCACAGCCCAGATGACTTGAAATGATGGGGCTGGAACAGCTGGGGACTGGCTGAGTGTCTCTCTTTCTCTGCTTTGGGTGGTGTACGAGTTGCCTTGGGCTGCCATTACCAAAGTGGGTGGCTCAAAACAACAGAAACTTGTTGTCTCCCAGTTGTGGAGGCCAGAAGTCTAAATGCAGGTATTGGCAAGGCCATGCTCTCTCTGAAGGCACAGACCTGTCTCCTGGCTTCTGCTAGCCTCTATGTCAACAAGATACTGTTATAACATTCTTCTTTCTAATACCACTCATGTGACATGGAACATAATTGATTTTTTAAAATTTCTTCCCCCATAAGCTACTGATACTTCATCAGCCAGTGCTCGGTGACCATTCTGACCCATTCAGTCAGCCAAGAAGTAACCCCATTTCTCACTTGTATATAGAGTTTTGCTTCTTGATATTCCCTGGCACATATTTTTAATATTTTGACCAAGCTCCCGTACCCAGGGTCACAGCACGTTGGAGGATTAAGACTGGCATCTGGAAATTCCTCTGGAAGAGGACAAAGAATCACAAAGACAGGCCCCTAGTGTCTGAAAAATTTAAAAATCCACTCAGTATTATTTTGTTTCCTGTCTTCATATACCGGTAACTCATACTCTTTCTCACATGGATGCACAGAGAACGGCAATTGCCAAAATAGAGCAAACTCTGTAGGAAACTAGGGATGCGGTGTGGTTGGTTATAATTAACTAAGGTTGTATTCCTCCCAAAAAGGGAAACCACAAAGGCAAAAGAAGGGTCAGGCTTGGGCTCCTACTTCAGTTCAGCAAGCCAGCTCGATGCCCTGTCTCCTGTTTGTACAACAGGAAGGTAACAGCAGGGAGCTGGTGTAAGGAAGGTTCTGAGGCAGATCACCAAACAAACCTCTTCTCGGCCCCAGTGGCCTCATGGGGAAATGGAGGCTATAGCGTTTCCCACTCTGCCTCCCCAGGATGAAGAGCTCCCACTCGACGATGTGCGTAAAAATGTTCTGTGTACCATAAGGCACATTCCGGACCTGGGGGAGGCTCATCTCCAGCAGCATCCTGACGGTCATTATTGGTGTGGAGGAGATGGAGAGGGCTATTGGCAAAAAAAAAGCGAGCAGACTGGTAATTCTCTGCCAAAGAGCGGCAGTTTGCAAAGTAGCTCAGAAAATATGAAAGAGGAATTCTGGAAGCACAGGGACCCCCTCCGGATTCTTTCTCAAGCTTAAATTGTTAAAAAAAAAAAAATCATACTTTTCTAGAGCCCTTGCACACGGGGACTGACTTGGTAAGAATCTTGCCCCCCGTGGTGAAGGTGATCCCAAAACACGCCGTCCCGTCCCGCTTTCCCTCCACCTCCCAGATGTGTTGGGGGTGCGGAGACTCAGGGCGTTGCCAGGTTTGTGTGCTGAGAGCAAAAGTGGCGGGAGGGGGGGGAGTCCCGCCTAGTCCTTGGTCTGTCCACCAAGACATCACATCGGCGAGGCCAACCAGAATCCTCACCCTTTCAGCCCAAAGCTGGTCCTCGGTGTTATCAGGGGACCCTCCCTGGTCTGAGAGCTTTCCAGGCCCAGATGGGGCAGGCCTTGCCAGTGGCTACCGGAGGCCACTTGTCAAGAGCCCCCTGGTGCTCTCCATGGGCATTGATACGTCTCTAAGCCTCAGTTTCCTACTTGTAAAATGAGTGGGGCTGGACAAGCCCAGATGCAGGTTTGCGGTCTGTGGCCCACGGTTGGCCAGGAATACTCTCGCCCTGCCTGACTAAAGGAAGCTGTTTACTTGTGTTGGGGTGCAGCCATGCAAGGCTCTCTGTGCCTGGACCCCCGGGAGCCAGGGGCGTTTCTACAAGAGTTGTGCACTCCTGGCTGTATGGGAGGGGCTGAACTGAAGTTCATGTCTTGGGCCCAGGGAGGAACCTGCAGCCGTTTAGTGAGCTACCACCGGACATTCATCCCTTATGAGACCTTTAAAAGAGGGATGGAAAGATGAGGGAGGGGGAAAGGAAGGGGATCAGAGAGAAAGGGGGAAGGGAGGGGAGAAGGCAGTTTGGTCCCTTTGTAATCGCCATCTCATGTGAGCCTTACCACAGCCTGGGACGTGAGGGGGACATGTTAGGCCACCCTGTAGACAGCTCAGCTTTAACACACTCAGGGTAAGGCCCTCCACCTCCAAGAGCAGGTGTTCTAAACATGGGGGCACAGCTGAGGGTGTGGGTCAGAGATGCACCCAGTCATCACCCACTCCAGGCGGTTCCATCGGCATCACCTGGGGAGCTTGGAAAGCCACCACAGCTGGGTCCCCGCCCCAAGGTTCTCATGCAGTTGGCCTGGCATGGAGTCTGAGCATCAGATTATGTCAGCAGATGCGGTTTATGATTTAGAAGATCTTTCTGGGGGATTAGTGAGTTGAGGAAGGTGGGCACGAAGGGGAAGCTGGGAGACCAGGCAGGAGGCACCTGCAGGGGCCCAGGTGAGAGACGGTGCTGACCTGGGTCAGGGTGGTAGCCGTGGAAGATGAGGAGGGGGACCGTGAACCTGAGCTGGAGGGAGAGCAGCAGGCCGTGCTGCATGCATCTTTGCAAGCTCCCGTGTGCCTCTCTAAAGACTGTCATTTAGAACATGGTCATCGCGAGCAGAGGTAATCACACTAACGGTGGCGATTTTATGGAAACTGAAGGCAGTGGATCCTGGCCTTGTGGATCAGAGTCCAGGAGAAGCATTACTCATTCCCAGGAGAAGCAGGGAGCAGCTGACCTAGGAGGGGGCGTGGGGTGACAGGAAAGCCTCACGTGGCACACCCAGCTCAGCTCGTCCCCGGAGTGCTAGCCTCTGTCTGTGGCAACAGGTCACCACAAAGGGGTTGGCTCAAAACAACACAGGTTTATTCTCTAACGTTCTAGAGGTCAGAAGCCGATGATCAGATCCTTAAGGCTAAAGTCAAGGCCCTGGCAGGGCCGGATTCTTCTGTAGCCTCCTTGTCTTTTGCAGCTTCTGGTGGCTGCCTGCAGGCCTTGGCTTGTGGCTCCCCTCTTCTGTCTTCAGAGCATCTCACTCCAGGCTCTGTTCCATCATCATATCGCCTCTCCTCATCTGTAGTCAGACCTCCCTCTATAAGGGCACCTGTGATTAGATTTAGGGCTCACTTGCACAATCTCTCCATCTTGCTAGCCTTAAATTAATCACATCGCAGTCCCTCTTGCCATATAAGGTCACATTCGGAGGTTCCAGGGATTAGGACCTGGATGCCCTTGGGGCTGTTATTCAGCCCGTGATACTCTGGGTCCAGTGCAGAGAGATGCAGAAATACAGCCCCTGGATGTACCTTAAATCTGTGTCATTTCTGTCTGGGATTTAACTGGCTTGGATGAATGGCTTTGTGGAGGACATTCTATCAGAGAATACGAGGAAACCTTCAGCCTTTATCCCAGGCTTTGAGATGAAGGGAAGTCTCTTCGAGGTAGAGATGAAAGGGGTTCAAGCGAAAGCTGTGGGCTGGGGGATGCAAAGGGTGGGCTGGAGGGCGGGGTGGGGGCTAGAATGGAGGGGGATCTGACAGACAGAATCTAAGGATCTGCTGAAAAGCCCTGTCTCGCCCTGATCCGTGCCTGGGGAACAGAAAGATCTCGCTTCTCTCTCGTCTCCAAGAAGATGAAGTGTGCGCAAAATCACCCACAGGAGCGGAATGAAAAGGTTACACCAGGAATTGTCGATACAATACATCCCCGTAGTCTCACAGCGTCTCTAAATGTTTTGATAGCAGAATTTGATGGATTGTAAATCAGAGTAGACCCGTCTTAAACATTTGATAGCGCCTTATTTATGTATGTATGTGACATGTAGAGCTAAAATTGATTCCTTTTTCTTTCTGTCTCAGGAAGATTTTTTTTTCTGCTTTCAGAAACACATCACTTCCCCCAGCCCTGGTTTTCTGTGTTTGTGGGTGTGTGTGTGGTGGGGCCTGCCTGTATGTGGTGGGGGCTGTTATGCTTCATTCTACGCAGAAAAAGGATAGTTTGCCTTGAAGAAGATGATAGCACCAGTAATTAACTGCAAAAATAATGAAGCCACTTTGCAAAATATGTCTTTATCGTGTTGCTTTTTTTTTTTTTTTAACAAGACTATTGTTCAGAGAAAGAGAGGGAGTAAAGATGTTACAATGCGATAGATCTGTGATGTGAAACCCAGGCAGACACACACACAATTTCCTGATTGCCCTGGCCTGTGTCTATAGTTGTGAGCTACTTTGAGCCCCTCCAGGGCATCAAATTCATCTTGCCTTTGTCATACTCTTTCTGGGGCACTAACTTCTGCTTTATAATCCATCGCAGTGGAGCTGCTCTTGCTCCATCATCAGCCTTGCTATGATTTACCAGTATTTGCAGGTACCTGGTCTTAGGATCTTTGCCAGCATTAGCCCTCTTATGGCACCCTAACAATCCCACGAAGTGGGCATGAGCTCCAGATTTCTGCATATCTAGGAGAAGGGAAGTTTCTTGCCAATGTCATGACTGGTTAGTTAGTGTTGGAATGGAGCCTCAATTCAAACCCAAGTCTGTTCTAACTCCAAAGCTAGGAGACTTACCCACTCTGTTTGATCAGCTCCTGAAGGAACAGTTCAGCTCAAAACACCTTGATTCTCACCATGACATTAAGGTTGGACAGCGACCTAGCAGAACCTATCACCCCAACACAACCACCTCAGGAGAAACTTCACCCACCTGCCCAGGCAGATGGGCCATTAGTGTCTGATAATGCCGGTGAAGGACCAGATTCTCAGTCTTCTTGGCCGTACTTGCATACTGTTCCTTCCCAGGTCTCAGGGTTGGCCTTACCTAACGGACAGGCTCAGGGCACCTCTACGAGCCTTCCAACTCCAAACAATGCCCTGTGAACCTCCTTCATTCTGTTTTTCCTCCTTTGGATTCTCTCGTTAAAGGCAGAGAATGGCATTTGGCATTTATCCATAAGCTATCACAACATTGCTTCATCTTTACTTCAAAAAACTGCATTGCTACAGTTTTGTTCTTTATTCCACTTTATAAAAAGTATTCCTTGGGATTGAAATTTCTTTTACTATTTGATCTAGATTCACAGGTAACTTTTCCTCCCTCTTTTTTGGAGATGTTTGGAGTTCTCAACTCATGTTCATCTACCCCTGAATCGTCCCAAGTAGGGAGAAGAACTTTTTTCCATTATAAAACCATCATTCAATCCCCAGTACCTCCATTAAAAAAAAATTATAAAACCATCAAAGAGTTTTGTTTTCATGTTGGTAAGTGAAATGTTGTACTTTTCAATGAATTTTAAGATCTTTCAAAAAAGAGTATTTTGAGGGAGAATATAATTTTTAAATGATAACTGAGTAATTTAAAAATTACTTTGCAGTGAACATAGAATGTCACAGGTAGTCAGTGAGCCTCCACTTCTGTTTTCATTGATACTCATTACCATTGCTATTTCTTGATGTGAAGATCTCAGCTTAGATATCCTCTCCTCAAAGAGACTTTCTTGATTATCTCATTGAAAGTAGCTCTTACGTCACCATCACATTATTTCTAAGAACTCTCTGCAGAGTACTTACCACTGTCTGTAAGTTCTTTGTTTTCTGTGTATGTTCTGTCTTTCCCTCCTGGATCATGGGCACCTTGAAAGCAGGGATCTTATGCCTGATTTCCTGAGTATCTAAAGCAGTGTCTGGTAGAGAGCAGGCACTCGAGAAGGAATGAAGGAATGAGTGTATGAGTAAGTGAATGAATGTCTGAGCTGTGTTCTCTTTTCCAAGGTCCATGTTTGTTTCCAAAAAAATAGGTCTTCTGCTGTATTTCCCTTTACAACACCAGGAATGATTTACAGCAACATGGATGGACCTGGAGATCGTCATACTAAGTGAAGGAAGCCAGAAAGAGAAAGAAAAATACCATGTGCTATCACTTACATGTGGAATCTGAAACAATGACACAAATGAACTTATTTACAAAACAGAAACAGACTCACAGACATAGAAAACAAACTTATTGTTGCTAGGGGGAAAGGAGGGGGTGGAGGGATAAATTGGGAGTTCAGGATTTGCAGATACTAACTACTATATATAAAATAGGTAAACAAGGTCCTACTATATAGCATATGGAACTATATTCAATACCTTTGAAAAATATGAAAAGGAATATATATATATATAAAAAATATATATATAGAACTTAATCATTATGATGTACACCAGAAATTAACACAACATTGTAAATCGACTATACTTCAATTTAAAAAAAAAAGAAATACGCACAAAGGTTCATTCCTATAACATGATCATGTATTAAACTGCGTTTCTGTACCTAGCAGCAACAAGAAAGTTGATGTAAATAAAGCATTTATTCTGAAAAAGAACAAAACAAAATAAAATCCCTGGAATGTTGTAGGTCAGGAATGGAGCACCGAGATGGCCTTGGGTGGTGGAAAGCGCCTCTCAGCCAGCTCCCAGTGCTCCTAGGGAGGTCTGGATGGTGAGGATGACACGGTCAGGTTCATGTTTAGAAACACGATGTTCGGTCATGGCATGTCATGAGGTATGCATGGAATCTGTTTCTAAAAGTATTGAAGTTTGTGAATGATGTACTTTTCTTGATTAGCAAGGACTCAAGGTTAGCCCTCTGTGAATGTCTCTCCCACTAACACCCTGAGATTCTTACTTGCGGGAAAGAGAACAGTGTGGCCTAGTACCCAACACATCAAGAATGAGAGAATGTTGCAGACGGGCAGGTCACCTTGCATGTCTCCTCTGGCAGGAAAAGGCTAAAGATTGTTGAGAACGAAATGGTGGCAGTGAGGAGGTTGGCCTGAAACCACACGTGTCGGGACGTTTTCAGTTATAAGTGACAGAAAGCCCCATCACACTGGCTTAAGCAAACTGACGTATGGGAACACCCCCTGGTGTGTCGGATTCAGGCCTGGGGGCATTCAGTGGGGTGTGAGCAGGGCCTCTCCGCACCTCTCAGCTCAGCTTTCAGCCGCCCGTCATGTGGCGAGATGACCACTAGCACTTCTGCGCTTCCATCCAGTCCCTTCAGCAACTCCACCAGAAAAGGAGCACATCCTACCCCCAGGGCTTCCCGCAAAAGCCCCAGAATAGAACCCCACTGGTTCCGACTGCTCCACTGGGGTCACGAGCCCATTCCTGAATCAATCACGGTTGCTGGAGAGCGCGATGTACTGAGTGGTCAGAACCACGTCCCGCGCCCAGTGCTGGAGGACCCACAGGGGCCAAGAGAAGGTAACAGGCCTTTCTCTAAAAAGAACTGGACTGCCACTGCCAGAGGAAAACGGAAAGGATGCCGGACAGGTGATGCCGGCCACAGATGGGTGAAGCCCAGAGGCCAGGCTGAGACGCCGGCAGTTCTTGCAGATGCTGTTCACCGAGAGGCCACGAGGAGGACTCCACCCACAGCGGAGGAATGAAGGATCGGGAGACATTATAGAAGCAGAGACGGGGGACCTGGTGCACAGTAAACTTCAGGCTGGGGACGCAGGGGAGGGGCAAGAGGAATCTAGGTTTCCAACTTGAATGGCTGAGAAGATTGTGCTGCTTTTATTGGAATAAGGAGCACTAGAGAAAGATCAGGTTTGGGAGACAGGCGCTGAGCTTGGTTCTAGATGTGTTAGATTTGAGGTGCCCGTGAGGCTCCCGGTGATGATCACAGGTGCACAGAATCCACACTTGGAAGAGACTCCCAGGCCGTCCAGTCCAGCCTCTGCCAAGTTCCCCTTCGGATAACCTTCCAGGTGGGGGTGCCTGAGTAGAGGCTTCTCCAACTGAGTGGGCATTGGATCGTCCATGCTTTTTAATTCATACATTATTTTCTTGAATCATCTGGGCCTTGTTTATAAAAAAAAAAAAAAAAAGTCAGGTTTCAGTGGAGAGTGGTCACTCCAGCCTTCGTCTACTTGTAAGTCTTTGCAGTCCATCCTCACTGGCAGCCAGCAGCCAGAAAGGAAGGTCTGGGGCGCTGCAGAGAAGAACCACGGCTAGAAAGGCTGGTTGGGTAGATAATCTCTCTGCAGGGGTGAGCTTAGAGCTTTTGGGGCGGATGAGGTCACCAAGGAGGATGGAGAGGAGAGGGAAGGGGCCAAGGGCATGGAGGTGCACCTCTGAGAGTGGAGAATGGATGCGGGCGCACAGCAGGAGCTGCCAGGAGGAAACCGGGAGTGCAACCCAGGAGAGCCCAGGGGAGGTGGTCTGATGAGGCCAGGTTGCCCCACGGAGGCGGTGATGTGGGATATATTTGGCAGTTTAAGAGAAAAGTGTCAGCAGAACAAGGAGGCTGGAATCCGCAGAGGGAGGGGTGAGCAGTGCAGTAACGGAGCAGGGAGAGCAGCAGTCTTCTCACACTTCCTGTGAGACATTTGATGGTTACATGGTTTTTAACAACAGGTTACCCTCCCTGTGTCTCAATGTCAGAACTCATCGTGTGTGGGGCCCAAGGCCAAACGCTGTGTGCGGAGAGGTCACTGGATGCTCATTTGACCCATTTGACACGGGTACCATTTTCATCCCCAAATCACAAATGCTGCGGCTTAGGAGGGTGGATGTGACTAGTCCAGGCTCACACTCCCATGAGTGGTACCACCAGACCCAGAAGGCCAGCCTCTTTCCTCGGGAGCCTCTGCCCTGGAGAGCAGGAGTTGGCATGATGGCCTGTAGACTGTGGCAGAATTGAGCAGCTTTGGGAAACTGAATGCTGCTTTTCATGTTGGTTTTGCTGTGTTTAGTGTTTTAAGGAAATGGCGATCTCAGGTGTTTATAACTGAAAGGGAAGGGATTCAGTGCTGAGGGAGCTGCTGAGTGCTGGGCTGGGGTCCCTGAGGACCAGAGGGCAGCCTGGAGGCCAGGCAGAGGGTTAGCCTTACAGTGGGGAGACCCACTTCCTCCTCCGAGGTAGAGAGAAATGAGTGTGGAGATGAGTAAGAAGGTGACCTTTGTCTTGTGACTCTGATCTCAGCAAGATAGAAAGCAAAATCTTCTTCTAAAACAAAGAGGCAACAGAGTTGGCAGACTTTAAAAATATTGGCACAGTTGCCATAGAAATGTCTATGGGCATGAACAAAGGATGGGTAGAAAGATGTCGGAGCACGTGACTCAGGTGGGATGAGCTGGTATCAATGCGCAGCACCAAGGCGCGGGGGTTGGCAGCTGAGAAGGGCTGCTGGGGGAGAGGTCGGGATGCTCCGAGGGGAGACTGAGGAGGAGGAGGGCAGAACAGAACCCGTGAACCTCGCTTTGCCGAGCCCCGCATCACTATCGCTGGCTCACTCACTCAAGTCACCCTTTTAGGGAACCAGATCATGCCAGCCTTAAAGGGTCTCATTCAGTCCAGTCCTGCAGGTGGAGTCACCCATTTCACAGTCTCGGGGACTTATGCTGGCAATGGGGAATGAGTGAGCATGGTTGGGGTTCTCCAGGTTGTGTGTGGGTTTGGGGTCTAGGTGGTGGGCATCCCGGCTGGGGCTGGAGAAGAGTGGGTTCCTATTAGTAAGTGGCAGAGCTGGGATTCCAACCGGAGGCCTGGCTCCAGCCTGTGCCCCTTCCCCTGACCAGGTGGGCACTAATGGCAAGGACTGAGGGGGAGCAAGGCAGCCAGAGGCCAAGTCTTCACCTGGTGAAGAGCCCAAAGAGCCTGAGCTTTGGAACTGACTGCTTTCAGGAAGAATAAATCCTGGGCCCCAGGCACACAAGGACCCAGATGGTTCTGCCTTCTCAGGAGGAGCTGGCTCTCCTTGCCCTCCAGTTCTCACCACCCGTCTCAAGTCAGCACTCCCACCCACAGCCAGCAGGACACCAGCCTCCTCGCAGAGCCCTGTGTCACCCAAATGCATGGTGATGCTAACGTCACCTTTCCATTTCATGAACTGCATTTCATCCACTGAAAATTTTGGCTGGAGGAGACCATGTAGGGGCTTTCTTCTACCTAATAAGAGAGCATCTCGGAGTAGCAAGTTGAGAAAAACATTACAATTCAATTAAAATCTTAGTCCTTTGAACACTCCCAGTGGGGAAGAGCCACTCGGAATTTGTGAGAAATCTAATTTAGAGACTCAGTGTCAGGAAATGGAATTGTTAACAATTAGCAACGGTGTGTTACGGGGATCCAGCAGTGGGTGTGGGGTCAGGATTCTCTGGGCTCCACCTTCCTCAGGCAGCCCGTTAAGCTCTCTGAGCCTCAGTTTCCTCATCTGTGAAATGGAGAACATCAGCATCTGTCGTCGGTGTGGTGGGGATGCTGGAGACCAGGCGTGCAGATGGCATCCTGTTACTGCATTATGCTCCTCCGCTTAACCAGACTAGCAGACCCCTCTTTGCTGTAAAAAAAATTGTCTGAGAAACTGAGCCATATAAGTTAAGCACGTGCGGACATAGAAAACAAACTATGGCTCCAAAGGGGGAAGGGTGGGGAGGGATAAATTAGGGAGTGGGGATTAATAGACACACATTACTATATATAAAATAGATACACAACAAGGACCTACTGTATAGTACAGGGAACTATATATTCAATTTCTTGTAATAACATATAATGGGAAAGAATCTAAAAAAATACACATGTATGTACATATATAACTTTGCTGTACACCTGCAACTGACATTGTAAATCAGCTACACATCAATAAAAAATTAAAGAAAAAAAAGTTAAGCACAAACACAGGTAATGGGAAATAGCTTTTGAGAGCTCACCTCCTCAGCCACCGGCTCCACTGCTATGGAACCTGTTTTTCTAAAGATGTCTTACACTCTGATCGAGCCCCACTCTCCATGGTCTTTACTCTTCCAGCATCATGACTTTGTACAGTTCTTTCCCTATTTCTGCATCGTCCTCCGAATCATCACTCCCCAGGGACCACACTAATTCACCGTAGTCCAGCACAGAACGCAGCAAGGAACACCTCCCATCTACAGCACAGGGTTGGCCTCAGGCCCAACCGCTTCCGAATCAGGAGAGGCCATGTGATGGCTTCTTGACGAGGCCACTGCACCTGCCTGCCCGTCAATCACAGTGGCTGCTTGTTAGAAATACAGATTCCTGGGCCTGCTCCTGGCTGTTCAGGTTTAATAAGTCCGGACTGGGGCTCAGGAATGGGTATTTTTACAAAGCACCCCAGGTGATGTCTGATGGTTTGGGGGCCACACCCCCAAAAGTCAAGTGTAGATTTAAAGTAGCCGGGGCAGAAATTGGCAAAACTCAGGAATTAACTGAGGGTCACCAGTGACACTTCAAAAGCCTCTCCCAGTTAACTCACAAGATAAATGGAGGCAAGGATGGAGAGGAATGAGGAGAGCGCTGGGCGCTTAGAGCAAAGCCCAGGATCCCTGCATCCCTTCCTTTCTCCACCCACCCCCAACCATCACCACCACAACATACCTCCCATCAGAATTCCTTCTTCTGGGGCGCAATTGGTGGCACGGCAGTTGGGGGGAAGGCGTAGGGGAACAGTGTTGTGACTTTAAGACACAAAAGAACAGTCACACACACACACACACACACACACACACACACACACACAAAAGATCTACCCTTGATGAACCGCAGCGGAATCTGTTAACAGCTCTGCCAGAAGACCCAGCAAAGCTGAAAGCATCCTTCTGGGCTTTGATGTCTTGACAAGATGCTTCCTTTGAAAGCTCAGAGACAGTCGCGTTATTTCCTCTGACAGCCCCCGTGAAAGGCTCCAGAATCAGAAGTGGCGTCCCGCCAGGGCCCAAAGGTGCGATTCTTTGAGAGCACTTGTGCTGTCCCCAAGGGGTCCAGGTTCCTCCACTAGCCCTGACCTCTGACCACCACCCCCCCCCGGCCTCCACGTGCCTTCCCTGGAGCCTCCCCTGGGAGGTCAAGAGCCTGGACATTTCCCTCATCTGACAGCCGGGCTGCATGTCAGCCACCTTGAGAAGCTTCCAGGGGCTGATCTGACAGTTTGACCCATTTTTCCTTCCCCTGAGGGCCGCAGGTCACTTGTCAGAAAAGGTCAGGAAATGCCATCACCCTGCATCTGGAAATGAGCCGGGAGAGAAGAGAGACTAAGGGGATGACAGTGAGAAAGTGTTTACTTGGAGAGGCTCACAGAGCCTTCTGCTTGAAGTGTCCACCTGTGCAGTGTCATCCTTACCTGGGAGCCTGTTAGAAATGCAGAATCTCAGTCCCACCCTAGACTTACTGAATCAGAATCTGTTTTTTTTCGTAGGAACACTCTTATTTTCAAATAGCTTCAGGGAACCTGTATATCAAAATGTTAAAAAGTGTAGTTGTCTCTGAACGTTGAAGTTATGGGTCATAATAACTTTCTTCTTTGTAACTTACCATGTTTTCTAAATTATAATGCATATGAACCTTTTCATAATATGAAAATATTGTCAATAAAAACCAAAGTATTTTTGTCATAATAGTTATAAAGTACTATACAATAAAAAAAAATCTGTCTTTTCACAAGATCACAGGTGATTTGTCTACACGTAAAGCTTGTGGCCCAGCTCTACTGCTCCAGGCTGTGTGACTGTGGCCAAGCTCCTTAACCTCTCTGAGCATCAGTGTCTACACAGGCTTTTGGAGAAGTAAAACACTTAGCACCAGGCATATACTAAGCCTTCAGTGAATGTTTGTCATCATTGTTATTGGTAAAATGATTGAGGGAGAATCCATTTTGCCACATTTAAACCCAGACCATCCAACCACTCCTTGATGGAGAAGGAAGCCCAAATTGAATGGAAGAAAGTTCCACATAGAAAGTGAAGAGCCCTCAACATTCACTTAAGGAATAAACTTAAAGTCTCGGTGTCTCTTAGCAGCCTGGGCGCTGGCTGTTTGATTTGGGGTTAAGACTGTTAATCATCTGCTTGGTTTGAGGGTTCTTACCTTCATTGATGCGTCTTCTCTTCCTGCCATTCCCGCCCCCCAGCCTTATCTCCTAGACCCTGCGGTTCCCATGATCCTGCCTAAAAGGCTTCGACCCTCCTGCGCCGGCAGAATGACATCCCACCTCCTTAGCACGGCACTCAAGGCCCTTCACAGTCTGGCCCAAACTGATTTGTCAGCCGCCTCCAGGCTGCCCTCACGCCCTGCCCTTGAAACTCCGTCCTTGTCATCCCTCTGAGGTCTCCTTGCTCTTGCTGTCTCCTCTGCCCGGGATACTCTGCTCCTCTGGTCCCCCTTTCTCTCTGCCTGGCAGGATCCAACTCCGCCTTCGGCGCCCCACTTACCCCGGGAGGCTGTGAGGTGCGCCGAGAGCACGGCTTCAGCTTGGACGGACTTTGTTCAAACCCCTGCTCTGCCACATGCCAGTCATGTGACCTGGGCAAGGCACGTGGCCTCCCTGGCCTGGGTTCTTTCTTCCATAAACTGAGGCTAATAACACCTGCTTTGCAGGGTTGTTATGAGGATTCGTCAACAAAGTATGGAGAATTTCAGTTCATCACAGTCACGGCCGGCTTCTTTTAAGAAGAAAGTTGCCTCCCCTGGGAAACCTTTAGCATCCTTTTCCCACCTGTCCTTCAAAATTAAGTCCAGCCTCCTCTGTGTTTCATAAACTCTCCTTCTTGACTTTGTGACGTCCGAATGCTGCAGTGATGCCTTCTCACGGACAGAGTCCCTTTCCTCCCTGGTTCCCCCCCACCCCGGGTGCCCCACTCCTCACCCCATCCTCTTCGCTCCTTGGCTTTTCTCCATCATGCTTGTTAGTGTCGGCTTCTGCTTGTTTATTCTCGTGAGTGTGAGCTCACTATACTCAATGTCTTGTAATAACCTATAATGGAAAAGCATATGGGAAAGAATACACGCCTGCTCACTCCTGGGTCCTTGCACTCAGAGGCTCTCGGGCAGGATTTGTTGACAAATCATTGTGTACCATCGAGGGGTGTTCAGGTGGCCCAGCCCTGCCTGGCTGTGAAGGGTGAATTGTGTCCCACCCCAAAATTCACATATTGGAGTCCTAACCCTCAGAATGTGACTGTATTTGGAGTTAGGGCTTTAGAGAGGTGATTAGGGTTAAGTGAAGCCCTTGGCATGGGCCCTAGTCCAATCTGACTGGTGTCTTCACAAGAGGAAGAGATTAGGAGATAGCAGGGGTAGAAGAGAGACCATGTGAGGACACGGGGGCCAGGGGGCCACCTGCAAGCCCAGGGGAGAGGCTTCAGAAGAACCCTGCAGACACCCTGGTCCCAGAATTCTAGTCTCCAGAACCATGAGAAATAAGTTTTTGTGCCAGTCTGTGCACTTTGTAGTGGCAGCCCAAGCTGACTACTACACCAGCTGTGAATTCCTTGAGGACAAGAACCCTGGTTTCTTCATCTTTGTATGCCCCGTATCCACAGAGTTCTGGCCCAAAGCCATACACGGTAAACAGAGTTCTAATCAAATTGCACTCTGCCCACAACAGGGAGGGTGAAGCAGCCCCCAGTGGCGAAAGGGGGAGCCCTGCACAGACATTCAGAAGTGAGTTGTTCGTAACTGTCTACACAGGTTGGCCATTTCCCTTGTGTATTACCTATTCCAAGGTGGCACTGTTTCTCTTTCTTTGTTGGGGTTTCTTTGTGGTGCGTGAAAAATGCCATGATGGGTAAAAGGAAATCCAGTCACTGGCAAAAACGGAAAGGAGGCAAGAGTGTGTGCTTGGGGTCTGGGCTCCCTTTGCATGTAACGTGCATGTGACGCTCTGTCCTAGTGGTCCTGTGAGGGGCGGGACTCAGGACTGAAAGAGGCTTGATGGAGAAGAATCTCAGATGAGGGAAATGTCTTCCCTCTCCTCTCCTTCTGGGCAACAGGACTTTTTATTATTATTTATTGAAGTATAGTTGATTTATAATGTTTTAGTTTCTGATGTACAGCATAGCAGTTCGGTTATATATATATATATATATTCTTTTCTATATATATCTTTTATATATATGTATATACTTTTCCACATTCTTTTCCACTATTGGTTATTACAAGATATTGAATATAGTTCCCTGTGCTATACAGTAGGACCTTGTTATTTATCTATTTTATATATAGTAGTTTGTATCTGCTAATCCCAAACTCCTAATTTATCCCCCCCTTTCCCTTCTGGCAACCACAAGTTTGTTTTCTATGTCTGTGAGTCTCTCTGTTTTGTAAATAAGTTCCTTTGTATCATATTTTAGATTCCATATATAAGTGATAACATATATTTGTCTTTCTCGTCTGACATACTTCACTTAGTATGATAAATCTCTAGGTCCATCCATGTTGCTGCAAATGGCATTATTTTATGCTTTTTATGGCTGAGTAATATTCCATTGTGTATACATACCACCTCTTCTTTATCCACTCATCTGTCAATGGACACTTAGTTTGCTTCTGTGTCTTGGCTATTGTAAATAGTGCTGCCACGAACATTGGGGTGCATGTATCTTTTCAAACTAATCTGCTCTCAGTATATGGGCACCAGGCTCTTGAACACAAAGGTGTTTAGTTCTAACCTGTTTGGGCCACCCTCCCAAAGGACAGGGTTTGCTTCTGAGGGTCCCCAACCACCAACCCCTCCGCTGGGCCCTCAGCACAGTGGCTGGAGCAGCCCGGGGGTGCGTGGGTGCTGCCCTGAAGTGGAATGTTTTCTAGGTTGAGATAGAATGTGCCTTTGCCCTGTTCAGACCCACAGGGAAGCTGGCCCAGGGCGGGACCCATGACATGGAACTAGTCTGCTGGGATACTCACCATCCAACATGGAAGGGACCATGTTGGAGTTTTAACATGCATTTTACTCATGCATTCGTTCATTTTTCATTTTTGCTAACTTTGGCCAGTGCACACCCGAACCTGAAGACTTTGCCAGAAATACGTAGCCTTCATGCCGGCACATAGCAGGCCACGTGGCACTGGTCCTAACCTCAGTGGTGGCTCACAGACTTTCAGAAAGACAGGTGCCAGCTCACTGCTGCTCTGCAGACACCCCCTGCCTTGTTGTGCCAGGATTATTCTTCCAAGGGCAGGGGTTCCTGTAGCTCCTCCAGCGGGACCCTGGGAGATGAATTCTTCAAAGGCTCAATGTTTTCTGAGCCCCCTTCCCCTTTCTCTTTCCTTCCTTCATCTTTTTTTCTTTTTATTCTGCGGTGGCTTGGATTCCTACTGGTCAAATACTACCATCTATTCTGAACCAAAATTTCTGGAACATTGAAAATCTTTCAGGATGTTTCACCATGATTTGGCTCATTTCTTGGCCTCACTTGTCAACAGATTTAAATAATTCTAGATACAGGAGTTTCTGTTAAAAAAAAAATCTCTTCTCCCCTGCACCTCTTCCTGCCTGATTTATTTGTTCTGCAAGAGAAAAGTCTCCTTTGTTCCCTCTTTTTTAAAATTGTCATTCAAATGCCCAAGCCTCTTGGCTAGTGGGCACAAACTTAGCCACATTTTGCTATGTCAGTAGTACCCCCTACAGAACCGTAGGGCCTCCTTACTCTGATCAAGTTCCTCCACTCATATAAGCCCTAGCATGCGTGCTCACACACACAGATACACACATGCAAGTGCAGACATTCATGCTTGCACAGACATGTGCATGCACAACATACATGCACACGCCACACACATGCACACACCCACATTGCTGAGCATCCATGAGATTTTCCCGTACCTCATCAGTCTGCATCAGCTGCAGTTCCCCCAGGGTAGCTCCCCTGCAGCTAGTTTAGCATTCAGCCAGTCTTCACAGAAAGCATACTGTGGACCCAGCCCTGCTCTAGGCTCTGGGGAAACCACAGTGAAGAGTTCCTGCCTTTGTGGAGTTCATATTCTAGAATAGCGCTGTCTGGTAGAATGTCCCTCAATGAGAATGATATCCTGCACTGTAAACAATAGCCACCAGCCACGTGTGGTTACTGAGCACTTGAAGTGTGGCTAGCGCACCTGAAAACTGTATTTTACATTTTATTTAATTTTAATTAAATGTGAAGAGCCGCATGTGGCTAGTGGCTGCTGTGTTAGAAGCACCATTCCAGAGGGAGAGACAAATAACCAACAAGTAGGTAGATACTCTCTCCTGCCTCCTCCTTTAACCACAAGATAGATAAATTTTGAATATTCAAAGTGCTATGCAGGGAACTATATTCAATATTTTATAATAATTTATACGGAAGAGAATCTAAAAGAGAAAATAGAGATGTAGTACTCAATCACTTTGCTGTACACTCGAAACTAACACAACATTGTAACTCAACTGCACTTCAGTTTTAAAAATACATATGTATAAAGTGCTATGATGAAAGCAAAGCAGGCTGAGGAAATAGAGAGTGAGTGGCGGAGGCATTATTTTACATGGAAAGGTGGTCAGGAAAGGCCTTTCTGTGGGAGGGTGACTTTTCCATGGAGCCATGGAAGCCCAAGGAGCTATGGGGGTGGCCGGTCTGGCAGAGGCCCTGTGATGCAAAGGATACACCTGTTCCAGCAGCCGGAGTGAGATGAGCATGGGGGGAGGGAAGCATGGACCAGAATGGTCCAGGGTTGGAGTTCACTCTGATGGGAAACCGAGGGAGGGCTTCATGCAAAAAGGTGATATGAACTGATTCCTAATTTAGAAATCTCCCTCTGCATGGCTACCATCAAAAAGAACACAAACAACAAATGTTGGTGAGGATGTGAAGAAAAGGGAACCCTCCTACACTTTTGGTGGGAATGCAAATTGGTGCAGCCACTGTGGCAAATAGTATGGAGGTTCCTCAAAAACTAAAAATAGAACTACCGTAGGACCCAGCTATTCCACTCCTGGGTATATATCCTAGAAAAACGAAAACACTAATTCAAAGAGATACGTGCACCCCCGTGTTCATAGCACATTATTGCCAAGATATGGAAGCAACCTAAGAGGAATAGATAAATAGAAGAGGTGGTACACAAATGAACTTGTTTACAAAACAGAAACAGACTCACAAACTTATGGGTACCAGGGGAAAAGGGGTGGAAAAGGATAAATTGGGAGTTCAGGACTTGAAGATACTAACTAATATATATAAAATAGCTTAACAACACATTTATACTGTATAGCACAGGGAACTATATTTAATATCTTGTAGTAACCTATAATGAAAAGTAATGTATATGTGTGTGTGTGTGTGTGTGTGTGTATATATATATGACTGAAACATTATTCTGTATACCAGAAATTGATACAACATTGTAAACTGACTATAATTCAATTAAAAATGGGGGGAGGATAAAATCAGTGTTCAACATATTGAGACATTCAGATAAAAAGAAATAAAGGACATTTCTCATAAGAAAAGAAGTGGTATAAATATAAAATGGAATACTACTCAGCCATAAAAAAGAATGAAGTTTTGCCATTTGCAGCCACATGGATGGACTTGGAGAGCACTATGCTAAGTGAAACAAGTCAAACAGAGAAAGACAAATACTGTATGCTATCACTTAAATGTGGAATCTAAAAAATACAACATACTAGTGAATACAACCAAAAAAGAAGCAGACTCACAGATAGAGAAAACAAACTAGTGGTTACCAGTGAGGAGAGGGAAAGAGGGAGGGGCAATGTAGGGGACTAAGAAGTACAAACATTAGGCATAAAACAAGCTACAGAGATACACTGTACAACACAAGGAACATGGCCAATATTTTATAATAACTACAAATGGAGCATAACCTTCCAAAATTGGGTATTTTGCAATTTTTGCAAATTTGCACACCTGTAATTTACATATTATATATTAACTGTACTTCAATTAAAAAATTAGAGACTACAAAAAATAACATTTAAGCCCTTTTCAGTATTAAAGTAAATTTCAAGCCATAAATAAAGCCCATCGAGAAGCTGGAAAAAAAATCCCCTGCTGCTCTGGAGAGAAAGGAAGCAGGGGGCCAGCAGGAGGCTTCCAGGCGGGAGACAGTCATGGCTTAGACAAGGCAGAGAGAGGTGGAGATGGTCTGACACGGGGTTCATTTTGAAGACAGAGTCAGCAAGCAGATTAATTTGGGGGTGACGCAAAGAGGCTTTTGGCCCGAGTGTACCATGGTGGAGCCATTGGTGGAGATGAAAAATTCTGGAGGGGAGACCTATGTTTGAGGGCGAAATCAAGAATCTGGTATTCAGCTGAACACATTGGTTTGGGTGTGGTCGGCAGAAAGACACAGTTCCCCTCCTCTGCTGTGCCCAGGGCCTGTCCTCATCAGTGCTCTGAGGGACCTTTACCTGCTGCTGATGGAACTGCCGAGCGTAGCAGTGCCTTAGAGTGGCCGGGTTCTGGGTTCACAAGGGAGGGGATGCCCCCTCCTGAGTCCTGCTCAGGTTTGTCACCAGAGCCCCTGAGCAGTTAAGTGGGGCCCCACACCCCACAGCTTTGCCCTTGAAGGTAAGTCCATTAATTCTGCCTTGAGCCCTCTCCTCAGTGGGACTCAAACTCAGGCCAGCGGGAGGGGCAGGAGGGGATAAGCCATCCCCTTCATCCCCTTTCTCCCTGGATGTCGGCTCTTGTTTCAAAACACTTCCTTCTCCAGCCACACAGAAATGCCCTCCTGTCCGTCAGCCCCTGCGTTTAGACACTCGTCATGGTCCAGGCCATCACTTCCCTGTTTGAGTTCTGTTAACATACCCTACCTCCTAGTAAGCAATTGCCCCCATACTCCTAAATTAGTATTTGTTTAATGCAATTCCAGTCAGCTTTCTAACAGGATTTTATTTTGCAGATGGTTCTCATTTGTGAGAGTTGATTTATGTTAATAGGTGATCAGAATAACCTAGAGGTGTTTGGCAAAGGAAGAGTGATACAGAGAAACTCACTCATCAGATTTTAAAACATGCTTTAATCAACAACAACAAAAAAAGTTAAGTGAGGCATAATGGTAAGGCTCAGTAGTTAGCCTGAGAGGAACAGAACAGGTAACCCAGAAACACCCTAGTACATATAAAAATGCATAAAAATGTAATATGTGACAAAGGTGGTTTCAAATTTGTGAGAAGAGATACACAACACATGCTACCGAGATCACTGATATCTTTCAAGAAAAATGGTTAGAATTGTATCTTGCAGTTTAAGCCAAGGTCAGTTCAAGTCCAGATGAATTAAATGTAAAAAAAAAAATAAAGCCAAAACACTCTAAGAAACCATAGAATAATATGTCTTTGATACCAAAACAGGGAATTACTTTCTAAACAGAAAATCACCATGAGAGAAGCCACAAGCAAAAAAGATTGATACATTTGCCACCTAAAAATTAAACATTTCTACCTGGAAAACATGCAAAAACACCATAGGAAAAGCTGAAAGGTAAACGACAGACTGGGGAAAACTTTGCAACAAATACAGTGAAGTACTGATAATTTTAACATAGAGAGAACACTTGTCAATTAATAATACAGCCGAGCATCACACTATTAAAAAAGGCATAAACCCACAATTCACAAAAAAAATACAAATAGCAAGTGAATCTTTGGAAACTGTTCACCCTTATTGGCAATCAAGAGAAGCACCAAAGCATATTGAAACAGTGTTCCCATGTCTAACTGGCAAGGCTTTTTAATGGTAATATTTCATGTAAACTAAGTGGGGAGTCTGGCACCCTCATGCACTGCCAGGGGAAAGGCCAAATGATGCAAAGAACTTGGCCATGTAAGTCAAGAGAATTTAAAATGTTGACATTCTTTGACCCACTGCTTTTATTTCTAAGCATTCATCCAAAGCTAGTTATCAGAAGTAAGGACTAGGGGCATTGACTGCAATTTTGACGGGAAGAGCCAAAAATTAGAAATAAATGTCCAACGAAAGTCTAATGGCTAAATACATTGTGTTTGGTATACCCCTACAGTGTAATATCCTGCAGCCATTTTTTAATCATTCTTTTGCTCAATGGTCATGAAAATGGGAACTGTTCAAGTGAAATGAAGGAAGTACAATATTTGGGGTGGTGTTTTTCACCTTTATACTTTGATGCATTTTCTGGATTTTTCTATATTGATTTCACTTTTATGATTAGAAACAAAATATTCATCTCCATTTTCTAATAATGCCCATATCAATTCCACTTGGCGACCCCAGGTAAGCATCTTGCTTCTGAGGTGCCATCCGTAAAAGCAGCTCAAGAACCCAGCCAACATTTCACCTGCGGGGTTCCTTCCACCACTCTACCCACCACATCATAAGATCTCAGTACCCTTGCTGCTTCTCTGCATCCCTTGGTCTCCAAAACATGAATGAGTAACCTGCATCCTCGTTTGCCTGCTCTGGGCCAGTTCCCACTGCCCTTCCCAGAGAACGGGAGAGAAGAAGAGTGTGATCTTTCATTTTACGTGCACCTGCAATCACGCCATCTATGCTTACCTGGGTATTTGCTTTGGGTGCCGGTTGGGAATGGGTCATGGGAGCAACTCAGAAAGAAATGCTAGTTTCTTTGGCCTCATGGGGAAACACTGACACTCTCTTTGTTCTTGTCCCACAGATATGACGCTGCCTCTTGTGTTTAGCTGTTGGGAACAGTTACAATTTTCTGTGCTGAAATCATTCTGGAAACCCCAACAGTAGACTTCAGCATTCAAGGGAAGCCAAAGCCATTGGAGGGGGCACAAAGCCAAAAGCCTTTTATCTTAGGAGTTCCAAAAATTTCACTGCCCCTTTCCTGCCCATCCCCCACCCCCAAAATAAGCCATTGCACACAGACAGGCAGCATGGCGAGCAAACGGAAATCCACAACCCCATGCATGGTCCGGACATCACAAGTACTAGAGCAGGATGTGCCCGAGGAAGGAGACAGGGCCAAAGAGAAGGGGGTCGGCACGCCCCAGCCTGAAATGGCCAAGGACACTTGGGCAGGGGAGCCGGAAAACTCTTCCAAAGAAAGTGAAGTGATAGAGGTGAAGTCCACGGGGGAAGCACAGTCCAAAAAGCTCCAAGGTGGTTACGAATGCAAATACTGCCCCTACTCCACGCAGAACCTGAACGAGTTCACGGAGCACGTCGACACGCAGCACCCCAACGTGATTCTCAACCCCCTCTACGTGTGTGCCGAATGTAACTTCACAACCAAAAAGTACGACTCTTTGTCGGACCACAACTCCAAGTACCATCCCGGGGAGACCAACTTCAAGCTGAAGCTGATCAAGCGCAACAATCAGACCGTCTTAGAGCAGTCCATCGACGCCACCAACCACATCGTGCCCATCACCACCAGCGGCCCCGGAGGCGGGGACAGCGATCCTGGGATCTCGGTGAGTAAAACTCCCATCATGAAGCCAGGGAAACCGAAAGCTGATGCCAAGAAGGTGCCCAAGAAGCCGGAGGAGGCCGCCCCCGAGAACCACGTGGAAGGGACCGCCCGCCTGGTGACAGATGCGGCTGAGATCCTCTCGAGACTCGGGAGCGTGGAGCTCCTCCAGGACACGTTGGGACATGTCATGCCCTCTGTCCAGCTCCCACCAAATATCAACCTTGTCCCCAAGGTCCCTGTCCCGCTGAACACTACCAAATACAACTCTGCCCTGGACACCAACGCCACCATGATCAACTCCTTCAACAAATTCCCTTACCCCACCCAGGCTGAGCTGTCCTGGCTGACCGCTGCTTCCAAACACCCAGAAGAGCACATCAGAATCTGGTTTGCCACCCAGCGCCTGAAGCACGGCATCAGCTGGTCCCCGGAGGAGGTGGAAGAGGCCCGGAAGAAGATGTTTAACGGCACCATCCAGTCAGTGCCCCCGACGATCACCGTGCTGCCCGCCCAGCTGGCCCCCACAAAGATGTCACAGCCCATCCTCCAGACAGCTCTTCCGTGCCAGATCCTTGGCCAGACCAGCCTCGTGCTGACTCAGGTGACCAGCGGGCCAACAACCGTCTCTTGCTCCCCCATCACGCTCGCCGTGGCTGGAGTGACCAACCATGGCCAGAAAAGACCGTTAGTGACTCCCCAAGCTGCCCCCGAGCCCAAGCGTCAACACGTCGCTCAAGTGCCAGAGCCCCCACCCAAGGTGGCCAATCCTTCGCTGACCCCCGCCAGCGACCGCAAGAAGACGAAGGAGCAGATTGCACATCTCAAGGCGAGCTTCCTCCAGAGCCAATTCCCTGATGACGCCGAGGTCTACCGACTCATCGAAGTGACCGGCCTTGCCAGGAGCGAGATCAAGAAGTGGTTCAGCGACCACCGGTATCGGTGTCAAAGGGGCATCGTCCACATCACCAGCGAATCCCTTGCCAAAGACCAGATGGCCATTGCGGCCTCCCGACATGGTCGCACATACCACGCATACCCAGACTTTGCCCCCCAGAAGTTCAAAGAGAAAACACAGGGTCAGGTGAAAATCCTGGAAGACAGCTTTCTGAAAAGCTCTTTCCCGACCCAAGCAGAACTGGACAGGCTAAGGGTGGAGACCAAGCTGAGCAGGAGAGAGATTGACTCCTGGTTCTCGGAGAGGCGGAAGCTTCGGGACAGCATGGAACAGGCTGTCCTGGATTCCATGGGGTCCGGCAAGAAAGGCCAAGATGCGGCAGCCCCCAATGGTGCTCTGTCTCGACTTGACCAGCTCTCCGGGGCCCAGTTAGCCAGTTCTCTGCCCAGCCCATCACCAGCAATTACACAGAGTCAAGAACAGGTTCATCTCCTGAGAAGCACGTTTGCCAGAACCCAGTGGCCGACCCCCCAGGAGTATGACCAGCTCGCTGCCAAGACCGGCCTGGTCCGAACTGAAATCGTGCGTTGGTTCAAGGAGAACAGATGTTTGCTAAAAACTGGAACCTTAAAGTGGATGGAGCAGTACCAGCAGCCTCACATGGCGGATGATCACGGCTACGACGCCCTGTCGAGGAAGGCGGCCAAAACTGTCATCGTCGAGAGCCCAAAGAACGGGAGTGAGGTGGGTCAGCAGTATTACAAGGACCCCAAAAAGTTCTGCGAGGAGGGCTTGGAGAAGCTGGTACCCAGGGTGAAAGCGGGCGGTGAGCCAGCAAAAGACAGTTTGCTGGCAAAGCCCTTGGAGGCCGCCTCAGACAGGTTGGAGGGCAACAGCCGGGATGGCCGGGGCTGCGACAAGCAGGAGGAGTCAGGCGTCGTGGACTGGGTGGAGGTGACGGTCGGAGAGGAGGACGCCAGCTCAGACAGGTCGGACAGCTGGAGTCAGACCGCGGCAGACGGCGCGGCGGAAGTGGCCGACTCGGATTCCGACAGCGTCCCTGCCGAGGCGGGCCAGGCCTAGACAGGTAATCCCACCTGTTCCCCAGGGAACCAGTGGAGGGTGCTGGGTTTCTTCCTTTTTGTTGCCAGAGTCGATTGTAGGGTACAGAGATACTGACACAGATGATGGGTTCTTCTTAAAAGTTCTTTTAAAGTAAAGGAAGAAAAATAGGGGCTGGTAGATTTTATGTCCTTATTTGCAAGGTGGTACCCACAGCATCACTACCTGTGGCCTTTCGAGGTCTGTCCATCCTAAAATCTAGTAGTGCTATAACACAACACCTGTTTTGTGTTCACTGCTGTTAGAAACAAACGTGGAAGGATATGTCTTCCTTTTTCTATTTTTTTTTCTTTTCAGTTTTTTTGTTTGTTTGTTTTGTTTTTAAGACTGAGTGTCCAAGTTTACTGAATAGAAATCTGGGATTCTTTCCTTTAACCTGAAAGGTTTGAAAGTATCCGGCATTGGCCTTGTGGCTAAAGGAAGGCATGCCCTTGTGTCTCGTTAAGTAACCCCGCTGGTGGCTTTGCCGATGGGCTCCCCAGAACCCCCTTCAAATCTGGAAGAGACTGGTGTAAATTAGGTCTGTGGAGCCACAAAAGCCTGGGAAGGGAGGTTACCATGGTTACTAATGGCCATGTCATCCACATAATGGGACATGCCACCCAAGCCCTTGGTGTTTGTGCTTCACAAGAGGTCTGTGCAAATCCAGGCCTGAAGCACAGCAGCTTTCTTGACAGTCAGTTTAGAAAGCTCGGGGGGATAGTAGAGAGAGGGATACAGGAGCGAAGGGTCCACCTTGGCCAAAGCCAAAGTATTCCAAGGGCAGCTTAGAACCAGGAGGGAGGTGCGTAATTTACAGTCTGCCTGGGTTGGCTTCTCCAGAGGTCACTTAAAAGACAATGAAACACCACCCCCGCCCCCCGCATGTCATCTTTAAAAATAATGAAAGGTAAGAGCCTCCAGGATGATTGATAAGGTCCCCAAGGGAGCCCTGGAAATTACCATACCTCTTTATTTATGAACTCCAACAACTCTGGCTGGCCACGTTGCTCATTACTTATTCAGTAATAAAATGAGGCACCTGGCAAATAAAGAAAGTCCTCTAGAAACTGTTTTAGCCTGTTTACGTCAGCTGTTAACAGAGCAATTTAATGAGCAGCCAATCACAGAACGCCAGCAGCTCTTTCTCCTCAGACCACGTTTCAGGAGGAAGTAGTAATGGGCTGGGGGTGAGGATGTAGCCCCGAGGGGAGGGGCAGAGACTGTCCGGATCACCAAGAGCACCAGCTGCCTGCCTCCGGCTCGCTGCCTGTTTCATCCTCCCTCTGGCCGCTTTCCTGCTTCCTACAAGACCCTACCTGCCAGTCCAGCCCAGCCCATATCTCCCTTGTTGAAATGAGGGAGCAAATTTTTTTTGGTCCAGATTCTACCTGAAAGCTCCTTGTTTGCCCTGTCTTCTGTCCTAGACGTTTTCTGATGCATAAACATAAGTCTATGTGATTGCTTTTTCCTCCTACCACACTGCAGACAATTGGGTTCAATTCAGCACATACGTTCTGAGCACCTACTATGTGCTGGTAAGTGTGCCCGGCCCCAGAGGTAACAGGATGAAGATGACGACAGAGTCTTCATTCACATGCAGCTCAGTGGGACCAACGGGAGTGGACACTGCTCTTCCCTCTATTGGCCAGGGTGATCCGTGGCGTGCTGGAGAGGAGCACGAGGTGGGGCACCCAGGCTGAGGGGTCAGGGAAGGCTTCCTGGAGGAAGGGACAGCTGACTCAGGGGCTAGCTGATGGGAAGGAGTCAGCCCAGTGCACAGACAAGGAAGAGAGTGTTTCAGGTAGAAGGAACACAAGCAAAAGTCAAGAGACAAGAAAAGGAATGGTGCAGCTAAGGAACCAAAAGAGGTTTGGTGTAGCCAGAAAGTTGAGTCTGGGGCTCAGCAAACATGAGAAGAAGCAAACTCCAAAAAGAAAACCTGATGGTTTCCACAGCAGGCAAAAGCTGTTCTGAACCGGTTGTTTCTGAAGAGTTTGGCTGTAAGGATGCTCAGTGTTCCTGTCCCCAGAGTGAGCTCTGGATGCACCTCACTGAGTGGGAGCTTTCTAGGGGTGGCCGCTCCCCAGAGGCTCCTGAGGCCACCTGTCCCCATCTCTTCCCTCCCAAACCATCCCAACACCAGTAGTTGACAGCACCCTTCTGGGTCAGCTGCCACTGTGCTTGACCCCCAGGTGAGGCCCAAGAGAAAGAGAAGTAGGGAACAATGCTAACACCATAGAGAGAAGCTTTGGGGAGGAAGGGAGGAAGGATGAAGGATCAGTGCCTCTGAGCAGCAGAGGTGAGCTAGCTGCTCTGGCCACAGGGGATCCAGCCCAGTTCTCCTAGCGACCCTGAGAGGTAAGCGTCTCTACATTTCTATAAACCCAGATGCCGAGACTCAGAAACCAAGGAACTCGTTCACATTCTCCCAGCCAGCACCTCGGTTTCACTCCAGAGCCCTTATTCTTTCTCTGCCTCTTTATTTCTGAAATTCCCCATTTCTGGTTGACACACACCACCCACCCTGCCCACCTCCATGGCAGGAGATATGTAGAGTTTTTAGAGTTGACTTTTGAATTAACATCAGATAATTCAGAGATGTAGAAACTAGCCATCTCCCCCCCAAAACCAGGAAGACCCAGGAACTCCTTTTATGTTTAGGATAAATGCCACAAATGTGTGCTAGAAAATATTCCTAAACAAGATGCTGAGATCTGCTGAACACCTGGCAACATCCAATATCCCTAACTGGCCTCCTGATATGTTCCAGGCACCGTTGCATTGAGGAAGGGACTGCAGTCTGCAATCTGGCCACATCCGAAAGTGCCCCCAAGTCCTGGCAGATGCACCCCTTTAAGGAAGCTTTTGACCTAGAAGGGGGAAAAAAACCTCTCCAAATTACTTCACAGCTTTTATGAACCAACACATGGGTCTCTTGAAATTCATAAATATTCTATTTCTTTATTTCAACACATTTATTTAGGAAACTACAGTTGAGCTCAGTTGCCAAACATATAATAATCCTGGAAATAATGCATGGTTTTGATTTCATAAAAGGCATGATGTGATGCACGAGAGGTGGGGAGGGGAGGGAGAGAACTTGGGTGAGCAGCTGAGAGCCGCCTGGAGGATGGGGTTTCCTCTGTGGGACTGAAGCAGTGCCCCTCCCCCGGCTCTGCCCCCACCAGTTCCTCTGGCTGAAGCTTTGCAAGGCTTAGGACAGTGGATGACTGTGTTCCAGACTCACCCTGTGCCTGAAGTTAGACACAAAGATAAGGAATCCCTTCCAAGCCTTGAATTGGGTCATCTTGATTCTCTCTGCGTCCAATTATCGAGCCATCCAGTGAGAAACTTAACCGGGTAATAGGCTGAAAAATAAACTCTTCCTTTCCTAAAAATGAGTCAAAATACTTTAGCCGGAGACTGTCAGATATATGCCTAGATATTTGGCCAGACAGAATACCCCAGCTCTACTACCATGAGGAATTTCTACTTACTTCAATATGCCATGTGCTCAGCATTCTTCCAAGCACATTTATCATTTAAACTTCACAGCAACCCTAAGAGAGAGGTTTGGCTCTTTCCCCATCTTACAGAGGGCAAAATGGAGGCTCAGAGATGCTTGCCCTGGGTTCCTCAGCTAGCAGCTGGTGGAGCCTGGAGACGCCCTCTCATCTATCAGGTCAGTGCCTGACCCAGCCACCATGGCCACCACCTCACCAACAGAGGCACCACCATCACCGCCCAAGCCGAACCAGAAGGCTGTGGTCATTTCTTAATTCTACATGGAAGTAGAAACTAATACACAACTGTTCGTTCGCCACTTTGCTGCCTCCTGATTTCTGACAATTTCCGACTCCTGATAATTAGGGGCAGCTTTGGGGAAGAGGCAAATTCTGTGAAATGTCAGAAAAAATACTTTCCATAGTTCAGGTTGCTTAAAATATTCAAAGCTGCCAAGTGTTGGATCCTGGCTACAATTTAGGATCCAGGATAGGTGTACCCCCATAATCTGTTCATATTAGCTGTCCAAATACAGGTGTGTGAATGGATGGATAGGTGAACATGTAATCAACTATTTCCCCATCTCTCCTCTACCAGACCCTTGAAGGCAGGCACTGTGTCCCACTCATCTCTGAAAGCCCTACAGCTTCATCCAGAGCAGATGCTCAGTAACAGTTTCTGGAACCAACCTGAGATAACAAATTAACAAAGATAGCTGGTGCCTAGTTATCCAGGATCTAGTATTTCAGTCCTTTTCTCCTCCTCACTTTTTTTCTGTCACTCATTAGTCCCATTAGATGACAACCATTGGCGGGGAGGATTTGTGGACAGTTTGCTTTACATGTGTGAATAGCTGAAGGGAAAGGTCTGTTGGAGAATCGACCACCAGCTATTTCCTGGGTGATGCTCCTCAGAGACTGTCCATTAGCCTCACTACCCTGGTACCTCGTGGGGAGTTAACTGCTATCCCTTCCTGTTGCCTAATTCTGGAGCTTCTCAAGTAGGAATTCTCATTTTGCTCTGGGCAGCTTGTAGCAACTTAGGAACTTAATGAAATCAAAGCCCTTCACTTTTCTGAGGAAGGATGCCAGCCCCAAGGAGAGGAAGTAACTAGTCCAGAGACATTCATAGTAGGTGCCTTGGCTCACGCACCCATCAGTATTTGTGGAATGACAGCAGTGTGCCAGGCTCTGGGAGGCAACAGTGCCCAGCATGTCCCTGTCCTCATGAAGCCCGTAGTCTAGTGGGGAATGAAGTATTGATCAAATAGTCTTTCATCAAACAAAAAGGAAAAGTTGCCAGGTGACAAGATTTTTTGAAGGACCAGTGCCTGGAACTGTGAGAATATAGAGTAGGGGAATTTGACCTGATTTAAGGGGTTGGGTAAGGCTTCTCTGAACAGGGGGTGGATGAATTGAAATCCAGAAGGTAAGAAGGAGTTGGCTAGATGGACAGGAGAGAAGAGGCACTCCAGGCAGAAAGAACAACAAAGACCCGGAGACAGGAGGGAGCTTGGTGCGTCGGGGAGCCTGAAAGGTGGTCGTTATGGCTATGACGTGGCTGAGTTCACACTTCATAGAAGTGCAGGAGTTAAAAGCCAGAGTGCTAAGGGGACTCACATGTCACCAAATTCTCCCTTGAAACTCCTCTAACTCACCAATAAAGACTGTACGTGATTT
Source organism: Camelus bactrianus (assembly GCF_048773025.1). Classification (NCBI taxonomy): domain Eukaryota; kingdom Metazoa; phylum Chordata; class Mammalia; order Artiodactyla; family Camelidae; genus Camelus; species Camelus bactrianus. Next base: position 25,156,814 of record NC_133563.1, read on the forward strand.
TGTGTGCATGACCCTACAGAGAAAGTTGGAGAGCCTCTGAGGGACTCAAAGAAGGAACAAAAGGAAAGTAATCTTCAGACGTCTGGGTGTTCAGACTTTGCTGTCCTAGTGGTAAATGGAAGATGAGTGGTAGGAAATTCTAGAGCACCCACATGCCTACACATTTTACTTTATTCTTTTTAATGATTAAACTTCTACGACCTTAATACTTACTGTATTAGTCAGCTAGGGCTGCCATAACAGCATACCACAGACCGGGGACTCGAGAGAGAATAACAATGTAGTCCATGAGATAGAAAACCAAGCACTGTGATGGTGATTTGTTATCTCAATAATGTTTCTGAGTCAAACTTTCTTTTATTGGGAGGGGGCACGGTCCAGTTTGAGTTAGAATTAAGAAAAGGAAAACATGGTGACACAGAGAAAGACTCAGTAATTTCCCAGGGGACAGGGGAAACTTCATACCATCCCAGATTGTCCCCACGTTAGGCCTTGGGCATCTCTGAACATCTGGCTGAAGCTCTTTCCCGGCAGCGGTTTGGGGAGCCTCTGGGGTTGGGGAAGTCGCCGAGACTTGTAAGCCAGGTAAATCTCCCTGCTCGCAGAGAGGTTCAGAGGCAGAAGGAATCAGAGGGGCCACTGGCTCTTCCTGTCCCTTCTCCATCAGTGGATATTATCCCGTGGAGTTCAAAGAATTTGAGCAAATGGAATCATATTTTAAACTCACTAGGCAGGCTCCTGATGTGGTTTTGCATGTGGGTTTGGGTTTGAATCCCAGCTCCACCTCTTTCCAGCTCAGTGACCTTGAACCAGTTACCTTTCTGTGCCTCATTCTCTTCAGCTATAAAATGAAGAAAAGAACGTCTTTGGAGAGTTGTTAACACATGGAAAGCACCCGAGCGGGGTGGACACAGGTGCTTCATAAATGTTACCCCTTGTCATAGCCCCAGGCCCGCTACCCCTGCCCTGAGATGCAGATGCAATTAACACCCCAAAGCATGAGCTGGTGCCAGCGGGGCCCCAACCGAAACAGTCAACTTGGAAAGGCAAGATGGCCAAGTTCTCCGTATGGAGAATGTGCAGCTTCTCGTTGGTGTCCGTTGAGCAGATGCTGGTGCTAACACCAGGCCCCTATTTTGGAGCTTTCATTTATCTCATGTAGTCCTGACAACATGCAAAAACACATCAGGAGCCTGCCTAGTGAGTTTAAAATATGATTCCATTTGCTCAAATTCTTTGAACTCCACGGGATAATATCCACTGATGGAGAAGGGACAGGAAGAGCCAGTGGCCCCTCTGATTCCTTCTGCCTCTGAACCTCTCTGCGAGCAGGGAGATTTACCTGGCTTACAAGTCTCGGCGACTTCCCCAACCCCAGAGGCTCCCCAAACCGCTGCCGGGAAAGAGCTTCAGCCAGATGTTCAGAGATGCCCAAGGCCTAACGTGGGGACAATCTGGGATGGTATGAAGTTTCCCCTGTCCCCTGGGAAATTACTGAGTCTTTCTCTGTGTCACCATGTTTTCCTTTTCTTAATTCTAACTCAAACTGGACCGTGCCCCCTCCCAATAAAAGAAAGTTTGACTCAGAAATATTATTGAGATAACAAATCACCATCACAGTGCTTGGTTTTCTATCTCATGGACTACAGTGTTATTCTCTCTCGAGTCCACAGGGCCTAAGGGAAACCCCTACAGGGCAAACAGAAGAGAAATAGGAACAGAAAGCTATCAGCTGGGAAGAGAACTCTAATTGTCTCACGCTTCCCTGAAGGTAAAGTAATAGGGAAGCAGAGTTTGCTAAAGAACTAGATGGTACTTCACAGCACTCCAAGTTGTCCCAAAGATAGAAAAGGAGGCAGCGGGAGGCAGGGGGCCCCCTGTCGTGGGCAGTGTTCAGGGAGAGACTGCACATCCACTTGGTGGAAATGTTCGAATAGTGGCCGTAAGGAAAGGGGCCCAGTGATCTTGCAGTTAGCTTTCCCCAAAGCTGAGATCTGGTGCTCTGGTATTAAGTAACCCCGCTAGCTGTCGGTTCTCTGCAGTGGGGAATGCCCTGACCAAGTGGTAAGATTCAGGATAGAAGCCCAGGGGATTAGCAAGAGGCCACATAGTCAAAATCACTGTAAAACCCTTAGAAGAAAAAAAAACAAACCTGAAATGTGAACTCTGCCACCAGTCTTGCATAACCAGCCACCTCTAAGAGCACCAAGCTCTCTTCCCATTTTTATGCATTAACAAACATCTGGGTGTCCTCGGTGAGCCAGGCATAGTGCTGGGAGAGGGCACGGCGGGGTCAGCCATGAACACCATGGGCTCACGTCCTTGTGGGCCTCGCAGGACGTACAATTACTCATGCAATTTGAAGACATCATGATAACAGCTCTGCTGCAGAAGCCCCAGCTCAGGGACATTTAACGGTGAACTAAGGGCGTCTGGGAGCAAGGTCTTCCAGGGAAGTGGCCAACAGCCAGGAAGTGCTACCCAAAGGGAAGGCCATGGGGCCGAGCTGTGTCCAAGATGGAGAAACCACCCCTGCCCTCTGTGTCCAGCATCTTCCCAGCCTCACTCCAAGAGTGCTGCCAGCCCCTGCAGCAAGCCCTACCCACAGCTAAGCAGCCTGGGAGAGGTCGAAGGAGAACTGAAGTCCAGCAGTTCCCAGGGCGCTTCCAGGGCCCAGAGCCATCCACAGACATCTGGGATCATTGCAGAAGCCAAAAACAAGTGGCTCTGTCTCCCCTTCTCCAGGTCACCCTTTGGCCTTGCAGTCTGGTTTCTTTTTGTTGTTGTTGTTTTTTAAAGGGCCTGGTTCAGCATTTTGTTTTCTTTACTAATACATATGGTTGGAGGATTATACATGCTCATGCCCATAAGACAGGGAAAAACATGTTGCCATAAAGGAAATTGAAGATGATTCAAAGAAATGGAAAGATAGCCCATGCTCTTGAATTGGAAGAATTAATATTGTTAAAATGGCCATACCACCCAAAGCAATCTACAGATTTAATGTGGTCTGTGTCAAAATACCCAGAACTCGAACAAATAATCCTAAAATTTATATGGAACCACAAAAGACTCAGAATTTCCAAAGCAACCCTGAGGAAAAAGAACAAAGGTGAAAGCATAACCCTTCCAGACTTCAGACTACACTACAAAGCTACAGTAATCAAAATAGCATGGTATTGGCACAAAAACACTCACAGATCAATGGAACAGAATAGAGAGCCCAGAAATAAACCCACACACCTACAGCCAATTAATCTATGACAAAGGAGGCAAGAATATGCAATGGGAAAAAGACAGTCTCTTCAGCAAGTTGTATTGGGAAAGCTAGACAGCCTCATGTAAATCAATGAAATTAGAACACTCCCTCACACCATCTGCAAAATAAACTCAAAATTGTTTAAAAATCTAAATGTAAGACATGACACCATAAAACTCCTAGAAGAGAACATAGGCAAAACATTCTCAGACATAAGTCATAGCAGTATTTTCTTAGGTCAGTCTCCCAAGGCAAAAGAAATAAAAGCAAAAATAAACAAATGGGACCTAGTCAAACTTAAAAGCTCTTGCAAAGCAAAAGAAACCATCAACAAAATGAAAAGACTTCCTCCTGATTGGGAAAAAATATTTTCAAGTGATGCAACCAACAAGGGGTTAATACCTAAAATCATACAACTCAATATCAAGAAAACAAACAACCCAATCAAAACATGGGCAGAAGACCTAAATAGACATTTCTAAAAAAAAGATGGCCAACAGACACATGAAAAGATGCTTAACATCACTAATTATTAACGAAATGCAAATCAAACCACAATGAGGTATCACCTCACACCCGTCAGAATGGCCATCATCAAGAAGTCTACAAATAATAAATGCTGGAGAAGGTGTGAAGAAAAGGGAACCCTCCTTCGCTGTTGGTGGGGATGTAAATTGGTGCAGCCACTATGGAAAGCAGTATGGAGGTTCCCTAAAAAAGTAAAACTAGAGCTACCATATGATCCAGCAATTCTACTCCTGGGCATATATCTAGAAAAGATGAAAAGTGTAATTCAGAAAGATACATGCACCTCAATGGTCATAGCAGCATTATTTACAATAGCCAAGACATGGAAATAACCCACCTGCCCATCAACAGATGATGGGCTTAAGAAAATGTGGCATATGTATATTACTCACCACTATATATATGTATATATATATACACACACACACACATATATAGTGGAATATTACTCAGCAGTTAAAAGAATGAGCTATTACCATTTGCAGCAACATGGATGGACCTAGAGATGATCATATTTAGTGAAGTAAGTCAGAGAAAGATAAATATTACAGGGTATCACTTATATGTGGAGTCAAAAAAATCATACAAATAAATACAAAGCAGAAACAGATTCACTGACATAGAAAAACTTATGATTACCAGAGGGGAAAGGGAGTGGGGAGGGATAAGTTAGGAGTGTGGGATTAACAGATACAAACTACCATTTGTAAAATAGGTAAATAACAAGGATTTACTGTATAGCACAGGAAACTATATTCAATATATTGTAATAACCTATAATGGAAAATAATGTGAAAAAATTATAACTAAATCATTTTGCTGTACACCTGAAACTAACATATTACAAATCAACTATACGTCAATAAAAAAAAAAAAAAAAACACTGCCAGATGGAAAACCACCTTAATATTGAGGCTTATCTTAAAAAGCGAGTTTTTGCCAATCTCTTAAAGAAAGAAGGTTCAGTTTTGCATATAATATAAGAGAGAATACGTAAATACTCACACATGCAGGTGAGCTCACTTACACCTAAGGTCCTAATTTTGCATCCCGCTTTCCTCCAGAGAAAATGAAGCAGGACTTCTGTAGCAGCTGTATGCTTTACACACCAACTCTTTTACCCTCCCAGCAGCCCGGTGGTTATGAATTATCAAAGTGAGGCTTGGGGAGGTTAAGGAACTGACCTCAGCACAACAGCTCAGAAGCAGCTGACCCTGGACCCAGCTTTCTCTGACGCCACACCTCTTTCCACTCTGCTCCACGGCCAGGACCCACAGTCCTGTGCTGACCTGGCATTCTTCAGTCTGGTTGGGAGGAAGAAACAGCCACTCTTTACCCACCTTGGGCTGTGTTTCCTGGAGCCTTGAGAATTTTTCGGATGGACATCCAACCAGAGGCAGCCTCCTTTCCAAAGGCGTTGAAAGACCCGGTTTGCTGGGGGAAACCGTGCTCTTCGGGGAGCACAGCAGGAGGCTGGCTGTGGTACGTGTGCCCATCCTGGGATGCATATGGGTCCACAGGGGATCGGCGATGAGGCACGTGGCCCTCTCCAAGTGCCTGGGACCGCCAGCCCCTGTCTTTGAAGCAGACCTGCTCCCTCCTGTCCCCAGGCGGCTCTGTGCAAGGCGAGCTGTGCATGCTGGGCAAGGAGACTATATTTGGGGCAGGCGTGGGGAAGAGCAATTAAAGTTGGATCGGCCGCAGCTGATTCCAGGTTCTACCACTTACGACTTGGCTGACGTCATTTCATCTCACTGTGCCCCGTCTCTTCACTGCAGAGTGGGCCTGACAGTTGCCTGCCTCGCAGGTCACCGTAAGGAGTAAATGAGGTGGTCCACGTTAGCACTTAGCCCTGGGCCCGGCTCATAAGAAGCATGAGATACATTTCAGCTCCTCTCACTGTTGTCACAACCAGGATTATTATTGTTTTTGACTCTGCCTCTGAGCAGTCATGTGACTTGAGGAAATCACTTTTCCTCCCTGAGCTGCTTTATTTTCCCTTAAGAAATGAGTGATGTTGGCAGCATCACCTGTAAGGATGCTGTAGCTCTTAACAGTTCAGTGACTTTGGCTGGATGACTTTTGGGTGGTACCAGATCCCAAGGACACCCCTGGAATCAGATTTCACCCACAGAGATTTCTTCTACAAGTTGGTTTCTTACATCCAGTATTCAGCCTTATTGTCGGGAGCATCCAGGGAACGTGGGTACATTTAACACTCAGACTTTGGGAGTGAATGACAGTATAGATGATCTGATGATGCCTTTGGCTGAGAAGTTTAGTCTTCTTGCTCTTGGTTCCCTGCACACACACACACACACAAAAACAGAAACTAAAAAAATCTGCTCAGGGCCTCCTTTAGCTGTTTTCTCGGCCAGAGAAGTGGCCAAGCAGTAACACAACCTTTCCAGCACGGAGGCAAAGAAAAAGCCAGTGGCTTCAGGAATCTACAGATCTGATAAACTTCCAGCCTGTCATGGAATATTAGCTGCGTCCTTTACAGCCCTGAGCCCTCCCCCTGGATTCCTTGCTCAGGATCCTTGGATCCCGGGAGCCCACAAAGGAAACGGAGGTCTGTCAGTTTCCTAAGGCTGCCACAGAGTACCACAAACTGGGTGGCTTACACAGCAGGAATTTATTCTCTCGCTGTCTGGAGGCTGGAAGTCTGGTGTTGGCAGGGTGGGTTCCTTCTGAGGGTTTGGGGTGAGGGGGGGTCCGTTCCTTGCCTCTCTCCTAGCTTCTGGTGGTTTGCTGACAACTCTCAGTGTTCCCTGGCTCTTAGATCCATCGCCTCAGTTTCTGCCTTCTTCCCATGGTGTTCTCCCTGCATGTGTCTGTCTCTGTGTCCAAATTTCCCCTGTTTATAAGGACACCAGTCATATGGGATTAGGTCCCACCCTAATGACCTCATTTGAACTTGATAATCTCTGTAAAGGAATTCCAAATAGGGTTACATTCTGAGAGCTTCAACATATCTTTTGGGGCTGGGGAAGACACATTTCAACCCATAACAAGGTCTTTGGATCATTTTCACTACTTCAAAGCACATAAAAATTAAACACTTCTCCACGCTGACTCTTAAGAAACACTGTTAAGAGCACAGACTCTAGAAGTTGACTGGGTTGGAATTTTGGCTCTGCCACTTTGTAGCTGTGTGATCTTGGGCAAGTTTTTTGACCTCTCTGTGCTCAGTTTCTTCACCTGTAAAATGGGAACAATTGTATCTACACCTCTGAGGACAGAAACATTAAAAATACACTTAAAACTTCTCATCTTATTATGATTACCATCATATATCCTATCATGTTTGGAAAAGGCTCCATCTGATAAATACAACAAAAGCACGTATAGTACTTACCACATGCCGGGCACTATTTTAAATGCTGATTCATAGATCGGCTACTTCACCAGGTGGATGCTGTTACCATCTGTTTTACAGAAGTGAAAACTAAGCCTTAGTGAGATTAAGTGATGTGTGTATGACGCCATGGCCAGTAAATAGTGAAGTCAGGACTCGAATCCAGGTTTGTCTGATTTCAGGGACTCTTAGGAACCACTGTGACTGGCTGCCTGTCCAGGAATAAAACAAGTGTCTTGTAATGACAAATCCCCTCCTCCACTTGCCCAGAAAGTTGTCCTGGTTTAGGTGCTTCTCATATTGTCAGACTGCACTCCAGAAATACATTCGTTTCTTTAAAACAGGCCCCACACTTGCAGGGCGTTCGTCTCTCCTCCAAGCCCCCGGGAGAGCCAGCAAGCGGCAACCCCGGATGCCTTCCACCCAGGGAATGACGGTCAGCTCCCTGACATCTTGTCTCTGGTTTTGTGTTGTCCTTCTAGGGAAGCCCATCAGAACTGCTGTGCTGATGAAAGGGACGCTCTGTCTTTGAAGAAAGAGAACTTCCCTCCCCGGCTGTGGGCCACCCTGGCCAGAGACTCCAAGCGGACTTAGCCCACGTGCGCCTGCAGTGACGGGAACCCCAGCTGCCTGCACACGCACGCACCTCCCCGAGGCCCGGTGGGAATTGTTCATAGTGCCAAAGTCCTACTACTGCGTTTTCCAAGGGTCCTTGTAAATAGTTTGCGCCTCTGCCCAGGCCCCCACCTCTTGCTGTACTGGAACCGATTTGTACAATGTGGGGATTTTGTTACCTTTTTAATCGAGGGCAACTTCCTTTTCCAGCACTACCATTGTAAGGTTTTTTCCAGGAGGGAGGGCTGATCACATGTGCTTTTTTTTTTCCGCCCCTCTTTTTTATTTTTATTAATTTGGGGGGAGAGGGTGATGTTAGCTTAGTGCCATGATATCTACTGGATTTTAGGTAGGGAGAGTTCATTTTTAAAGGTAGTTTGAAATTTGGGAGATTTCTTCAGGATTAAGGGCTGGGATTCAGGCATCTGTCTTAACTCAGAGAGGGGTTTACAGAGGGCAGAGCTTCCAAATCAAATCCATTTCCAGTTCTCCCCAAGGTGCCTTTGGGGTCCCTGTTTAGCTACGCACAGGGCTTTCTGAACTGCCACCAGGCCACTCTGGTTTTTCCACTGGCCTGGCCCCTGAGGTCAGACCTTGGGCCATGCTGGCCCCGGGAGAGCTGGGTGGCAGGCAGCGACCTCTAAGCACCTTTGCAGTGACCAGCAGAAAAGGGGGGCTCCCAAATGTGTTAGCATTATCATTACTTTTGTGAAATTAAAACAAAGAGATCGTCCTATCCAGATGGTACAAAGATGAACAGCTTTGGTTTTCATTTCTGTTCCTGCCTTTTCTCAGTGTGGTATTTGATAAGAGTTCAGCTTGAAGCTTCACCATGAATTGATTTTTTTTTTGTTTGTTTGTGTGTGTGTTTGTTTTGGGCCAATTTTAGATTCCTGAGTGCACTTTTTTTTTTCCTCAGTTAGTCCTAACTTCTAAAGAAGAAAAACCAAGAGACGTATCTGGTGTAAATGTTGCAGTATGAATTGTGTTTGCAGTCCCTTCCCCCTCCACCACCACCTACCACCCCCCATTTGAGTACACTGCACAAATAAAATGATAGGGAGTTTGAAAAATAAACCAATTTTTCTAACTTGTTGCTCACTTGTTGTAACTCAATAAAGCAAAGACTAAACATTTTTATAACCTTTTCCTCTGCTTCTGGTTCTTCATTGCTACCTCGCTCCCAAGGGCATAGCAGGGGGGGTTCCAACTCACTCACCCCTGTTGCAAATGCTTTATGATCACATTTCTCATTTTCCATCCTGGTGAGGCCCGACAGCACAGGTAAAAACAGGTAGGGAATGTTGATGTGGGAATCTCCGTCACATCTCTGACACCGAGCAGTAAGGGACAGACCCGCCATTCGCAAACAGATTCATAAAATACTGCAAAGAGCACGAGCGCGGGTGTGGGGGTAAGACCTGCAGGCCACGCCCAGCACCTCCGCTGGCTCTCAGGTGTCCTCAGGTAAGTCACTTGCCTCCTGGGCTGCTGGGGACTGGGACTCTGCCGTTTCTCCCAGAAGGCTGGCTTTTGTGTCTCTGCCCAGAAGAGGTTTAAAGAGCCTCTCACTGCTCAAGGTGATTCGTCTAGACCGGCACCTTTCAAACTTGAGCAGACAGCAGAATCACCGGGAAGGCTGGTTAAAGTTTCTGACTGAGTAACTCTGGGTGGAGCAGAGAATGTACATTGCTCCCAGGTGAGGCTGATGCTGCTGGTTTGGGAATCCAGCTTGGGAATCTCTGGTCTCGGTGTTTCATTTTTCACAGGGACTGATAGACTTTCGGCCAGTTTATCCATTTCTTGAGCTCCAAACCCTCCCCTACCACCTCCCCTCGAAAACACCAGAAATTCAACCTACACTTTTCTTATTCCTCAAAAAAGTGACAAATGGCAGTAGCTGGCTCATTTCCTGATCCCTGCCTGCACTGCCTTTCCTGTCTGCACTCCAAGCACTGGACCATCCACAGACCTCATCTCCCCGTGCTGTCCTGTCCTTCCAGCCCAGTAATGGGCTTCAGACCATCCCGGCCTCTTGGCAGACACCTGCCTTCTCCTGTTAATTCCCACCCTTGCCCTTTCCGCTTGCCACTCTCAAGCAATTTATGTAAATTCTCCCAGCAAAGCAGCATGAGATGCTATCAAATGCCTGAAGAAACTAAAGGAAAAACCTAGCCGGAACTTTCGTCTTTTTATTTTAATCTCTGCCCCAGAAAGGAAGCCTGGCTAATTGTTTGAAATGGAAATACACAGGGAAGACGGTAGTGGTCTTTAAAGCACCCCGCAAAATATGTCAAGCTGTATCTTCTCCAGTGTTAATGATTAAAGTGGGGCAAAAACTCAGAGAGAGCTGCTTAAAGGAAATAGCTGGGCCAGATTCTTAGTGAGATGGAAGAGCTGTGGAGTGGCGTGAACATCTGCTGGTGGTGTCTGCCCCGTACCTCGTTGCCCTACCATCTCTTCCTTTAGGGTTCACTTGTCTCCCCTTCTGTTCACCTGATTCTGGGGAGGCTGCCCATCACTGTGACCCGTCCCCCCCGGCACACAGGCTGGCCAAGGCACTCCAGCCCCCTAATCACAGAGCCACATGCAGTGTGATGCAGGAGCACTCCGATGCTGGGAGAAGTCTCCTTTTTTCCATTGAGATGACAAGTGTGATATTAGCTTGGAGCCGCCAGCATCCAGATCTGCTGCTGGAGAGAGGAAGCCAGTCTGTAGGTAGAAGGAATGAGGCCAAAAAAATCAAGAAAAGAAAAGAGGCAGAGGAGCAATGAAAGGAGAAAGAGATGGTGGTGGTGGTGGTGGTGACGACAATGGTGACATCGTTTGAATCCTTGGATCCTGCCACTCCTAAGGCCAGCTCCATATCTTTCCAATTTCATCAAAACCAACATATTTCTCTTTTTGACTTAAGCAAAAAACCTTTTGAGTTGGGTTTCTGTCGCTAGAGATTCAGCATTCTGATGGGTTGATAAGATTATGAGATGAAAACCAAAGGAAAGACAATAAATGCAACTAGCCCCATGTGGCTAGGGGCTACCACACAGGATGCTCATTTCTAAGTCCTCGCTACTCAAGTGTGTTCCCTAGATCAGTAACAGCAGCATCCCCAGGGTGCTCACTAGGAATGCAGAATCTCTAGCCCCTACCCCAGACCCCTTGAATCAGAATCTGCACTTTAACACCATCCTCAGGTGACTCACCTGTTCCATTCAAGTTTACTAAACGCTGCTCTGAATGCTTTGAAGGGCTCTTCCCCAGCCTCCTCTGGCACACTGGGGGGCGGGGGGTGGGGAGTGGGATCTGACCCACCCCGAGCCTGTTTTCAGAGTGTAGACTCCAAGCGCTTGAGGAGCACGAAGACAGAGGCAGCAACAGGATGGTGGTCACATGGTCCCTGAGTTGTGGTGCACTGGTCCTTCCAGACCACCTGGTGCACAGCCACTTCTAACCAACGTCGCGCAGAAATGACAGCCCTCACTGGCCTGCCACAGTGCAATCTGGAGAGAGCCAGGAGAGGCGTCAGTTCCCTCCTACTGATTCCTGAAAGCTCTCGCCTGGAGCACCTCACAGCTGGATGTACTTACAGTGTAGCGGCACCATCATTACCCCTGGGGGCTGATCAATTAAAAAAATGAATTAAGAAAAAAGACATCCAAGCACATCCCATGCAAGCTGATGTCCTGTGGAGTGTAGGCAGCACACTGCCTTGGACTTTGAGAAAGGGAGACGACAAAGATCTCCATCAGTAACTCTCCCCAAAACAACCCCCCAAAGCATTACAGACTGCCTCAGTCTGGATCCTTGAAAAAAGAGACAGAACACTTTAACTAGGTAATTTAAGGGCAATGTGTTAAAAGGATGTTTACAAAGGTGTGGGCAGGGCTTGGGAAGCCAACAAGGGAGCATGTAGGGAGCTTGGCCTGATGGGGTAAGGAATGGGGCAGTTACTGGAGTCTGTAAAGGACAGAGGTACAGAGTGGGCTGCCTGAAAGGAGATGTGGCAATCCAGCAGGGAGAGAATCGGGGGAACAAATGTCCCGACATCATTCTCCTCCCGTCCTCTTCCTCCTCCCACTGCCTCCCAATGGCCAGACCCGAGCAGAAGTCACAGGGCAAGGGGATTTGTTTGTCCAGTCCATTGGGGTCTGCCTTCTGGCACACAGAGCAGGTGAGGTGAGGATAGAGGGGGAAAACAGATGATCCAGCATGCAGATCAATCTATGGGCTGTACCAGAGACGGCAAATACATGTTAAGGAAGCTGTATGCTCCATGCCACACTCATGACTGCCCTTAATAATCAGTCGAAGTGCCTTTGCTGAGCTTGGACAGCCTTCACAATACCAAACAGAGCCTCACCTTGAACCTATTAACCTTGGAATATAAGATGACATATGTGGTGGGTGCCACTGGTTGCCTAGCTAGTAGCCATCCCCTCATTCTTCCTCTTTAACAGAACCATGAAATTGCCCAGGCACTAACCTGCCCCAGTCCCAGGTAAGAAACTCAATGCCCCTTGCAGCCAGGAGTGGCTGATGAGATGTATGCGTCTCGTTCCTCCTTCCTTTGTACCTGGTGTGCACAGCTGATCTTAAGACTACGTCCTCAACAGCTTCTTTAAACCCCTGAACCAGTGCCACAGCTGAAAGTTTTCAGCCTTCTTGATATGTGAGAAAAGTAAATGTCTATTTGTTTAACTCACCACTCATTGGATATCTGTCTGATACTTGCATTCAAATGCACTCATAATTGATACTAAACCTCCGTGCCATCCTTAGGCTGGATAGACGTGAATCCTCTCACACCTGCATGAGTTCACTTATCCCTGTGCCGACTTCCAGGTGCGAGAGAAGTTAGGCATAGTCTGCTCCCTCCTCAAGGAAACTTGATCTATATTTTGCAGGATGAGCAGGAGTTTGCCAAGTAGGTAAATCAGAGGAAGGCCCTAGAAGCAGAAGTGAAAGGGTGTTTACAATGCCTGGGTGTGGATTAGTAGAAATCCAATGACCAGTCGACAATATGCACCAAAAGAAGAAACCATCAGCTTTGAACAACAGATTTTGAAAAACAAGCAAGTCACCCCAATTCAAACCCAGCCCTGAAAAAAACAGAAGTGATTTATCCACTTGGAAAGAGCCTGAAAAACAGCCAAAGAATTGTGCTATTTGTTTGTATGATGGGAAATTTTTTTTTGGATCTACCAAAACAAGTGAAATACAAAACAGATGTAAAGTGAAACAATTGCTATTTGAAGTCTTTTACCTCAGGCTTGCTTTCCCATAGCTGAATTTGGGTCGCAAACCTTGGGATCAGGTCCGTCTCTCCAAATTACCCCCCAACTCCTCACTCGGTCTCTTCCTCTGGCCACACTGATCGGTGAGCACTTCCTAGGTCCACGCAGTTTCCCCTCTTAGAATGCGCCCCCTGCCCACTTCTGCCAGTCTCTCTTGAAGTTCCACCAGACCACATAAAGGTAAACCTTGGGTGACAGAGAGGCTGGATTTAAGGGAGACACATATCCCAGCTGGCTCTCAGGAAGCCCTGCTGCTACGAACTCCAGCTCTTACCATCAGCGGGAGGTATCTCGTTCTAACCACGCGTGAGTCAGTTATTCCGTCTTCACTTTGTGCGATGCTCCTCCTGGTCAGGACGTGTGCTGAACATCTACCCAGCACTCCTTCCACCGCTCCTTCAGCAACTCTCACATCCCTTCCCGGTGGGAAAGTCTTCTACAGACCTGCTCTTCCCCTGTGCCAACTATAAGAAGTTGCGGTGGCATCAGCACAGAACAGGACCCTCTGGCCATGGGTAGTCATGTGACTCAGGCCTAGCCAATCATAGCACTCATCTCTGACCTCAGTGAGTGGTCCAAGATATACACACATAACCCAAGCTGGGCCAGTCAGAGTCTATCCTGAGGTTTATGGAAATTGAAGCAGAGAAAGGAGAGGAAGGAGAAAAGACATACAAAAAGAGACAAGTAGGGGGGAGGGTATAGCTCAAGTGGCAGAGCTCATGCTTAGCATGCACAAGGTCCTAGGTTTAATCCCCAGCACCTCCTCTAAAAATAAAGAAATAAGTAAACCAAACTACCTCCCCTCCCCCCAAAAAATAAAAATAAAAGAGACAGAAGCAAAGAGAGAGAGAAATGACATCATCTGAGCATTCAGATCTAGTCAGGCTTTAAGTTAGGTCCACCCCATCTTTCCCAGTTATGTGAGCCAATAAATCCCTTTTGCTTAAAAATTAGGTTGAGTTGCATTATTGTCATTTGGAAATGAGAGAGTTATGACTAAAACTCATACTCTTATCCCACTGCTCAGCACATGTCTGAAGAACTGGTAACAATGAAAAATGCAAGGGCAGATTAACTTAGACTTTAAAAATATATTGGCTATGATTCCATTTTTATGAAATGTCCAAAATAGGCAAATCTATAGAGACAGAAAGTGGTTGGGGGCGGAGGGGGTTGGAGTAGAGAAAGGATTTGGGGTGAGGGCTAAGAGATGTGAGATTTCTTTCTGGGGTAATGAAAATGTTACAAGATTGATATTGTGGTGAATAAAGTATTCACAGAGTGAATACAACTCTCTGAATATACTAAAAGCCATTGAATTGTACACTTCAAATGGGTGAATTGTAAGGTATGTAAATTATATCTCAATTTTACATATATATTAAAATACATTTATATTTTTATATATAATATATAATTATTATGATTATATATATTTTACTTTTGATATAATTTTATATATACGTATAGATAGTGTGATAATAGAAACTAGAAACTGAATAAAGTTAATTATTCTTAGGTTACAGGGCAAGCTGATTTAAGGAATACACACATATCCCCAAATTAATGTTATCTTTTCCCCGAGAAACTGCCCTCACATTTCCTGTCTTGGTGGACAGTGGCGGCAGCATCCAGTTGCCCAAGCCAGAAATTGAGGAGGAGGAAGGTGCAGGGGGGCACTTTTTACGTCCCTGGGTTTTAACCAAACACCAAGTTCTCTCACTTCTATCTCCCAAATTTCTCTCCAAACCACCCCCATAGCTACTGTCATCAGTCAGAGCACCCGCCCTCTGTTTCCCTGCCCAGCCTCCTAACTTGTCTCCCGGCCCCAGTCTCTCCCCACCATCCCATCTGTGTTCCAGACTGCAGCTAGAATAATCTTTCCTACAACGTAAGTTCAACCATGCCTCTCATTGGACTGTCAGTGGCTCCCACTGCCTGTGCCTCCCAACCCCCAGTCCACTATATCCCCTATCCCATCTCTCTCGCTCTCCCCCGCTTCTCTCTCCTTTCCCCCACCTCCACACGTACATGCACACTATTCAGGCCCGTCCTCAACCACTGTGTCCTCCAGCTGCTCCAGGTTCTCTCTTGCCTGGACCCGATGAATATTGCTCCTCCTAGAATCCTCTCCTGACCCCTTCCAGCCAAGTCAGGTGCTTCTTCCTCTGTGCTCCTAAAACCCCTTCTGTATATCTCCATTAAAATTCTAAACACACGTATTATAATTGTCTCTGTCTTTCTCTGCCATATAAACCTGTGATCTCTGTGCAGAAAAAAATCTGGGTCTTCTTTTTAAGTTTTTTTTCTTCCAGTTTTCTTGAGATATAATTGACATGCAGCACTGTATACATTTAAAGTGTATAACAACATAATGATTTGACTTGGGTCCTCTTAATCTTTATATGCTAACGCAGGCTCAGGACAAGGTCTGTGTGCATTCAGTTGTGTGTTGTATGACTAAATCTGCTCCAGCAATATCAGAAATTTCATTAGCATAGGGATGATAGTGTGATTTGGGGGGTAGGGTAATTAGGTATTTATTTATCTATTTATTTATTTATTTTTAGAGGAGGTACTGGGGATTGAACCCAGGACCTCATACACGCTAAGCATGTGCTCTACCACTGAGCTATACCTTCCCCTCAGTAGTAGGATACTTTTAAAAAACTCATTTGTGGGAAAATACTCATGATGGGATAAAATAATATTCACCAACTTCTTCCCTTCACCCAACCTGCCCAAGAGAACCTCTAAGGACAGCCTCATTCTCCTTCCTTCCCCATCTCCCAAGAGATCAACTCCTAGACATTCCTGGTGCAGAGTCTGGAGTCAACAAAGAAGGACAGCAGCAGAGGGGTTGAAAGAGACGTGGAAGGACTTAAGGAAAGAGGCCAAATCAATCTGCACACTAAAGAATGCAGAGAGAAAAAAAAGTAAGCTCAGTAAGTAGAAGCCACCGGGGCAGGTGGAAAAGGGAAAAAAATCTTCGAAGTTCTGGTTAGGGAGCAGCTTCAGAGTGTGGGCTACAAGAAAACTGGGCAAGAGTCCAGAGAACTGTGAGACACACTGCCACGGGGTGTACATGGAAATCTGCTGCACGTGCTTTCAGAAAGATGAGGAAAATATTAAACTCCCTTTTCACCGTGTTTTGGTTTCTTTGGACAATGCTTCTGTAAGTAATTCTAGGACTGGACCGTGTGGGTCACAGCTTCAGTAGGGTTACAAGAGAAGTTGTTTCAATAACTGCAAAATGAAACTGGAAAACCAACTGAAAATATATCCTGCTATGAATAGGCTGAGTCTCATTACCCATTTCCATGGACCACACTCACCTTCACATCTGTTCATTATAGTTCTCTGTCTGGTAGGAATTCTTGTGAGACCGAGAATAGAAACACAGTTAAGCAGCAGAAGACAACGCCACCCCAGAATTCAGGGGCCCTGAATTCCAGCCCCTGCTTTACCATGACCCTGGGCAAGTCACTTCCCCTCTGTAAGCCTCAGTTTCCTCATTTGAAAAATGAGGGGGTTTAAATCAGACGGCCATCAACTATTCATTCCAACTCTGAGATTCTCCGATTACAGGAGGCTGGGCCAACCCCCTCTTAAAAGTCTCCAGGCTCCAGCTCACTTGGATAGCAGTGAGCTAAAGAAAGCTTTAGGGCAACAGCTCTAAAGCTTTTGAGCAAGATTTGTCGGCACCTCCCTGGGGGCACTCTGAAGCATGTGTGCCCACCAACAGTGTTTAATCAAAGAGCAGCATGGAAAACCAAAAAGTAGGCTATTCAGGAATATTTCTCCAAACCCAGAACATATCCCTCTACATTTCTCCTCACCAAACTACACTGACAATGGCATTTGTTAGAGAAACAGAGAACTTTTGTTTGGGGCACTTAACCAGCTGCCCTGGAGAGACAGCTGCCCTTGCTCTATGCCTGGACACCGTCTCCCGGGCAGTCTCCACCCTGCAGAAGTGAGTAACCCATCCAGGCGCCAACATGGGAAGCAGGCTGGGAATGGGCTGGTCTTACTTAGCAGGATGAATTTCTCTATCAGGGATTTTTAAATCCATGGGTGTCCCAGAAGTTTTACATGGTGCTTCTGACCCCCTGGTGTGTCAGGGCACCAGCATATTGTGTAAGAATGGCTCCAAGGAGGAAGGACTTCCATGGCACATGAAAATGTTGATCCCCTGCATCGAAAAATTGCATACTTTTCCACATCAGAGGAGTAAAGGCTAGACTTCAGAAAGCTTTCTTCAAGGTCAGATTTGGGACTCTGCCCAAAGCCACAGAAACTAGCAAGCGTCAGAGCTAGGATTGGAACCCAGATCTCTGAGGTGGAAGCCCGTGCTTTTGACCACAAGGCTCCAGTCCCCCATCAAGTGCTTGTCTTGGCTCAGGACCCATTACAGCACTGGAAACAGCATGTGGGCACATGCACATTCAAAATGGGCTGGTACGTGGGATATACGCACCAAGGGTCACAGCCCCTGAGGACTCCTCCATCCTCTCCCAGGCCACGGGAGGGGACAGTCGTTCTTGTCGGGGGCCTGGCTTTCATGTTTGTGGTCATGAAAGGTCGGCTGGAATGGGAGGTGTGGGTTGGGGGTGTCTTTCAAGGAGCTTTGTAGAGAAACAAAAACAGACTTTGAACAACTTGGGTATCAACTCTTGTTTACTCATAAGAATGAAGGACCAGGACACTAAGGGAATTTGACATCCATGTCATGACCTATAAAATTCTATTTAGTTGTTTTCCCTGAACCATGTTTTCTTTCTTTTTCGTCTTCCGTCATTTGACGGAAGTTGCAGTGGTGGGATACCCAGCGACGACCTCTGACAGAGCTCTCAGGTACTGCTTTATAATTACCTACTCCTGTGACTGCTCCTTCTTCATTAGGCTGTGAGATCCCTGAGGCAAAGACCTTGTCTTATTCAGTATATCCCCAGTGCCTAACATAACATAAGGCTCTCCATCAATGTGGCAGGAAAGAAGGAAGGAAGGAGAGACTAGAAGAAGGTAAAGAAAGCAAGGATCTAGGACATCATGTGCAGGCTCTTCTTATGTAACAACCAAGACTGACACACGGTCTTGATCAGATCCTGGTTTGAACAGACGAACTGTAAGAGATACTGAGAGGCAAATGGGAAACTGTGAATGTGGATGGATAGCAGAGGATATTAGGAAAAAATCATTCATCATTTGTATGTTAATGGTATTGGGATTATGTCCTGACTTTTTCAAGATGCATCGTGAAGAGGTGAAATGTCATGAGATATATATAATTTACTTCTAAATATTTAAAATATTTCAGAAAACAAAGGATGGCCAACTCATGGTTAAAACGAAGTAATGAGTATATAGACATTTCTCTTATACATGAATATAAGACTATTCTCTCCACTTTTCTGTACATTCAAAATTTTTCATAATCCAAAATTCCTACAAAGCAGGTTTCTAGCATAACCACGGTGCCATCACCAAATTCAGGAAGTTATCACTACTACAACCTTACATAGAACCCAGTCTAATTTTGGCAATTGTCCAATACTGACTTTTTGTACTTTTGTTTCCAGAATTCAGTCCTGAATCACATTTACTTGTCATGCCTCTTTGCTCTCTTTCAGTTTGGAACAGTTTCTCAGCCTTTCTTTGATGTCTTCTGCATTTAAAGACATTGACATCCTTAAAGAGTAAGATTCCTCAATATCGCTCATTATTAGAGAAACGCAAATCACAATCGCAAGGAGGTATCGCCTCACACTGGTGAGAATGGCCATCATCAAAAAGTCTACAATTAATAAATGCTGGAGAGGGTGTGGAGAAGAGGGAACCCTCCTACACTGTTGGTGGGAATGTAAATTGGTGCAGCCACTGTGGAGGACAGTATGGAAGTTCCTTAAAAAACTAAAAATAGACTTACCATATGATCTAGCAATCCCACTCCTGGGCATATATCCAGAAAAAATGAAAATTCTAATTCAAAAAGGTACATTCACCCCAATGTTCATAGCAGCACTGTTTATAATAGCCAAGACATGGAAGCAATCTAAATGCCCACTGAAAGATGAATGAATAAAGATGTGAGATACACACACACACACACACACACATATATACACACACACATACAATGGAATACAAGAGTCATAAGAAAGAATGAAGTAATGCTATTTGCAGCAACATATATTAATGGACCTAGAGATAGATTATCACACTAAGTGAAGTAAATCAGACAGAGAAAGACAAATATTACATGATATCAATTGTATGTGAAATCTGAAAAATATGATACAAATGAACTTACTTATAAATCGGAAGTACACTCACAGACATAGCAAATAAACTTATGGTTAGCCAAGGGGGAAAGGGAGTGGGGGAAATTAGGAATTTGGGATTAACAGATACACACTACTATATATAAAATAGACAAACAAAAGGACCTACTGTATAGCACCAGGAATTACATTCAATATCTTGTAATAATCTATAATGGAAAATAATCTGAAATATATATATATATATATATATGAATCACTTTACTATACACCTGAAACATTGTAAATCAACTATAAATCAATATAAAAATTTTTTTAAAGTAAGGCTCACTGTTTTGTTGCATGTGTCTGATTATGTCCTCATGATCTGATTCTCAAGTTCTACAGGACTCTGGCAGGAATACCACATAAGATGTTGTGGCCTCCTCAGTGTGATACGGGAGGTACCAGATGTCAGTCTGTCCTCTTGTTGGCGATGTTGATCATTTGGTGAAGGTGGTGTCTGCCAGGTTTCTCCACCGTAATGTTACCATTTTTTCCCTTATAAATAATTGGTAATCTGTGGTAGATACTTTGAGACCAGATAAATACCCTGTTCTCAAACATTTTACCCAATGGTTTTGGCATCTGCTGATTCTCGCTTGAATCAATGAATACTTTGATGGCTGCAAAATAGTGATTTTTGTAGCTCCGTCTTTCCCTCTGTTTATTAGCTGGCATTCTACTGAGAAGAAGAGATTCCCCTTCTCCCCATAGTATTTGTTTATTTGCTAATATTAGTATAGACTCAAAAACATGTTTTTTTAAATATAAACATTTCCATGGGAGGATAGAAAGATGTGTTCTACATTTTAGCATTTTTAAGTCTTGGTGCCAAATTCTTCTGCCTCTAACATTCTGTGTAGCATCAGCAGGACCCAGGCCAAAGCATAAATGTGAAAAAAAAAAAACTGAACTAAATCATTTTACCCTTTCCTCCAGCATCCCATCTTGGTTCATTCACTCATTCATTTATTCCACAAAGACGTGAAGTGTGCACTAGGGGCTGAGCTCTGGAGCCCCCAAATTGAATCCGTGTCCTCACTAGTGAGGACAATAGGAGGCTAGGAGAGAAATTCACCCCAACCCAATGGGCGCTGTCACAGCGGTGAGCAAAGTGCTCCAGGAAAGAGTTCGGGAAGAAGGGATGGAGAGTTCCCTTGGAACTGTCTTGAAGGAAGAATAGAAGTTGCCCAATAGGGATGGGGAAATGGGCCTTGCAGGTGTGTTTGGAATCAGTGAGAAGCCTACGGGCCTAATGTATGGAGGTTGTAGGACTGCCAATTTGGACATGGAGATACAGCAAAACAGATCAAGATTATTCTTTATAAAAATGGCATCCTACCACGTGCACTGTTTTATAACCCAACTCCTTTCATTTCACAACTTGCGCTGGGCATAGTTTCTATGTCAACACAGTGGATTTTGAAATGAGTCATTTCCCGTGTCAGACCATGATTTATTTACCCAACTTCTTGCTGATAGGCAGGCAGGCTGTTTTCCAACTTTTTTGCTACTGCAAACTGTGTTCATCCTTCTTTGCCCATGTCTCTGACTATTTCCTTAGGATAAATGAAGGAGAGGCTTTCGGTTCCCAAGATCAAAGCCAAACCTGAAGGGTTCAAGGCTTGCATTGGAGAGAGCAGTGTGAGGCTGCCCATTGTCTCCCCTCACCCAGGCCCTATCCCCGCAAAGGAGAAAGCTCCCTAGGAGGCTGCCCGCCTGCCTGCCTGAGCTGACTGTGGACCGAGAGCAAAAGCTGGGTTTCAACTAACAGCTCACACCAGTTATTGCCAACGCAGATGAGTTAAGACTCCAGGTGGGCACATTGACATTTTCTAGACATAAAAGTTAGCACCTAGATAGATTAATATCCCACCCCAAGATGCCAGAAAGGAAAAATATGAAGAATGGAAAGGTTGAGAAGCCACTCTGCCTGGAAACAGGGGAGAAGAGGATTTGCACAACGTGGGAGGAAGAAGACAGACCTTGCAGGCAGGCCATCCAAATCCTGTCTTTTGGGGCAGGTCACTGGACTTCTCTGAGCCTTGGTTTTCTTGGATGGAAGATGGGAAGATAGTGGCTGCACTGAGGAGGTTTGTGAGGACTGATTAGATAACAAATGTGAAGCCCTGGGCAGGGCTGGACGGTCAGAAGCCCGAGAGGGAACGTTACCCAGCACAGATGGTTCAACCAAACAGACCTCATTGCAGGGACTGTTCAGACAGGTGTGGGCTGGGCTAAGGGAACAAGCAAGGCACCCAGAGACTAGCAACAGCAGAAAAGCACTCCCACCTGTAGAGCTGAAAGAACCACTAAGAGAAGAGTGTTACCAGAAACCAGTGATCGCTAGTGCCACGGAGAGGGGGCCGCTTAGCGGGAGTCCTGGTTGTAGCTACCGCTGGTGACACAACACCAAAGAGAGAGGAAAAGAAAAATGAAGCAGAAATGCCAGGTTCCCTCTCTCCAACATGCCACTCTCCTAACATTGCCTCCCAGGGCCAAGCTCAACCAGAGCCAGTGACAACGGACTCCGGGTAATGTAGACCCAGAGGAGGTTCAACCTGAGGGAGACAAAATCTCATGGACTCCACTGGATTCTGGCCAGGAATCCAGGTAAACATGCCATCCATTCAGAGACGCCAAGATGTAAGGTGGTGGGATTCACCTAACCCAGCCCTCCTTATTTAGAGATGGGAAAAGAGCGGTCCAACATAAAGATTTAAAAAAGAAGAAGAAAAAGAGCAGTAATCTGCCTAAGGTCATCTCCTAGTTAGTTGCACATCCAGGACTAGAACTGAAATATGATACTCCAGAACCAGCTTTTGTCTTCTTTACTATAAACATTATTATTGCAACCATGCACCAAAGTTGTCTCCAGTAGAGCCATCAATGCACTTATTCCTAAACTATCTGAGTCATAAAAGGTTCATTGTCTCTTGTAAACCTGGCCCAACACAAGCTCTGAGAAACCAGAGTAACCTCTTTTATAGGCTCGAGCAAGTAGGAAGTACAAACAGTCTTCAGATCTCAAGGAATCACGAAGGACAAAGCTTCCTCCAAATTCAAATTCAAAACAGTCCACATTCAAAGTGATGCTTGGTGAGGGAGAAATGAAGTGGAGCATCCTTGGAGGTGGGAGTGAGTGGCTATTGATGTCATTACTGGTCCACACATTTCATTTCCCTCACTGCAGACTATAGCAAGGTTTCTTCATGTTTACTGAATACCTACTATATATTCAGTCCTGTACTATACGCTGGGAATATCAAGATAAATTAGACAATATTCTTGTCCTTAGAGTATTTATCTGCCTATTTCTTTACTCTCCCTCTCCCAACACACGTACACACACCCACCCACCCACACACACATACACTCACACACACATCTTTCTATGGATGACAAAGGCATTCCTCAGTCCCAGAATATGGCCTCTGGCATGAGTTTACATCACATCAAGTACCTGTAGAATTATCTCCTGCAGAGATAAATCTGCGTTTCTTTGTCCTGCCATGGCAAGGAGATGACTACCCCTTCCTCTGATTTCCCATGGCCCTTTATATAGACCTCTGTTGTAGCATTTAGCACCCTGTCTCCACCATCAGAGTTCCTCAAGGGCAAGAGTCCAATCCCCTGTAGCTCAGTTTTCTAGTGCACTATGTCCTCTATGTACTCCTAGTATATAGTAGGTGCTCAATACGTGTTTACTGATTAATGGAATGGTGGATGGATAAATTTATGGTTGAATGAATTATGAATATATAGGTTGATGGGTGAGTAAATGGGTGGGTAGATAAGTGGATAGACAGATGTTTGGGTGGATGGATGGTTGGATACAGTGGATGGATGGATGAAGAGGTCAATGGATGGGTAGATGATGGATGGTTGGTTAGATGGGTAGATGGATGAGTAGTTGGTGGATGAATGGGTGGCTAAATAATTTAAAAGATAATTATCTTCCTTGTAGCTTTAGGACAATAATGCCTACCCTGATTATCTCCTAAGATAATACCATACTGAAAAAGAGATTATAATAATAGTTGCATAGTGTAATGTGGAAAAAAACCTTGGAGTCAACAGGCCCAGGTTCTACTCCTAATTATGCCACTTAGTAGCTGTGTATGACTGGAATAAACCCCTAACTTCTCTGGGCCACCTTCTATTCAGTCTAAAGGGACAGTGATACCCGCCATACAAATCTAGTGGTTATTATACGACATAATGTATGAATATAAATGATAGTGCTTTGTCACAGTCAGCAATGCTGGTTATGATGACTGATAATATAAGTAGCTGTCATCTGGCAATTGTCCATAAGGTGGAAATATAATGTTTCTCCCGTTAAGCTTTGCAATCCTGGCCCCCAATCCTCTGGTCTCAGCATTCTTAGGTTCCCAGACTAGTGGTGTTCCAGCGGCTGCAAGCCACTCGCTCATCTTCCTCCCAGCCAGGTGCAGTTCCACACCACATCCTACAGCACCTGTGCATACGGGCCACGTGCAGGCGAATGCCCCGGGGGCCTGAGCCCACTGTTAGGAGGGAAAGCAGGGAGGTGACTGGGGAAGGGCACCTAGGAGAAAGGCTGTAGGTGAAAGCTTCACTGATGAGTTACTTTCCAAAGTGCTCTTGTATTCCTTTTCTTAGAAATTTGATAAATACATCCACAGCGCCAAAACCATTCGTTCAATATTTACTTATTGAGAGTTTACTGTGTGTGTTAAGCACTGTAATTGCTGGGGAAACAAAGCTGAATAAATGCTGGCCCCTACCCTAAATCAACCCCACTAGTCTGTGCCTTCACTGGATCACAGGCCACTCCAGGACCTTGTCCAGTCCTGGAGTTCAAGTTCATCCTTCACCACACAGGACCTAGCAGAGTCCGACACAGGAGGTGTCAATAGCACTTCTGTTGCACTAGAGGACTCAGTCTAATGAGGGCGGAAGACCAGTCAATGCCAACTACAACTGGGCACATCCAGAGAGAACTGGAAAAACAGAGGAGAGGCATCAATTCAAAACAGAGGCATGGTCGGCTTCCTGGAGGAGGTGCCACCTAAGCTGAGTTCTGAGACAAAGAAGAATAAACCACAAAAAGAAGACAGGGCTTGGCAGAAACACGCTGGTAACAAGCTTTTCTCTCCTTGCTTTCTCTCCTCCTTAACTACTAGCTGCCTCCCCTTGCACAGCTGACGGGGTTTTCGCCCTCCAACAGGAAAACAACCTTCTGTTGTTCCATAGAAACACCAGTGTGAGCCCGCTCTGGTCTGCTCATGAGAATCACCTGTCTGGAGGGAGGGTGGGGCATCACAGTGGTCATTCCTGCCTGGCTTGATGACCCGAGAGGACAGAGGGTCCCAGATCCTGACAAAGAGCAGGGACAAGAGGTGAGAAGAGGGGAGAGAAGTTCCTGGCAGGAGACGCTTCCATTCCTGGAACTTTCCTCCTGCTCAGAGCCAGGGCCAGAGTCCACAGGGCCCCAGAGGCAGCCTCTCTCTCGGCTCAGGTTAACACTGGACAAAGGCACAGAGAGCCTTCAAACCGGAGCCTTACGTGACTCAGATTTCAGAACAGGTGATGTGCCCACTCTTGGCACTTGCAGCATATAAATCAGCCTAGAGCTGGGCCCAGAGCCAGCTGTGTCTCTCCTGAGGCAGACAATGTGCCCAGTAACTCCAAACCCCTTAGCAGGACACCGCCGGCCTCACACCCTCAGCCCTGCGGCTCCCCAGGCCTAACCCTTTGCCTGCACTGACCTCTAGCTCCCTAGCCCTCCATCCCTCTTGCCTTCAGACCTTTGCACACACTGTCCCCTCTGCCTGAGACCCTCTCCCTAGCCCTGGGGCTCCTGTAGCTGATTGACCCCCTTCTCCTCTTGCAGGTCTCAGCTGAGAAACCCCTGCTTCTAGAAGTTTCCTGTGATCGAACCCCCAGGTTCAGGGAAGCTGCCTCTGCTTCGATTTACCAGTGTATCCTCTACTCACCCCTTCAACGCAGCTCTCACACCGGATTGTAACTGCTAGATTGCATGCCCCTTTCTCCCTCCCCCTAGGGCTCCTTCAGGGCAGAGACCAAGCCTTTTCCATCGCAGTGTCCCCAGCACAGCCTGGCACCCTGGCCCATCCCAGGCCGGATGAGCACGGGAACATTCGCCCTCCTATGGGAGCCACAAGGGGCTGACTCCCATCAGGAGGACAAGCGGGTCTAGGTAGCTCCTCAGCCGAAGGGCCCTTCTGTGGGGCCTCAGACTGCTCCTATGCATGAAAAACAACTCCCTTCCTTCTATCAGCCAAGGGCTTGCACGTGCACTTGTCTGCACAACGTCTCCACTGCCCTCAGGGGTAGGTATTAGTTTACCCACCTTGCAGATGGGGAACCTGAGGCCAAGCGCGGCTGAGGCACCCTGGGCAGTGGCAGCGAGCGGACACGCCCCGGGTCCGTCTGACTCGGGCTTAGCGCTGTCCACCAGCTCCTTCGCTCTCCTGGGCTCTGACATCACCTGGTGGAGTCTGCCAGCCTGAGATCCGGCTGAGCAGCCACTGCTGGGGCCCCTCCAGTGACATGTTAACCCTCCACGAGGGACCCTTAGGGTGGAAGGAAAGACTGGATTTCCCCCGGGCCTCACACTCCTGTCTAAACTCCAACCTCACGGCTCTGAGGATGCCGGTGGGTACAGGTCCATGTCCACCAGGAACACAGGGCTGGAGGTGTGACTCCAGAAATCGTGGCAAGCGCTGGGAGGGCTAAAGACACAAACAGAGGAAAGTGGGATTACCCGGAGCCCAGGCACCGCGACGCTGCTGCGAAAGCAAGAATGACTGCTGGCTTCTGATCTCAGACACGTGCCTTTCATTGCAAAAATTAACTGGAACCCAGCTGGCAAGGGAGTCTAGAAAATGCAGTTCTTCAGCCTTGTTAGTACGGGAAAAAGGTATCAAAGGGCAAGTATTGAGCTGAACACCAAGAGACAGTGTTTATACACCAGGAGGGCCGCTAGGGACTAAGGTGCTGACCCCAAGAAGCCCCAGTTCGGGCCATGAGCACAACGGACACTTGCTTGCTGTGTCCGCACAGCACGGGTTGGGAGTCTTCTTGCATCTGCCGAGTTCCTGCCTTCTACCTCAGCAAAGGAGCTACGATCTCACTGCGCCAGTCTCCCTGCAGCTGGGCATGGGCATCCTCTCCACAAGTCAGGGACAGCCAGAGGGAGCCACTGCTAGCATGGGGACTGTAACATCCTCAGAGGGTGACAGGTTTACAGGAGCTCACGGCTGGGGAGGGAAGGGGAACCACCATTTCTGAGGCAAGTTAGGGATTTACACACAAGACCTGATTTGATTCTTACCACAGCCTTCCAAGGCGGGAGCCGGATTGTTTCCTTCTAGCTCGGGCACCCCGGGGTGGGGGGTGTCGGACTGTGTGGACTCAGGAGTCCCAGAGGGAGGCCAGCCTCCAGCTGCCCTCACCATTCCTGGAAGTTCCGGTCCTTACCCAGAGAAGGTGCCCCATCAGAACTGAACCTGTGGGCTGGACAGGGTCTCATCTCCTGCCCCAAAGGCCTGGCCCACAACTCCTTTGTTCCTCAGGCCAAAGCGAGGTCACACACACACACACACAGACACAGACACATACACACAGACACATACACACACACACAGACACACACACACACACACACACACACACACACACACACACACACACACACACACACACACACGCCCTGCCCTTCCATCTCCCCTCCCAACCCCCCACCGCTATTAAGAAAGCCATTGTCAAAGGCACACACTTGAAATGCTAAAAGACGGCGTTTTTTCTTCTTCAAGGGCCCATTCCTAATCACAAGAGGCCACTTAGTCTGAGTGGGGCCCGTAATGTTGATTAATGATTATGCATTTCTCAAGAGAGGGGGCACCGCTCGGCTCGGCTCATGCCTCAGTGCCCGCCCGCCCGAGGCGCACATTAATCAGGGCCGAGGAGAAGCCAGGGCCGGGACCTTTCGGCACGCGCTCCCGCACCCAGCACACGGCCACTCAGGTTCCAGTGGCCTTTGCTCCCTGGCGTCTTCAGCGGGCCCTGCTGGCCTGTGTCCCCGGGCTCACCCTGCCACCCGCTTCCCTCAGGGGCTGGGGGCGTGGAGGGGAGTTCTCCCCACTTCAGTGCCCGACTCTGCGCTCCCATCACACGCCATGCGGATGTGAATAGTAATAAGAGCCCGCACTCCTCCAGATAGTTCAGCTGAATGATTTTTAAGGGTTTTCTTTAATCCTCTTTCTCTGTGTGACAGATATAAAAATTATTAATGAGTGCGTGTTCCCAGGCCCGCCTCCACCTCCTCCATCTCGAAAGGAAACGTAATCCTTGCATAGTCAGCTCCTCCCCAGACGTGCTCCCACCATCGCCCTCGCTTCCTTTCCGCCAGGCCTCTTCCCACGCTTGGGGACAGAAAACCGGGAGAGTAGGCTGAGAGGCACCAAACGAGAAGCGAGGAGGTGAAGGGAGGGAGAGGAGAAAAGCTGAACTCAGAAATTCCGGTTTGGGCAACACTTTTCTCAGAGGTGCGGAGTTAGGGGTTCTGGTACAGCCTCAGGTGTGATGAGGGTCAAAAGGGAGCAGAGCAGAGGGAGGATGTTAAGAAACTCTGGGGAAGGAAAGACAACCAAACGTTGGCCCCCTCGGACGCCACACCCCGGGGGCGTGGAGGGACGGAAATGGGTACAGTCCTTTCTGGAAACTGGTTGTTCCTCCTGCAGCTGAGCATGTACACACTGTGGTCCAGCAACTCTCACTTCTAGAAATGAGACAGAGAAGGCGCCTACCCGGCAGTGATGTCTATATGTTCACCAGATACGTGCCCTGGAATGCTCACAGCAGCATTGCTCGTTTTATCTTGAAATTACCCAAATGCCCATCAAGAGGAGCGTGAATAAATAAATCATGGTGTATTTATACAGAATACCCTACAGCAACAAGAATGAAGGTGTGACAATTATCCGCAACAACATGGATGACTCCCACAAGTGTAATGGTAAATAAAAGACAGCAGACACAAAAGAATACATACAGTATGATTCCATTTATAGAATATTCAAAACCAGGCAAAAATTAATCTATGTGGTTACAAGTCAAGACAGTGGCTCACCTGGGGGTCTTGGTGATGAGCAGAGGGTTCAAGAGGGCTTCTGCGCGGGTGGGGGGGGTGTCATATTCTGATCTGGGAGCTGGTTAGACAGGTATGTTCACTATGTAAAAACTCATCAAGCCCTGTACTTAGGACGTGTGTGGTTTTCTAAATGTACCATATACAGTAAAAAAGCAGCAGCATTGGAGTGGGTCTGTTCTTTGGACTTCACCGAGATTTGAAGTACTGTGAAATTGCTTTGGTGGCTGGGTTGTGTTTATGTGAGTGTGATACTGTGCTGAGCCAATGCTTTGTGTTCTCTCGACTTCTTGGATGTTCCTTCTGTGCCATCAGGAAGATGGATGTTTCTGAGCTTCCCTTGTGGTTAGTTGGGACCACGTGACTGAGTGCCAGCCAACAGAACGTGGGCAGAAATGGTGAATCCAACTTCCCTTCCTGGCCCCTAAGATCTCCTGCACACACAAAAAGTCTAAAATCTCTGTCCTAAACAGGAGACCGAGACCCTGAACTGCCTAGAACAGAGCCCCCTCCTCATTCCCACCATCCTACTTCCCTACCCGCATTGGACTGTGATCTGAACAAGAAATATATCTCTGTTGTGACATGCAAGGGAGATTCGGGGACTGTTTGTTACAGTTGTTAGCCTAAACAGATACACAATTTGTCTTCCTAAAAGATAACATTTGGGTCCTGGGTTACCAAGTGGAACCTTCTCTTGTCTTGGCAATGGGAATGGAAGTGAACATTCTTCGGGGGAAATACTTATTCCTCCTCCTGGCATCTCCCTAGAGGAGAATTTCCCAGAAGGGAAAAGTAAACAAGAAACTCTTTTCATTTTTCTCCCAAGATGACGACTTATATAATTGGTGAGCATATGAAGGAACTGAGCTCAGCCCTTGTAAAGCCAATCAGGCCTTGGGAGGCCACCTTCTCTGCTCGTCCCCTTGGTCAGCTTGCAGCCCTGGGCTGTCCTGTCCCTGCCTAGCTCTGCCAGGGACCAGGGGACTCTCAAATTCTAGAGTTCTGTTTTAGGACATCCCTAAAGCCATATCTTCCAGTCCAGCTTTTCTCAATAATGAAACTAACATTTTCATCTCTAGTAACTGTGACTATCTCTGTCATTCCAAACTGAGAAAGAAAATGGGGAGAGTGGTTTATTGGTTCCTAAAAAAATAATAACGAAGACTAGGAAAGGAGCTGTTCTCTGTAGCCATGGTCCAAAAATCAGACCAACTTAGAAAAACAATTTTTAACAAAAGAAGTCAGCAAAATTTCAAGGGATTTTGTTTTTTAATAAGAGCAAAAAGGGACTGAAATAGGGGGCAAACTTGAGACAGCACTAGCTGTGAACCCTTCTCTTCCTTCCCAGTTTAGATCAGCTTCACTTTTGTCTTTTACATATCAAGATTTGAGATTTCATTAAAGCAGAGTCCATGCTTAGACATCATTGGAAAAAAGATTTCTGATTTAGATCATCTTTTAGGGACCCCCTAGCCTAAAGGATCTTTGAGCTTATGTAAAAAAATCCAAAAATTGCATTTTTGTAATGTCTTGCCAATGATTGTGGCCTACAACAAAAATAGACACTGGGATGCAGAGAGAAACCTTGAAGTTGGCTTCTAGACAAGTTAAAGCTCTCTCAGGAAGTAAAGAGATGCATCCAGGTGACCTTAGCTGGTGGGACATTGGTGGTCAACCTTTCTGTCTTGGGCAGAGTTTGACTGGCTCACTTGCAGGGGTGAAATATAATTTCCAAAACCCCTTGATAGGTCAGAGACTGTCAAGAGTGTCCCGGGTGTGAAAGGCAAAAAGAGGCAAACTGCACTTAAGGGATGGAGAGGAGAGCGGGCAGATGACTACAGCACTTGAAGGGGGTGCATTAGTTTCCTAGAGCTGCTGTAGCAAAGCACCACAAACTTGATAGTGTCAAACAACAGAAATTTGCTTTCTCACAGTTCAGGAGGCCAGAAGTCCAAAATCAAGGTGTCAGCAGGACTACTCTTACTCCAAAAGCTCTAGGAGATTCTGTTCCTTGCCTCTTCCAGCTTCTGGTAGCTTCAGGTGCTCCTTGGCTTGTGGCCGCATTACGCCAATTTCTGCCTCTGTCCTCATATCACCACCTCCTCTGTGTGTTTCTGTCATCTTCTCTTCTGTATGTTAAATATCCCCTGTGTGTCTCTTACGGGCTGCTTGGCATGGGATTCAGGGCCCATCCAGATAATCCAGGATGATTGCCTCATCTCAAGATCCTTAACTTAATTACGTTTGCAAAGACCCTTTTTCCAAATAAGGTCACATTCATAGAGCCTGGGAATTAGTCCATGGACATATCTTTTTAGGACCACCATTCAATGCACTACAGGGATCACATCAGAATCTTGGGGAGAACATAGATAATGAAACGATCTTCAATTTTTAGCAGCAGAACTCCCCTGCTTCACTGACCACGAGTCTTTGTATCTGTTGAACAGCTTTAATAAGCCTCTCTAAGGTGAGTAGGTCTGATTAACTGCAAGGCTTTTATTTTTGCTGGGGAAAGGGTTTGGGAGCCAGAGCTAAATTGACCAAGACATTAGAAGGGACTGGAAAAGCCACATGGGGAAAGATGAAGAGACAGGCAGGGAGCCAGGGGACAGCTGCAGGGAATTTAGGTTATGAAATGGAGTCAGTCCTTCAACAAATATTTACCTCAAGAAGCCTACGCATGCCAAGCTTTGCACAAGGTACTGGGGGTGTGACGGTGAACAGAGACACACAGTCCTGCTTTCAAGAAGTGTGGGGAGTCAGTTTGCTTAGATGTTCAGTGCCAACCCTCTCCCCCCAAAAATCTTCAGCGAAATCTACACTGCTTGCTGACGCTCTGTAGATGAGCTTGAGGGAGGAGATGGCAGGAGATACTGTCTGGTCCCTGGTTGGAATGAGGCAAAGCCAGAGGCCCCTCCAGCAGGTCCCATATGCGGTGCACATGCTCCAGGGGGCCAGCCGGGCCTTCCCAGGCATCCAATCTCCTTCCCCCTTCTTAGGAAGTGACAGCACTTTGATTTGCTTTCGGAAAATTACCTCTTCCCTGTTACAGGGAGTCTTAATTGGGCTGCCAGTCAAATGTTTTTCCCTGAATTCCTGGCAACAGGAGAGGCACAAGGTCCAAGCTAGGCCAATGAGACTCAGAAGTTCAATCATGAAGGGAGAGATGCTAGCACAGAAGAAATAGTGGCGCTGATTCAGCTCCACAGACGTGTGAAGATCAGTTCCTGCCCCCTGGATCCCTGATACCCTCTCCACATCCGGTTTCTCAGCAGACCCTTGGTATCTGTGAGATAGTCTACACCCTTCCAATAAATTCTTTTGCTTAAGTTAACCAGAGTCCTTTTTTGGGTACCTGAAATCAAAGAACCCTAACTGCTGGAAAGGATCATGAAAAGTCCCAGTCCCTCCTCCCCAGCAAGAGGGCACCTCCCGGGGACGCAGGCCTGGCTGTGGGGACAGATGCATCTGACCTCCTAAGTGCCAGGCTTACTACTTCTACATCAAGACAGTTTCAATCAAAATCCAAAGCCCCCTTAAGCTAACAGTGACTGCCCTTAATTAACAAGGACACTCAGGGAATCAGCGCCAGCTCTCAGGAAAAGGCCTATCCACTGACAGGAGAGAGAGAGGGATCGAGTTCATCTGGGTCAGGTTAAGGCTTCAAACAACAAATCGTGCTTTGTAAACATTTCCGAAGTGATCCTTAAGCTTTGCGCCTAAATGCAATTCCTCACTCCCCGTGGGTCTCTCTGGCCCCGATGCCACAGCAGGGGTTTCTTCTTTTCCCTAAACGCAGATGCATTTGCACAGGCCACAGGGGGATTCCTCAAGGGACAGAAAGCTAAATTTATACCTTCAATTAATCTTCCCAAGTCTTCTTGCTTGCCTTCAATCTATACTGAGCCTCCTTTTGCCCGAATCACCCCAAATGCACATACCCAATAGCAGACAATCAGACAATTATAAATAGAAGCTATCAGCTGCCTTTAAAAAAAAAAAAGTATCTCAATTTTCAATCCTTTTTCCCCAATATCTCCAACCTCCTCTAATACTCTTCCAAAGGGCTGATTCCCCTATGTGAACCACCCCCCACCCAAAAAGAATCTTTTAAGGCTCCTAAGAGACCAGGCCATTAGCTCTCTCCCTAAATAGGCAAAATCCCTCCCCAGTGTAGTATTCAGTCCAAATTTCAGTTCAGTGCCTCCAACACACGAGCACCCGTATGTGGCAGGCACTGTGCTATGTACTGGGAATACGGCCTTGAACAAGAATGCAGTCACGGTCCCCAGGATGCTGAGAGACCACAGGAGACAGATGCTTAGCAAGCGATTATAGGTGGATGAGCCTCTTCAGAGATCAGGGTACCAGCAGACCATACAGGGAGACCTTCTACCTCACCTACAAATCAAGATAGGCCTCTCCTTGATGAAATGATGCTGACGCTGGGGGACCTGGAGCAAGGTGACAGAGCAGGCAACTGGAATCAAGAGAACTGTTTCTCTTTCACTGGGGCCTTCTGCAAAGCTGTCCCCAATTCAGGAATAGATGATGTTCTAAAAGTTTGTGTTCAGGTTCATAGGTTTAGAGCTCATAATTTATTTTTCCACAGAAATACACTTACAAATGTGGCTAGGTTTCCAGGCCGGTCCACCAGCATCCAGTTACCTTGTCATGTGCTGCACCACATACAGCATTTTAACCAGGCTTGTTTCTATGGGAAACTTATGTCGAGTCGTGATGTCCATTGGAAACCGTACTCAGAAGCCCTCCTCTCCCTCACTAAACCCCAGCAGTTTCCTCAAGGAGGTCTCTCCAATCCAGCCCCCAGGTCGCAATCCCACTGCCTTGGGTCAGGCCAATCTCATATCTACCCATAACCTGGTATTAGCACCACAGCAACCAACTCAAAACTCAGTTATCTGCTAAATAAAGAAGTTGTGCTATATTTATACAATGGAGTACTACTCAGCCATAAAAAGAGTAAAATAATGCCAATTGCAGCAACATGGATAGACCTGGAGATCGTCATTCTGAGTAAGCCAGAAAGAGAAATACCAGATGATATCACTCATACATGGAATCTAAAAAAAGACAAGACATGAATGAATTTATCCACAAAACAGAAATAGACTCACATGGTAAACAAACTTATGGTTACTGGGGGTAAAGGGAGTGGGAAGGGATAAATTGAGAGTTCAAGATTTGCAAATACTAACTACTATATATAAAATAGGTAAACAAGTTTCTCCTGTATAGCATAGGGAACTACATTCTGTATCTTGTAGTAACCTATAATGAAAGAGTATGAAAACAAAATGTGTATGTACATGTATAACTGAAACATTACGTTGTACACTAGAAATTGACACATTTTAGACTGACTATACTTCAGTTGAAGAAGCAAAAAACCCAGTCATCTTATCTTCAATTGCTCCTCTCTCCAGCTCTCCCCAACTCCTGAAGCTTCAGCCAGTTCCTTTTTAAGGAACAAATGTGAAAATCTTTTAACGGTTTCCATTGTCCATTTGTTCTCCATCTTAGTCTGGAATTTCCCACCAGTCTTTTAAGACCTAGCCCTCTGCCCAATACAATTTTTTACTTATTTCTATTCTAGTAGCTTTTCAAGTTGATTACAATTTGTGTCCATCTACTCAACAAATACGTGAGTACCCACCATGTGCCAGGCTGTCTGCCTCAGTGGAGAGAACACACTGTGAAGACAGAAATCTGCTCCTACTTGCATCCACCCTGTCACTACTCAATAGACATTATATTATTACACTACATTATTTTATCTTTTTTTTCCTTCTTAGGCTACAAAGCAATTAGGGTTAGACTAGGGATGATAGCTAATTTATACCTTCAACTAATGTTCCTAAATGTTTTGGCCTATCTTCAGCCTGGCAAGAAAAAAAAGTCTTTTTTTGCCACTTAATGGCTAGATTCTGAACATTGGCTCTCCCAATTGCAAAGCAGCAGCAAGGTCTTAACTTAACTCAGAGTTGAGTTCATATCTTATCTTTGGTAACTTCCACCTGCTTGAAGTGACCTCATTTTCCTGAAGTTTCCTTACTTGGGAAATGGATAATACTTCACAAGTGGGCTTCAACGCTGATTCCCAAACCCAGCTGAATAGCAGAATCACTGGGAACTTTAAAAAGATGCAGAATGAGGACAAAGCAAGAAACACATTTTTCAAAACTTCCAAGTGATTCTCATGTATAGCCAGACTGGAAACCAGAGATTGGAGACGTAAATTATTCATGAAGTACATCAATGCTCAACACCCAGTTGTGCTGTAGAAAATGGGGTTCTACCCTAAGGAACGGAGGTTAGAAGACGAGGGGAGCGTATGGCAAAACATTCTGGGCGTAAACCATCCACGGAAGGGCTTACATGACGTGATGCTCCCCGCCCCATCTGCATCACCAGAGCAGCTCTGGACCACACACAAAACTGCCAGGAGGCGCATGTTCTCTCAGCCCAGCTTTTCAAGACAGTAACAGGAATAAATTTTTCCAAAGGTTAAGCTTCAAACCTAAATAGTTTGAACCTAAAGGTTTGAATCTAATAGGACGTCAGAAAGAGTTGGCCACAAATGAAGCAGCTGGCAGCTGCCACATCACTTCTTACATCAGTGTTACTCAAAAGGTAGCTTAGAACACAAGGCTATTGGCAACGTGCTGTCCTCCCAAAGCAGCAGGGTTGGTCCTACTTTTTCGGGATTTCCCTCAGTACCAGAGGAGGAGTGCACAGCCCTGCTCCTTCACATCGCCCATCTTGTGGTGAAGGATGAGGACCTGCCTCAGGCCTGGGGTAGACTTGGATGGTGGAGGAATGTCATGGCATCTGCCTTCCATGGTCGGTGGGTTCTTTTACAGAAAGGGGATGATTTCCTCCTAATTCTGGAGGGTGCCAGGACTCAGAGCCATGGATGGAGGCCACGGAAATGCTATAAAGCATATTACAATCAGATATAACCCTTAACCCAATGTGCTGAAGCATCTTGCTTCACTGTAATGAAAACCCAGAAACCCCGCTTCCACAAATGAATCCTACAGATATTTTCCAACACGTGAACAGAAGTAGGTACAAAAATGTTCGCTGCTGTCTCACTCTAATAGTAACACACACTGGACACTCCCTCAGTGCCCAAGAGACAACTGGCTACAGAAATGACATCATAGCTAAAAAAGGCAGCGGAGTAGGGATACGGACACTTAAGACAGACAACCATCAAGTTGTACATTTTAATTTACAATTTTTACCAATAAAAAGGATTAATTACAAAAAGGGGATTTCTCTATACAAAATAAGGAATTTTTTTGCATTCATAGAGAGAACTTGCTGTCACATCTCGCCTTGCCAAATCAAATCTCAAATAGCTTGCTTAGCTAAAATTATTCCCAAAAGGTAGGTAATCCAGACAAAATTAATAAAATTATCAGCTTCCTAAATGTGTTTAAGAATTTAATGAACATCTCGCCTGGAACTGAAGCATTCTACAGAACACTTGTAACCTTTAGAACGATGACTGCTCTCAGGCAGTTGAGTTGCTAAGGGGGCGTCTAAGAACGCCGAGCTCACTTACCATGAGAATCTTCTTACAGACATGCGCCTCCTCTCCAGCACGGTGCCTGCAACTGCGACGTAACAGGAAGAAGGGCTTCTAAAATTTTACAAGTGAATTTTATTGGGGCCACAGGTCAACAGCAGAACATGTGACAGTGAGCGTTCAGATTCTCCACACCTCCTATTTTATCATATAAATTAAATATGAACAAGCACACACACACACACACACACTTCAGATGTGAGGAGCTCTTTTCAAATCCCTACTTCCTAGTATCACACACAACCCTGCTTCGGCGTGGGGCAGAGTCACACTGTTAGCGCACAGTGCTTCCTGCACAGAACTCCTGGTCAAAATGTTCAAAGCCTTTTCTAGTTGACTAACGTGGTGGCCACTCAACGCTGCTCCTAGCAGTCTGCTGTCAGAATATAAACATAGAATCAGAAACCGTGGGAAGCATTGCAGCCTTCAAAAAACTATTTGGTGACAAGCCTAGCTCTGATGGAAGAAGTCCACCTATAAAAAAAGAGTTGCGCGTACTGAGGCTGGTCTGATGTACCTTGATGACTCAAAATAAAAAAGACCCTCAAACACAAGATGCTTCTAAAGCCATTGCAACCTCAAATTCACTTAAATGTGCTTATAATAGCTCCTAAAATTAAATCTACATACAGAGGAGCTGCACCTTCCCCACAACTAACTCAAGCACATAGACACTGCTGGGGGCACTCGGTTTGCAATAAAATGACAACTTAAATAGGGTTTAAGGTTCTCCCCTCCACTCCACGTAGTAAACATATATCCAGAATGAGCATGAAGTAGAATCAACGCCCAGGTGCCTCTCAAAGAGAGCCTCTCCCTGGGGCCAATGTGATTTGGAACTTACTAGCACAATACAAATCTACTACTCTGGGTACACACAGAGCCAGTATGCCTGACACGAGACACTAAGGGATCAGACCCACCATGGTTTAAGCCCAGCCCCTGTGTAAGATGCAGCTCCACTACATTTTTGATCACTAAGACAAAAACATGCCCAGCAACAATCCTCAGGCTTCATAATATCAATCTGGTCCTCACTGCCTCAGCAGTGCTTTTTTTTCCCTTCCTATCTAAACAGCTGAAGAGGTGGCAAATGGTGGCAAGTGCTATCAGGTCACAGCAACTCCAAAAGCTGAGAAGGCTCTTCCTCTGCGCTCCGCCTTCTCCCCTATGGTTACCGTTCTGCCGCTGGAAGATGGTGTGAGCGGGTTCTTCGTGGCCAAGCCTTGGCAAAAGTCAATAAATAAAAAGAGCTTGTCAAAGGCAGAATTGTTTTATGGGCAATCCCTCTGGCTGAGAATGTGGGGGTGGGGAAAAGTAGGAGGGAGGTGTGTGCACAAGAAAGAGGTCAGAGTCCCTTTGACAAGGGTTTGGTGACCCAACCCCAGATGCCCAGCTTGGTGCCAGCAGAGCGGCACCTGCCGAAGCCCATTACTCAGCTGGAAAAGGAAGAGAAGACACCAGAGAAGACGGTCAGTTCTGCAGTTTACACAGTTGATATTTGTTCTTCTTAGCAGTAAGGACTTGAATGAGAATCATGAAACTTGAGGAACACTTATATTTTTTTTTCTTCAGGTTTTAAAAAAATTGTTGTCTTGTACTGAAAGACTACATTCAGTGTGGGTCAGGTCCAACAGCGTTAGCTGAACTCGGTGATAGGGTCACCCAGCACTGGGAGGAAACTTCATCTGAGTGGAGAGGCTGGTGGGCAGGCCAGAGGCCACTCCTTCACTGGTCCCCAAGTCGAAAGCCCTGTCCCCAGTTGTGTCTCCCGCCTCCACCGTTCTGATCGGCGGCTCGCCTCATGCTAGCAGGGGGCACGCCGAACCCTGACACCCCTCCTCTCCTGCTGGGCAGCCAGCGGTACCTGGAGCAGAGACGGGAAGGAACAAAGGGAGAGAAGACCACAGAGTCACTTCCACGCAGTTATCCATCCCTTCTCCCTTTCCTGGTGCTAACCCGGCATGTCACCTCCCAATTATATTAGTCCGTGGCCATGGAAAGGCTGAGGATGATGTCTTATTTAACTCTGCCTTTTTTTTTCCTTTCTAATAATTTTGCACTGCAATTTATTTATTTTTAAGGGCGGTACTGGGGATTGAGCCCAGGACCGCGTGTGTGCTCAGCATGCGCTCCACCACTGAGCTCTACCCCCCCCCCCAATTCTGCCTTTCCAGCACTTAGCTCAGTGCTTGACCACAGAGGGGACTCACTTTTTATGTTTTTTTCCATTTATTAAGCTTTCAAGCTAACTTCACACTCTTTTTTTTTATTATAAAAGCAATTCATGCAGAACAGTTTGGAAAGAGAAATATTACACCCACAAGCCCAACAACAACAACAAAAAGCATCTATATAGCATTTTTGTTTATGTAAATATGGACTGAATTGGCTTAAAGGATGCAAAATAAATTCAGTTCCAAAGGACAAATACACAGCCAGAGTGTTTGAGCACCGCCCTCCGCGATGCAACTGGGTTCTTCAGTGCCCATCAAGGGACACTAGAAATGGTGACTTTATGTCTTGGAGTTTGGGCATGTTTTAAAGCTTATTCATAGTCTGCCCTCCAACTGCATTCGTTCCATCTCATAGACGGTGGGAAAGCTGAGGCCCCAAAAGGTGAGCTGACTTCTCATCTTACAAATGAATAAATTAAGAGTCACAGAACAGAGGAGAGGGTATATAGGTCAGTGGTACAGTGTGAGCCTAGCATGCACAAGGTCCTTCCTGGGTTCATTCCCTAGTACTTCCACTACAAATAAATTTTTAAAAAAACTAATTACCTCCCCTCCCCGAAAAAAACAAAAAAAATGATTAAAAAAAAAAGTCACAGAACAGCTAAGAATACCTAAACCCAGATCTCTAAGTTCTCAAGAGTTTCTCCAACTATTTCCCTTCCCTGACTATCAGTAAATTGAGAATGTATTTTAACCTATTCTATTTATCAGATCCTGATGTTTAAGATTTTGCTTGAATGCAGAGATCACAATCTGATACCCCTGTTTAAACCCCTCATACTAAGAGCAAACCACGACGGGTGACTGGCCTGCAGCAAAAAGCCTGCAGAGCTCAACTGTATCACAAAGGGTTTCCCTTACACCAGGCGCTGCATGTTTACAAATGCGTCTCGTCTGCACAACAGCCCGATGAGGGAGGCACGACCATTACCCCATTTTATAAACAGGAAAACTGAGGCAAAATTGAGTCAAGCTCTTCTAAAGAGACGGGCAGGATTCAAACCCAAGCAGCCGGGCTCTGGGGCCTGTACCCTGCACCACTTCCTGCACCTCATACTTCCGCAGGGACACAAAGAGCAAGACTCAGGTGACAGCAGTCAGTGACTGGAGTCCTCGTGTGTCTACGTCACCCCTGTGAGCTGCACACTCCCTCCCCAAAAAGACAATAAACACCTTTTAAACAGAAAAATCACTGAGCACAGAAGAGAAGAGGATTTGTCTACTCTTCTAAACAGAATGCAGAATAGTGATAGAGCTTACAATTCTGTAACTCACATCTTCCCTTTCAAACAAATACAGTTTTATCATTAAACCAACATGTATTTCCAAGCGCTGATTTCTCAACATTCATGACGTTCTGGCACAATAACATTCCTCCGAAGTATATAATAAATCAGAAGACTTAAAAAAGGCAACACCAGGGCTGTCACGCTTTGCTTCTGACTATGAGACAATATGGAAGCCATCTCCACGGCTTAAACAGATAGTGAAATTAAATGCAAGTAATTAGTATAAAAAGATACCCAATTATACATAATCAACAAAGATTTATGGTAATTTCAGAGCAGTTACTGTTTTTGCAAGGAGCTACACTTTGTCATCTGATCTTTATGCAAAATTTCACAGAAGGGCTTCTACCAACAGAGAAAGCTTAAGTGGAAGGCGGGCTCCTGTGCTGTGGACTTTGCACTAGAACCTCACGCACTTTGTTGCCCACAATTGAGCAATCTCTCCAAGCCATTAAAGTCAGAATATGGCCATTTAAGGTAAAATAACTGTTGGCTGCCCCCCGAAGCAACAAGTATTTTTTTTAATTGATGCATCTGCCATTCAACTTGATAAACCTAGATCAAAAATCCAAACCTGCTGTTACTGTATCCTCTGATAATTAGAAAGCAGATTGGTCATTTGTTTTTTTCTAGCCTGAAGGCAATTCAAGGCTCAGAAGAGAAACAAGTTTCTTTTTATGCTCTTAATGGGAAAAAAAAATGCTGTACTTCTGTTTGTACATTTCATAATAAAAGTCTTTCCAAAACCTTCCTCTAACCTATAAAAGTGGGGTGTAGGGGGAGAGGGGTGCCTACTCAGGTTGTACTTCCCTCACTGACCCCTTGGAAGAGTGATAAACTGCAAACCATTAAAATCGAGCAAGATGTGAAAATTGTTTTTTTGCTTTTTTTTTTTTTTTCCAAGCTTTGAAACACAAGCCATTATTGCATATGCTCCACTGGAGATTAGGCGTGATTGTCAGCCCGGCTGTGACACCCAGATGGTGATTTCACTGGTCCTCCTTCAACAGCCTTTTGCTTCTCTGACAGAATGGTCACACAGTTACATGCTTCAGTGTGTCAGCATCTCTTCAGGCTTGGCAAACCCCCCCCCCCCCACACACACACACACTGCAGGAGCAAGGCCAAGAGCATGTCTCTGCTGAGAGCCCAACACTGTGGTGCCGGCCTAGCCCCGCAGGCCAGTGAGTGAGACAGGGCCTCCTCCACATCACAGACCCGCAGACTGAAGCCTGGACGTTTTATCAGGTCACTTTCCCAATATCAAAACTGGTAAATGCAGAGAATGGGGTTCCAAGTCAAGTCAACCTCAAAATCAGCCTCAAAACCTAAGCTGTGCCCTTGGCCCCCTCACTGTAGTAAATCCACCAAGCACACCCTCCTGGGGCAGGACTGTACAAACCCCAGTCTCCCATGTTAACACTGAGAAGCCCTTTAACTATTCTAGCCTATGATACTGAATATAAAAAAGTTTAAATTGCTAACCAATGAGCCTGCCTACCCCCTTATCCCCTTCCTCTGCCAAAATCTTGGGAAAACTGCTAATTCTGTTACCCTGGCCCCAGCTGCACACACAGGGGCCACACACAGGTGCCCCGCCCACTGAATCCAGGCTCAGGGGCCCCCAACTATGAGGGCCGCAGGAGACCTGGCTTCCTGTGACTGCGACCAGGGCAAGCCACTTGTTGAGTCACATTTCTCCATCAGACAGAGAGGGAAATCCCACCCCTCCAGGAGTTTTCACCAGGATGCAGAGGGACACGGGCAGTAAAATGATTATCAAATGAGATGGGGAAGAAACACTTACAAAAACTGAGGTGTGGATAGAAAATTCCTTCCTCCCAAGTCCATCGGGTATCTGAACATGAGGAAGAAATAAAGATGTCCAACAAGATTTCCAATTAGCTCATTGATGACCCTGCAAAAACAGAGAGCCAAATGAGTCTAAAAACATTCAAGCAGCAAAGTGAGGCTCAGTGAGTTTTCACTACCAGCACAGGGAAGAAGCCGTGGTGGCAGCCTGTTTCTGGTCCCTGGGCGTCTGTGACAGCTCGACAATGAGCCCCTGTATCGTCTGAGTGGCAAATGCATTCTGAGTGAGAAGGGAAATCGGTCCGGCTGGACCAGCGGGTCTGTGCTCTTCAAGGTCAGCTGCTCCGCTGACATCTCTTTCAAGCCCCCGCCCATCCTCGAAATACTGTTTCTGCTACTTCCTGTCTCAAGAGTTAGGGGAAGTCGCCGAGCAAGCTTCTGAATGCTTTCAGTCATGAATACCATAAAACCTGGCAAACTGGAAAGCAAGCAAGACAGAAACACGGCAGCAAGGAAAGCAGGGACGCTACATGTCTGCCCCCGTTCCTGGAGCCCTGATCACTTCTCCTTCACCTCGTGTGCCCGACTATAAGACAGCCCCGCGATCACTTCGGAAAGCTGACCTTCACCTTGCAGTCCTAAAGGAAGCCCCGCCCTTCTTCAGTTTTCCCACGGCTGACATACAGGCCACCTGGAGGTTTTACAGACCCACTCTTACTGCGACCTAAACTTCTCTGTCTTTGCCTGCAGCCTGATTCCTGTTAGGACAATCCAACATCTCCAGTGACTCCCGCACACTGCCCTTCTGGGCGGTGGGCAGTTGCACCAAGCCCAGAAGCTGCTCTGCTCTAAGCAGAGTCTGTCTGCTCGAGTAACGTCCTTCTTCTACAGACGTGCAGGAGAAGTCAGGGCCACACAGAGCAAAGACGTCACAGGCATAGTAAGAACTAGGACTATTAAAATCTATTTAAAAACATTAAAAGTATTTTGCAGTGTAAGAAACAAGGAGTTCTGAGAACAGTTGCATCTTGAAAATCCTCCTTCTTGAACAGAGGCACTCAAGGTTTTCCAGAGTCTCGAGTCTAATTCCAGACTAGATATTTGATCCCATTTGGCCAAAACTTCTGTACTATCGAACCACTGACAAAACTACTTCCCAGTTGAGAATGTGTGCATTTCTGTGACTGGTGAGCAGTTTCCAAGGCATTCTAAAAAAGCCTTTAAGAATAAAATCGTAATTTTATGCACAGAGCAGTCGACTCAGACACAAATTAGGTTTCCTTGCTCAATCTGGATGGTGAATCCAGAAATCAGTATTCAAAAACACTTATATGGAAGCATACTATAACAGTAAACTAACAACAACATTCAGTGCTAATGTGCTTAAAGCCTTGCAATTTTAATCAATTACATCAAAATGAAATTAATTCAAAAGTATAAGGCTGCAAACATCAACACTGAGATTCTTCCACATTTTATAAAGATTAGACGAAGGAAGATGAAGAATAATAGATGTCTTCCAAGGATTAGTTTGCAATTAAATAAATCTAATATGACTTACGAGCCTCCGATGATATAGTTGAATCCAAGAATAACCCAAGGTAAATAACAGGCCTAGAAAAGAATATACACACACACGTGAAAAACTACGCCTAAAGAGGATACAGCTGCTGGGGGCTAGGATGGGTAAGGACATACTGACAAGGGCTTTTATAAACCCTTCGGAAAGTCACTGCAAAAATTCCTTAGATCAATCTAGCGTCATTCCTGTTGCACTTGAAACTTCCCACCTAAAATTGTACTTATCCCTATATTAGTAACTGGAGACAAGAGGACCTTGCCCATAGGTTTCAGATGCAATACATGCCCTGCTGAATTAATATTAACAGCTTTAGAAAGTCAATGAGCATCCTATGAACACTAATAAAAACAGTCCATAATAGATTTACTAAGACTCCAGCCAGCAAATTGCTACCAATAAACTACAAAATGCCCCTTTCTGTTAGGTTCTCCTTTTACATATCTCACAAAATTACTGTGAATTTTGGTCACATTACACATCGATATCTTGAACTAATACTCCCCAAATAAGACAGCTCTCCAGATGAATTCAACATTTGAGCCCCTGTGAAAAATTAATCAACAGGGACCTCAGTTAAGGAGCACTAGGAGACCAGAAGGGGGAGCTCGTACGCCCCATTCCAACCACAGAGCCCGACAGGAAGACAAACTTCTTTCCTTGCAAGGACTGAGCCAATGAAAAGCTTTGTTTACCATCGCCCTCCTAACTTCCTTTTCCTTTCTCTAGAAAAGCGCTCTCCTTCCCTGGGCATGTGGGGACCCGCATGTGGCTCGCCAGGGTTGCAGACCCCAAAATGTAATATTCCACAGATCCCAAATAAACCTGTCTTTGCTGGAGAAATATCTGGCAGCCTATTTAGTTCAGGTCAACCCCCCTTATCAGATTCAAGATACCATACTAAGAACTAAGGGAGTTGCAAAAACATCACAAACCAGTAAAGAAAGGGTTATACGTCAGAGACTTGAAGGCAGAACGTGGTAAGTACTATAAAGAGGAACACAAAGTATTGCAGAAGCTGGACTCATTCCAGGCAGGAGAGGCAGGAACTATGTTCAGTTCCAACTCAAATTAAGAACGAGTAGAATTTACGTAAGGAAGAAAATCAAAAGATGCTACAGGTGGGAAAC
Source organism: Camelus bactrianus (assembly GCF_048773025.1). Taxonomy (NCBI): domain Eukaryota; kingdom Metazoa; phylum Chordata; class Mammalia; order Artiodactyla; family Camelidae; genus Camelus; species Camelus bactrianus. The sequence continues at coordinate 25,201,025 of NC_133563.1, forward strand.
TGTGAGAGAAGGCACAAAGGGAAGTGTATGGGGGCGAAAAACAACCTGCTGTTCGCTAAAGTGTAAAATACACAACAGGGAGAGATAAGAACAGATTTGAAAAGAGAGGGTTCTACATGAGTATCCTTCCCTCCCTCCCTCTACCACACACACATACATGAGATCACTCAGGGACACAGGCCTGAGGGGCCTGAGGTCCAGAGGGGGTGAGAAGTAATGGTCAGCAAAGGATTCTGGGTTGACTAAAGAAAGACAGGGTGACAGAGGACAGACAAGGGGCTGGCCTATGGTATACTGCTCTGCAGTGACCTCTTCTGGACATGTCAGAAAGTACATCTCTGGGCTGAAGGGAGGGACTCGTGCAAAGACAAATGAAAAGGAAATTTTGCCAACTAGGTTAAAGTACCTTAAATCGTGTTCCAAACCAAAATGATACAATCATGTCTCTGTTCAGCTGGGCCCAGACATAAAGTACTGACATGATCAAAGGGATCATCAGCAACTGCAAAAGAAGTCAACACGTAAAGATGAGGCTCAAGAGGCATTTGAAACAGAGGCTTAGCGTGAATTTACTTTTTTTTTTAACCTCTCTCCTCCAAATAAATTCTCACATAGTTACTCAAAAAGCAGAAAAAAATTCAACTCATCAGAATTAAAAATTGGTCCTTTTACTTAATTAATTCTGCCATGCACACTTTAAAATCCTCTAATAAAAGACAACACAGTATTTTGAGTGGATTCAGAAATACCAGGGTATTCTCCATTACTTAAAAAAAAGCAGGCAATAAAACTCAATGTATACTCTCGATTTTAAAAAATACATATCTACATACCTGCATAGAAAATACTGGATAACCATCATTCTCAACATTCAAACATAATAAAGAAGCCAGAAATGAGCAAGAAAAGTAATGATTCACATAACTCACGTAAGATCGTCAAAATGCCGTACGAACTAGCCACGTAGTTACTGCAATTTTAACATCTGTCAAAGGCCATTAATAGTCAATATGAAACATATAATAGGGCAAATGGTTTCAAGGGACACTTACCTGCATATCCATCGCTAAGCCAGTTATCTTGGTTTGTAAAGTTAAAGATCAGATACGAATAAAGCATTCTGCCCCTAGTAAAAGTTTGTTTCATTCCAGTTTTTTGAAGGAAAACATTTTTCTACAGTTCAGGTTGCTTAAAACATCCCAGAACACAAGGGTGTCTAATATTCTTCATTATGAAGATGCCAGGAGACTACTTGATGACAAGGAAACGGTAGGAATTAACTGCTTTATTAACCATCCGGTCGCCCGTGCCCTCGGTACCTTGCCACTGCATCTGAGCATTTCTCTTTCAATGGCAAGATGGAGGAGGTGCCTGTGCCCTCTGAAACAAATAATGCTTCTCCTCACATTCAGGGGTCCACAGTATGGGTGAAGTCCAAAACAATTTATTTTCTTTCCTAAAGGAGGGGAAAGGGCATTCGAACTGTCACATTTTTCTGGCTCTCGGCCAAGTTTGAATGGAAGCTAAGTCCCAAACAATTTTGAGCTCACCCACTGTGCACAGGGCGTGAGCCACCAAGCCCCTTCTGCTGCTCTGCAGAGGTCCACAGCCGGAAGCCTGCTGGCAACTGCGGTCGATGCACAGCAAGCAGAGAGACATGCTCTGCCCTTCCCCCTGAGCCGGGTACTTCCAGAGGGACTGAATTACGGTTTAGGACCTTGAGACAAAGACAGCAATAAAGTCAGAAAAGGCTGCTGGCTTTAAATTAATTTTCTGATAAGGACCGAGGCTTTCAAAAGCTGTCTCATGGCACGGAATCTCTCTGTGCTGTGCTTAACAAGCTGTCACATACGAGAACACAGAGAACTGGGAACAAGATGAGGAACAGTAATAAAATTCAACCAAATGTGGAAAAATCCCACAAAGGCAATGGGAAGAGAATGCGTTACGCAGGGGCCCTGTGATTTATTACCACTTTTGAAAAGAAGTTTTAACAATTCTTAATTATTAACTACAGTAAACAAAGATGCAAACACTATCATATGAAAATGTTACAGATTACTGTCTATTTCCCCAAATCTGAGGAAAAAAAAAACAACTGGTTATTTCTGACCCAAAATAACAGACTGAAGGATACCACGATGCAGATCCAGTTAAAGAGGAGCATGAATAAATAGTCTGCCGGCCTCCCATCGAAAGCTCCTGGAAACAAAAATAAGCCAAATGTCACAGTTCAGAATTTCAGAACAAAGGAACTGCTGTGTTGAGAAATACTTCAAAAAATTAGAGAGAAAGCAAAAATAAGAATATCTTAAAACCACTCCTCTGAGGTAAGAGAAAAGGGAAAAATATCTAAAACCATGTCCGCAATAAAGCCCTGAACTAAAGTCACCTGAGTCTCATGGCTAATCTGAATTCCAGTATGTAAAATGCTTGACCACCACGAGCTCAGAGACCCCAAAGGGAGGACAGTCAGGTCCACAGCTACTGAGACCCCAACCCCTGGAGCCCCTCACAGCCCACTGGCCTCTCCTTCACGGCGCTCACCACGAGAGGAGCTGGTGGCTCATCTGGGATTACCTGGGCATCCCTACTCCCTGCACTGGACCATGAACCCTGTCAGGGGACCAGTCACGTGTGTTTTGTCTACCTTTGTGTCTGCTCCACATGGCTCTGCTGGGAGATGCTTACTATTGTTATTATTGGAGACACGCACACACGCGAGTGCACGCACACACACACACAACCATTTGTCTGCCGCTGGACTTATAGAGAAGATTCCATCTCCATCTTCCTGAAGCTCACATTCTCACAAAGGAAAACAGTGATGGAGGGAACAGCCAAATCTTTCCATAGCCTTGACTCTGACTCCTACTACACCTGTGAGGGACAATGGAAAGACCTACACCCCCTTTTGACAGATGAGGAAACAAAGCTATAGGACCAAAGTCACATGGCTGCTTACAAGCAGAGGGAAGTCTCATTACTAGTTCAGTGTTCTTGTCGCTACACCATATGCTGGACTCCGTCTTATTCGAGGGCAGATAATTAATTATCAGCCCAGCTCTTCCTTCTAAGGATGACCCCAAGCCTCCAGCAGGAAGACTAGAAGAGGGGCAGAGAAAAGATACAAATGATGTATGGTCCCCCTGTCTCAGTTACTTTCCCTCCCCTCCAAACCCCATCACAAACACAGGGCGTATAGTTCATTTTTTAAAAATAATCCTAGTAAGTATCAGAAAGGCAGAAAAGAAAATCTATCTAAAAGAAAACAGGTTTCCAGCAAAAGTCTCTCCTCCTTTCCTTATTCCTCCTCCCCTCTCTCTGCCCCAAGACCCTCAAAGGCACACTTTAGCCACAGTACTAAGGATACTGAATGGAAGGGGATCACTATGATGTATCGGAGCTGAGATTCTAACAAAATATCTGAATTTCAATAATACTTGTGCTTCTTATGATGTGGCTTTGGCTTTGTGATTTCTAAGGACTCTTTAGATTGAGTCCTTAAAATACTGTAATTATGTAAACTACAGTACTATATTATTTGGCAAGCTTGCAACCGGGAATTTACAAATTAACTGGTCTCAAATTGCAGTCTTCCAGTTCACATCAGAATCCTTATAAATAAGCCAACACTGCTACAGACTTAAAATAGCCAAGTGGGAAAATATGCAGGTGGTGAGTATTTGGTTGAAATGTTATCCTGAGGCTCTATGGTGGAGAGCAGACTGGGGCGTCAGTAAACTGGGCTCCAGTCCTAGCTGGGTTTCTCAAATGGCTTTGTGACCTCTGGGGCATGTCGCCACCCCTCCAGACCACTGTTGTCTGTGAAATAAGAGGGTTACATGGAAAGATCTCAAAAGTCCCTCTCTACATGAATGTTCATAGTAGCACTATTCATTCAGCAAAAAAAAGAAAACAGGTCAAACGTCCAACTGATGATCAACAAAATGTGGTAAATCCATACAATGGAATCTTATTTGGCAATAAAAAGGAACGAAGTTGTACTACATACACACCACATGGAAGAACTTTGAAAACAATATGCTAAGTGAAAGAAGCCACACACAAAAGACCACATAGTGTATGATTCCATGTATAAGAAATGTCCAGAATAGGTAAATCTAATCTAAAGAGGCAGAACACAGACGGGGGTGGCAGGAGGTTGGGATTGAACAGAACTGGGGAATGGCTACAGTGATGAAATGTTCCAAATTGATTATAGTCATGATTGCACAACTCTGTGAATATCCATTGAACTGTAAACTTTAAATGGGTGGAACTGTACAGAATATAAATTACATATCAATAAAGCTGTTTTAAAAATGTCTCTCAGCTCCAGCATTTCAAAATATTCTGTGACTATAAAATAGTAAATAGGGGGCAACTCCTAAGAATTAAAGAAAATGAGAGACAGAACAATCCCACAGATTCACCTTCATTGTTACTCAGGTAGAATAATGTTACCCATTAGCTGTAGTGCCTGACTAGGTCGTAGAGATGGGTAAATGGGTTCAAGGAACTTCAGTAACAAGGAGAAGACAATTTTACAAGTAAAAAGTAGTCATGAAATTATTGTGCTTTAGGCAGTAATATGATTTTTTTTGTCCTTATATTTCAGAGGTAAATAATGAAGTATTTATGGATGATGAAATGTATCCTATCTGTCATGTGGCTTCAAATAATCAGGAGTAGGGGAGACAGCCATAGACACAGATCAAATAAGACTGGCTATAGGGGGAGGGTAGAGCTCAAGTGGAAGAGCACATGCTTAGTATGTACGAGGTCCTGGGTTCAATCCCCGGTACCTCCTCTAAAAATAAATAAATAGATAAATAAACAAAACAAAGTAACTTCCCTCCCCCCCAAAAAAGACTGGCTATCAAATAGATAACCGTTAAAGGTGAATGATGATTAAAAGGAGTGCAGACTGTCACATGCTACAACACCAATGAACCTTGAAAACATTATGCTAAGTAAAAGAGGCCAGTCACAAAAGGACATATAAAATGTCCCATACACACAGAAAGTAGACGAGTGGTTGCCAGGGACTGGGAGGAGGGGGAGGCGGGTTGGAGGCTGTTGCTTTGGGTTTTTGTGGATGATGAAAATGTCTGGAATTAAAGACAGCGGTGATGGTTGTATAACACTGTGAATATACTGAAGACCACTGAATTATACAACTTACACTGAATTAACAAGGGTTAAAATGATAAATTTTATGTTAGGTGAGTTTTATCTCAATTAAAAAGGAAAAGGAAAAAAGAGGTTCATTAATATTTCTCTCTACTTTTGTATTTGTTTGAAAATTTCCCATAATAAAATGTTTACCTGGTCATGATCTCCCACACGTAATCTAGAGTTTGCTACTAATACATATAAAAAAAGTTTCTCCAACAACTTAACCCTCAATTCAATCACATCAGAGGAGGAGAATGTTAAGCAAGTCAGCAAAGGAGAATGAAAATCATATACTCTGGTAGATTTGAAGATCCAGCCCCTGACACGGAGGTCAGAGTCCTGGCTATCAGTTTCACCTCAGCCAAGTCACTCGACTTCCTTGAATCTCCTGTTCTTCCTCTAGAAAACAAAGGGCATGGGCTAGGTCCCTTCCAGAAGTAATAGTCTATCAACCAACACTCTGTATTAACACAGTGATCTCTGTTTTTTGAGAAGTATCTTAATAGCAAATGCCAATTTAAGGAAAAATGGTATTCGGCACCAAATGCCCACCCTTCTATAGCCCTGTAGTTGTGAGATGATTCACAATTCTCAAACGTATGAGCACTGACTTAAGATTTAAGGGTAGTTCAGAATTTTCTATCCTGAGCTACGAGCCATCAAGTTTACAGTCCCTGGAGTCAGCCAACCTTTTCAAAATCATTCAGGCTTAACCAAATTATATTCACACTTTGATATAGCAGTATATCGATTTCTAGCTTCTCAGTATAAGTAATTCAGAAGAGCATATAAGGTACTATAGGAAATAAGTAGCAATTCAATAAGAAAGTTTTAAGGGAAGAATTTTATAGCTTATCCATGACATCATATAGGTATTCATAGCTGATACACTGCCGTATTCTTAAATCCCAGCTATAAAGTTGAGTGTTTCCATTACAGAGACTAAATCTAGGCTTCTAATTGCATAAAGGAGTGGTTCTCAACCCTAATTTAGGAGCTATATACACTTCAGACTAATTGTGCTTTAAAAAACAGTGACTGTTGTGTGTCTGAAATAGAGAGAGGGAAAACTGAGAGGCACACAGCCCAGCCACACAGGATATGGGCAAGAGTCTCACCAATAAAATGGTGACCCTGCTCCTTAACCTCACAATGATATTATGAGGATTAAAAGCCAGGTAAGTGCCTAGCAGAGTTCTGGCACAGTTTTTAATTCCTGAGCATTTACATCCTTATGCCATTTATTTATATACACTAACTGCCCTCTAAATTCCTCCAGTAAGTAAATATACAGATTAGTAGATACACAGAAACAATACTTAAAACAACGTACCTGTTTCGAGTCGTGTAGAGTACTGATATAAGAAATATAAATTGACCAAATAAAGAAATCCAGTTCCTGGACCCACAGGGAAATAAAAGGTGGCAGTGATTGGCCTCCAGATCTGTCCAGATCAAAATAAACACAGCTGTTAGTTTCTTTAAGCTGGGTTTTTCTTTTTTCTTTTAACTAAATGAAATTAACCCTTGCAAAACATTCTTCTCAGTGATAAGAGCTACCAAAGGGACACCACCAATATAATTCAAAAAAACAATGGAAGATAAGTTCCTATCGGTTACAATCACATCAGTCTGCAAGGCAAAGAAATAAGATGGCATCATAAAATAAGCAATAAATATTTCAAAACAAGTGGAAAAAAAATCAATACTAAAGTATATGGTTAATCTTTACTGGGATCAGGTTTACAGTTACACTTATCAAAAATGAATTATAGTACAACTGAACCACTTTGCTGTACACCGGAAACACTGTAAATCAACTATACTTCAATAAAAACAAGAAAATGAATTACAAAGTCAATTTCCAACAGTAGAGTAATCTATGTAGGAAAAGAATACAGTGGGATGACAAACCTTGTCAAAAACTGTCATATTCAAAAGGCAGAAGTAAAATAGGAACTTTTTATTCAACTCAAACCAATTTAGGCAATGTGGATCCACAACTTAAAAGTAAGTAATATTCCCTTCCCTGCCCAAAAATTACAGAAAGGTCTACAATGAGAAGGAGGCCTCCGTCCTGACCCTTAGTCTCCCAGCTCCCTTTCTAGCAAGAATGGATCCACTTCCTGTATTTTCTGAGAAATAATAGTATGTGTTACTATCAAGTCTTCCCTTTTCATCCTGCCTTACATTGCACTGTTCTATACCTTGTTTCATTCCTCTGACAACATTTCTCATCGGCTTCGTAATATTCCTTTCACGTGGATGTCCAAAGTTCATTTAAATGGTTACAAAAGATGAATGAATATTCTTGAGTATCCTCTTTATGTACTTACACATAGGATAAATTCCTGTGACTCAATGTGTTAGATCAAATATTTGCATTTAATTTTGGCAAATATTACCCAATGCCTACAAAAATGTTTAACTAACTTACACTTCCTCCTAAAATGGAGATGAATGCCTGTCTTCTTTCCACACCCTCACAATTTAGTATATTTCACATTCACCAATCATGTTTTTAAAATTTTAGCATTTTCCTTCATTTTTCCGCTAGGCTTGCATTTCTTTACAGAATATGGAAACTGCCCTTTCTCATTGCTGCAATTATTTTCTGCTCTGTTATTAGACTTATGCTTTTGTGGTATTTTGGCCATACTCTGGCATATAGAAATTTAATTTTATATAGGCAAATATATCCATCACGTATCACATTGACAAGTACTTCTCCACTCCAAGAATATCAAAGTGCTCACAGTTGTACCATAACAGGCTCAGGGTTCATCTGAAGAGTGAGAAAGAGATTCAACTTATTTTTCTAGATGGCCACTAGTTTTCCCAATCCTATTTACAAAGTGACTCCTCTTTTCTCCATTGATCTGAAAAGCTATGTTTATTATATACTTATTCCCTTTTATATTAAAGTCTACTTTTAGACTATTCTGTTTGAAACTGAATTCTGATACCAATACCAAGCTATTCTAATCTGTAGTTTTACAATGTGTTTTCTTATCTGGTAAAGTCAAATAATCCCCTTCCTGTTTTTCTTCCACATTCGTCACAATTTTCTTGGCTAGTCTCAGTATCGTATTTCTAAATGAATTAGAACCAACATCTTCATCGTTTCAATGTGATAATGACATAATTTCCAGCTAGACAGGTCTTTCATAGCTTTTATATATAGTTCTCTATAGAGCTTTTGCTTTCTATCTCTTTTTTTACACCCAACCACCAAAGCTGAATTATCTAGTCGTTTATAATATTTAAAAACTGAGCCTCTTGCACTTTTCAAGTATATAACTCTATCTGTAAATAAAATAGTGTAACTTAGTCTTGTCTAATTCACTGGCTAACAGCACCAGCAGCATGTTAAGTAACAGTGGTTGAAGGAGACGGGCTCCCCAGACTTCTGGAAATGCCAATGTAACGCTAGCTTGTGGCTTGAGAGCTGTGTGTCTTACTGCACGAGGATGAAAGATGTGGTCCCTACCTCAAGGAGTTCTCAATAATGGGGAGTCTGTTCAAAGAAGCAAGCGTGGGCACAAGGAAGGGGATGTTTGGTCTTGGGAAAATGAGTACAAAGTCCCCCAAAACTCTAAAGCACAATAAATGAATGGGTATTGCTAACAACTTGGGTGTGGCTGGAACTGAGGGCCTGGATTGTGGGGTTTGGCCAGACACAGCTGGCAAGTCACATTCTCCAAGTACAGGACTGGAACCCTCAGAGCTTAAGTCCCTGTGGAGGAAAATGCACTTTACATACCCAAAAAGTTACTTTCCAACAACCCTGTATTAAACCAGTAAGACAAAATAGGTTAAAATTCATTTTCGTTTATTCACAATTTTATCACAGAAATAGTATAAGTATGATTAGATCATTGGAAATAATTTGAGAAAACATAGATTTTAAGTCGGAGCTCATAAGTTATCACTCCTGAGCTTCAGTTTCCGTCTGAAAAAGAGGAGTGATAGATAGTACCTGCTCTATTCCAATTGATGTTTAAAAGAATTAAATAGGGTGCTATTATGCTCACTGACATGCCCTAACTCAGGAGGTAGATTTTATAGATGAGGAAACAGGTTGAGAAAGGTTAAGTAATAGCCAGTAAGTGGTAGAGCTAGAGTTCTGTCCCAGACAGCCTGACTCCAGGGTTTATAATATCAAGCCCCTATTTTTACAATGCCTCTCACAGGTGATGTCATCATTATGAAGTATAAAATTAGTACAAGTTTTCAGTACTACTGTATTCGGTATAATCCTAAAATTAACTGAGAGTACGCCCACAAATTCACTCTCCCTGCTTATGAAAGGTACTGGGGGTAAAGACCAGAAGCATGCAAGCCCTTCTTGGCTCTTAAGAAGCTTAGGGCCTTTGAAAAGTCTGGATCTTTCAGCCTGTGTCTTCATTCACGCAGTAACTCTTTGTCCTTTGACCCCCCTTTTCCTTCGCTTGCAGACTGTGTAAAAGGTTGGAGTTAAGAATGTAGATATTAAAAAGGTGCTTTGTTAAAAAAAAAAAACTGTATGGGTGTACCATTATTACACTCTCTTAGGAGTCATATGCTGACCTGATTTTTATAAATTCACATTTTAAACTACTCCTATATTCCTCTAAGTTACTCCAGGCCTGATTTTGGAAAAGAAACCTCGGCTTTTTTCTGACTACATTTTTCACTAACACTGATGACACGAAACTATTTTTAGCCACTGTGTGCACCTGTGATTTGGAAATCAGTGTCTGTCAAAATACCTCACTTTTTTTCCCAGTTCATTAAGCTTACCCTTGAATTACACTTGCTTTCACTGATCTAAGGGACTTCATATTATTTTCGTATTACTTTAAAACTATAATGTGAAAACACCAGAAGATAGCTCATCTCTTCAGAAGAATTCAGGGTAAGATATTTCTGAAATCCCCATTGAAGGTACCCAACTGAATTTCCTCCTCTCTAGCTGATACAGGAAGTCACAATAAGGAAATGGCTTTATTTGCAGGCTGGGAGTGATGAAGAAACATTTTTGACCCTAGAAAGCCTGTACTGATCCCTAACAGGCATTCAGGGGCAGGGCAGAGAGCCTAGGACTTGCAGGCAAAGCATCTCATTCTAACCCCACGGCATACTAAGGCTGGAACCATAATCACCCCAGCTTTTTCACGAGGAAAGCTAAGCCCTCATTAGTTTAAGTAACCCGCCTGGAGTTCCTCACTTAACAAGGGCAAGAAGCCCATGAGCTCCCTGGCACGGAAGCCTTCAAACAAGCATCAGACAGGGTTCGTGAGCTGCTAGTCCAACAACTTCTGTTGAGTGTTTAGTTCAACCACACCTGCACTAGAATCTCCCAAACAATGTGCTATTGAAATCATTGCAAATGGCACCCAGAGCCTAGAGCAGGGTTTTTCTGACTATCAAAAACAAAGATTTTTCTGAAACCATAAGCATTGGTTGATATGGAGTTAAAGGAAGTCTGCATGGGTCATCAAGCTGGTGAGAAGGAAGGGCACCATGTGCCAAATGCTGGTGTGAGCAAACTCTGGCTGTTCTCCTGGGGGTTGGGGAGGGGACACACTAGAGAGTCCTCAGTCTCATTTGAGGACTTTAAACGAGCTATTAGGAGCCATCAGTTCCACACCTAGGTATACACACAACAGAAATGCACACCTATGTTCACCAAGACACGTTTCAGAACGTTCACAGCAGCACTATTCATAGCAGTCAAAGCCAGAACTACCCACAAGGCTCGTTGCCAGTAGAACAGGTAAGTGGTGGTCTGCTCACACAAGGGAACAACATATACGATGAGCCGTCTCTAACCACATGCAACAATGTGGGTGACTCTCAAACGTACTGTTGAAAAGAGGCTCGACACAAAAGAATATATACCGTTTAACTTCAACTACAGAAAGTTAAAAAAATTGGCAAAAATCTATGGTATTAAAAGTCAAGATAGCAGATACCTTTGCAGGGGACAGTGACCAGAAGGGAGCAGTAGGAAGGTTTTGAGGGTGCTGGCAATGTTCTGTGTCTTGATCTGGGTGCTTGTTACATACTGGCATTCAGCTTTGGAAAATTCAACAAGCTATAAATATATAATATATATACTTTCCTGCTTGTATACTGTAACTCAACAGAAAGTTAAAAATAAAGCTCTGAGCTCATGGGCAACCTTATCTACAGACCACGGCAGAACTATCTAGTGTGGACAGGACTGCATGGGAAGGATTCTAAAGCTGTACACACCAAAACTTGGCAAAGTTCTAAATCCAAACCCTGAAGCTACTTCTATGCTCAGCCCACAGACCAAGTTCATCCCCCTGACTGTTATGTGTCTACATGTCTCTCCTCCCCAACACACTCAAATCAATCTGCTACGGTTGCTGTCACCAGGCTAAATGTGATACCACGAGCTGAGGCTTGGCAAATACAAGCCCTGGGCCCAATCACAGTCCTGGTCAGTGCCAATTCTTATTATTCTTGGAAACAAATCAGAGAAATTGAGAGTTCTTATCTCCCCATTTCAAATCCGGATGCCTTTAACAGGACAAAAAGTAGGATAAAGCCATTACCTTTCAACTTCAATTACAAATTAAAATTAGAATATTACCATCCAAGGAGAGAAGACAGCAATGGCAGGAATTATTATCAGCTAATAAATAAAAATCGGCACTATTTTTAATAGATTATTTACTGGGCACTTTACAAACATTTTTCTATGTGTTTTATAAGGTAGAGGTGTGAAGTAGATAACATTCTTTCTCCATTTGAAGATATTTGTTTTTGTATTTCTGAAATTAGGATGTGTCTCAACGTATTCATTTAACATAATATATAACTTTCTTCCTCTTCCAAAAAACTGTATTAAATTGATGGAGCACCTTATAATCAATGGAGTTGGAATAAAGTTAACTCTTAGAACAGAGTTAATATGTTATTATATTACCAGTATTTTTAGGTGAAGAAACTGAGGCTCAGAAAGGAAAAATAGCTTGTCTGGGGGCTGAGCCAGGCCTGGAGACCATGACTCAACTACTTGAAATCCCATGGTCTTCCTACTGGAACAGAAAAGGAAAATTCGCTATGGCTGGTTTGAAAGCAATCAAAAATGTTTTGTTCAACATTTTATTAAAAGAGAAACAGACTCACAGACATAGAAAACAAACTTACGGCTACCGGGGGGAAAGGGGGTGGGGAGGGATAAAATGGGAGTTTGAGATTTGCAGATACTAATTACTATATATAAAATAGATTAACAACAAGGTTCTATTGTATAGTCAGTATCTTGTAATAACCTATAACGAAAAAGTATATGAAAAGGAATATATATATAAATATATATATAAAACTGAATCACTATGCTATATACCAGAAACTAACACAAGATTGTAAATCTCTATACTTTCATTCTTTAAAAACAAATTTTAAGTAAAAAAAAGTTTTGTTAAACACTAAACTATGTGTTTTGGTAGATATTATGCAAAAAGAGTTAAACAAGAGAGCTCAGAACAGTCTTGAACTCACCAAAACAGAAACTGAAACGGCAGTTGTCTATCAACTGAGGTAACATTTAATCTCCATATGATTGTGGGAGCTGAATGAGTTAACAGACAGAAAAGCCAACACAGGTGCAGAGGGTGCTGTTATTTTGCCCAGTGAAATGTACCCAGGCAAGCAGCTGTGGAAGACAAAAGCAGCTTCTCCCCAGTGTCAGAATAACAAGTCCAAGAAACAATGCAAGGAAGATGGGAAAATTATAGAAGGTGTGACATGAATGATGACCTTTCTAATCAGTTCATCACTTTTACCATTATACACCTGGAGTCTATTAGAAAGACTATTTTATTAAGCTAACTACAGAAGTGAGCAAGATTTGCAAGGAGGGCCAAAGAGCCAGTTTTGACCATCATTTACAACCATTGCTCCTTATGCATGCGCAATACCTAACATGCCACCAGGCACAAAGTGCACAACATTCACTCCCTCAACAAGTATGTCACCAAAGCAAACAGAAAAGTACACAATTCTGGCTGCATACCCAGATCATATTCTAATATCCAACTGCCTACTTAACTTCTCCACTTAGATGCCTAAAAAGCATCTCGAGACTTAACATGGCCAAAATACAACTCTTGATGGATACCCTCCCCCATCCCCAAACCTAAGCCTCCCTAAACATTCCCAGTCTCAGAAAAAGCCTCCACCAGCCACTCAGTTTTGCTCCTGTGAAAAGAGTGACATCTTTGAGTCCTGCATCTTTCACCCATTCACCCTTCATACCCATTCAGCTGCAACCCTGTCTACTCCGATCCCCAAATCTATCCACTTCTTTCTTCACAGCCACCCTGGTCCAAAGCACCAACTCTCTGATTGCATCACCAAGCCTTCCCTTTCCTCCATTCACATACAAGTCCATTCCAGAGTAGTGAAGGCAATCTTTCAGTCCTCTGTTCAAAAGGTTCTGAAGCCTTTCTAAGGCCTTCAAAATAAAGTTCAAACCACAAAGCCCTATACGATCTAGCCCCAGCCTACCATTCCATCTTCACTTTACTGCCTCACCCCGGCTCGTTCTCTGTCCTCATCTACCAATCCTCGTCCCTACAGCTGACTCTGTCCTAACCATGTAGTCCACCTTCTGTTCCTGATTCCTGCCTGTAAGCCTTTCACTTACTATTCTTTTGTCCTGGAAGACTGTCCCCACAGCCCGATCCTCCCATAGCTGGCTCCTCATCATTCAGATTTCAGTCCAAATATCTTCTCTGAGGCCTTTCTGGAACATTCTGGCAAAGTCACTCTCCATCACATGCCTCGCTCTTGTTTTCCTCGTGGGAGCTGGGATTTTTTCTGTCCTTATTCACTACTGTACCCTGAATGCTCACCACTGGCAAGTACCAAATTACTTCCATGTACTCAATCAATAAATAAGCACCTGCTGTGTGCCAGGCACTGCTCTAGGTAACAGAAACAGCAGTACACAAGACGAGGGTCTCTCATGGAGTCTTATTCTCTAAAGGGAAACTGACTAACAAACATCAAGGGGTGATATGTAGCAAGAAAAGTTAAGGGTAAGGGAGACAGAGTGAAGAAGGGGAACTACTTTATGTAGGGAAGTCAGATAAGGTCTTGCCAGCAGGGTGGCATTTGGGCCGACTTGAAGGAGATAAGGAGGTAAACCATGGTTATCTTCCTCAAGCAGAGAAACAACATGTGCAAAGGCCCTGAGGAGGGATGAAGTTAGATGCTAAAGAAACAGCAAGGATGCCAATGTGCAGCCTAATATACTGGAGAGTGGAGAACAGTAATTGAGAGGAGGTCAGAGAGGCAGTAGAGGGCCTTGCAGACCACTGAAAGGACTTGGGCTTTATTCACCGAGTTGAGAAGACATTAAAAGGTTCTGGACAGAGGACTGACAACAACATGATTTATGTTTTAAAAGAATCACTCTAGCTGTCTAGAGAAAAGATTGAAAGGAACAAGGCCAGTAAGATCATGGCTTGCAATGGAGAATGAAAAGAAACTGTATTCTAGATATATATCTAAATAAAGCAGAATCTGGTAACAGCCTGTAGAATGTGAGAAGTCAAAGATGACTCCATGACTCTTAGCTTGAGCTCCTGTAATAATGGAGTTGCTATTTACTTCTAGGGAAAAGGGTATTGTTTTGGACACATTAAGTCTGAGATGTCTATTAGTCATCTAAGTGGTAATTTCAAGTAGACAGTTGGATGTACAAGTCTGGAAGTGAAACAGGTCTGGACTGAAAATTTGTGTATTTGTATTTGTGAATCTTCAGTTTATACAAAGTGTTTAAAGCCATGAAGCTACAGCTGGGGAGAATATGAAGAAGAGGTCCTAGGGCACATCACAATATTTAAAGGTCAGGAATATGAGGAACCAGCAAAGGAGGCGAAGATATAGTCAGTAAAGAGAGGGAAGACAAGAATGTTAACCACAGTTCAAATAATGTGTTGAAATTAGTGTCAGATCTTAGTATCTGACCTGCCACTAATTAATGATTTGAATCACAGAATCCAGTGAATAAAGATAACTTCCAGGAAATAAATGTTCTCTTGCAAGGAACGTTACTCTGAACTGCTTTCTTCATGTTTAAAAAAATAACAAGGCCTTCCATTTCTGGAGCAATTTACTCTCTACTCACTTCATAAATTCAGATACTAGATCATGGCCTGGGGGCCACACAAATAAACTCACTCATTGCACCCTTGATTTCAAATCACTCCTGCTGGGAAGAAACCTTATTAACATAAACAGAACTCAGCTGGATGTTGAGCAAGTCGACGTCCACATGTCATCCACGTGGGTGGCAGAGGGAGGTCAGAGGGCAACTGCTCCAGACGGCCACAGGTTGCTAAATCACTGGCGTCCAACAGACTGACAACTGTTAGACTTACTTTCCCACTGCCGCCTTCTCTGAGTAAAGAGGGCGGGGAGCACAATCTTAATAGAGGGGCGAAATCACTCCCTTCCCACCGGGCCAAACCCTAGTGTCCCCCTCCACGTCTCCTGCTACCGAAGCCGGTGCCCATCCCCGAGACCACCAGGACCCCGCCCCGAACCGCTGGAGCCGCCGCACTACAAATCCCACCAAGCACCGCGCGTCCGTAACCTGCGGGTCAGCGTTCCGCCGCTGCGGGGCTACCTGGGGCCTGTAGTCCCCATTCCCCCGTCGGCGACTAGTACCTGGAAGCGATAGAGGAAGGCTTCGGGCCAGAGGAAGAAATAGGCCGGGCTGATAAGGCTGAGTTTGCCGACCAAGGGCACCGCGACGGTGGCGGCGAACCAATAGCGCGTGATGGCCGGGATGCTCCTGAACCAGTCCCCGATGTCCGACATCTTCCTCTCTTCGGTCGCCGGGATCTGCACAGCCTCTCGACGCCCCGTCCCGGCTCCCTCTCGGCGAGGGGAAGGTGTCGGGTTGGAAGCCGCCCCAGTCGGGGTGCAAAAGGCGGAGACCGACGGACGTGGCGCCACCGAATTCGGACGAGCGAGGGAGCGTTCGAAGGCGAAACTTCCCCTTCCGGCGGCGGCAGACGACGTTCACCAGAAGTCCCGCCGCTTAAAGGGTGAGCACCGTTTTTACCACTGGGCGGAAGCTGGTTGGTTCGGGGGCGGGGTGGTGGGGGGCGGGGCCTGGCGGGGCGAAGACACGACTGGTGGGCAACAGTGGTTGCCAGGAGCAACGATGAATACTCCAGCCAATGGCGAGGCTAAACGCCCTATACCTAGGTCCAGCCGGATTTATAATCCAGGTGGGTGCGCTAGGAGGGGATTTAAAGAGAAGGGAGAGAAATAAAGTAGGTGGTATTTACTCTTTTGTTCGTTTACGGCATAGATGTTTATTGAGGGCTTATCAAGTGCAAATCGGGTGACACCGCCGGTGCTGAGGCTGTAAAAACTGTTGTGGTACCTTTTCTCCTGGAGTTTATATACTAACAAAGATGGACAGGTAATGAACAAGTAATTGAATAAGATAATTTCAGAGAGTGATAAGAAAAGTAATGAAGAAATTAAGATGATGGGGGTAGAGTTTCGTGGGAGTGCGGAAGAGTTGGGAGAGATGGCTACGCTAAATGAGAATGGTCAGGGAGAACTCAGAGGAGGTGAACTTTGAGCTGAGCTTCCCATCATACACACACACACCACTCCACCCAGGGCAAAGATCTAGGGAGTTTTCCATGCAGAGAAAACGGCCACTCCGTGCACAAAAGAATAGTGCCTTCCATTCCAGTAAACAATGAATTGCCAGCCATCAGCCACGGTAGCCACCTGGATGGTGTGCCCTGAGAATTCAGGATGAAAAAAAAAAAAAACAAAAAAGCTGGATATTAGCCCTAGGTAGTTAAGATGCACATCTAAGGAATAATTTCAACGAGCCACATTCTTGCATCTTCCCATGCAAAGAAAAGCAGTAGAATCACTAAGGAGATGTCTGGCATTTGTGATTAGCAGTAATCTTTTGACATACGACTACATGGAGGTTTTTGTTTGTTTGTTTGTTTGTTTGTTGTTCCAGTAAACACTCCTATATGTCCTGGCTCCTCCCTTACCTCTTCAGAACAATTCATCAGAGCTGAGAGGCTGTCTCCACGGCTATAGTCCTCAGTAAGTTCCCCAAATAAAACATAGCTGGAAAGTTTTAGGTTGTGCATTTTCCCTCAGTCAACAACTCCAACTGGCTTGGAATTTTGGAGGAACTGGAAGCAGAAATGATCTTGACTATTAATCTAATTTATCAGGTCAGACTTAAATTACAAGTAGATGAAAATCCATTTTGTTTTTAAAAGAATCTATTAAAGCACCTCTCAGCAGGGCCTTCCCTGAACCCCTTAATCCAAGTATCACCCCGCCCCATTGTTCTCATCCCTTTACCTGCTTAAATTTTTCTTTACCTTTCATCACCTAACATGTTGTCATTTGTCTATTGCCTTGGCTATTGTCTCTCTCCCCAAATGGAATGTAAGCTCCACACAAAGGCAATGTTGTCTCGCTATCTGCTCCCTGCTGCACCCCTGCACCCAGGACACCCCTGGCCAACAGTAGGAGCTCCATTGACATTTGCTGAACTAATGTCAGGATTCCACTGCAGAGAGAGGGCAAATGGAACCTCAGCATAATGAGGAATGGGACAGAATTGCTGACCTGGAGAAGAGGGCAAAGTAAGATATCAAGAGCTTCTGAGAGCTGGAAGGCTTGGAGGAAAAGTCATTTGAGGGATTTTACTGGAAGTCGGATGTGTGACCTCTTTTAGTCACAGAATGTTACTGCCGACATTGCAGATGTGATGTGCAAACATGCATATGCTTGCCTGGCAAGACACTGGAGCCAAAAAGGGTACATCTGTCACCTCTGTTTGAAGCCACTCCAAGTAGTCCAAATATGCATTTGGAGGCGCTGAGAGAATTTTATGTCTTGTTCGCGCTGTCAGAGGCAGTAGGGGAAAATGTGTTGGGAATAGAGAGCACATACTAAACAGCCAAATTCGTGCTGTTAGGTTACACGCAGGGTTTCTCTAGCTCGGAACCGCTGACATTATGGGTTAGACAGTTATTTGTCAGCAAGGGGCTCCCCTGTGCAAAGGATGGTTAGCTGGAAATGACAGCCTCACCAGTTATGACAACCAAAACTGTCTGCTGACACAGCCAAATGTCCTCTGGGGTTCTGGGGGCAAACTCATCCCTGGTTGACAGCCACTGAGTTATCCGTGGTGCTAGTCCACTACCCCTCCTCCATTTGCCACTCCCCATACATCTCCAAGACACACACACACACACATACTCTCTCTCTCACACACACACAAACATACACAGTAGGATAACCCTCTTAACCCCCCTCAAAGGAAGAATCTTTTTTAATACTGTATTTTTTTTAACAGAGGTACTGGAGATTAAACCCAGAACCTCGTGCATGCTAAGCATGCATTCTACTGCTGAGCTATACACCACCCCCAAGGGAAGATTTATTCCTTTGTGTACTCCCTCCGAATGGGCCCTGGGATTTCCTGATGTCATCAGTGATCAACCATTACATTAGTAGCCTCTAACAAAGCACATCTTTCCGGATTGCTGCAAGAGTGTTGTTTCTGCCTACACTGAGTCTAGACTTGACCATGTGACCTCCTTTAGCCAATGGGACATTAGCAGGCACAGTGATACAAGCAGAGGCTTGTTAAACACTAACACATTCGGGCTTGTCCTATTGGAACAGTACTTTCTTAGCAGCCAGTGTCGTGTAAAGCCCAGGCTAGACTACTGAATGCCCAGAGGCCAAGTGGAGAGAGGCACTGGTAGTTGAGAAGCCATCTTGGATGTTCAGGTGATCTTCAGCTCAACGCAACCATGAGTGACCTTGGCTATACCAGGTGGAGCAGAAGAACTGTTCAGCTGAGCCCAGTCAACTTACAGGATTGTGAAAAACAGGAAATCTTTTTTTTTAAGCCAGTAAGTTTTGAAGTAGTGTGTTATGCAGCAATAGACAACTGAAACATTAACAAATGTCTAAGTTGACAGTAAGAAATTTTGCAGAGTTGGAGTGGACTCATTAGCTCACAAGAGCAAACTTAAATTTTCAGAAATTTTCTGAGTCAATTATTAAATAGTAACTTATATTAGCTTAGGTTTAAATAAATTATATTTTTAAAAGGTAATAAATACTCAAAATCATTTCTTAATTATTATGCTATATTTTAGCATTATCTACACTCTTGAGGCTATTTGTGTCTATTGTATCTATGTGGTAAACATACTATGTAATGGTATACTATTGCTCACCTCTCTCCAACTCTGCATTTGATGACATCACATTGGTAGCTTGAAATTGGTGGTAGCAGGAGTATTTACACCACAGAAATTGCCAAATGCTACAAACCAGGACTTTTTTGTCCAGAGAGCCAGTTGTTAAATGTATCCATATGTCACTGGTACTCTCCATAGAAGGACTTAAATAAAGGCACTTATAATAGCCAGGATTCATTAAGGATGTTTACATGCCAACTGCTGTTCTAAACTCTTCACAACTCCATGGGGTTGGTACAGAGGTGGTTCTAGGCTGTCTTCACTTCTTGGGACAGTTCTGGCCGTGATAGAGGCCAAGAGTCCTACACTCTCCTCCTCTCCCGGCCATGTGGGAAGGCCGTAAAGATGGGAAAATTGCAGCCACTGCTCATTCTGCCATGGAATCAGAGCTTCACCCTCTGGTCCCCTCCTTCCTGTAGTCTGGAGGAGGCCTTTCCGAACCCCTAGTCTATGTGAGCAGTTTCTCACTGTATGTAGGAATGATCTTGCTGCCTGTCAAGATCAACACCGCATTTCTCCCTCTGCTTTGATACCGTGCCTTTTCAGCTGTAGGTGCCAAATCCTTTTGATTCCACATGAAATGCTGCCCTTGGTTGCTTTCATGTATGTTTTATGAGAACCCCAGGCATGAATATTTATTGAGGCAACTTGGAGCACATCCCTTTGATTTTCCTTTACTGTTCTGACTCATGTTAAAAGGAGAGGGGGAGGTTCACTATGTCATAGCTCACCTGTAACAGCCTTTCCTTCCTAACCCCCTTCCTTACGAGGCCAAAGAGTCATCTAGGAAATGGAAAACATTGCCTGGGTGTGTGTCAGTTAGCAGCATGACACACATTTCTGTTTTACTGATGAAATGGAACTCTTTCCTGCACAGCGTCAGCTCTCCCACATGATATATCAACCCATCCTTGTCATCTAACTGTTATCTGCTTGGATTCCTTCCACGGTGACTGACTTGGTCGACCCTCCATCCACATTAATATTTTCTACTCATTCAAAGACACTGTGAAGAGAATGGAAAACAAGACACAGACTGGGAGAAAATATTTGCAAAACATAAATACAAAAAAAGGCCTGGGGGAGGGTAGAGATCAGTGGTAGAGTGTGTGCTTAGCACGCATGAGGCCCTGGGTTCAATCCCCAGTACCTCCATTAGAAAAATAAATAAATAAACCTAATTACCTCCCCCCTCAAATAAAAAAAGGACAAATGGGGTCAGAGTTTGACTATGATGCTGTCAACAGAAAACCAGTGCCCCCCCCCAAAAAAAAGACCTATATCCAGAACATATAAGAACTCTCAAAACTCAATAATAATAAAACAAACAGCCCAATTAAAACTTGGGCAAAAGATTTGGGCAGACATATGCAGATGACAATCTCATGAAGAGATGCTGAACATCATTTGTCATTCTAGAAATGGAAATTAAAATCACCATGAGGTACCACAATACTCCTGGAATGACTACAATGACAGAGACTTATCACAGATGTGGAGCACCTGAAAGTATCCTACACTACCCAGTATTGGTGGGGAGGTAAAATGACAACCATTTGGAAAACATTTAACACTTTCTTAAAAAGCTAAACCTATACCTACCATATGGCCCAGCCATTCCACATCTAGGAATTTACCCACCAGAAATGAAAACATATGTTCATACAAAGACTTGTACAGGAATGTTCTTAACAGCTTTCTTTGCAATAGCCTCAAATTGGAAACAATCCCAATGTTCATCAACAGGTGAATTATACCAGTAACTGTGGTATAGCAATACCATGGGATATTACTCAGCAGTATAAACATATGAACCGCTGATACACCCAGTAACACGGTTGACTCTCAGAATAATTATGCTGAATGAAAGAAGCCAAACCAAAAAAGAGAGAGTATCTAAGACCCATTTATATGATTTTCTAGAAAATATTAACTAATCTAAGAGACAGAAAACAGATCAGTGGTTGCCTGTGAACAAGGTGGGGTGGGGATAAAAAGAAATTGCAAAGAGGTAGGAGGAAACTTTTGGGAGTAATGTTCATTATTTTGATTATGGTGATGGTTTCCCAGGAGTATATTTATGTCAAAACTTACAAAATTATATACTTCAAATGTGGAGAGTTTACTGAATGTCAGTTATACCTCAATAAAGCTGAAAAAATATATATGAATGGGATACATCATTATTGACTAGGCAATGATTCAAGAAGGAACCAGCAAATGGTCCACCAACTTGGGGTATTAACATTGGGAAATTATAATGTGTGGGAGGTTAGTAGTCATGGCACATGTTGCCAGCCTGACCTTCAGACTCGGTCCAACTAAATCCAAAGATAAACGCAGTGTACGTGTTCAAAGACCTGTAATATGGAAACCTCTTGATCACACATCCGAAACTGAATACGATGGTCATGTGGACTGTGACAACCTATACAAGCTGAGCTGATGAAGGCTGCTTGCTACCTAGTAAGAAGCAGAAGTAAGAAGACTGCCTGATACCTAGTAAGGACTGTAGACGTTCTAGGTGAGTTTTTATAAAAAAGAATTTATCTGGCATCAAAGCAACTGGCTGCTGACGACGTTCCTTTACTGGTGTATAACTGGTAGATTGGACACCATAATACTGGAGCCTCTTGAAGTTAGACTACGAAACTGAAACAATTTTCACGACGATGGTGAAAAGGTCAAGAAGAGAGGACTCTATAAAAGTTCTTTTTGCACCCAAATGTTTTTTATAAAAGGAACCCTTTAATTCTCAATGCATTTGCGTCCTTGCTTCTCTATTAAGTTGAATGCATAACCCCTTAATCCCTAAATGCAGTGTTGATCGGAAGCAGAGACCACAGGGGGAACTCACTTTTATAGCTGCGCAGGGAGCCTAAAGCCCGCCGAGGCCCGCTGGAAGCCGAATTCCCAAGCAGATCCCTTGCGCCCACGTTCCACTCGCAAAAACTACGACTCCCAGAAGGCTTTGGGTCTTGGAGGAGGACCGGACCTCGAAAAGGGGCGGGGTCTCAGAGAGAGAGAGAGAGAGAGAGAGAGAGAGAGAGAGAGGGTTGTTGGTCGATTCCATTGTCCAGAGCGAGAGGGGTCGCCTGGGCGGAGTTTGGGAGGGACACCACCTTCCGATTAGCGGTCGGCGTCCTGCGCGCGGTTGGTACGGTCGGCGGGGACCCGGGCCGCCGCTGTGGGCTCTCAAGTTTCCCGGGCCCGGAGCGCGGGGCCTGCCGGGAGGACGCCGGGACCGTTGTCCGCCAAGCCGGTGGCGGCGGCCCACGGGCTGCGATATGCAGAGCACAGACCTGGGCAACAAGGAGAGCGGCAAGATATGGCACCGCAAGCCCTCCCCGGCCGCTCGGGACGGGTAAAGGCCGCGGCGGGAGGAGAAGGGGTGGACGCCGGCGAGGGGCGGGTCCGCGTCTTTGGAGACGCGTTTGGGGGGCTATCGGGGAGGGTCCCGGGAAGGGGTGCGGTGGGTTGGATGGAGATTCAGGCTCTGGCTCTGATCCTACCCCGGCTCCCTGGGTTGGGTGACCTCCGGAAACTTAGGGAACCTGAGTCTCCGTATGCCCGATGGCAGGATCCTGAGACCCCCTTCCCAGTTCTGGGGGCAGATCCTTGTTAGGATCAGCATGGAGCGGGAGATCTTGATTTATGCCAGGGAATTTGCGCTTTTGCTGAGTGCCAGGACTGCCTGCCTTAATTATCACGGTATCCCTGTAGTATTCCTGGCACGCAGGAGAAGCTTGTTGTTTGTTAATTATTCCAGCTGGGAAAGAACTCTAGCGGAGGAACCGATGCGGAGCGGGAGGGGGAGAACAGTGCACTTCCCCCCTTCCAGAAGCCGTAGTTTATCCATCCTTGAATCACTGCTTGTATTCAGGCAAGCATTCATTGGCTATTTGATGAGCACCTACTGTGTGCCATGCTTCTAAGCGCTGGCGGACAACTGTGGAACAAAATAAGCTTCTGGTTCTGATTCTGGTTCTGGAGTTTATGTATTAATGTATGTGATGGTGATAGTGGTGGGGGAAAGGGTTACATTTTACAACGTAGGGCGGCCTCCTAGTAAGGCCGGCAATGCTGCTGCTTTTTTTTTTTTTTAATAGACTTTATTTACTTAGGACACTTTTAGGTTCACTGAAGAATTGATAGAATGGTACAGAGATTTCCCGTATACCCCCTACCCCCACCCCCATTGTTGCAATTGATGAACCTACATTGACACATACTTATCACCCGAAGTCCACAGTTCACTTTAGGATTCACTCTTGGTGTTCTACCTTCTGTAGGTTTGGACAAACATATACTGACATATATACACTTTTAAGTCCCATACAAAGTATTTTCACTGCCCTAAAAATTGTTTGTGCTCTGCCTCTTCACCTCTCCCTCCCCAGCTCTTCTTTTCCTTCTGTTCCCATCTGTGCTGTTTGAGGCTCCTGTGTGACTTTAGTGGATGCCTTTGTCCCCTAGTGGTACCATCTTGGTGCCAGTTGCTGCACACAGATTAATCTTATTGCCTCTAATTCCTTAGGATTTCATGGACTTTGCTGCATCACTTGAGTTCATATTGCAATGTGCTGCTTGTTCTAGTAATTTTTCTGTTGATCCTTTGGTTGCTTCTCAATAAATCAATAGACTTTGGGTGCCAACTGCACGTGCCCAAAGCACGGTGCTGCACAATGTACTATCACCTCTTTTGTTTCTGATTGCCAGCAGTCCCTTAACTATTCTCTCCCATCAGCTCCAGTGAATAACAGTTTTATCTAGGGTAGAGATGTTCATTTCCAAATTTGGAGTTTGTGTAAATACCACCCCTACTTCTGATGTTCTCTAAATATTCTAAAAGTTATGCCAACCCACAGTAATTCTTTCTTGCTGTTATAAAATATCTAGATACACATGCAAGGTTCAAAAAATGAAAGAAAAGAGTTTGTCTGCAAATATCTTTGTTTCTTCCACTAAAGCATAGCTTTCTTTTTGTTCACTGAAATCCACCGTTATGGTGTTGAGAAAGGCAAGGAGCATTGCTTGTGGAGTCAAGTGGACGTCAGTTGAAGTAAATGTTCATTTACTAGCTCAGTGACCTTGGGCATGTCAAATCTCTTAGGCTGTAAATGAAGGTAATGATATACCTAACAGACAAGGTTATCTTAGGGAATTATGAAGACTTTAAAAGTCTCATGCATCTTGGTGTTCAGTAAATATTTGATGTTTTTACTATGTTTAAGGACTAAGGAACTCAGGCAAACTGAGCAATTACAGGCAGTTCTAAAATAAGTAATTGTACATGTGATTTATATGAGAAATCAGAAAGACAGATTTTTTATATCAAGATGGTAGAGTTATAATCAGATTGATTTGTTAGTGTTTTTCTATATTTCCCATATTTTGAACAATGATCATGTAATTTTGTAAACCACATACAATTAATGTTATTCAAAAAAGACTGGAGGGAAAAGTCGTATGCTTGGTCTGAGTTTAATTGCCAGGGAACATTTTGATATTATTATCAGATTCAATACATTTATTTTCCCTCTTTCCCCTTTGGGGATGTGAAAGAAAAACTAGAGCTGGACAGTGGTTAAAGTTGTGAAAACAGACTATTTAAAACTATTGCAATAGAGGAAAAGAGACAGTGTGGAACTGGGCTCAATTCAGAACACAGCCTTGGCAAGTGGGAAGTTATAGCCAAGGAGCAGGTGGAGTGGGGGTCAGTGGATGGAAAATTGGTAAGAGAAAATATCTGGGACAAGGAAGTTCTGGCTAAATCAGCCTCACAGGATTCTTGCTGAAGACAGGCCAGGGTGATCGGACATCACTTGGGAGATGGTGGAGGACGAGGAACCTAATTAGAGGTCAGGGATGATGGTACTGAGGGTAGGGGGTTCTGATTAAACTGACTGAGCAGCATTCTTGTTAAAATTAGATTTTACATTTTACAAGGAAGTGCACAGATGGGCCTAGGAGAAGGTGTGGGAGCCTGACTAAAGTTTGATGAAGCCAAGAATCTTTGTCAAGGACTAGATAAAAATAATTTTGCTCTTTGACCCAATGAGTCTGAAAAGCCTTATTTTTAGATTAAACTGGAAAAAAAATGTTTGATATACTTAATTCAGTTCAGTATTTTTTAAATGAAGTGATAACGAGGAAGATGTTTCTAATGTTAAAATTCAACTTCATAAAGTCAATTAAGATAAAAAATTTCATGATTTGAAAATTTGCTGCAGTAGAGAATGGGATTATTCTGGCCTTCATGACCCAAATATACACACATACATTATTTTAAAGAGTTAGTTAATTTGTGCTGCAAGTTTTGTAAGTTTCCTCTTCAGCAAATATATAGTACATGATCTTCCTCTCAAAAAATAATACCTTTAGACAAATATACCTGAAAATAAAACTCATGTATACTTGGAATACTCTACAATCACAAAAGCAGAATCTCTTTAGGATATCTTAAAATTGGATATTGAATTGAAGTTTTTCTAATGTAGGGTAGTTTGTGATGTATGTGAAACTCACTACTTTTCACTAATTCTTTATTTTTATCACGTGTCTGTTACATAGTGTAACAATTCAACTAAATCAGAAATACATTTCCTTTTCATATCCGGTTGTTGTCTATACTTAATCACAGTTTATAAATCTGTTCATGTGTGTGTTTATTTTTTTTAGTGTCTGTCTTTATTATTAAACTGAAAGCTTCGTGAGGGCAGGGCCCCTGTCTGTCAACTGCTCTTGGTTCCTGGCTTGTTCAGTGTCTGATGCGTAGTGAGTTGTCAGGTTTTTGATGAATAAATGAACAGTAGCTACTTTGATAATAACTTCCTGGACTGTTTTCAGAAATCATTGTAGGGGTAATGTAAACTATGCACTGTGGTTGATAATAATGTGCCCATGTTGGTTCATCGATTGTACCAAATATGCCACACTGATGAAGGATATTGAGGGTAGGGGAGTATATATGTGTGGGTGGTGAGGGCTACATGCGAACTCTGTATTTTCTGCTCAATTATGTTGTTAACCTGAAACTGCTCTAAAAGAATAAAGTCTATTTTAAAAAAATCATTACAGGATTGCTTCTAGGAGAGAAGGAGCAGCAGCAGTAGGAGAGGGAGAAATGGGTAGGGAAAAAACTTCAAAATTAGTGAGATGTACTATAAAATATAAAAGCCCTATTTTTCATAATAACAAGTAATGCTTGACATGCAGTTGAATGTTTTTTGTTTTTCTTGACAGAATTATAGTGAATATCGTTCACAACACTTCTGATTACCTTCCCAAAGTTTTGCGATTTTTGAATGTGGCTTTTGATAGCACGGGTGACTGTTTAATCGCCGGGGACCATCAAGGAAATATCTATGTTTTTGACTTGTCTGGAAACAGGTGAGCAGATGCTTTTGATATTTACCAAGTGATTAACTCCCTGGCTATTTTAGTACTTGCTATTCATTCAGAAAGACTTATTAAGTTCTTACTATTTGTCATAAGTGCTGATGGAAGAAAGTGGGAAAGGACAGAAAGATAGTATGGTTGGGTTTTTTTAAGAGAATTAAAGTTCTGGCTTTAACAGCATCTCTAGTAATTTGTTTTTTCTTAAATGTAAAAATTCATTATTGCTAATTTATCAGTTAATGTCTGGTACTTGTTTGGAAAGAACACAGCTTTCTTGGTACCCTACTGTCAGAGCGTACCAGATCGAGGAGTTTTAAAGAATTGACCTTCTTCTCCCTCTTCCTTTGCTGAACACTTTAGCGCAAAAGCAGTTAGGTGCGTTGATCAAGGTGGGCATCTGTGCGGAGGGGGTAGGTGGGAGGGAAAACTGTCGGTCCTACCAGAGTGTCAGAAGGTGTCTGTGTGGGGGTGGGGCCATCATGGGAAAAACAGGGGGCTTTGATCAAATGAGTAAATATATTGAGGAAAATGGGGGTCAGGTTCTTAACTATTGGAAAGGGGAGTTATAAATATGGAAAGAAAGAAAACTAGACCGAATCCCATGGTAATGGATTGGAATTGGAATTGGTTATATCAGTGTGAACTCCTGGTTTTGAACATGGGTAGACAGACACAGAAGTAAGCTCCCCATGAGGGAGTGCAGGAATTTTATGTACATGTATTTCCTAACTTTGTTGACTCATAGGACCCAGGAGCAGTAACACCCCAGTAACAATGAATATCCCCAGGGCCCAGTTCTTGTCTAAATATTACTCTGCTAAGAGGAATCAGGGATCCTTGCAGAAACAGCCAGTTTCAGGAGGGATTCAGAGAAAGTACGAGATGAACTTGGAACATTCTGTGGCCAGAAAGAAGGAATTGTTCAAAGAACGGTGGGGCTGTGTTACGAGGACATAAATGTCAGCTTGAAGGGGCTCTCTCTGGGCAGATTGGAGACAATCTGAGTTTCAAAATAAATAATGATAGCGATGGATCATAACCCACTGAATAAAATAGAAATTCATGAACTCATGCTACAATCAACAAACAGTTCAATGAGAATGGATATTTGCATAGTCACAAAGTACCTCTCCACAAAAGACTCAATCATTAGAGAGGAATAAAAGAGTAATTTTACAGTGACAAAGCCTGGCAGACACTACCGTGTGGAATGATTAAAGTTAAATTTACTAGTTGTGGGACAAATAAAAATGTGTGTGCCACCTGATGGGGGTGTGATGTTAAGAACGCAGCATCACTGCTGTGATATTCCTGCCCAAGACGTCCCCGGAGTCTAATGGGCAGAGTGAGCAGGCAAAGCTCAATTAAAGGTGTTGTATAACGAGACTGGCCTGTAACCGTCACGAGGGTCAAGGTCATGAAAGTTGTGAAAAGGCTGAAGAACTATTGCAGACGGAGGGAGCCTAGACACAGGACAAGTCCAGGCTTGGATCTGGACTGATCCCTTTGCTGTAAAGGACATTATTAGGACACTGGGCAAAACCGGGGTCTGAGGATTAGATGGTGGTAATATATAAATGTAATTTTCTGATTTTGATGGTTGTATTCTGATTATATAGGAAAAGTGACCTCGGTAACTTATTCTCAAATAGTTTAGGAAAAATCGAGGTCATACACAATTCGTTTATTAGGTAAAAATCTGTTCATTATTGTTTCTACTCTTTACCAAAAAAATAATATGGTCATAATTCTCCCACCCTTTGCTCTTGCCTAACCTACCCAGGCAGTTCCTAATCTTACATCAGTACGTCTGTCTCTTCTTTGCTCCCACTGCTAAACAAAATTAAAATTATTGTTGATTGTCTCTGTTACAGAGCAGTGGGCTTCAGCGTCAGTGGTGCTAGGACTTCATTCGCTCATCTGCTGTCATTTACTTTTGCCCTTCTCTGAGTAATCCCAACCTTTACCAGTTTCCTTGACTCCTTATTCTGACTGCCTGGCCTCCTAATTCATGAGAAAACAGACACCCTCAAGCTTCTCTTCCTTTTCCCCCACCACAGCCTCAGATACACCTGTAACTTCACCCAG